>NC_083279.1:54118109-54734839 GCF_963506605.1 Zootoca vivipara
TGTACCAAACTAAGTAATATCAGGGAGATTAAGAAAACTGTTGGCAGGCATATCAGATTAGAGGTTCCATATTGACTGTGAGAGGGTAGAGGCCAACTGCCATAGGTGCTTTTGCTAAAAGTTCTGCCATTTTATCAAGTTATGAACAAGTACTTTGTATTTAGCGCTGCTGCCAGCCTTCCTTTTGTAACTGAATCATTTCCACAGAAGCTTAGTCATCATTTCAGCATGCTGGAAGAAAGCCCAGGCCAGGTAACAGGCATATGTCAAGATTGCCGCTGTCAAAAGAATTCTTCAACTGTGCCATAATATCCCATGCAGTTCAGAGTTTTAATTTGTAAGTTGGCCGTTATGCAAAATGTAACACATGCTTAGATGTTTTGAGACATAATGTTTCATGCATTGTTTGTTTTATTTGAAACAAATGTTGTGGTTCAGTTTCCATTTAATCTGAATGCCATTTGCATGTGCGTCCTTAACAACTCCTACAATGGCATCAAAACGTTACATGAACTGGAAGGCTGAACATGATGAAATTTGCAAAGAGATGTAGAGGTCTTGTACCCTTTCTTACTGCTGAACTGTACTTATTTCTCTGGGTTTGGCAGTATATCCAGCAGACATTTACATACATAGATCGGGATGGAGAAGGAGATCATTTTAAACAATTTTATAAATGGATCTTGGTGCTTTCAAGCCAATCAAGCTTTGCCTGAATTGGATCTTACACTGAGTACTGCTTATGTCCCAGTCACTGTTATTTTTTAAAAAAAGAAAATAAAGCCTGTTTAATAATGTGCAAAAATTTCCACGAACGTATGCATATAAAGGAGTCAAGTTTCTCATTTCTGCAGCAACATTTATTAATACATAAGAATTTTTATACTATTATTTATACTATTCTGATTTGTATCAGTTTTTGTGCTGGTTACTTTAGAACTACTGGAAAGCATATGCGTATAATATGTGTATAATATTATACATATAATAATGAATAGAATATGCAGTAATTGTTTGCATTTTTAGCAGAAAAGGTTAAAAATAACCCTTGCTTCTTATTGAGATCAAGGAACGAGACAGGAATTGTGGGTGGCAGAAGCTCAATCTCTAGATTTTCAGAAAACCTCATACATGTGCTGTGCTGCTGGTACAAGCCCTGTACAATTTCAAAGATGGGACAGCACAGACTATGGGAAGATCTTACAGAGATATATGAAACGGAGTACTTAGGACAACAGGTTATTGGAAAGTTGCAAGTCATTAGGGATGCCCAGGAAATTCAGTCTTCACAACTCCCTATATAAAGTGACATGATTGAAACCTTCTGGATAAATGTGCAGAGTGGAACTCAGTTATCCCCTGGTTTTATCACCACCTGAATGTGACTGCGAGAGCAATCTGAAATGAGTTGAAATGGGGGGTCCCATATAAATTTCTCAGGAGAGTTTTGTACATTCCTAGTGCATAAAGGAGAATCTTTCTGTGCTATTTCCGGAACATAATAAGAACCAGCTAAATCAGGCCTAATACCTCCAGTGTAGCATCACTCTTGAGCATTGTGGGAAATTAAAACAAATAGGTTCTGTTGCTTGACACAGCTTACACAAGCCCCCCTTTTAAATACATATATTTGAAAGGGGGAATGGAGCAGACATCAGTGGTAGGACCTCCTGGGGTGATGGGCCCTGTCAGAACTGACAGCAGCCTGAAACATGGGTTGTAAATTTGTCTCCATGTGGTGCTGTTATAATATTTTGCGTCAGTAACTAAAAATAATTCACCTGAGGTTGCCACAGTTATGCATACTGAATGTAATTCACTGAACACAGAGGCTTGGTAAGCTCCTGCTTTTTTGGGTTTTTTAAGGCTTACTTTTACAGACTTTCTGCTTACAGATAATCCAGACTCACCCACTGTTCCTTCAACTGGCCTGCATGGGAAGACATCCCCCTTGCACGAACTGTGTGAGAGGCCAAACTGAAATGCTGCAGCTGTCTGGCTGTTATTGCTGAATAATCTTGCTTTCTGTTGGCCTTTTTGGGCCCATTGTTTCCCGTCATTTCCATTTCAGAGTGATGGTAAAGTTTTATATAGTTCTAGAAAATGGTTATATTCTGCCTTTCCATTTTATAATAAAAATTAAATGACCTTGGAGGCTCACTTCAAAACAAAACATCAATCTGTTAAATAATAAAACATTAAACAAAACAAAATCTCTTAAAAAAGGAGCAGGGGACAGAAGAAACAGGCAGTCCGGGATCATCGTGGATGTTGATGATCTTGTATTTATTTTCTTTTTTTCTTTTATTTAACAAAATGTATATACTGTTTACTAGAACAAAAGACCTCTAAGTGGTTCACAGTGTCTCACAGTCAACATTTTCTCTCTCCATTTGCAGAGGCAGATGATTGTCACAGGGCAAGGTGTTTTTGCTAGTCATTCATTAGATAGCGGCAAGGCACAGAAAGGACTGCTAAGCTGATTTTAGTGAATGGGCAGGTTTATATGGGAGGTGTTCCTCTTCTATCATGGCCCTAGTCTTTATGACTGCTAGTACAACTTTAAAGGCAATAGATAGCAATTTGAATAGAGTCCAGAAATGAATTGGACACCAGCGAAATACAAGTCCATGTATATCTTGGCAGCTATCTGTATTCTCTCAAAATGCTGGATTGAAGCAGCCAGCTGGATGCATCCGAGAGCCACCAGAAGCCCATCAAGGGAATGCTAAAATGATGTGCATCGGGAAGGGAAATCATAATAAAGCAGTGCTTTGCATGGGGCAACTCCCAGGTTCACTATTTGGCATCAGTTAAAAGGATCTTTTATGGCTGGGCCACTTTGGAGGACCACTGTCAAGCCACATAGACTTAACAAGCTCCAAAGTTATGACTCGGTAAAAGAGAACTCGATATATATTTTGAGCTTTAAGGTTATAAGTATTCTTTAGAGCCCTTGAATGCAAAAAGCCTCTGATGAAATTAATGGGATCAGTGATTATATCCTATCAATTTTTAGGTATGCATTTGTTTAAAAAGGCACTTGTGTATCACTTTTCAGCTCTAAAAAGGTTCTCCAAAGCCACTTACAACAATTAAAATCTGATTACAATTAAAAATCGAGAGCATTAGAACTTGGGAGGAAAGCAAACAAAATAGAGCTAAGCAAGCAAGATTTCAATAATGCACACCAAATATCAAAATAAAAATATCATAACTACCCACCTAAAGGACAGCAGAAAAGGGCCAGTCTAACTCTTCTTGGAAAATTCTACAACTGGGGTATAATCACCAAAATGCCTTGATTTGTACCTCCATCAATCCAGTTGTTTTTGATGGTGGAATGCAGGAAACAGTGTCCAAAAATGACCACAACTGATAGACAGAGTAATGAATATCAGTGGAAATTTTGGGATAAATCACAGTTCCAGGATTTTTTCAGTTCTACAATTTTTCAAAGCTCATATTTGTCCAATGCTGACCTTGCTGAAGCACCCTATGACTTGCCTATGGTGTTTACCAATTTCTTCTATGCATCCAGCATTAGATGGCCTCTAGGGTCATGCAGCTTCATAGAGGCAGAGAAAATTATTGGCAGAAGAGTCAAGCTGATTAAAAAGTTGATTGTCTTTTCCGGTCTTTATGTCGCTGCTGTAGAAACATCAGAGTGGGATGCACACGAGAGATGCACATTTACACCCAGAACTCCACTGTTGCAGTTCCCAATGCAAAGAGGCAAGCTGCTTTCCAGTTTAAAGAGCAGCTTGCTTCTTCAGCAGGGAGAGCTGCTGATGTTACAGCAGCAAGTGAATAACTTTCTGCATGTGTGCTCCTCACATCTTTGTGCACAGCCATACTCAATAACTCACTTTGAAGTGTATGCACTTTGTCATGTCAAAAGCTCATCAGCTTTCCAGTCACCCCCCCCCCCCTTTTCCTCTTAATTTAAACCTGTGGATACAATTCTCACAAGTTTCTCTGTCTCCTCCAGAGTCTAAATAAGGGTCACCACTATCACGGTAGAAAGCAATTTTCTGAAAATGCGGCAATGATAATGCTTTTCTGTATGTAAGAGTATGATGCTGGCAGCTAGCTGGGCCTTTTGTTATATATCGTGTATCCACAGTACATTTATATAGTCCATTTAATAAAGTGCATTTAAAGACTTTGTGCTGAGGAGTGGGAGGCAGCATTTTCCTGAATAGGTCACATATGAATTATGGAGACCTCCAACTTCTGTAAAGTGAAGTACATCAAGAACAATGTATTCATTCTTAGGGTTATTACGGATCTCTGCACTTCTTCTGGTTGCCCCCTTTGCTAGTTTCAAAATGATTGCTCTTCATAAGACAGTTTACTATTTAAAAAAAACTGGGATAATTCTGTAGAACAGAAGGAGATTACGCTTGCTACCATTTTTGTCTCTTAAGTAGATTATCCATTTCAGAAGAATAAGAATCCTGGTACTTCCTTTCCTGGAAATCTGTGTTCCTTGTTGCAAAGCATATTTTGCTTTCCGTTGAAGTATCATGGAAAATTATTGGCTACTATTTCACCTACATATCCTGCACTGGCATTTCTCATCTAATGTTATTGTTCAAAGGGGTTCCGTACCATTGCAAAGTCATAGCTGCCTGTAACACAGTTCTGGGACCGTTCCCATAACTGTGATGTAAAAATCATTGAGTGTTCTGTCCTGAGCCATACAATCCAATCAAACCTGTGGTATTTGTTCCCCATGTTCATCTATTTAATTCAGGGGTTGGGAACATGTGACCCTTCCGATGTTTCTGCACTACAATTCCCATCATCCCTAACCACTGACTATGCTGGCATGGGCTGACAGGAGTTGGAGTGCAGCAACATCTGGAGGGTGACAGGTTCTCCAACACTGATTGAATGCAAGCTGCAAAATGATGCTGCTCTCTGGTAGTCCTGCTCAATACTCTGACATAGTGACGACTTCAATAAAAATTATGAATATGATCCAAATTCCGTTATATCATGTTTTAGGAGTGCTAGATCCCCACATACCTATAGGGAGTAATGAGTCCCTCCTCCATTTTTATTTTTATTTTGGTCTATCTCTGTGTGCACGTGAGCAATAATATTTAAGGAAAATCTTTTTATATAACCCAAATGTCATATCTAGTTGCACCAATACCTATTCTTAATGTAGCCATAAATATATGTATGTGTTTGCGTGTTTGTGAGTGGCAAAGAGCTGTTAGGGTTTCAGCTGAAATGAACTTCTGCAAGTTTTGTTTTTGTGTCAAAATCTGTATATATCATATACGTCGTATAAAATGAAGAAGCTAAGTGCATGGTCTCTAGATCATGTGGATTTCAGTGGGATTTGCTTTTATTTATGTTGTTCACACAGTCTTAATTACAAAGTTACTCCATCTCTGGTTCTTGACACTCAAAGAATATCTGAATAGTAGATCAGTGACCTGAAAGACTGAAACACCGTAGCTGTAGAGGAGCTGTTCTGGTTTATTGTGCATCAAATCTAGCTGAAAAATTCATGACATTTTCAATTATATAACACAGTGCACTTTCCCACTAACTCATTTTTAACAAGACTGGTCCATTTCATGCTTCCTAAAAGTACGAGGAAAGAAAAGATAATAATAAAAAAATGTCTTTGGAAGCGGGCAGTTGTAAGGCACATGGTGTCTCAGAATGACCAGGGGGAGGGTCTATAAGTTATATGTTGTCGGAGCCCCTTCTAATTGCTGGAGCCCTGGATCCAGAATGGGTAAAAAAAATGTAATGGAGGATTCCATTGTTGAACTAGCCAGACAGGTTTCTTGGTGAGTTAATGGGTGACTAAGCATATTCCTTAGTATAATAAAATAGATTGCTCTTTGCCAGATGGTGCCCCCTCCCTCACCCGGCTGGTAGTAAGACAAAAGCCAGAGTCGATGTGTGATGAACTGCATTGGAAACAAAATATAAATGGTTAAACAGAACCTTGAGATTTAAGATTAAGGAGGCCAGATTGATTCAGGCAAATGTCTTGATAGCTTGAAAAGGAAGTCAGCTGTAGGCAAACTTCAGAAATTGCACAATCCCCTAATACTCAGAGCCAAATAAAGGGGGGGGGAACCCAATCCCTTTCGTACCCATACCGTATAAAACAGGGGTGAAAGACCTATCAATATAACAAAAGAGGCACAGAAATTTTAGTCTCATTTTCACCATAGTTAGACTGCTGTAAATGTTTTTGGGAGCTTTTGCTCTTTACCTTCAGGCTAAGCTGTTATGAAACATGTTCATCATTCTATAATTCTCCCACAATGATCTCTTTAAAAACAAACAAACAAACAAACAAACAAACAAAAACAAACAAATGCATAACATATTACATAGCACAAATGAGCATCTTTTTTTAAAAAGGACATCTAAAAATGTTCCTACCAAAGCAAATTTTCTTTCTCCGCTAACATTTATTTTTAGTGTCAGCTTAGCAGCAAAAAACAACGTATTTTATACATATCTGGAGCCCATATACAAGAATGATGCTATTTACAGTATGGTTACAGGTGCTTACAGAAGATTCTCAAAATCAAATTCTACTCAAATCTAGTACAGGAAGGAAAACTGCAGTGCATAGCTGCCAAGTACCCTGTTTTCCCCGGGAAACCCCTGTTTTTACTTACCTTTCCCCGGTGGTCCCCTGTATCACTTCGTCTCCCGTTTTTCTCCGTTATTTTCTCCTGCCATTTTTTCCTTTCTGATTTGCCCTTCTATAGGCACAAAAAATGGCCGCCGCCAGCTTCAAAAAGTCGCATCTACGCATGACCGGAAGTGCGTAGACGCAACTTCCGGTGTCGGCGGCGGCCATTTTTGATGCCCATAGATGGGCGGGCGACACCGGAAGTTGCGTTGACGCACTTCTGGTCATGCATCGAAGCTACTTTTGAAGCCGGCGGCAGGCCATTTTTGGTGCCCATAGAAGGGCAAAGAGACACTGGAAGTTACATCGACGCAACTTCCGGTGTCACACGGCTGCCGGTCCCAGATTCTGCAGTCCGGGACTTGGAAGGTAAGCTGCAGTGCCCGTATGTACCCAAGATGGTTGACACTCTTACCCTTGTTCTTTTCTGGGATCATACCAGACAAGAGCGCCCATCAAAAACTTTGGACAGGTTGAGTAAGTGGAAATGCAACTCACTCCACCCATGACGGATCCATTCTTTTTCTGCTGGTAGCTGCCATGCAGCTGATCCACCAAGGCAAGCAAAGTCGATCCACCAAGGTTTAGCCCAGGGGTCAGCAAACTTTTTCAACAGCGGGCTGGTCCACTGTCCCTCAGACCTTGTGGGGGGCTAGACTATATTTTGGGAAAAAATAAGAACGAATTCCTACGCCCCACAAATAACCCAGAGATGCATTTTAAATAAAAGGACACATTCTACTCATGTAAAAACATGCTGATTCACGGACCCTCCTGGGGCCAGATTTAGAAGGCGATTGGGCCGCATCTGGCCCCCGGGCCTTAGTTTGGGGTCCCCTGGTTTAGCCCAAGTAGCTGAAGACATGCAACCCATGATTAAATTGACAATGGCCTATAGCCATCTGCAGGCAAGCACTGTGGCTGTGCTGTATGCTGTGTGTCTGTACATGCACCCCTATATAGTAATGTATTAGAATATATTTTCAGAGAAAGATTCTGACAATTCTGAAAGTATTTTTTTTTACCTCCATTGTGTTTGCATATCTGTGGCACATTTGGAGTTCCTACAGGTACAAGCCTCCTCAACTATTTCATGCCAGAATCTATTAATAATCTTTACGTTCTGGGTAAGACAGCAACATGAATTCTTCTGCTGAAATTATTTTCATAGCAGCCTCCAAGACAAATTTAATACTATACATATGTATTTTTTAATATCAAGAAAACTAATTGGGAAACACGAAGAGTCATTCGGAGAGCACTGAGTTCTGGAGATTTAATCCAGCTGGTAATATCTTTTTTTTTTTAACATCACGAGTTACCTAATGAGATGATTAAAATTATATTTAGTTGATTTTAATGATCACATTTTGTCAGAAGTACATTATCATTTTTTTCTTTACTTCTCATCTCTGCTTATGCCAGATGCTTTTCTTTTTAATTAATCTTGAGGCATCTGATCTGTCGTTCTTTCTGATATACAGCCTCTGAATGTTTTTTTGTTGCAGTTGAGTGGTATGCTACCTTCTCAAAGAAGAGTTTGTCATTTCATAGACAGGCATTTCATGGACTCTCATATTCTGTCTAAAATAGAGTGGACTGAAGTCCTCTTTGGATGGGAGAAGCAGCACGTGTAGAGGGACCATGTGGAGGAGCATGCTTGCCCCACCTTCCTTCCCCATTCCTCCATGAGTTGGAGGACAACTAACTGAAGTAATAAGCCTGATTTTACTGGTGTTGGCTTCCCACATGATGTAAAGGTAAAGGGGTCCCTGACCATCAGGTCCAGTCGTGTCCGACTCTGGGGTTGCGGCGCTCATCTCGCTCTATAGGCCAAGGGAGCCGCCATTTGTCCGCAGACAGCTTTGGGGTCATGTGGCCAGCATGACAAAGCTGCTTCTGGCGAACCACAGCAGCGCACGGAAACACCATTTACCTTCCCGCTGGAGCGGTACCTATTTATCTACTTGCACTTTCAACACTGGAATCGTCCCCCCTACTTCCCTTACATTCCACAAATCTCCTGTTATAGGCTTGCTGTTAGGAATTGTTGTCGTCAAACCTAGGTCCAACACCTCTGTTTCTTGTTGCCTTCTTAAGTACTCTGAGTCCCTCACTTCCAAATCCTTTTTTTCTCTTCTCACTTTTCTATGGATACTCCTAGCGGGCTCCACTCTCTTATCTCTGTTTCTTCAAAATGGTCATTGCAAATAGAATGGGATGCGTCCCAGCAATTCCTCTATTCATCTCCACTCTCCTGCTTCTCTCAGTTTTTCTCTTTCTGGTTGGTTGTTCATCAAGCCTGCACCTCCACCTCAGTGTTTCTGCTTTATCTCTGCATGCAGAGAAAGGAGCTCTGACCTCTAACCTGACCTGATTTATTGCTGGTCAGGCTTCCTGCAGACTTACACAGCCAATGCACCATTGCTGCTGCTTCCTCACAGCCAGCTGCAATCAAATGCACACCTGAACCCTAAATTTTCAGTGATTCAGATGATCAGAATGATAAGAAATGTGGACATATATATTATTGGGAATTAATAGAAATGTGTATTCCTTCTGTTTGTATGAATTGATGAAAGGCACCAGAAATAGAAGCGGGTAAATTCAGAATTTCAAGCAAACTTTGGCATGGCATATAGATGTAGCTATACAACTATTTGGATAAGAGGAAGCGATTTTTTAGTTTTTAACGTATGTGTGAATATATTCTGGTAGACACAGTTGCCTGGACAACATTAAAATATCTCACAAGCAATGGTTTCTAATCTAGTTAATACCCTGAATTCTGTATCATTTCATAAAACTGTTTGAACTAAACTGCTAAACCACATCTAAAGCTTAAACAAGCTTTTTTATTGCTATTAAAACAGCAGCAGGCGATAAGGAAACAAATGCCTAAGGCACCTACTATTTATGTTCAGAGTTTGACAAGCTATGGTATATATTGAATTTCTGCAAGAAAAGCTGTACAGGAGCATATTTCTGTTGGCTACCACAATGCATAAACTGTGCTTTCTGGATTATATGCTATGGATGAGAACCCTTGAAAAACCCTCGCTTTAAAATTACAAGTGTATATGCTTTATAACAAACAACAGACCCCAACAAACCTCGGCTGAATTTATACTTGAATACTAGTGTAACTAATAACTACATGTTCCAACATATTTCTTTAGTAGGTTTCTATCACTCCCTTCCTATCAAAGCAGCCCAGGGCAGTAAACAATGAAGTAGCAGTAAAACCAATACTATTAAAAAATAAATAAAGGCATTGCTTTAAAAAAAGAAAATTAAGAACACCTAAAGGCTTTTTAAAAAAGATAAACACGTGCACGAAGGGAAAAGTAACATGTGGCACTTTAAATCACAAGTGGCCAACCCATAGGTGGCATGTGATCATTGTCAGTCCCTCTTGTGCCACCTCTGCCACTAGTGTGATGCAGGGGGGGGGGTAGATGTTGCATTAACAACATTAATTAAACTCTGAACAACCACAAGCAACATGAGGCTAATAATGTACTGACAAAAGATTCCTCGAAAGATTCCATCAACGGTGTCTCTGAAAATTATTACACATCACTTGGGAAGACAGGCAAACTAATACCAGTGTACTGGAAGAAGCAAAGATCACCAGTGTTGAAGCAATGATTCTTCAACATCAACTTCGTTGGACTGGTCATGTTGTGCGGATGCCTGATGATCGTCTTCCAAAGCAACTACTCTATTCGGAACTTAAAAATGGAAAGCGTAATGCTGGTGGATAACAAAAGAGGTTTAAAGACTGTCTCAAGGCAAACCTATAAACACTGACAACTGGGAAACACTGGCCTGTGAGCGCTCCAATTGGAGAACAGCCTTTACCAAAGGTGTCATGGGCTTTGAAGACACTCAAACTCAGGAGACAAGGGAGAAACGTGCTAAGAGGAAGGCACGCTTGGCAAATCCACACCATGATCAACTCCCACCTGGAAACCTATGTCCCCACAGTGGAAGGACATGTGGATCCAGAATTGACCTCCACAGTCACTTACGGACTCATTGTTAAAACCGTTTTATGGAAGACAAGCTTACTCGGCTACGAGTGATCGCCAAAGAAGAAGAAGAAGAGACATTATACTGTTTCCCACAAGGCCGGCCCTAAGGCAAGGCTGGCTATGGGCTGCCAGGGGGCGATGCGCAGCTGCGCCTGCCAGATAGCCATGATGGGAAATGGGGGGCGGGGGGGGGCGCCGGAGGGATCTTCGCACCACGGCACCACGGCACCAGATATGCTTAAGACGGCCCTGGTTTCACAATTCACAAACAGAAGACATATAATATGTGCACGGAGTCACAAATAATAGGGGTCAAATAAATGTTCCATGAACAGAAATGGTAGGCTTGGTCATTCACTATCAAAGAACCCTGAGATGGAGGCAGAATGCTTTTCCACAGACAATATCCTGCACAAAGGTGCTTTGAACGTAGCAATAAGGTACTCTGAGCACAGCAGCAGACAGAAAAGTTCTTCTAGGATAATGAACTGTTTCAGTGATAATTCTTCATCAGCAGATAAATTGTCCCCACAAGTATATCAAATAGCCATGGATCAGCAATCACTTAAAAGTGTGGTAAGCTGATCTTAAATTCAGTAAAGCAGAGAAAAATGATTTCTTCTTAGCAGAATATTAGCATCTTATGAACAGATTGCAATGCATAAGATTGGGCTAGATTACCCAACCCTACAGTTCTACTATTCTAAGATGCCCATTAACTGTGGGCTCCAACCATACAGCAGCCAACAAAACAAAACTGTATGAAAACAACACACCATTAGAATCATGCTGAAAATGCAACGCTGCATTTTGGCTCTAGGGAACAGCTACAAGTAAAGATGGTGAAATGCAAATAACATTTACCATAGCATCTTAGAAGTGAACTTTCTGGTTCTCCAGCCTGCTCTACTTTCTCTATGCCATTAACATCCCCATACATTTAAAGCACGTGACTTCCCCTCAGGAATCCTGGGAGCTGTAATTTGCTAAGGGTGCTGAGAATTGCAGCTCTGTGAAGGGTAAAGAGCAGTTCCCAGAATTCTTTGGGAGAACCATGACTGTTAAAATGGTATAAATGTATGGTGCAGATGAGACCAATCCTTGATGAACTTCATATGTTCTTGACACACCAATTCAATTCAATATACTTTATTCGACCGATAGTCAGAAACAAAAAACATTTCTCAATACAAAGATAAACATATAAAACTGAAGGCATCAGAGGGATACATAAAAATATAAAAATATAAAACTGAAGGCATCAGAGGGATACATAAATGGGGATGACCGCGCTACTAAACCTCCTACAGATAACCCATATCAAGACATTCGATTATACGTTTCCAACACTTGAGCGCCAGGAAGAGGAATTTAGCCACTGAGAAGGTTATTTTCCCAGTGGGCTTGTTGAGCAAATATGCTGCCTGCCGTTCTCTTGGTCGTGAACTAAACTGAGATAAATACGGGTCTATAAGATATTGCCTTAAATCATTATAAAAGGAACAACTCAGTAGAATGTGTTCTGTGGACTCTACCTCACCCAAGGCACAATGGCACATTCTCTGACCGTATGGGACTCCTCCAAATCTTCCCCTCAAAACCGCCGAATCAAGGACATTCAGTCTAGCCACAGTAATTAGTCTGCGGTATTCCACGTAGTGGATATCCGCCAGGTAACGGGCTAGTGCAGACCGATACAGTTCTTGACACACCCTTCCCTCTTCCCCAATTTTCCCCAATTTATACCTGTCCAATTATGCATACCAGTCTTCCTCAACGTGGTTGCCTCTTGAGGTTTCAGATTACAGCTCTATCAGCTCCAACCATCACACAGAAGGAGTCTAGAATAGGGAACCTTTTTCACCTCAAAGGCTCCATTTTCTCATGGACAGCCTTCCAGAGGCTCTACTTTCTCCATGTGGGCAAACAAGAGGTATTATCACATTCTAGACCAGGGAAATATTCTAGCCAGGGAAGATCAGGAACAGTATGGCTGGGTGGCAGGAAAAGGGCATGTCTTAGGCTGAGTGCCTCTTGCTGAACAGAGAGAACCCAACCCTAAGGTTCTTCAGCTCTGGTCTAGAATTAGCTGGGATATAGGTGAAAGAGCTAACAGCCATCCATGCTAGCTACACATGCCTACAGTCTGATCTGCAATAGGCTGCTGGAGAGAAAAATGTCACCAGGATCACAATAATTGCTGTCATGTCTCCTAGTGTGCAGCCCATAGCACCTTTGTCCCTGCAGAAATAATTACTTGGATGAATCTGATGAGGCAGAGTAGCCTTAAGTGTTTACTCAGAGCTAACAAATCCTGCAGTCTCGCTATAGCACTTGGAGATCTGCAATGTTCTTTAAATTAGCATGTTTTAAAACTTCAAAAAGAAAATTCAAAACCCTTCAGTGTGAGAGCATTCCCAGCATGAAAATAACTCAGAGGAGGACTGAAAGGACAAATTCACACTTCTGGCATCTAGTGCTATAGATGGCAGTCTTAATCCATTTAAGTAAAGGTGCTGAAAAAATATAAGCAATTTTTGTTTTTAACCTCCTCATGCAGCAAGGAGCTGCCCACTGTCTTTCTGCATTTGTAGGTCAATGGTGCAAACACATTTAGCATGTTGCTTTGGAGGATATTTCCCTTTGACAGGCAAGGCTTAATTTATGCCCACAAATAAAGTCCTTTCCAAGCTGAGGATTGATTATAAACAAGAGTAAAAAAGGCTCCAGTCCTTGTGCATTTTGCTAAAGAGAAAGCATTGTCAAGGTCAGGCATTCTTGTTGGAGTTTTACATAAAGCTACACTATGGAGATGCCAGTATTTTATGCTTATCTGATGAGTAGAGGCCAAGTCTCCATACTTGCAATTATAAATACAATAGCCTGATTCTCTATTATTTATTTATTTTGAACTATTGTGAGCAGGGAGGTGTGGGTGTATATTTTTAGCCTTGAACCCTGTTCTGAAGGGTATGCAATAGTATTCAGCAGCTGCTCTGCAAAGCACAACCCGGTTGATTCCCTAGCATATTCATTCTCTGAGAGAATCACATTAATACAATTTAGGAAACAGGAACATCAAGGAATGATAAGCATTACCCCAGATATGAGGGACAGACATTTGTATTCCGGATACAAGGCAAGTGTTCCATGTCTCCCCCTGTCTACCTACTTCCCCAAAGGCAGAATGGGAAATGGTTATAATAGGAGGGAGCATACCTCACCAGGGCCAGACTATATGGAAGCGATGGAGGCCCTATGAATCTTCAGATGTTGAGAGACTCCAGCTGCCATCAACCCCAGCTATCATGGCTAACAGTCAGGGGCGATGCCCAGTTGTAGCCTAACGGCTCTTGGAAGACAACAGATTCACAACCTATGCTATAGAGAATCAGAGTGGAGAAGCTGCTTCATCATCACCTTCATTTCTACAACCAAGAGGGGTTTCCAAGCTTAGAATCTCATTATGACCACAGCTGCAGTCCAGCAACAACTAGGGATCCAAGTTTGTCGTGGCTGCTGTACCCTCTTTGCAGCCACTGCTCTGCAGTTGTGAATTTATGTAGTTCTATTTCTACCCGTAATGTTTCTAACTTCGAAAAAGGTCTGCTCACTTTAGTATTCCCTAGAAAATATTCCTTATCATTATAATCATGTAGACCTCGATCTGAAAGAAAATACGAGTTGGATGATGGCATGACCTGTAGCACCTTGTTTATACGATCATCTCTCTCGCAAATTGCTGTTATGTCAGCATGAAAATGGAAGTAAGATTTCTATTATGTCCTTGAGACATAGATCAAGCCACAGAGAGAAAGCTCCTTTCAAGCATTCCAGTGATTCTGGAGTCTCGAGAGCTACTGAGGAATTTTATTGGTAATATGTCTTTTACTTTCGGGTAATCCCATGGTGGGCTGAATTAGCACTGCCCCTTAGAGGGTCTAAGAATCTTTCTCGCTCTTTTCAAGAGAAATATAGACATAATATAACCAGTAGTTACATAGAGAACAAAAAAGGCACAAGCTATTATGGTTTGGTTTACATGCACAACTTAAGGGGGGTGGGGCTGAATTAAGTGTTGTTGGAACAGCTTAATCAGGAGTCTATTGGCATTTAGAGAGCCCCTGGTCCCTGTTGAACCATGCCACAGGTAATCTTCCATTTTTAATAATCTCCTTTGTTGTCATTGTTATGTGCTCTGCTCTTCCCCAAGTGGCAAGAAGTTCCAAGGGAAAAGCTTACTGGGATTTGACTTTGTTTGGTAGGAAGATCACTGGGGACGGATTGTGTTTTTGTAATATATATTTACAAATATACTAGTGGGACATTGATAGAGGAAAACAGTTGAAGACATCCTACAAAGCAAATTATCTGCCCTTTATCATATTCCTATAGAGCCTACCCCAAGATGCCTTCCACTCCCTCCTTGCCTCAAGCTGTTGGCTTTCACATTCCACATTATCTTATAACAGTTAAGCCACATCCACACTATTCCTCTACACAGAACTACAATTCTGTCAGTGGTTCAACAATCAATCCCTCTTCCCAGGAAACTCTGGGGATTGTAGTTTTGTGAGGGGGATGGGGGAGGGGGTTCTCCTAACGATTCTCAGCATCCTTACAGTTCCCAGGATCTTTGGGCAAAGCCACAACAAGTGGTATGATACTGGTTTAAATGGATAATGCAAATGGGCTTTTCATTTCTACCAAGAGACATTTCCCTGGCCATTAACAAGAAATGCCAGGCCAAGCATTGTTGCTGCTGCCGCCGAACATTCAGGCTACAGTTGCTGTTAAATTTGCAATTATGGCCACCACAGTCTTTAGGGCATTAGCCTTCAATTGATATGATAATAAACTGAAGTATTCTTTCTGATTTTGGATGAAACATGGCAATAATTAGATCAATTATCTTGCTTTCATAAAAGATTTATCCAATTCATCAGTATATTTTACAGAAAACTGAGAGCTACTACTTTACATATTATGAAATGTTTGCAAATAATTCCTTTTTATTATAATACTAGCTGGCTCTGCCACGCGTTGCTGTGGCTCAGTCTGTTAAATGGAGACTCAGAGTCCCCCTTCAGACTACCCTCACCTTCAGAGTCCCCCTGTTTTATGCGTGTTCTGTTTACACAGGCACATCCCTGTGACTCCCCCCACCCTGTGCTGATCCATGATGTTTCCCGCCCCCTCCTCCCCCCACCCCGGCTTATCCCTGTGATTCCCTTACCCTGTACCACCATGTCCTGACCTATCCCGTCCCCTCCTTCCCCCAACCCCCACCCAGGCGAGTCAGTGCCTCCATTCAGCCTAGTCTGTAAAGCCTTTGGCCTAGTATGTAAAAAGGAGCTGAGGTGCTGTTGAGGGGAAAGGTTTTATAGGTGCAGTACTAGTGTAGAGGGCGAGAGGGCACTGGTTTTCAACCTGGTTCTTTTCCCAGCATGATTTTTTGTCTGAGTGGTGTGTTTTGAAAGACAGGGTTTTGGGGTTTTTACCTGGCACAGGTGTGACATCTGTCTTTGAAAATGGTAGGCGGTCACTCTCATATTCGCATGCGGCATTGTGTCAAAATTTGAACGCGATTGGTCAAGTGGTTTTGGTGAAACGTGGATACTAACGGACCTGGCCAGTTTACAGATAGATAGATAGATAGATAGATAGATAGATAGATAGATAGATAGATAGATGATGTGCCCAAAAAAACAATAACAAAACCCACCCAATGCTTATTTCAGTGTTTTACTACACTTTCTAATACACAGTTGCAGAAACTACTTAGCAATGTAACTTAGCGTACAACTTAGATGTAGATTCAGGCGAATGTATCAGCATTTTTGTCATGCATTCACCTTTTGAAACATATTCAGTTTTCTGCTAATGAATGTGATTTCAGAGCTTAGTGTGCCACAAACCCAACTGTTACCTAATCTTTCTTTTTCAGCCATTATTTTTCAAATTGCAAATTATGCAGAGACTGAAAACCTTCCCCCTTCTAGCTGATTTTGCATATGCTGTTCTACCATCTACAGTGATGCTTGTTCTAATATCGCCTTACAATTCAATTATGTCTTTAAACCATTTCTCATTAGACTTCTAGGACACTTAAATACATTGACTAAGCCTGTACCTGTACTGATATAGTAACCAGGGTGAAAAAATGTCTAATTTTCTGTTTTGTGTGTGTATTAGCACAAAAGGCTGTTCTGTTCAATTAAAGGAGTACCATTCCCATATTATGATTGTTTGTTTTCACTCTTACTTGCCCAAGCTGGCAGATTCTGTCTAAGCAGTGAACCTTAGGCAAACATATGTATCCCATAAAGAAATATATCCCCCCTGAGAAATATATCCTCAAGTTTCATCTTCAGGAGGAGGGTCTACCTCTTTACCCTTGAAACATATTTGTGTTTCAGATCCATATGAGTTTTCCTCAACCATTTGACCAATTAATTGAATTTACAAACAGAGTGATTATTCAACAGGCCTACGTGTTGGGCATTAATATGCTGGAGACATAAGGGAACATAGGAAACTGTACTTAACTGAGACTGTTGGTCCACACAGCTCATTTTTTTCCTCCACTGGCTGACAGAGGCCTTCCAGAGTTTCAGGCTAGGGCTTTTCCCAGCCCTGCCTGGGGACACATGGAATCGTCTGCATGAAAAGCAGCTTCTCTACTTCACTCTTCACAACAATTCACTTTAGGGATGGGTGCAATAGGGACATTGGAGTAGGGCTGGGGCTCCAATGGACAAGCAATGCTCCATTAAACCCTGGAGTGCTCTTAGGCCTATCAAGTCTTACTCTAATATCTTCTTTCCTTACATTTAAATGAGCCATCTTCTTGGTTCAGCAACACTCCGTGCATTGTGTAGGAAACTCTTTCTCCACCAACATCTTTTTTCAGTGGAGAAAGGGACCATTCATTCATTCATTCCAATTTTCTGAAGGGCATGCAGGTTACCTTTCTAAACCCTGTGATTTGCCTTGTTTCCTTTAATCCAAAGGGCACACCTCCCTGTCCCTTTCTTGCTCAGGAAGAAGCAACAAGATGCTCTGGGAGGAAATTGTGTCCTTAAACTTTAGAGAACACTTGGATTTTGCATGTGTCCTTTCCTTTGCCTTCTTTGGCTATAAACGTGTCTTTCTATATCCTCTTTTCTCTGGTCAGAGGTGCACTGGAGCAGGAACACGGGGGACAACAACTCCAGTATGACATCAGCAGGAATAGTGACATCATCTGCTGGAATGGGCTTTGCTACTGTTGTAAGCTCAGGTGGTTAGGGGACAGGTCTGGCCTGGCACATGAACCCTTTGTTCAGTAGACTAAACTCAGACAGGGACTAGGCCAAGGTCATCAGTGAACCTTTTGATCAGGGACAAAAACCCTAGGTCTCCTCAGCCAATGTCTAACATGGAAATCACTACAATACCTTTTGCCACCTTCTAATTCTAATAAAATGGGGCAGAGCAACCAGGTAGTGTGGCAATGGACTCTCCTTAGGGGTATGGCCAAGGGGCTGCCATTATGAGCTTTTACACGTCAAAACATCAGAGATACTATGAGTTTTTCTGCTTTTTGGTAGTTTTCCTACAGAAGCTTCCCCAAACAAGATTTTGTGCATCCTTTCGGAAATCTAGCTGCTGTCTATATTGGCAATGAATTCTTGCCTATATCTTTTGTTGTTATTAGGTTGGGTATTTATGATTTTATATTGGATTCTATTGTTACCTGTCTTGGGAACATTGTGCTGACAAATAGACTACACATTTGACAAATAATATGCAGGAAGATGGGACTTCCTATTCTCAGTGCCTAACTGAACCCATGTTTTCCCCCCTGAAGTGAGCTTCACTTGAATTATCACCCAGACATTTTTTTGCTGTGGTAATGAATGAACACTGAACTCAGTGTCATAGAAATGCTGTTTCTCATTGTGTGATAATATAGAGATCTGGCCTTCAGGGTCAGCCTGAGCCATTTTGCTGCCTGGGGCAAAGCAAAAAATGCCCCTTCCTCATCAAGATGAAAATACGTATATAATATATAGGGATGAAAAGATCTGGAAATTTCAGTACTCCTAGTTTCTAATTTATTGGGTTCCATGAACACTGCAGATGGTGACAGCAGTCACAAAATTAAAAGACCCCTGCTTCTTGGGAGAAAAGCAATGACAAACCTAGACAGCATCTTAAAAAGCAGAGACATCACCTTACCAACAAAGGTCTGTATAGTTAAAGCTATGGTTTTTCCAGTAGTGATGTATGGAAGTGAGAGCTGGACCAAAGAAGGCTGGTCACTGAAGAATTGATGCTTTTGAATTATGGTGCTGGAGGAGACTCTTGAGAGTCCCATGGACTGCAAGAAGATCAAATCTATCCATCCTGAAGGAAATCAGCCCTGAGTGCTCACTGGAAGGACAGATCGTGAAGCTGAGGCTCCAATACTTTGGCCACCTCATGAGAAGAGAAGACTCCTTGGAAAAGACTCTGATGTTGGGAAAGATGGAGGGCACAAGGAGAAGGGGACGACAGAGGACGAGATGGTTGGACAGTGTTCTCGAAGCCACCAACATGAGTCTGACCAAACTGCAGGAGGCAGTGCAAGACAGGAGGGCCTGGCTGTCAGGAGTATGGGCAGGAGTCAGGCTCTGGGGCCTGTAGTGCTTTGCAGGACTGGGGCCTGACTCAGCTTGTGCTGGAGAAGCAAGGAGTGGCCACTCAGGTGAGGCCACTTGATACCTCACTGCACCTGGTGGCAGGAGCTGGGAAGGATAAAAGCTCAGCATTTCCCTTCAGCTCTTTGCCACAGCTACGCTATTCCTGCCTGGTTGCCTCTGGCCTCTTGCTCCTTGGACCCTTACCTTGCCGACGCCTTGCTCCTCGACCCTTGGACCATTGCCTTGCCGACTCCTTGCTCCTTGGACCCTCGCCTTGCCGACACCTTGATCCTCAACCCTTGGACCCTTGCCTTGCCGATGCCTTGATCCTCAACCGTTGGATCTCTGCCTTGCCGATGCCTTGATCCTCGACCCTTGGACCTTTGCCTTGCCGACGCCTTGCTCCTTGACTCCCAGACCTTCGCCTCTGCCTTGTTCCTCGACCCTGCGACTGCCTGCTGCTGGACCCTCATCCCTGCACCTGTTCCTGCTTCTACACCACCATCTTGCCTCTGGTCCTGACGTCCTCAGCCAGGACTTCAACCGCCTACCGACCGGACCGTGACACTGGCATGCTCTGGTCTATGCGATCATGAAGAGTCGGACACGACTGAACGATTAAACAACAGTTTCCTTTTTTTTTTGTTCCAGTCCTAAATTCAGTTCTCCATATTGCTACAGCAATTTGCAGAAATCCTCATGGCGATTCATGAGGATTTTACTGCAAATTTCTCCCAATAAACACATTTTTCTATGTAGTTTTGACTAATGTTCATATATTCACAGGCAATTTCCCTAATATAATGCACCTTCTTAATGTTATTTTCATGAATATATTCATTGGTACGCACATTTCCCCCTAATATATACATTTTATAAACTTTTCTTCTTAATCTCCCTGGCAGTAAAATTACAATAGATTGCATCCACGTATCTGCCTCCATGAATGGAATGGTACCCGCCATTCATACCTGAGTATCAAGAGTTTTCCTTCTGCTACGCTAACTACAACTCCCATCATCCTTGGCCATTGACCGTTCTTGTTTGGGCTTAAGGGCTTGTAGTTCAGCAACATCTGGTGGGCAAAATATTTCCCACCCCATTCTAGACTCTAGAGAGTCAGCCAATGTATGGGACAGATTTGGGATGGGGCATAGCAGCTGCAGAAAGAAGGAATCACCAAAAATGGTTCTCACCACCTTCTGACTAAGGGAACATCCAGTTTCTCTGAAGACTAGTCTGGATCCAACCCAATAATAACAAATTAAATAATGAACATCATGCTGCCTTTCAGGGCAGCCAGGATTAGCTGTTAGGGGCTGCTGCCTCACACTGTCTGTAGTAGCCCAGATCCTGCATGCATTTAGTAAAATCAGAAATGTACACTGTTTGCTTCATTGGCCATAAAAATTTCAGAAAACATATTTATTAACGTCATCAACTTGTAGATCAAGGAATGCTATAACTCTGAGTATAACAACTTTTTATATATTCTCAAAACATGAATGTGAATATAAACTTGAAGCAATTTTTTCAGATAGTCATACTCATAGGGACTTTCAGGATTTGGGTGCATTCAATAATAGCAAAGGAAACATTCAGTCAGAACTCTGAATTATAATAGGATTAGAAATGTAGTTGTTCTGCCTTTTCTGGCAGCACAGTGTAAACATCAAAGTTCTTTTCACTGGCATCAAAATGAAAGTCCTCAGCCACACAGCAACATTAGTACTGACAGATATAATATATTTTCCCCATGCATTTTTCAGAAAATGATAAAATTATTAAGCTGTTTCAAACCAAAAATATGCTCGCTATTAATGTTTCATTATACAATAATAATTGCAAAGGGCACCCTATCTTTTATGCACAGCTGATAAAATCTTATTATATTTTTGTCTTTTGAAACAACCAAATAATAAGAAAAGAGTCATTCTCAAAAGTATCCCCAACCCTTTTAATGTTTTCTAGTGATCAAAGTTAAGTATCCCCACTCATTCCTTCAGCAGCTGGGTTGTGCCTAAATATGCAACCTTCAGTTTGAAAAGGAAGCTGCCACACTGCTAACCATTTGAAACTGCATTCTTTATCACAGGCTGTGTACACACTAAAGATTTACAGCCGCCAAGTATAGTTTTTATCAGTTTTGAATCATTCATGCTCCTCCTCATCATGCTGTTTTCAATCTAGGTTGATTCTAGAGCCTGCTGCCCACAAGGTTGATATGTTTACTTGATATGTTTGAAAACCCTCCCATCTATTAGATTATCCATGCATTTTCCTCCCTGAACATGTCCCAGGTGAATGAAGAAGGAAATGGTGATGGCGATCTTGGTATACTTCCACCCACAGTGTCACTGGGCAAGTGTGGATACCCTCCCATTACTGGGACCACCTACATCTATAGCCAAATGTTTTCAAATGGCAAAAATACAGGGTAGCACAGAATAATAAAAAAAGCAATAGGTAGAGGTGGTGTGTGTGGACTATAAAGAAGAAAACAAGTAATCAGTCTTCACTGATTCTACAATAAAATCTTGCTCAAGACTTAGTTGTAGTCATTCAATTGATTTTGGAGTGCAGCTTCTCCTGTACAAGGCATTTTGACTCTGTAACTTAAAACACACAGCCCAAATCATAGTTGATTATGTGCACTTTTTTGTTGTTTTACTGGTAGCACAGCAGGTTATTTCAAAACACCAAGTGATGTATCTTGGGTGGGGTGCTTTCTTAAAATACAGACATCGTTCCCTACTGTTCCAATGTTTGGGCTATGAGGGCTGTTTATGTAGCCAAAACGGCACCATTTGTAGTCAAGCAGAAGGTATCAAACAGATTGGGGGGGAGCCCCCAGGTTTACAGCTGTGCAAAAAATATATTTCAGAGAAAATCCTAAAAAGAGGTGGGGTGAAAGTTGCCAATGAGGACTGAGTATGCTCAAACTAAGAACGCTGAATGTTGACTGATGGGAAAAGTGGTGGAGTGGGGAATGGGTTGGAGTAGGTCAACAAGAATATTATCATATGAACAATATCAGTTGACATTTGGGTGTCAACTTGAAACTCCTTACGGGGTGTTTGAGCCGTATTGATGTATTGAGTCCGTGTACTGACATGTGATGAATTTTGTACTTGTATTGCGAACATAATAATAATAATAATAATAATAATAATAATAATAATAATAATTTATTTATACCCCGCCCATCTGGCCGGGTTCCCCCAGCCACTCTGGGCGGCTTCCAACAAAACTCAAATTCTAAAATACAGAAATCCATCAAACATTAAAATACAGAAATCCATCAAACATTAAAAGCTTCCCTAAACAGGGCTGCCTTGAGATGCCTTCTAAAGGTCTGGTAATTGTTGTTCTCTTTGACCTCTAGTGGGAGGGCATTCCACAGGGTGGGTGCCACTACCGAGAAGGCCCTCTGCCTGGTTCCCTGTAACTTGGCTTCTCGTAGTGAGGGAACCGCCAGAAGGCCCTCGGAGCTGGACCTCAGTGTCCGGGCAGAACGATGGGGGGGGGGGAGACCCTCCTTCAGGTATACCGGACCGAGGCCGTTTAGGGCTTTAAAGGTCAACACCAACACTTTGAATTGTGCTCGGAAACGTACTGGGAGCCAATGTAGGTCTTTCAGGACCGGTGTTATGTGGTCTCGGCGGCCGCTCCCAGTCACCAGTCTAGCTGCAGCATTCTGGATTAGTTGTAGTTTCCGGGTCACCTTCAAAGGTAGCCCCACGTAGAGCACATTTCAGTAGTCCAAGCGAGAGATAACTAGAGCATGCACCACTCTGGAGAGACAGTCAGTGAGCAGGTAGGGACTCAGCCTGCGTACCAGATGGAGCTGATAAACAGCTGCCTTGGACACCGAGTTGACCTGTGCCTCCATGGACAGCTGTGAGTCTAAAATGACTCCCAGGCTGCGCACCTGGTCTTTCAGGGGCACAGTTACCCCATTCAGGACCATGTTGGTTTTATGCTGTTCACCAGAGCTTTTCTTAATGTTGGTGACTCTTTGTTGTGTGTGTGCATGAAAATAATTATAAAGAATAACAAGGCTTGGGAGGTTTCCTCCGATTTCCCCAGAAAGCACAATGCAGTGGCTGGCATGGGAGGGCAGTGCCACGAGGGTGATCTCCCAAGAGCATCATTGTTGCTTCTTTCCTGAATGACCCAGAGTGGGATGGAGTGGCGGTGAGGTTGGGACTGTGCAGGCATACTGGCAGAAGCACAGGATTGGCTTTGTTGGTGTTGCTGTCTCAACCAAATCAGCATCCTGCCCAGATCCCACACTGACCAGGTAAGGTAAAGGTACCCCTGACCATTAAGTCCAGTCATGGACGACTCTGGGGTTGTGGTGCTCATCTCACTTTACTGGCCGAGGGAGCCGGTATTCAGCTTCTGAGTCATGTGGCCAGCATGACTAAGCCGCTTCTGGCGAACCAGAGCAGTGCACAGAATGCTGTTTACATTCCCGCTGGAGCAGTGCCTATTTATCTACTTGCACTTTGATGTGCTTTCAAACTGCTAGGTTGGCAGGAGCTGGGACCGAGCAACAGGAACTCACCCCATTGCGGGGATTCAAACCACCGACCAGGGCCGGCTCATCGTAGACCCCCGGTGGCGCAGGGCACCATGACGCCGGCCCACCAGGAGGGCGCCGCGAGCTGCGCCCGCCCGCTGGCCGGCCAGTCTGCTGCGCAGCTGCGCGTGGCGCCCACCTGCCCACCACACTGGGGACGGGAGGGCACCGGAGAGATCGTGCTGTGTCTGCCCACCCGCCCGCCGCGCAGCAGCGCCGCGCCCACCCGCCCACCGCGTTGGGAAACGGGGCGGAAGGGCGCCAGAGAGATCCGGCGCACCATGGCGACAGGGGCGCTTAAGACGGCGCTGCCACCGACCTCCTGATCGGCAAGCCCTAGGCTGTGTCCCACACTGACCAGGTAAGCAGCAGCATTGCCACAATCATGAGGGCACCTCTATAGCACCACCCTTCCATGCTTGGAGGCCAGTGAACAGTCACCAGTTTTCACACACATCAATTTATTTTCCACACCTTCCACTGAATTTATGTTGGAGCCAGCTGGTGCACGGCTTTTATTTTTTTTGCAGCGATGGTGATAAATTATCCCAGATCCAAAATGACTTTACTGAAAAGTAAAAATACTCTATATCTGCTTTTATATAGCTTCAGTGAAAACGATAGAGCAGTTAGCTATGCTGAAGATAGCCTGCCATTCTGGTCAGGAAAACTGAGCGTTGTTACCGGTACCAAGGCCGCCTGAAATCCAGCCCAAATGTAATGTGTGAATGTAACTTGTGAAGCAGACCCGTTTCAAACCTTGAAACTGAACACCATGGATCAGGTTGAGAGGAGATTTCAAAATTATGCCCTACTTTCCAAGGTATAATTAATAGAATAGTTTAATAGAGCTGCCCTTTACAAAATGAATTTCATTCGTATTATTAGGATATCTGTGTAGCACCAGTTACTACCAGCTGTAATATCTAACTAGCTGGAATATGCTACACGTGTATGTTGCTTTCTGTGTCAAATCAAAGTAAGTATCAAATAAAGTCATGTAAAGGGCAATCATTCTAATGCAAATTTGAGACACTTGTTCAGATGAACTAATTTTTAATTTTGTTACATGATAAAGGGACACTGTACATTTTTATATCAAATGAAAAATTGCTCTTAAATGTTAAGTGCCTGTAGAATTAAATGTTTAATAGGATTTGACTTGATGCATCACATCGAGGCGAAATGAACTCGCCCATCCACTTAAAGGCCCATTATTATTAAAGAGAACAGAGGATTTATGACAGGGCATTTTTTTAAAGATTTACCAGCTACCAGTGCAGAACAAACCATTTTCTGTGGGCTACAAATGAAAACTATTTATCTTCTCTCTTGTATCCAAACCATATTTCACAGCTCATGAGACACAAATGGAAGAGACTTTCGATAAAATATTTCTAGGGTTTTCTCACTGTAACGAAGGGCTGTTGTATTCAGCATGTAAGCAGAGATAAGATTAACAGTTTGGAGTTTTATAGCCTGCAGAAATTATGCAGAGTGAGGGCAAACTGGCAAAAATACCACTTTCATGCTAAATGCAGTGAAATGAATTCTATGAACCAAGAAATGTTCAACAGAAGTGCAGAAATTTCCCTTTCCATACATTTAATACTAAAATAATATTTCATTTTAAAAGTCAATTTGTGAGGCAACATGGAACATAGATAAATCACAGCAGATTATATAGATAGATAGATAGGATTTTTTCTACTTACGAATTTTTTCTCCCAATGCATTCCTATGGGATTTGACTTACAATTTTTTTTCGACTTACGAATGTGTGTTCAGAACGCATTAAATTCGTAAGTAGAGGTACCACTGTGTATATATATGTATATGACTGAAATTATTTGGTTTACAAAAGAGAAATGGTCACAAAATGTTAACTGACACAAAGTGTTAACTGACATTATCATAAAGTAATACTCTCCTTGAATGTGCTAGAAAGTGTTTTTTAATCTACACATGTATTAGGTATCTAAAAAAGTAGAGATTGTTCATCTGTACCCATCTGCCATTCTCCGTGTCACATCCTGGGATGTATTGTAGCAAGATTCCACTGGCAGCTTTTGTACTTTGATACGAAATCCATTTGCTTTGTTCATCAATGTTATTGAGTCGGTAATTCCAAGTAGGTGATCTTTGGATGAATTTCTCATCATGTGCTGCTTCCTTTGAAAGCCATGGGAGTTCTTGTACTTAACACGACAAAAGTGAAAATTTATATTAACTTATATTAACTTTGCTTCAAGCTAGCTTCCTCCCCCGGCCCTGGATACATCATGTGATGTAACCCCCTCCCACAAATACTGGTTCCAGGTGTGTGGGGGGGGAGGAAATATTAAAATACCAATATTTGCTTTTATTGTCAGAATGACTTCATAAGCATACTTCTCTTTATTGAGCAATGACATTAATAAACCACTTTTCTGACATAAAAGGTGGTTTGTATTTTAAAAGAATGCTTGGGTTTTCATGGCATAGTGAGGCAAAACGATTTCATACTAGGAGTGATGCAAATATGTGGGCTATTATAAATAAGCTCACAGCTGCTTTGTTCCTTACCAGTCCATTTTAATTCTCATGCTGCACTGAGTGAAGTCAAGGTTTGACTTAGCATGTCATATGAACCCAGATTACAAGGACTCCAGATCCAGATCAATGAAGAAAGATCTGAACCATAAGCCTGGGTTTTGATGACACTATTTGCCAAACCATAGCTTAGCTCATCAAAGCATGTGTATGAAAAGGACTGGGAAAGAGAAAAACAAATTCTCCATCGTTTGATTTACCGTGTCAAGTGAAACAGGTCAATAGTTTACAGTATAAGAATCTACCACATTCAGCTCTTGAATTTTCCAGCTGGAAACTTAGATAAAAGCAAGAGGTCATCATCTATTTATTTACACACTGTGCTGACATATAAGTTATCCTCCAAATCCCTCACCATTGAAACTGACAAGCCTAGAACTTTGGTGATCTGCAAAATAATTCTCAGTTGCACTGTAGATAATTTTGGGATCATTTGTGAATGATAATGTGTGATGCTGTAGTTAATATGCTTTCTGTTAATTAAGCAGATCTCCTTCCACCCACTCATCTTCATAAAAATAGTTCTACCCAGGTGCTTAATAAAATTAATGCTAATCTATTTTTTCCTAAACAATTTGTAGACAATTGGTTTCCTGAAAGCAGTTTAACGAGGTCTGTAGCCAAAGCTCTAAACCTGTTTTCTAGAATCCCCACTTGATCCCTTTACTCAGGCCTTATCGTTTCTCCCCCTCCCCGAGTTCCAGAGATTTAGTAAAGCAGATTATGGATAAAGATAGAAATTCTGAGTTACATGGAACATTTTACACCCTACTTTTTATAATGATAGACAGCAGCACTACTTGGCCATTTACCCACAAGAGAGGGGGAAATGTCACTGATTGGATTAGAGCTAGGAAGACTAATGCAGTTGTGTCCTTAAGGGTTAGAAGAAAAATGGATCCTTCAGCTCTGCAAGTGAGCACAACAAGCAATCCAAAGCATTATTTGTGCTAGGTGGTTGCTGGAAACGGTTCCATTTATCACTGGAACTAGTTGCAAGGTGCACAGCAAAATCTGAGTTATGTTTCTGCTCCTGGATGAGTGTCTCAGCGTGCAATTTTGTGCTTAAACTTTAAAAATGCTTTAGGGGCATCTAACACCAAATGAAAATCATAACGTGCTTTGCTCGGTTCCAAGGAATACTGATGCTGAAATCTACCCTCCTCCAATTATTGTGTTTGTGTGTGTGTGTGTGTTGTTTGTTTTTGTTTTGTATTTTGTACTCTCACTTTGTATTTTTATGTTGTGAACCACCCTGCAATCTTCAAATGAAGGGCAGTATACAAAATAAATAATGAATGAACCAGAAGAATTTTAATTATTTGTTTAAAAAGTAGTTGATGGGTATGGTTGCAGACCATGGGTGTCCTTTGGAGAACCATTTTTTTATTTTTTTAAGAGCACTGATGACCTAACCTGAAGCTGATTAGATCACAGACTGGGGCACTAGATAAAATTCCCATAAGATTTTATTTTTAAAAACAGCCCTTATTCATAAAAAATAACTTACATAATATGTGTTTATACCAATAAACATTTATTTAATTTTTTTTTAAAAAAATAACAATAAGGGCAGGTAAAATTATCAAGCTGGCTACAGTCTACTGTGGGTAAATGTAAAGGTAAAGGGACCCCTGACCATTAGGTCCAGTCGTGACGGACTCTGGAGTTGCGGCGCTCATCTCACATTATTGGCTGAGGGAGCTGGTGTACAGCTTCCAGGCCATGTGGCCAGCATGACAAAGCCACTTCTGGCGAACCAGAGCAGCACATGGAAATGCCGTTTACCTTCCCGCTGGAGTGGTACCTATTTATCTACTTGCACTTTGAGGTGCTTTCGAACTGCTAGGTTGGCAGGAGCTGGGACTGAGCAACGGGAGCTCACCCCGTCGCAGGGATTCGAACCACTGACCTTCTGATCAGCAAGGCCTAGGCTCTGTGGTTTAACCCATAGCGCCACCTGTGGTTAACCCTACACTAAAACACTAAAAATGCCCAGGTGAACAGTTACTCTTGTCTTAGTGCCTCACTGAGCAATCCATTGTGCTGAGCCAGGAGTGATCTGAATTAGGTAGAGGTCTTCCTCCACCCATTCCTGATAACTTCCTCTTGCCACCAAATGTTTAGACAGAAAAACCACCAGATCTACCTATTGGATTCCAAGTCAGTTCCACTGTAGTCACATGACAGCATCAGGCCAAATTTGAGCCTGATCACTGCACCTACTGAAGGCTCTCCCCACCTTTCTTCTGGGAACAGTTTTCTCACTTTGATTCAAACCCAAGAAGAATTCGGGAACTTTTAATCTCCCATTTGGGCTGAGCTTTCATGAGCCTGTACAGTTCTCTGATTCTGATTTTGAATAGCTTTGGTGGCATCTCTAATGTGACATAGTTCATGAACCTGGCCATACATCGCCAACTTCCATGACATCTGTAAGGAGCCTATTGCTGTTATCTGGATTCCCATAGGAGTTCCACACAATGGGGACCCTTGTGTGATTGGGAGTCCTGCCTGTAGATGCTCACACCCTATTGCAACTATCACACTCATATAGTTTTGCAACAATGAGTGCTGACCCCCCTCCCCAATTGCCTTGAACAGATTAATGAAAATAAGTTCTGAGTTCGGGTTTAAGGGTTATCAAACTATTCTCACGTCTTTTGTTAATTCTCTCCCTTGACTTGCTTATGTTCTAGCTGAACTCTATTGTGCTATTATTTAGTTTCCTCTCTCATTAAAGATCAATAGAACACAATTATGGCATATCTCACCATCTCAGGACAGTGCTATTTGATTTCCATTGTTATCTAATATTGACTCTTCCTTGCCTACTCTGAATAAAGTTTGTTTACTTTTAATTCTTGTGGTTAGCAGCATATTATTTTTCTTCTTATCAACCAGATTTTGCTGCTGGTTCAGCAGCACTTTATTGTCTCAATCTTTTCTGGATATTTCAAAATGTCATCATTTCAAAGCTGTGCCAAAACAGTCTGTAAAAACTTCCCGAGTACAAAGGGGGCCGGGGAATTGCCTGCTATGCTTTTAGGAAGCAGAGTCCAAGATACCGTTACTTAGCTACTTCTTATATATCTTCTTAATTTTTTCTGCTATCAAAAATACCGAAATAATTACACCCTCTAGACATGTTGGGAGCCCAATTCCATTAGTTCCAGATCAAATTCCTGTCATGGAATGTGAACAGAGAATTTGTCAAGGATGATTCTCTTTGAAAGAAGCTTCATACAATAGCAGAATTAAATGAGTCATGGATTAAAGCCAATGGATGTATGAAATTAATTTCTACAGAGATAGAATTTGACTTGAGTCCTTTTCAGTTGTTCAGTACCCACTGATACACAATGCATGGTGGGTAGCAGCAAGTGCCATTTCTATTCCACCAGGCTGGGGCTTGCGGGGGCAGTGGAATGAAAAAGTGTTAGCAAGCGTGGGCCTTCATTGGCTGAGCTGAGGAAAATGTCTCAGCAAATGGAGTGCTTAAGGTAGCCAGGAGGACCTTCCCTTCCAGTGGCTCTACCTCCCTAGCAGAGCTGTGTGTAATCCTTAAAGGCTCACAGCCAATTCTGAAGGTACATGTTCCTGTCTGGCTGTGGAGCAGAAGAAGCTGCAAGGAAATCTGAGAATGGTGGAAAAACCGGTTCCTTAGGCTATGAGGGTGTAGAAGAGGGTGCTGAATACTCCCATTCTCAAATAAGGTAATATGTGATTTGTGGTAATCTGAATCCTCCTCGGGTTGACATTGGAATATAGATGCAGGGGACATAATGGTTCTCAATCTAGGAGGGTTTCAGGAATTGTCAGCAAGGGTGGATGGTGCAGTTATCTACCCAATGGGAAAGAAAATTGGTTCCACTAAGAAAATGAGCCTGGATTTCAGCAATGGAATGCAGCATGAAAGCTAAGGTGCACATAAAAAGTGCATTTGTTAACAAAAATTTGCATGGGATATCACAGATAATAATAATAATAATGACGATGACAACAACAACAACAACAACAACAACAACAACAACAACAACACCTTTTTATTTTATTATGTATACCCCAGCCATCTGGGCAGCTTACAACACATAAATTTTTGTAAAATATTAGACGTTAAACATTTCCTGATACAGAGTTGCCTTCAGATGTCGTCTAAAAGTCAGATAGTTGTTTATTTCCTTGACATCTGATGGGAGGGCATTCCACAGGATGGGCACCACTACCGAGAAGGCCCTCTGTCTGGTTCCCTGTAACCTCACTTCTCGTAGTGAGGGAGCCACCAGAAGGCCCTCAGAGCTGAACGATGAGGGTAGAGATAGGTAATATTACTATAGTTCTAAAACAACAACAGCAACACACTGTTTAGACCCAATAAATCGAGAACTTAAAAAACCACATTATTCTTTCTTATTCTTTAACGTTTTGTCATCTTGTCAGAAATTTGTCTCTAATTATAAGTACTTAAGCCACACACATTAGTGAACTAGATCATCTGTTGGAACTGCTTCCAGAGATATGTTCCTTCTCGTTGGCAAATCCCTGCAGCCACATGTGTCATTCAGAAGTGGACAGTAGTGATTGGCTGGCCAGAACATCATTATGTTTGGGCAGAGAGGGAAATCTGCCTTGAAAGTCATCTCCCAACTGCCTGCTGAGTGAACCACCACACTTGCCCCTGCACTTCTGGTGCTCTGATGGTGGAAAGGACAAAGAGAGAGAGTTTTTTTGGGGGGGGGCATGTCAGAGATGGGGGGGGTTCCCAGATATATTGTGCCCAAAGATCGCCCCATTCCTCCAGCATAATCCTCGAACGGGGAAAAAATATACTGGCATATTTCCTTCCCCCCTTTCTGTCCTGACTAGTGTGAAACAAGCCACGTTTGGGATTTTGTGAGGACACAGATTGGTTGTCCTCACTTCATTGGATTGCTCCATCTGAGGAAGAGCACACGCAAATCATGGATTATGTTGAATAAAAATAACTTAACAATGACATATTTGGATCAAATTCCCTACCCCTGCGTAAGGGTTTGTTTAACATGTAACAGTGGCATAAACTTTATTTGATATTCCTCTTGCTGAACAGCCTATGATGTTGTATGATGGTACTGCTTTGATCTAATTTTGTTTATCCATTTGATTCACGTGCAAAATTGCATAGAGGAAGTAAGCCCATTTACTATGAGAGATGTGCATTTACATACATAAAACCTTCACATTACGTTCGATAAAGAACAACACATCTATTGCAAAGTGCCTTTGAAAAATTCACTTGAATGCATAATAGGTCACATATTCCCACATAATGAGACAAGATTGCTTTATTGCATAATGAGAAGAAGTGAGTTTGGAAGTAAAATTTGATTGAACTTTAAAATAAGACCCTCACACCAAGTGTTTGTGGCCTATGAGGGAGAGAAGGCCTGTATAGGTTGTCACCAGCTAAAAATCCTGCATTGCCTATACAAATCTTTCATGTTACTGCTATAACCAGAATTAAAGGAAAGTCTCCACAAATGAAATGAATAAGTGGTTTAAAATTGAGTTACATCTCTACTGTCTACTTCTGTTGCTTTTGAAAGAAGCAAACTTTAACTGGGGGAAGTAGCAATCAGTCTCTGTTGCCCTCAGATGTTGTTGGATTACAACTGCCCCATCATCCCATTGGCCATAATAATAATAATAATAATAATAATAATAATAATTTATTATTTATACCCTGCCCATCTGGCTGGGATTCCCCAGCCACTCTGGGCAGCTTCCAACAAAATATTAAAATACAATCGTCTGTTAAACATTAAAAGCTTCCCTAAACAGGGCTGGCTTCAGATGTCTTCTAAAAGTCTGGTAGATGTTTTTCTCTTTGACATCCAGTGGGAGGGCGTTCCATAGGGCGGGTGCCACTACTGAAAAAGCCCTCTGCCTGGTTCCCTGTAACTTGGCTTCTCACAGCAAAGGAACCACCAGAAGGCCCTTGGAGCTGGACCTCCGTGTCCAGGCAGAACGGGGTGGAGACGCTCCTTCAGGAGACTAAAAGCTGATGGAAGTTGGATCCCAGCAACATCTGGAGGGCCACAGGTCCTCTAGCCCTGTTCTAAAGGGACATGTTTGGGCTGCCGTTCAGTTAGTTTTTTGTGTGTGATTCATGCTTAACACACTTTTTTGTTATTTACTAGGAGAAGTGTTTTGGTTTTTTTTTTGTGAAGAAAACAGACAATAGTTGAATTAATAGGTGAGGTACAATTTGCCACCAAATTGCATCCAATGCTTGTGCAACGTGCTTTTACAGCTGTATAAAAATATAAGCAACAACAGATTATGATTTAACCAGAGAGATCTTTAGAATAGACATATTCCTTTTTCCAAAGCATGCATGATGCTTGCACTCCTACAGTACTCAGTGACCCCATTTAGTTTTCATTTAGTCACTGTGATTATGAATGACGATAGGTTTCAGATCTACAAAGTATATCTCAGAAGCACAGTGGCGAAGCTGCATGCTCCGCTACCAGGGGCAGAGAACAGGTGGGGGCATGGCTAGCACACCGGGGGCATGATGCGTGCCCCGGGGGCATGGCGTGTGTTTTGGGGGCGATGGCCACCTGTGAGGGCATGGCGACCAGCGTGCGGAGGGGTGCACGGCACGTGTCTGGGGGGCCGCCGCGATGGCACCCTACTGAAATAGTGGTGCCAGGGGCGGTCTGCTCCCTCTGCACTCCCATTACTCTGCCAGCGCAGAAGCAATAGTTTTGGCCTTAATGCCTTAAATATATGTGTTTTATCACATTTGTATGCAGAATTTTTCACATCTATTTAATATTAAAAATAATAATGAAAGTTGGTGGTCCTGTGGCTATCAGTCTGACAAAAAAATGGAACCAGTTTCTGCATGGAACCAGTTTCAGTCTGACAAAAAAATGGAACCAGTTTCCCAAGCATTGGAAACGTAACAGCCCTATCAAGCGGTACTTTGAAACCTTGTAGAAATCATGTGTGAAGTGGGGAAAAAACTGGAAGTGAAGGCCCCTTCCCAACTGGGTCCACTCTGCTAGTTTTTATCAGACCTGGTGAACAGGGGTACAGGTGACTGCCCAGGCCAAAAACCAAGCACCAAAAACCAAGCACCTTGTACACATCTTCCAGCCTTTCTAACCATGGAAAGTATTGGGAAGAATTGCTTGTAAAAAAGGTGTATACAGTGGTACCTTGGGTTACAAACACTTCGGGTTACAGACTCCGCTAACCCGGAAGTAGTACCTCGGGTTACAAATTTTACCTCAGGATGAGAACAGAAATTGTGTGCTGGCGGCAGCAGGAGGCCCCATTAGCTAAAGTGGTACCTCAGGTTAAGAACGGACCTCCGGAACGAATTAAGTTTGTAACTAGAGGTACCACTGTCAGATATCCGACAAACCTGCATGCATAAATTTGTATATTAGGAAAAATGTGTACTAAAATGCTAATTAATTTTTCCCGAGAACTTTTAAAAAATCACAAACTAAGGCCAAAATGTGTTGCACTGAACTGGAAAATGGGGGGGGGGAATGAAAAACCAATACTAGCCTGTACTGAATATGTGCCAATCAGTTTCATGAGAAGACCCCTCCATCTCAACTATCCCTTTATCTTTCTAAGGTAAGAGCAAAAGCCCCACAGTCACCCCAGATCATTATTCGACATTCTTAGCCCCATGCAAATAATGGCTGTCGCGTTCACATGGAGTTATGGGCAGGGTTTGACACACCATTAGTTTTTATCCTTTCTTAAGATATATTCTTCTCATTCCTTATAACTATTGAAATGTGAACTGGCAAAGTTGCTCCACAATGTAGGATCAAATGAATATGCTATAAGTCAAAAACATTGAATCTATATGTGTCAAGGACACAGTTTAATTTGTTGTCCAGTGTCCAATGGAGCATTCCTAATGCTTACAGAATCAGAAAGAGGAAATATTTCCGACACCACTTTGCTCTGATGGAGATATTGGCCTAGCATAAAAATCACATTCTTTGGTTCCATCACCAGAGAGGGAGGATCCCAGCTGCAGAGAGGTTATGCCATCCTTTATTATCATTTTTATATGTAACAGGAGCACTCAGCTCTTTTCAAATGAACACTTGAAAGGAAGCCTACATGCATTGAATGGACAGCACCAATTCAAAAGCCATTTAACAAATGGCTCATTCTCATCCTTGTGTCTAAAATACACCTGATTATTTACAGCACACCATAGGAAAAGAATTCATCACCGGGAACTTATCTATCATTATCCTATTGAAGTGCCCATAATAAGTGTCTGTTCTCCAGTATGTTATAATAGTCAAAAGCCAATCCATTACTGAAACAGGATATGGGGAAAGCTTTCTCAGCAAGTCTGTGAGCTGTCCCATGTTCCATTTGACATTACCATTGTATTAAAGCTCGACTTTGACCCTTACCTCTTTGGTTGCTCTCCACACTGCGGTCATGCAACGCACCTCTGAATGATGCAAGCAAACACTGTCTGTCCTGTTGCCAATGATTCTTAAAATGTGAGGTTATTTGTGGTGCTGGGCCAAAACTTGCTCACCAATTTTGCAGGGTCATTTACCAAACGGCAAACTGGAATGCTATTTTCTGCAACTTTTGGAGTTTGTATGAATTTTGTATGTATGTGTACCATTTACCTTGTTTTACTGTACAGTGGTGCCTTGCAAGACGAATTTAATTCGTTCTGTGAGTCAATTCGTTTTGTGAAAAATTCGTCTTGCGAATCGCGGTTTCCCATAGGAATGCATTGACATTTCTTTTTTTGCGCATAGGAACGCATTAATCAAATTTCAATGCATTCCTATGGGAAACCGCAATTCGCAAGACGAATTTTTCGCAAAACGAATTCGTCTTGTGAGTCACCATCAGATCGCAAGACACATTCGTCTTGCGAAAAATTCGTCTTGCAGGGCATTTGTCTTGCGAGGTACCACTGTATGAGGTTTCCCCGATTTGTGTAAGCATGAAATGGGGAAACCTGTGGCCCTGCATCTTCTGTTGGACTCTAATTCCCATCAACTTGCATGGTAAATGACCAGGTATGGTGGGAGCCCAATAACATCTGGGGAGCCACAGGTTCACCATTCCTGGTGTAAACAAGAACATCACAGTAGTGCAAAGCAGTGTAGCTATGGCTTCCAGTTATTCAGGACTCTCTGGAACATTTATGTGGGCATCCCAGGAAAACATCACCAAGCTGTAAACCAACACACAGTGAGTTTATTGTGAGTACATGTAAGGCTTTGCCTTTCCAAAATGCTCAGTCAAGAATCAGCTTTGCATATAACTCTTTAGAATCCTTAAATGAGTAAGAATGTCTTCCACTTCTATTACCACCACAACCAACTTCAAGATACGTCTCACCCCGCCCCCTGGTTTAGTTTCTTTTAACATGCTTTGTCTCTATACACTGAACGGGAAATTTTTCCATAGCCAGGCATATATCATCATAATTTGCTGAAAATACAATACATTGTTGTGAAATTGGCTAAGGGTTGAAAGGTGCCTTAAGGTCAGGGCTTTAATAAAAGGATGCTAACTTTCTTTATGACAGTGGATGGTTGCCTGAAGGAGGGGTTCACCTGCAGGGGTGAAATCTGAGATAAGTGCTGTGTGAATGGGTATGCATGAGAAACTGAGGTTTTGGAGAGAGAATGAGGAAGAGAAAGATGAGAGATTTGTTTAACTTTGGAATTTCAGCCTTACGTATGGAAAGCTATAACTATTTTTGCTATTTTATACTATGACTTATTCAAATCCAGCAAATATTTTTCAGATATATTTATTAAACCAGTTGTGATAAGTTTGATATATTCATTACAATTCGTAAGTATTTCCTTATGATTTCATCTCAAAGGGAAGAGGGCTATGTGTTTCTCATTTTTAGTTCAATTATTTCATTTATCTGTCATATTCAATATCTTTATTTACTTTTTTCACCCAGTGATTCCTGTCTACTTTATAAGAATCACTCAAAGTAGGGGTGAGCACTGCAAACTTCTCAAATTTGGATTAAAATCTGAGCCAGAGAATTCCTTTTTACTGCATAAATCTCCACAAGAGAGCATCTGACAAGCAAGGGAGGTCCTGCTGGGATCTCTCCTGAACATGCAAAACCAGGTGGAGCTTGAGAAAGACATCCATCACTGAAGGGGAAGCCTATTTTTCTCAGATGCTTCACATGGCTATGAGAGACCGTGAACAAAAGAAAAGGTCTATTGGATCAGGCCAAGGTCCATCTTGGCCAGTGTCTGTTTCTCACAGGGGCCCAAATCAGATACATATGGGAAGCCTACAAACAGGCCAAAAACAGTCAGTTCTTTTAAGACAGAATGACTATGAGGAGGAACTTACAACCATTAAGTTCCGTGCCCCTACTTAAATGGTCACTGATTTCATATAGGAAGATGTGTAAAAACAAAATAATAATAACATAACATCCACATTTCTCCCTGTCATGCTTCCAGGATATTATGCGGTTTGTGATTTGCCTACAAACAGGGACTATGATGGTTTCAGACAGAACATGTTTCACAGAATGGGCATGAAAAGCACAGCTTAATTTTACATTTTATTTTATTTTGTATTTAGTTCTAATTGTTTTTGTCATGCAGAAGGAAAGTTCTGCTATCATAACTGAAATGTAGCTATTCACAAAATATGTGCGGTAATCTTGAATAAGTATTAGGGCACTTGTAGGATATTGGATTTTTCATTACACATGTCTCGTTTGCTTTTGATTTGCTGATCTCACTATTTCTTTCTTTAAAAAATATTTAATCATTGTTCATGTGGAGCAGGCAGAAATATTGAAACTTCTTACTTTGAAGTAGTCCTAGCCATGCCAGCAGGACTACTCCAGTGCAATTAGAAAGGAGATTGCTGCTGATATGTCTTAGTTATATGCCATGAAGTTATATTGAATGGAAGTTATTGACTAAAAGTAAAAGTTCACAGTAGAGAACTCTGCCTACTTAAAGTTAAAACAGAAATGGATAACAATAATAATAAACTTAATGATCCAAGAATAAAACAAATCAATGGCCTCATCTAAACTATGCTGCAATAAATGTCCCTTCTCATTGCTTATTCTCTTTCTAATAAAGAAAACCTATTAAACAAACAGATTACAATGGGGTGGGGGGGACAATAAAAGACCAATTGGTTCTTTTTAGATCCTCTCAGAAGAATAAAACAGCACTTTCGATTAAGCACACAGATTGAAAGGTAGCAACTCTAGACTAGGAGAAGTGTATATTTGAGGACGATAAACCTGCACAGTGTTATATGTCTTATGAGGGACAGAGGGTGCCTTATTAATCAATACAAGATAACATTTTCAACATTTTACTCCAGCTACTTGTACAGATTAATTTCATGGCATTGTGAACAGTTGCACACAAAAATCTATTTGACCACTTGCTTGTTTTACAGTGCTTATGCGTCTCAAAACTTACATCTGAAATTTCTTCCGTTATTTATTGTGATGTATCACCCGGTGGAGGGAAAGCTCCTTTGATAGATGATCCATAGTAAATAAGCAGAACCTTTGACTTTATTTTAACATTTCTCTTTGTTGTCAACTAGGTCAATGTTTCCCAACCTTGTGCCTCCAGATGTTTTGAGACTACAATTCCCATCATCCCTAGCTAGCAAGACCAGTGGTCAGGAATGATGGGAATTGTAGTCCGAAAACAGCTGGAGGCACAAGGTTGGGAAACACTGAACTAGGTTAAGTAACTCTTTGGGCAAGCAGGTACTAAGAGCTGCTGGAAATGCTGCAGTGATGCTAGTGGGGGACAATTCCAAATAACATCAGTTGTCAAGTTCAAATCTGCTACACCAGTCGCTGCGTTTTTCCTTTTTTTTCAACTGCCAGTGATAAATCACCAAGAGCAAGCACTATCCCTGAGCCCAAATGAGACCACGTGCATGCCACAATAAATTAAAGAGTCAAAGCAGGTACTTCCTGAGGATAGAAAACAGAATAAGAAGGAGGGTGACAAAACTCACATGGCTGTATAACATGCATTTTGATTCTGTTTTGGAACATGAGTAATGGTACTCTGATTCCCATTTCTGTCCTTAATGGAAGGCCTTCAAGTTTCTGACAACATTCCATTAAAATACACAAGCCCTAATTCTTTGAACACATGATGGCTTAAGCTGGGGCAGAAGGCAGTAGGCATGCACATGCCAGTCACACCTCCACTGTCCCCACATACATCAGAAGTGCCTGCTCCACGCCCAACTTTTTTTAATGGAGAGTGGCAAAATCTGAAGAGAGCCTATGGAAGTGTTAACAAGACTCTTTGTTGTTGGGAGCTCTGAGCTCAAGAACATATGAAGAGCCTGCTGACCAGGCCACTCGCCAGTCTTGTCCAGCACCCTGTTCTCACAGTGCCAAACCAGATTGCTGTGGTCAACTGGCAAGCAGAACCTGACCACAAGACCATTCTCCCTTCCACTGGCTTCCAGCAACTGGTATTCAGAAGCATTATTGTCTCCAATTGTGGTGGAAAAGTACATCATGGCTACTAGCCGTTGATAGCTGTATTCTCAACAAATTTGTCCAATCCTTTTCTAAATTGTGGAAATATTAGCCAGGATGATGTGGACAGCATGGATTTTTGATGGTGCTAAGTTCCTGGTAGTGAGGAGATTTGTAAATACGTTCAGGCAGAAAGATTTGATGTGCATCTGACAAGCACACACACTTCTCCCTGTAACTGGTTTAAACCATCCCATGTCTTTTCCAGTGCACAACTAGGGATAGAGATGCATGTATATGTTTTTCCATTTGTGATGCAGCTAAATAACTTACACATCCATAACCCTATCATTATTTAGTGAGCTTTTCCTTAGGCTGTTTTACAAGCTTTCCTATTATATACTAAGAAGTATAATCAATGGGTTTCCTTTCCCCCTTTTTCATGTTCCTAAATTTCCCTCAAGCAGAAGCTGGACTCAACATATAGCTATGGAGCTATGACTAGTGGCATTGTGAGAGCAAAGAGTCAATAAAAATTAGCTAAGCACACCTAACTTCTAAACAATTGCTTCAGCATTACATTTAACTTAATTAAATAAATTCCAACATATATATTCTATACATGTAGAACACACTTTCCCTCAGAAGCTCCAAGAATATATGTGTGAAGGAGGAAACCCCAGCAGCTGTGCAGGAAGGGTGGGGATTCATGTTGCGGATCATACATTTGTGTGGCAGATCATATCCAAACCTCCATGAACTCAAGCTTCTGACATTTTAAATTCCTAGTACTTCTCCTGCCTTAACTTAGAATCCTTTCTTATTCCTAAGGGTATAAATAGTTAAGTTAGCTGAAACCCAATTAAACAATGAGAAAATGCGTGAAAGTTCAGCATTGCCTTTCAACAGCATTTCTATTCAAGCATTCAGAGAAGAGGAACAAGGATCAAAATTTGCAACTTTGGGCGATTTTGGAAGGTGGGCACATCACATTGAAATGCAGCACATTGGCTAGCTCTCTGAATTAGAGGTTCACCTGAAGTGGAAACAATGTGCATCTAGATCAAGCTTCCCCAGCCTGAGGCTTCCAGGTGTTTGTTGTTGATGGGAACCCAAAACATGAGACAGAGAAGGTCCATGTCTATCTTCCATGTCTTGTCAAAAGGCTATCTGCACCCCATTATTTGCAACCATCACATGGGAATAACAAGCAAATGATTCTTGAACTACTCAGGATCTGACATTTTATAAAAAGGCTCAATTTCTTCAGTAGTCCCTTTCCCATGTAACTCACAGAATTTCAATTGTGATAAGTTTTATTTTCTTGCTGTGTTGTCTATTAATAATAGAGCAAAGAAAACATTAATCTTGCATGCAGCATTTTCTGTAGTCGCTTTCTAGGTCACCTCAAAGCTTAAAAGATAAACTTTTCATTTGACTTTCTGGAGAAACTCTGTTTTTAGGTGATAATAATATTTATGTTAAAACTGCATGCGGACTAAAGGGTGTGTTTAGGAACCAGGAGAATGTTCCATTCTCCTTTGTCTGTCACAAGCATCCATTGTGATGTTGGATCATCCTCACCCCCAGGTTAGATATATACAAAAAAAGACCAGGAAGAGCTCATAAGAGTCAACAAATTTAAAGAGAGAGAATTGGCAAGAGAAATATGATAAAAGTGGGTGGGGTAATTGCATGCACACTTCTCCACATGTCAAGGCTTGTACCACAACTCTGTAGGCACAATGGACCAACTGGCACCAGCCAAATCTTCATGCACAAGCAGTCACAACCCAGAAGCGAATCACACAGGAACAGCGCCGTAACAGGGGACAGCTAACCGCCTGTCTGGATTGTGTACTCCCAAAGATGGCAAAGCTAACAGCCTTCAATCAGCTCTCTTAAATTCCCATGCTTCCCTTATATGGGTGGGCAAAGCTAATGGGCCCCACAAGCCACATGACCTAGAGGGGCAACCAGGTACCGTACAGGCATTCTGCTACTTAACTGTCAGCAACTCAACACATGGTGAACTGTTCACCTAGCACTGCAGCTCCTCCATTTGCAGCCAGTAGTGGTTAAGAGCAGTGGACTCGTAATCTGGTGAACCAGGTTCGCATCCCCGCTCCTCCACATGCAGCTGTTGGGTGACCTTGGGCTAGTCACACTTCTCTGAAGTCTCTCGGCCTCACTCACCTCACAGAGTTTTTGTTGCGGTGGAGGAAGGGAAAGGAGATCGTTAGCCGCTTTGAGACTCCTTAGGGTAGTGATAATGCGGGATATTAAATCCAAACTCTTCCTCCTCCTCTTTTCCCTCCTCCTCCTCCTCCTCCTCCTCCTCCTCCTCCTCCTCCTCCTCCTCCTCCTCCTCCTCCTCTTCTTCTTCTTCTTCTTCTTCTTCTTCTTCTTCTTCTTCTTCTTCTTCTTCTTCTTCTATATTCTACATAAGCCCTCTGGTAAGATTCCATGGCTTCTCTTCATCTCAGGAGCCACAGGGGGTTGGAATAGAATAGATGATGCTTGGGGCCCCTTCCATCTCTACAATTCTATGATCTATTTACAATTTTCCACACAATTTCCCTGGCTACAGTGGCTTCTATTTTTCAGATTCACAGGATCCTTACATGCGTATCTTTGTGTAATTCTCAGAAGCTCTGGTGCTGAGAACAACAGATGATTGTCAGAATGAACCATGATCTGGAAAGATACATCTACATGCAGCCGAATCCACAGATCTACATTAAAATCTGAGTACTCGCATGGGAGGTGCAAAATAGGGATGCTGGCTGCAAATTGCAGAGTGAACAAAATCCACCCCCATCCCTACATGAGGACTTGATGTCTGTTTCTAATCTGGACATGAACTGCAAGAAAATTTGATTAGATGAGCAGACAAAGAGGAAAAGGAAAAGGATATGCAATTAAATAAGATCTATTATTTGATTATTGACATAAACCTCCATAATGTATTTAGTATAGTCAAGTTTTTACCTCTATCTTCAGTATATTGTATTTTATTGCTATAGCTAGTGGCTGATGCAAATATTCTTCTGATTCTGGTTTGTAATGAATGGGAAATGTTAAATTCATGGACCAGAGCATGTCCTATGTAATGAGCATAATGGCTGGATAGTGATAAGCAATGGAACAAACTGGCACAAAATTAACCAATTAGGTATGTAGGAAATCAATTCAATAACATATTAACCAAATGATCAGGAAGAGAATCAATAGACCAATGAAGTAACTAAATAATAAGGTAAGTAGAGATCTGGGTAGGCAATTAAACAAGCAATAAGAGTATATCAGTCAGGCAATTAGTTAACCAATTAATTAGCCAAGCAGAGAATTAATTAAAGGATCGATAGATTAATTTTAATTAAACAGTAAGCCAAGCAGAGAGACTTGCAATTCAGTCAGCAGTCAAGTGTTGGTTCAAGAAACTAATATGTTAAAAGGGGAACTGGGGCTTTTAGGTTTTAACTAAGAGGGCAGTTAGAAGTGGATTACCTTTTGGGTGTCTGAAAGTAATTCTTTAGGAATCTGGGTTCAGTTTTCTACCTGAGAGGATTTCACTGAATAAACCATAGGTCCCTAATGTCTAGCCTGCAGCCTGGAACCTCATAATTTAAACTGATGTTACGAAGGTGACTTTGTGTATGTGCTTATAAGTATGCAACACACACACACACACACACACACACCGTGTGTGCGCAAAGTTGCTGTACATATAAGTACAGTGGAAATAGGTTTTTGGAAAATATAAGGAAAAAATGAAGCGTAAAATAACATCTGCTTAATGCTTGTACAAGTGGTTTCCATTTGGTTAGGAAAAATACAGAAGTGTAAAATAATAATAATGCATGTACACTCAAGGGATGTTTATGTAATCTTCTTCTGGCCTCAGTTTTGAGGTTCCACTTTATTAGATATGTTCATTGTAGCAGAACTCAAATGTCAGAATCCATTACTTTTCTGGATCCACCCCCCCCCCCCAAAAAAAAATTGGGGGACAAGCTGAAGAGGAGGGCGATTCCTGCTCCCTTTTCTCTCTTTGTCCAGGAACCTATTTCACATAACTCCCCTCCCTCAATACCTTTTGAAAACTATTTTTACAGTATTTTCTGGGGGAAAACTATTCTGCTGCTGCTGAATTATTATTATTTTAAATCAGGAAAAAATATAAATGCAGGGAAAATGACAATTATACCTTTAGAAATCCTTTGTATATTTGTTTTGAAGTAACCTCTACCACTTTCTCCCAGGAATGTGTGCATAAAATTACAGCCTAATAGATAAAATATGGTTGTATATATAAGTGTTTGTGTTTGTGTTTTAGAGAAAGAATCATGGTACTTCTTTTTCTTTCTTTCTAAGACTTAGAAGATGACAAGGGAGTAATGATAAAAGTACAGCCAATTCTATTGCATGCTTTGTTACAAACAATTTATAACTAAAAACATAATGATTTATATTCCTTGGATATCAGACCTTGTCATCAAATTTAAGGGGTGTTTTTGTTGTTGTTATTGTTGTTGTTGTTGTTTAGGGTTTCCCATTTTCCTCATTTTGATTGCCAGGTCTAGAAATACTTCAGTTGGTCTGTGATTCATCATTCACCAAATTTAACAAAGTGAAATAAAAAAATTCATTCAGTAGCACCTTAAACACCAACTAAGTTTTTATTTTGGTATGAGCTTTCGTGTGCATGCACACTTCTTCAGATACACTGAAATAGGAGTCCCCAGGCGCTTATGTAGAGAAGGGGTGGGGAGGGGGTGGGGAGGGGAGGGGGTATCACTCAGAAGGGTGGTGGAAGTGGGTGATTGACTGACTGATAGCTGTTGATGACCGTCGTTTTCGGTTGATGATGCATTGGGATGAGAAGCTGCAATTGGTGCCAATGTTTTCATCACAATGCAAATAAGTGAGGGTATTGTTCTATATATGTTCTACAGTGGTACCTCGGTTTGCGAATGCAATCTGTTCTGCGGAGGCACTTTCGCCGAGGCATTCGCTCGCTGAAGGCACGCTTCTGCACGTGTGTGAAGTGCCGATAGAGCGCTTCTGTGCATGCGCGAGCTGCGCTGACCGGGTCTGCGCATCCGATGCCGTAGAACCCAGATATAAACACTTCCGGGTCCGCGGCGTTTGTAAACGGAGGTTTTCGTAAACGGAGGTAGTCGTAAACCGAGGTTCCACTGTACAGTGGGACCTCGACTTACGAATTTAATCCATTCCGAATGCACACTCGTAGGTCGAAAACTTCGTAAGTCGAGTTTCCCATAGGAAAAGCGGTTTCCCATAGGAATGCATTGGAAATGTAAAAATTCGTAAGTCGAGGAAACAGCATCTAGCCACCAACGGGTTTTCCATTCGGATGTCAAAAAATCGTAAGCGCGCGGCCACTTTTACCGCTCGTAACTCGAAAATGTCGGATGTCGAATAGCTCGTAAGTCGAGGTCCCATTGTATATAAAATTAGGATCACAGCAGTAAATAAAGGCTTAAACTCTCATTTTTTTTGCCTACTGTGTTTCTGACCATCCTTTCCCCTCAGCAGCTTCTATTTGTCTTTTTATCACTGTGCATATCACATGCAAAGAAATATTTAACACTAGGTTTGCTCCTATACCCCCATTTAAACTGAACATCAGCTATGGTGCAACCAGTCTAATAAGTGGCTAGCACAATTTCCAACACATTCGTTGATTGATTTACAGGGATTTATCATAACTCCTTATTTATCCTGCTTTTCAAAGCAAACATTTAGCCCATCCATCTGTTTTTTATTTTATTGCTAAGTTTTTACAACCCAAAATTATTCCTGATTTCTCTCTCTCTCTCTCTCTCTCTCTCTCTCTCTCTCTCTCTCTCTCTCAAGGCTGGAGATTTTGGTATGTCTTAACTTGCCATCATTACAGTTTAAGTTATCAATGATTATTATATTTTAATGACATTTTACTTTCATGGCAGAAGTTAATCTGATTCACCGAGACAAGCTAATTGCAGTAAAATGTGCAGATGCCTTTTTGATCAGAAATGAATGTATTATTAATATTCTGTCTTCATTAAGGGGCTCAGTGAGCATATTGCATATCAATACATTGAACAGGTGGGTGTGATGTTTTGTCCTCTCTCTTTGAAGCCTTACTTATTTTATGTTTAAGTCACTGACCAGAAAATGCAAAACTCCTGAAAAGATAGAAATAAAGTTAAAAGGACAATTTTCTCTAAATTAAAAGACAAGACACTAATGATTTCAGCTAAGCATTCTCAACAGGGGGCTTTCAAGCTACAACGGGGCCTTATTTGAACAGCACTTTAAATGTGCATACCATATTTTAATTGTGTAATTCAAAGACAACCTCTTTGCATTGAGTGTTAATGGTGAGTAACACTCTTTTTAATTGTTGTTTAAGGCTACAATCCTAACCCCACTCATTGGGGAGTAAGCCCCATTGAATTCAGTAGGACTTCTTTCGGGTTAGGATTGTGCGTTGTTTTACAAAATTTCAGTTATGCCAGCAAGAGACTGTTCCATCAAATGTGTTTAATTTTATGGCCTTGAAGTGAAATCCGCATGCTAGGATATTTCTTGGAATAATGTGGGGTTTACCCCCAACCTCCCACAGGGGTATATAATATGTCACTTTCACTGAAGTGATACCACGAATACTAGTTTACTCCACGATGCAAAATAGAAATGGGGACCAAATGACACATTGGGCAAGAGACTGTTGGTTGATCTCCCAATGTTGTTTCACTTCTTTTCACTTGTATCTGTTATGCAACTGATCCATGACTGATCTTCCCCCAACCTTTTGAAACTGAAATCTAGCTGTGATTAGTTGCTAATTTGTTCAGAACAGGAAGGTGCATTCTGTTATTATCAGTTGTGGGCAAACTTTTTGGCAAGTCAGAGCTAGTTTGTAGGTGAGACAGGAACCATATGCCATGGACCAACCACTAGCCAGGACCCAAAGAGCAAGGCAGGACCAAAAGACAAAACTTGGAGAGGAACTTGGCTGAGGAACAAAAAATCCAGAAGTCAGGACCAAAGAATAGCCACGGATGCAAGAAAAGGCCGGATCTCAGGAAAACCTTGTTGCTTGAGCAAGGCTCAACTGGAACAGGAATCATTTCTGTACTCCTTCCTGTGCATGGGAATCCAACGTCCAGTCTGCCTGGGTGGGCAGAGTCCTTCCTTTGGGTACCTCATTGAGATGTTGCCTCCTGTGCAGTTCAATGGTTCATTACACAGCGTAGGTACAGACAGATCCAGCAGTTCTCTGACCTTGACAGACATAAATCAAATGCTGGATATGAAAATGCCACTCAAGGCTATGCTAAAATATGCTAAAGTGGAGACCTAGCCACACAGGGCATAGTGTGGTTTTGTCTCTAGTTTTCTGAGCTAGAGTGGCAGGGAGCAGTGAAAGCCTGATTCTATGCCACACTCCGGTCAGTGTGCCCCCCCTACTCTTCTTCCAGAATGCCACAAACTCCTAATGGTGGCACCCATACCAGAGTTTGGCTACCTGTTATGTGCAAGCATTAGCTTTGCGGGGGTTACTAGCATGACGTAGGAGCAATTATTCATACAACAGTCCCCAGTCTTTAATGGCACCACTGGAAGTGCCATTCAGCTTTCTACAATTTTGGGAAGTCATTGCCTGTATCAGAGTGTGCGACAAGTAGATTGGAATCTGCTGGTAGATTTCCAGGTGATCTGAAGTAGATTGGCAGGGATTTTTGACTCCCAACAATACTATTACTTCTCCACATTTTTGTTGTTTAATCGTTTAGTCGTGTCCGACGCTTCGTGACCCCATGGACCATAGCGCGCCAGGCACTCCTGTCTTGCACTGCCTCCCACAGTTTGGTCAAACTCATGTTCGTAGCTTCGAGAACACTGTCCAACCATCTTGTCCTCTGTCGTCCCCTTCTCTTAGTGCCCTCAATCTTTCCCAACATCAGGGTCTTTTCCAGGGAGTCTTCTCTTCTCATGAGGTGGCCAAAGTATTGGAGCCTCAGCTTCACGATCTGTCCTTCCAGTGAGCACTCAGGGCTGATTTCCTTCAGAATGTCCTTCCCCACATTATACTGTTTAAATTAAGAAAATTGGGATGGGGGGGGTGGTTTGACCAGTAGCAGGAATTTGTGTGGAAGGAGTGTAATATCAGTTCTGTTCTGGTATTTACAGCTAAGTGATGGGTTCAGAATTATTTAATTCTGCCCAACCGCAGTCTACATGCTATTGGCACAAAAAAGCAAATGTACATGAAATACAGGCAGGAGGGCCAACTTGAATAAAATACAGATATGCCCCAGTCCACACAATTGATCACAAGGCATGGCACATGCACACCATTTGAATAGCAGTGCCCATCAACTTTTTGGAGAGACCCTTCCCTGTCTCAAATCTGGAACAGCCACTGCCACAGTGGTGGCAATACTGAGTTAGATGGACCGGCGATGGGACTCAGTATAAGGCAACTTCCTATGTTACTATGACTAATGCATTACATGCTTTTGGATTTCTGAAATGTTTGGTATCAGGCTATGGCTTGTGTTCCTTGTAGGTATGGCATATGCATAACTTGATCAATACATTTGATCTTTCTCCTGAGAAGCTTAAACATTTCCCATGGTAATATATCTATATAATTATTTAAACAGATTGTATATGTTACCTGCATTAAAAATTAATTCTCAGTTTGAAGGGGCAGGGGAGCCAAAAGAGAAACAGGTTAAGAAGACTATAAACCCAAGGCCATTGATCTTCATAATAGAGCCTATTTCCTGAAATGGTGGAAAATAGTTAAATAAATACCCAATGTATATAGTTCAGTAAAATAAAATATTTCCATTGCTGCACCATAATCTGGCTGTAAACACTGTCCCACTTCTATAAATCTGCCCTAATATTCATGGCAGTTTCATTAATGTGCTTACAATAAATATCATAGGGATGACATAAACACATTAATAATACACCACTGCACTTAATAGCTTTTTCTCTCAGAAAGCGAACCGCAGATTCTCACTAGAGCTAAGGAATCTTGCCCCTGAATTCATTCATTAGTGGAAGAAATGGGCCTTGCATTGTGAGCAGAAGGACATGATTTTGGTATGCGACAGGCAAAGGCTTACACACACACACACACACACACACACACACACACACACACACAGAGAGAGAGAGAGAGAGAGAGAGAGTCTTTTCCATCCTTTATCATTTTGACAACTTGTTTGTCATTTAGAGTTTCACATAAACCAAAGCAATTTGGAACTTCTGAAAGAAGCCTGATTCTCCTGAGCATAATATGGTATAAATTGTCAGGCCCAAATCCAAAGTGTTAGACCCATGGGTCATACACTTGTTTTTGCTTAAGGTGTTGCTGGCTAAAATACCTTTAGGATGATGTGTCCATTCTATCCATTCTTGTATTACATCATGGGTTTCACTTTAGCCAATTGAAAGTGAACATAACAAATTAAAGGGGGGTGGGGGAGAGTGGCATTCAGATGACAGACTGTGCCCTTGATTTACAACGCTACATTTAAATATCCAAAAAGATCTGCTATAAGTACATGTATGCCTTCATTATGTTCACACTGAGAATCTGTAGAAAGGTTGTGGTGGCTATTGATAGCACTACTTAAGGCAGGCTTAAGACAAAGTGACTTTTATGTGTTAAAGAATAATTTGATTAATATTGATTAATAATTTGATTTGTTTGTCACCAAATGCAAAAAAACAACACAAAAAAACCCTTCTAGGGAATGTGGAAACAGAATAAAAATACCAAAATAAAAAGTACCATGCTAGGGAATGTACAAACAGAATATTAAAAAATATAGAAATAATCGTTATACTAACAAACAAAGCACCCCAAGCATCAAGTCAAGAATAGCAACAGGGCTATGGCAACCTGTCATAATCCACTAAATGCCTGGAGGGTGGAGTGGGGGGGGGAGATATTTTAACTTGCTGCTGAAAAGATGCTAAAATGAGTGCCAGGCAGGTCACACTACAAAGAACATTCCATAGCCGGGGGGGGGGCACAGATGAAGAGAGTCCCTCTTTGGTCTTGTCAATTTCTCTTACAGAAAAGGGCCTCAGGTGATGAATGTAGAGTCCGGGTTGGTCTATATCTGGAGAGGTGTTTCCACCGCTGCCAAAGAGCTTCTCAGTCTAAAAGGTGAGAAATGTTGGTGCCACATCCCTGAGCTCTGAGAAAGAGCCATATAATGTATCACTGCGGAAGAGTGGGAAAAGAAGGGACAAAGAGAGGAGATAGGCTTTATATACACCTGCCTTTGGTTTGTTCCTAAGAAGGCTTCATTCCTGCAAGGACCATTGTTGTGGGCTTTCCTGGTGGCCTTAGAAGGGGAGATCGGAAGCTATAAGCGAGAGTAGTGAGTTTATTGTTGGGCAGCAGTAGATGAGGTAAGTTGAGGGCAAAGGAAATTATTATTATTATTATTATTATTATTATTATTATTATTATTATTATTAGCAATCAGATTTCGTATATATAAAAATATTGCTTCCAAGCAGGAGAATGTTGCAACATCAACTTTTCATAGACATGGGGGCTAGGCCAACAATCATAGCACTAAATTGCAAGCATAGCTGCCAAGTTCTCCCTTTTTTTTATTTTTAAATTATATTTATTGTCATTTTCAACTTAAGATTTCCATTCATATAATTATCTCCATATAACCATACAGCCAATCATCAACAATAAAAAGAAAGAAAAAATCCAAAAAAGACAGAAAAAAGCAAAAAGCAAAAAATAGCTAAAACAAAAAGCAAAAGACAAAGCAAAAAAAAAGAAAAGAAAAGAAAACCAATCTATTATTCATCACATTGTCATAACATTGACTTCCCCGCTCCTCCCTTCCCGAGCCTAAATATAGCCCCTATTTAGCAATTTTCTAATTAAATTAAAATCTCTCCAATTATTCACCAAAAAATAATTTTAACATATAGAATTTAACATTCTAACATTCTAACATCTTTAAACCACATTACCAATTTAATTAAGCCTCTAATTACACCCTTTAGCCTCTTAAATTTTCACTAAAATTATTCTAACTATCAAAACAAATAATCTTTCCCTCCAATTACGATTTGAAAAACCTAATATCCCCCCTCCTCCACCGGATGACATTCCCCTGGATATCCCAATCAGCTCATATGTTCAGTCCAAATCCAAACCCTTTAATCCGTCCCTTTGTTTACAATTCCTCTCAACCCACTCCATCTCTCACCCACTTCAACCCAGCTTCTTCGCTCCACCATCCCCAGTCCAGTTGTTCCTTTTTCTTGTTCTCCCAGTTAGCGTATTCTTCGCCCGGTTCTTGCCTCGAACCCAGGCCATCACTTCAGTCTGTGGCACAGCTTGATTGTTTTTTCCAGGAGCCTGCTCTCCCTCTCTCACTGGGAGACACAGGTCCTGGGAGCTCATGTCCCGTGCAGCCTCTCCCACCGGCTGCACTTCGTTCGATAACTGTAAGTCCTCTCGGTCTTCTTGTCTTGAAGAGTTAAAGTTTTTATTTTCTGAAATTTCAGTCTGGGCGTCAGTGCTGTCAGAGGAGAGAGGTTGGCGTAGATTCTCAATACATAACTTTGTCAGTCTCGTATACTCTTTAACTCCCTGCATCACCTCTCGCACTTTTCCCCACACAGTTTGCATCTCTTTCTCACATAGCATGTCTGGTTGTTTTGACTATCTCCGTCCTTTGTCTTCTCAAATTACAGTATGGCGCATAGGCTGTTGTGCCCGAGAGTAAATCCTTTTTTTTGGCTGGCCGGTACATCCAGGCTTCTGTCACCCCGCTATCGGAGAGTTTGATCTTATTTATATCCAAAACTTGCGGAGATCCAAATTAAATATCCTTCACCTCCCCTTGGCTCCGCTACCACCGGGGAGGGGTACAAGTTACTTTTTAGCAAAGTCCAGAGTCCCGTTCCAGCGATATGGCTGCAGGCTCTGCAATTGCTTGATGGTACCTCGGTAGGGGGGGGGGAACGACCTCCGTTTTCTTTTAAATTCCCCTCCTGTGTCCCAAATTCATCCAAATTTATAAATTTTCTTTACTTACAAGTCCAGATTTCTTTCTTTGGAGGCATCTAGCGCGCGTTGTCGCCGGCACGGAGCTTACCGCCTCAGAGGTAGCAAAAAGACCCAAGGCTCCGTCCGCTCTGCCTGCGCACGTCTTCCCCCAAAAAAGGGGTTGTCGGGCGGCGAACTGGACTCTAAGGAGCTCTGCTGGGTACCCACGTCCCCGAAAAGCCCAATTCGGGGGTTCTCCGGGTGGCCGCTTTTGCCCAAGCGGCACTACCCCCCCCCCTCTGAGGCGCCGGGAACCTCGGATCCCGAAAATTCCCCTCCGGCTTTCAATGGCGCCAAACCGGAAGTCCCCCAAGTTCTCCCTTTTTAAAAGGGAAATTCCCTTATGCTGAATAGGCTTCCTTGCGAGAAAAGGGAAAACTTGGCAGTTATTATTGCAAGTCTATTCAAGGTTGGCCTAAAACACAGCACAATAAATATTGTTTTATTTTTAATTATATTAATAGGCACAAATGGGTTCTGACACAGGTCCAAAATTAGTTATTGTTTATTCTGTGAAAGCATATCCGTGCAAACAATGAGCCAGGTGATTTATGACATCTGAACTACCCTTGTGGTAAAAGAGACAGGCAGGGGAAAAAAAGACTTATTGCAATGTTCTATGCCTAGTTTTAAAGGATTAATTCGTACCCTACAGCATTTGTTATCATAGCATCCTATAAAGTATTTATTCATAGGAACCTTTACAAGAGTTCCTATTAAAGGGGCTGAAAAGTTAAAATGTTCAGCCTCTGCTTAAAAGTTCAATAAATGCTGAGGTATTTTGTGAAAATTGCATGCAAATTGCTGCTATTACCAACTCTTCATCAAGCTTGCTGAGGGATGTGTTAGTCATCTTTGCTTTTCTCCTCAGACTAGATATTGTGACCAGCGGCAAGGTGATGGGGAAATCTAAATGGGAAAATGAGTTGTTTTTGAAAAGGCAATGTGAGACGATAACGTTCCCAATTTAGACACACCAAGTTTTGCCCTGGAGATATGGAAAAGATTTAGAAGGACTAGGAAGACTAGTTCTTCTGAGGCCCAATTGTTATTTTTGAGACATGTTGCTCATTATTCCTCCCCCAACCTTACAACATAAGGGCAAAAAGACAGGTTGAGATTTTAGTGATAATATGGGGTGAATAACTGAATCATATATATACCAATTTAAAGTAGCATTAACCCTGTGTGACTAAACAGAAATTAATGCTGTGAGCAGTGAAAGTGGTATCCTTTAGACATTGTCGTTCCTGTGATTCTTGAGGTTGTTGTTTTGTTAGTGTATTAGTGATTGTAATGCTTTTCATCATTTAGATATTGTTGGACTACAGCCCCCAGTACTTCTGACCCTTGGCCATGTTGGCTTGGCTGATGACCCTTGGCTGATGGAAGTTTGAGATCCACAACACCTAGAAGGTACTATATTGGCTATCCCTGAATTGTGGAAAACAACAGTTCTATCTAGCTCTGCACATCTAGAAGGGAAATAATTCATAGTCACAATTCACAATCACATATATTTATCTACAGAGTACTCATTGCTTTATTATTCCATAAGCAAGCAACATGTGCATAAAGACGTATTTTGTAAGCTTATAATAGTATCAGACTAAGTGTAGTCCTTTTTCTGTTCAAAATCTTTTGAAATATTTAAACACTGTCGGCACCTCACTCCTAGTAACATTGGTAAGGCTAAACAAATATATTTTTCCAACCTTTATCCGGTAAGCAAGTCTTACAAGAGCAGGCCAAAGATCACTAGGATTAGATGAAATAGGGTAAATTTTGAAGGGAGATATTCTGATACTTTTAAGAATAATCTTAGAATGAGCAGAGAAAATAGCACTTCATGGTCCAAGGAGAGCTAAGGTGCATTGGTTTTAAATACAGTACAAAGGTCCACTGCAGGTTAGAGAAGAGAAGAAAATGTCTTAGTTCACTATTGGAACAGCTGCTCTGGGAGAAAAGACTGGGATATGTCTCTAACAGGGATGTTTTAGGTATACTATTATTGCTTTACAGCTATTACATTTATTATATAAACCAGTCTTACATTCTGTAGCTCTACAGCAGGCATCCCCAAACTCGGCCCTCCAGATGTCTTGGGACTACAATTCCCATCATCCCTGACCACTGGTCCTGTTAGCTAAGGATGATGGGCGTTGTAGTCCCAAAACATCTGGAGGGCTGAGTTTGGGGATGTCTGCTCTACAGAATATGTAGCAAGTACCCAAGATCATAGAGTTAATTTGTCCTTTTTTCTTTTTAATTTTTAACAGCAGCAGCAGCAGCAATCTAAATCATAGCTTGCTTAAAGCTCATTATTGTTATTCCAAGGCTTACTTTATAGGGTTGTTGCAAACATTAGTGAGACCATAGAATTAAGCAGCTGGAATGGATTTTGGAATTTCCTCTAATTCAGGCACCTGCTGAATGAAGGACTGCAACTCCAGCATCCATAGCAAATGGCTGTCCAGCCTCTACTGAATTACCCCCAGTGAAGATAATTAGCAAAAGACTTTGAGTTCACAAGGAGAAGTATTATACTGTATACATGCTTATTTGTTCGGAAAGTAACTTGACAAATGCATTGATAGTAGTCTGTTAAATCTGAAGAACCCACAATATAGCGACTTATCAGGGACATGGTAGTGCATATAGTATGCTTCATGTAAACACTAATCTATATGTTCAGGAGAATCATGTGATCCTACTGATACAGTGCTCTTGGGCCAGTGGTGCCACATCAGAATGAATACAGACAATGGCTCATATGAACGTTCTTCACGTAAACTCTCACTGTGAAAATATAGCTTTTCAAGGTCAAGGACTCTAGCATTGCCTTTTCCTTGAAGTGATTGCTTTCTATAAGTATAAATCAAATTGGAATTTTCATCTGCATTCCAAATTGCGCTCCAAGGCCCCCAAGCCCACCCCTAAGTAAATAACTTCACACTGATAAATAATTTAGGTTTAAGTTTTTGAGCAAAATTTAGGCCACAACTTTATTGATTACAGCAAAATGAGTGGTATTGGCTTAGGCATTGGCAACAGATTGTAACTGACTCCTGCCTCTCTGGCTGGTAGTCTGAAATGAGGGAGCAACATCGATGAAGGCCAACCGAAGCTCACCCCGGGGTTCCTGTGGTCCTGGCATGGCCCTAGCCCCTCAAGCGGACTTCGGATGAGATCCAGGACCCTATTCCTGGAGGGGCAGGTGATGGCTGCTTTTATAGCCCCCCCCATCACAACACCTGCAACGGATTGGTTCAAACGGCCTGGCGGGATTGTGGGGCCCACAGACAAGGCCTGGGGCATACCCCCACCTACCACCCAGTGGGGGCCAGGATCTCAGGGGCCCGTGTGCAACCAGGACCCTCATTAAGGAGGATCCCATTTGGTACAATTCAATTTAGACTTCCTGAAATTCCAGTGAATAGAAGGTGGGATGCACTCAACATCAGTTCCTGTTCTTGTGCTGAGTATTTTGTATAGCTTAACCTAAAGTTTACTTTGCTGAAGCTTTTCATGTTTAAATAAAATATTCCCTGTTGAGGGTCAGCATTTTTATACTATCAGTGAAAGGGATGGTTTTGAACATTTAACACTGCCCAGTTATGTTATAAATAAGGATGAGGCTATAAATCTTTCTTTTTGATATGAAATACTGTGTTATAGTTGCAACAATAAAACATTGTGATTCCCCTCAAAATCCCTACATAATTTTGTTTTTTTGTTTTATGAATCAGTGTGCAGGGTAGGCCAAGGATACTTTGTTGTCCTGATTCAGCAAACAATATAATATGGTAAATTTATCCCAGGTGCTCTTGCAGTATTTCAGAGGCTAAAGAAGAATTCCTGTTTAGTTGCGCACCATCCAAGGATTGTGACTCAGACTTCATTAGCTTCTCTGAAACATGGGCATAGCAAGTTATTGTTTGGGGTGCTGGGAAGTATCTATTTATTTATAAAAAATATTTATATGCCACTATTCATAAATAAGTATCAGAGTGGCTCACAAGTGTGATACATAAAACCATAGAATTGAAACTATATAAAATGTTAAAAAGAGATACCAGCTAACTGTTATAAAAATATGTATTCTTAATTGGCAGAAAGGCCTGGTGGAATGTCTTCAGGAGGTATTTAAAGGTTGAAACAGAGCATTGTCAGAGCATTCCACTGGATTGGAGTGATGACACTAAAAGTTCAGATTATTGTTGCTGTCAAATGAGCTGCATCAACCTGGGGAATGGCCAGCAACGCTCCTGCAGCACTTGATCCGTGATTGAGCTGATAAGGGTTCAAGTATTTCCTACTATACATTGGACTTAATTTGTTCTGGACTTTGTAAATTAATTCAGCCTCAAGATTATCAATGCACAGGCTACAGTGAAGAGGCTATCCCTGCCCAAGAATGTCTGTAGCTAGTGAACCAGACAAAGCTGGTATAAGGCACTCCTAGCCATAGAGGACACTTGGGCATCTAGGGGCAAAGATGTATCCAGGAATATGCCTAAAATATGCACTTGCTTTTTCAGAGGAAGTATAACACCATCCAGAAGACGGAACTTGCCTATCTCTTGGACACAGGAACCACTTACACAAAGAGCCACCACCACAGTTTATTTGCCCTTACCCAGTCCACCACTATATTCAGTCATTGATCCAGAACTTTCACAACCTCTCCTGATTCAGATGTATAGAGAAGTAGAGCTATGTATCATCAGCTTACAGTCAAACTTCGGTTGTCGACTGTAATCCGTTCTGGAAGACCGTTTGACTTCCGAAACGTTTGACAACCGAGACACACCTTCCGATTGTTTGCAAGAGCTTCTTGCACTCAAGCGGAAACCGCGTTGAATGTTCGGGTTCTGAAAAACATTTGAAAACCAGAGCATTTACTTCTAGGTTTTCATCGTTCGGGAGCCGAAATGTTCGAAAATGGAGCCGTTCGAAAACCGAGGTTTGACTGGACTGATGATCTCTGTGGGAACCAGGAGGAAGCTTCTAAATTGTGAGAGAAGCCAGCCCAAGTACAGCAGCTCCCCACTGTAGACGTTCAATGCAAATGAGTAAAGGCTGACAAGGATGGGGCATCTCCACGTCCCATGCAGTAGGGGAATGAATGAAAAAGGGCTCTATTTAAGGCCTATAGATTCTCAAGTGGCAGTAACTCCCCTTCTAAACAGTGGGGAAAGAATGGAAATTACTCCCAAACAGACATGTGTAGAGTTGTACAATAAATTGTTGATGTTCTTACTTTTGTTTCAAGCATTTGCACCCTTGTGCTATGTCAGAATACTCAAGGCTACTCCTTTGCATGCAGGCTGAAGCATTGTTTCTGATGCAATGACCAGATCTGTTCACCAAGGCAAATATGCACTGCTTTGTCTCTTCCACTGGAGTGATTAGGCAATCTTTTGCAGGTGAAGAAGGTGACGGTGTGTATTAGAGCTCCCGTGCCCTGTATATATTGCTGGATTGACTGTGCTATCTTATTAAAGAGGAAGAACTCAGTGATAGGTTAGCCTAAGGACAATAAATCTAACTTCAAAGAATAAAGTACAAGTGAGGAACGAAGCATAAATCAATCTGGTCTTGAAAGCATGAATTGAACATGGTTAAATATAGTCATATTGCATGTCATGTAAATTTTGATGTCTGGCTGATATGCAGAGGAAATACAGGGCACAATCTGGTTTTAAAGTAATAAAATAAAATAAATTCTTGCTTTAAGAATTTGTCCCTTAATGTCACTTAATGGATTTGTGTTAGTCTAATGGATCCTTAATAACCCACTGGAAAGCACTATAATATATGCTTAAATGTATGTGAGGTTGGGGGAGGATTGAAAATCATGTATATAGTGTTACTTTGAAGCACAACTCATCTAAGTCACTCAGCTCCAAGTACAACTTTTAAAATATCCTACACCACACATCTCATCTATATAATGTACCACCACACACAGCCAAGGCCAGAAAGTGGCCATAAAGATAGAATTTGTATAAAGATACAATGTATAGCTGATTGTAGACATCACCGCTGTCTGGATAAGAGACCACTTGGAAACCACATGAAAGCCAATGCCAGCTCTTTAGATAAGTTCTGCTATTGTTAACCTTTTGGCACCAGGTTAAAACTGATCTGTTTGCCTAGGAATCTCAAATGTTCTTATTTTGATGATTCTTTTAGATGGCTCTGTTCTTAGCTAATTCTGTTTGTTCTATTGAGCCTGTTCCCATTTCCCCCTATATGCTAGCTACATAGTTCATTTTATGCTATGCCCTGCCCTGGTATTTCTGCTGATTAAGGGTGGACAGTAAATATTTTAAAATAGCATAAATAATAAAATAATAAGTGCTGCATAAATGTAGCAATAAATTCAAGTGTATCAAATGGTAAATGAGGCCTCAAATATCTGGCAGACTGCCTCCCTCCTTAAAGATTCTCTTGAGCAATACACAACAATCTGGGTGGTTCTATCATTCTTGGAAATTGGGAGAGTGGCAGCCAGAGAGAGGCAGCCCTAAATTGTGGATCACCCTCCCCACAGAGGTGCAGCTAGTATCTACATTGCATAGTTTTTGCTGTGTGCTGAAGACATTCCTCTTTACCATGGCCTTTGACAGGAAATGTATTTTGTTTAGGGAAGCCATGCTTTTTGGGTAGATTTATATTGTTCTGATTGGAACACTTATTTTTTTACCATTCACTGTTTTATTTAAAAATAGCACACATTATTTCCCTGTGAACTTGTGGGTGAATAACAAGTTAGAAATCTTAAATAAATACTGTACATGGCTTACAGTACCTGTATCCCATGAGCAAAGAAAGGAGTGGAGTTACTCTGTTTAAGTCATCCATTAAAGTAGGACTGGGAGACTTTCCTCAGCCCAAGGGCTACATTTCCTAGATGGGTTCCCTGCCAGTCAAGAGTGGGGCCCAAAGTCAAAGTAGGTGGGGCTAGAGCCAAATGGACAGGGAAGAATACAATACGTGGAAGAGGGGGAGAATCATGTACACCACCTTGAGATCCTTGGAGAAAAAGGTGGGATATAAATTCAATTTAAAAAAATAAGGAAAGCTCATTAGGGAACTGCCATCTTCTGTTTGTTCCAACACCTGGAAATTAGGAACTCTGAACATGAGAGTTCTCAGCAATCACAGCTCATAATCATTCTGCCAGACTCCTCATTTTCTTTAGTAATCCATCTATGCAAATTTTAAAGCCATCTATGCTGGCAGCCATCCCTACATCCCGTGGCAGTAAATTTTATAGTTAATTATGCATGGCTCAAAGAAGTATTTCATTAATATGTGCTGGAGTAAAAACAAACAAACAAATAAGAGACAAAATAATTTAGATCTCTTTCTGATCTCAAACACTCTGCTTGAAACTAAGAGATAAAGAATTTGTCTGTTCTCAAGCATGGAAAGATCACTCAGATCATTCTTAGGCTGAAAGGGAGTGCAAAAATTTATATTTATTCTATTATGTCTCCTGTTCATGAACATAAAAAAACCTCCACTATTTTTCAACATCTAATCTATATGAGAAGTCTCTAGTTAACTCTCTCTCTCTTCTATCCTATAATAAAATCTGTATGCTTGGAATTGTTTTTGCTTTATGTGAGCTGCCACAAGGCTCTGTGGCTCTAGGAGGAATATTTTCAAACTGTCATGCACATTACATCAAGGATGTGCTCACACTCAGTATTCACTGCATGTTTTCTTTCATCACAATGTCATATTTCCAGATACTGTATTGTTGCACTGGGAAATATTTCCTGAGAAATATATATCATTTATAGTAAAAGGGAGCTGTATGCTCCTGATTAAGAACCTTGTTTCTCCTCCTCCTCCTCCTCCTCCTCCTCCTCCTCCTCCTCCTCCTCCTCCTCCTCCTCCTCCTCCTCTTCTTCTTCTTCTTCTTCTTCTTCTTCTTCTTCTTCTTCTTCTTCTTCTTCTTCTTCTTCTTCTTCTTCTTGTGTGAGTCCAAATCAGAGGCCTAATTGAATATTCCTTTTCACCTTCATGAGCTGTGATACCTTCAGGGTTGTCTTCTCCCATAACACCCTACATGCTCCCTGAGAGCTGGTGTTTTATATGGTGAACACTGTTAATTTGTATTTGTATTTGTTATTTGTATTTGTACCCCACCCACCTTGCTTGCACTCTCAGTAGAGCGAGGACACCATTTAATATTTGGCAGCAATGTCTAGTGCTCTGTAGCCACTATTTTCATCTGAGTATCAGTATGTACATATGTATATAGCAAAGGTAAGGGATCACTCCATATAAAGTAGCAGTTGGTATGGACATCAGGTTATTACCCTTTTTCAATTTACAAGACAGTTCAGGTGTTTTTTCCCCATATTAGAAAGTGAAATCAAGGGGACTGAATCAATCCTTGGCCAAAGTTATGCAATATTATGACATGCGACCAATGGAATTTATGGGATTTGATGTTCCTTAATGTGCCCCTTCTTTCCATGGAACATATAAGTAAACTCCCCCCCCCACCAAACATTCGAACCCAAAAAGAGAGAAAACTTGGAAGCAAGCAACTAAAAGCTGATATGGAGCAGGACAGCAATCTCAGACATTAGACAAGCCACTTGATCAGAAATGTATGTCTGGAGTTGAAGTGTAAATTGAGCATGAAATTGTCAGGCACAACATTAATGTGCCCTAGCAGCTACTTAAAGCCCCAACCTCAGAAACCCCAGAACTTGAAAGCTCAGTAGAACTGCACTTTTATGCAGAATTGAGTAAGAGAGAGTTGGATCAATGGTCAGGATATGCAAATGTCCAGGTCTTCAGTACTTGCTGCAGAAAGCAGTAGTTACTGTACCAATATTTACAGATGGCAATTACCATTTTCATTTGCTGGTTGAATTTCAATAAAAAATGGGACTCTTCCACTGATGTTGCAACAAATCTTCCTCAGTTAAGTCAGCACTTTTCTGCATGCAGAAAATAATTACATCTGAAAGTAGGTCAATGTACTGCTATTATATGCATAGAAAAAGGAATCACAGACGCTAGTACAAAATCCAGACACATTACATTTTTTTCACACCCAGAAAGAAGTTAATAAGGTGTATACTTAAAAGAAAGTTCTGCATGTTGATTTGGAGCAGGGGTGGCAAAATTTAGCAAGCTGGTTAGATGTACACTTTCACTCAAAGCTGTTTAGGGAATGGCTCTTTTCCAGCAATTTCATCATTTTTCTAGTACTGACCAAGAGTGAAATTTACAAAGCATTAGCCATGGGGAAGTATTTTGGGTGGCTGGGGCAACCCAGTCAGATTGGCGGCATACAAATAATTAAATTATTAAAATCATCATTATCATCATCACCAAATAGCTTGCTGGTAAAGGAATGGGTTTAATCTGCGTGCTAGAGTCCTGACAAGAAATTTTCTCCCTTGTAGTTGCTGCTATTATTATTAAAAGGCTCAGTAGCAAGTGATGCATTGGAATCAAGTCTAGGTTGGGCTTAAGTATGTTGCTAGAAGGGTTAATTTATTTATTTTAAGAAATCATATCCCTCATCTTTATTGAAAAAAATATGTGTTTTAGGTTGGTGTATAAAAAAAAAACCTAAAACCCACAATGCAATATTAAAAGTGATATGTCAGTAAGCAAAAACAAAACAAAACAAATAACTGTGAGGGATAAAGGAACGCAACCAGCTAAAAATGCAGCAGTTTAAAATACCAGGTTTTAATATGGTGGTAAAAAGAATGGAATTTGTTAAAACACACACACACACACACACCTTATTTATACCCCCCCCCAATGTCCTGCCCTTCTAGCACTCAGGCACTCAGGGCAGCTTAAAAAGGGTAAAGGACCCCTGACCGTTAAGTCCAATCACTGATGACTCTGGGGCAGGCCCGTCTTAATCACATTGAGCGTCGTGGCACAAAGGTCCCTCCCACGGCGGGAGGGAGGGAGGCAAGGAGCAGGGCAAGCGGGAGGGTGGTCAGACGGGCGGCGGCGGCGCCGCCTGAGGGGTGGCCCACCGAGAGGTGCGCCAGAGACCCTGTCATATAGGGCGACGCTGCCACACAGCCAATCGCCGCACACAGCCGGCCCGGGAGGGGCGGGGCCAGGACGGGAGAGAGAAAGGACACTCTGCACAAGCTCTGCACAACCTCTATGGCTAGGGCGGGCCTGCTCTGGGGCTGCGGCGCTCATCTCACTTTACTGGCCGAGGGAGCCGGTGTTTGTCTGCAGACAGTTTTTTTGGGTCATGTGGCCAGCATGAATAAGCCGCTTCTGGTGAAACCAGAGCAGCACACGGAAACGCCGTTTACCTTCCGCCGGAGCCGAACTTATTTATCTACTTGCACTTTGATGTGCTTTCAAACTGCTAGGTGGGCAGGAACTTGGACCGAGCAACGGGAGCATACCCCGTCGCATGGATTTGAACCGCCAAACTTCTGATCGGCAAGCCCAAGGCTCAGTGGTTTAGACCCACAGTGTCACCTGCGTCCCTTCAGGGCAGATTACAACCATTTAAAATCATGATACATAAAATCACAACACAATTCTAAAAAGCAAAAAAAAAAATCAAAAAAATCAATGCATTCAATACGTAAAGTGAAAAATACATTTGGTGTAGTGGCAGGGAACACAGATAATGCTCAGCATGGGATACATGCAAGAAGGCTGTCCTGTGTAGACCCCACCTACTTGTGGAATACCACTTCCTCTCCTTCCTCTCTGCGCAACCGCAACTCTTACAGAAGGTTGGGCGGGATGGGGACCCAGAACAGATTTGGTGGAGCAAAGGAAGTTCTTTTGCACCAGCGGAAGTCCTTGTGCAAACAGGATGACTTTGTTGCTCATAACCCCAGAAAAAGAATTCTGCTGCAAAAGCCTGTTCCAGCTTAAGAGTTAAAAGCCTCAGTCTGAATCACCCTCTTCACTCTGCTAGCATGGGGCACTGGGGCAGCATTGTCATTCTCACTTGCAGTGCAAATGGTACAACAAAGGGGAAATTGCACCACGTGATTCTGCTGTATTTCTGGATTTGCTCTTAAGGTACTGCGAGCAACAAAGAAATCAGCTATGCTACCGCTTCTGTACACTGCATATAGTAATTTACAGTAAGTTTGTATGGAGACTGAGCAGGAAATATTTTTTCTCTTTCTCAAGCATTAGCAGCATTTGTAACCATGTCAAGGAGAAGAGGTCTCTCTGTCATAAATACATATCTTCTACACATGCTTGTAGGTTCAAGGAACCCATTTCTTTTAACAACCTATACTTGCAATAGCAGTAGCTCTCTTTTCAAATATTGCCATGATATATTTTTTTCTATCTGTTTTTAAAAAGAATGCTTATTTGGAAATCTGTTTTAGTGTTCTCTCTGTTGAACTTGCTTTAAATTCTCAGATCACTATGAGGCAGTGTGTGTTCTTTTCCCTATACCTTCATGAAAAATGCAAATGTTTCAGTGCTGATATTGTATATCTCTTGTAACTGGATGAATATATATATATATATAACTGAAGAAAGCAGAAACTAAAATATGCCATATTGAAAGCTATGGGGAAATGCTGATATAAATGTGCTATAACCACTTAAAAATTTCAAAAAGTACATTTTAAATATTGAGATAAAAGTCTTACCCAGTTGTATCTGTTCATTCTTTGAATAATACACTTTTTTATCTGATCAAGACAATGCTTTTAGCTCCACCTTCCCTGCAATATATATATTAACTAACTAGACAGTAGGCAACTATATATATATATATATATATATATATATATATATATATATATATATATATATAATGTTGCCTACTGCCTAGTTAGTAGCAGAAGGGGGGGACACACCCAGTGTTCTGTATTTGTCCAATTGGAAGACACTTTTGTAATGGTGATATCCAATGAAGCCATACTATGAATACATTGACTGAAATAAATTAACTTAAGGACTAATGCCTGGGTGCAGTGGTGGGCTGCCCATGTTTGCGACCAAAGTACATATTTTTGACATCTATCATAGGAAGGGTAAGGACTACAATGTATATATCTACAGTATACAAAGAATGCTCTACTGTTTTCCCTGTACATATTTTAAACTTGCTTGAGTGTAAAGCACACCACTTCTGGCCCTCTTTTCCCCTAACTGAGGCCTATATTTCCCAAATTTCAATGCAGTAGTAAAAAAAGTATAAATGACTATACACTCTCTAAATGCCATAAACAATAAAATTATCAATAAAGCACAACATATTCCAGCCAAGTAATCTGTGCAAAAATGTGCATACTGTGGTAAAGTGTGCCTAAACGTTCATATTTTAGTGAAAATAGCACACAAGAATACATTCTAATACAGAAAATTGTAGGCAAAATTGCATACATTTGACTAAAATGAGGATGCAGCTACATGAGGGCTTTTTAAAAAATCCAAACTGGTGTGGAAATGTGAGAAACTGGATACAATAATGGAAAAATGAAAAACAAAGAAATGTAAAGTGATAGATTCACCTACCCCTACCCAGTGACCAACCACATACAAGGATCATTCTCTGGGTAAAAGAACACAATATTTGTATTTTGATTTGCTACACAATTAAAATCTTCACCCGGTTCATCTAAATCTCTGTGGAGATGGCAAGCCAAATGGCCTAGGAATTTTGAGAAATGGTTGCTTCCTGGGGGCATGTTCTTTTGTTTGATGCCTTCGCAAAACTGGAATGCAAGAGTTTTCAAGTGGCAGCTATGCCCTAGGAACCTGGGGCCTATTTTCTGCCTTGTGGAAACTTCTCTTACATGGTAGCTATCTGTGGAGACAGTGAGCAAAAGGATCCAAGCTGAAGCTGAGGACTTGGCTTTGGGGCTCAGCCCAACCATGTTATTGATACTAATAGTTATAATAAAAGATATCTATGGATGTATTTGCTTACATGATTGCTGTGCTCCTAGACGATGCACCTTCCTTTATTTCTCCCTCATCCCCACAGTGGCTGTGCCTTTGTTGTGAGCGGTCATTTAGCTCACTTGCTGCAAGAAGAATGAGTTTTTCCATAGCTCAAAAGTTTAGGACCAAGGGTAGGTGCTATCCTGAAAGTGAGCCAGAGATTGCTTTCAAAACAGTAGCTAATAGGTCAGATTCAGGCTTGGAAATCTATTTCTATTGTATTTCTGAAAGAGAACACATACTAGAACACTCCAAATGACAGTGATTTCAAAGCCCATATGTGAAATAAACAATCAATGTTCAGAGCAATTGTGGGGGGAGAGGATCAGAGATGATGCTACAAACTTCACAGTATAATTGCAGTTAAAATATCACGAAGGGCAGAGGTTAGAAGAAAAAATGGCTTGGACATTTCATCCCGCCCTAACCCTTTGCTTCTCTCAATAACCTCCTTCGCAGCTGCATTGATTTTTCTTACTCTTTTTCTCAAGCAGATAATTTCTCTCCCCGAGCAACCAGTTATAGCTATAGCATGGAGAACTTTCCCTTTCTATAAAACTCCTTCCAGATCAGTGCTTCCATAATAGAGGTAAAATGCTAAAGCCATTGGTGCTTATTTTTATAAGTCATTCCATGGAAGTTGGATTGTTTGGGTGTTTAACCCTCCTTTAGGTCTTAGGAAGTCAATTTCATCTGTGCCTTAATGTGAGACCTTTGCTAAAGTTATATGAATTCTATAATATGCAATGCAATGCAGCCATAAATACAACTTTTATTCTGCTGAAAAGGTTCTTTTAAATGTACTTCACTATATTGCGTTCTTCTGTTGCATCTGGGACTCTGCATACACAGGGACCTTTTCAGATAATTATTTGCTTATTTGTATGCCACTTTTCCAGAAAATTGTGCCCAAAGTGGTTCACATGATAGCAATTGAACAATAAGTAGAACAATTTCTTTAAAAACACACAGAAACCATTTGAAATAATCCTAATATCAATAAATACAAAAAATCCATGTATGTGTGTGTGTGTAAAGCAACATGAATAAGATAACCTAATTTAATAGTTGAAACTAAACAACATTGTATAAAACAACAGAAAGAAACTATGCTAATTAAATAGCTAAATCTATACAGTAGAGAAATTAACTGTAACATTAAAATATAATAGTAGCATAGAAAATAACACCATGTTCCAGATGATCCAGTGGTTTGGTTCCAAAACTCCACCTTCAGCATCCAAGAACCCCTTTATATATCTCACCTGTGGTTCAAGAACTCCACCCTGGCTCTCACCCAGAAGGCTCATATGCCAACCATTATTGTGGGTTTCCACTCCACATAGTGGGCAATATCTTTTCTTCTGCACCAAGTAGCATATGCTCTTCTAGGCTGGAGCTCATAAAGTCTCAGGTGTAGCAGCTTTCTCTTTTGGTTGAAGGGGTATTCCTAGCAAGCCAACCACCACCTCTGGGACTTGCTGCAAGAGGAGACAGGTAGGTGAAAAATTGTTGGCTAGGGGGTGGTCTGAGACTCAATAGAAAAGAAAGCAGGTAGTACTAAAATGACTAATGCTGGCCAGGAGGTGGGCACCAACTATAGCCTACCCAAATGCTATAGTACTGCATGAGGAGAACAGGAGACCGTTGGCTGAGTCAGAAGGTTTGGCCAGCTAGCCCTGCTCATGAAGAATAAGAGCAAGAACTTTGCCACAACTGTAGCTATTTTCTGGGGGGGGGGGGGGACCTGCCAACATAATATGGCTTATTTTCAGGGGGTGTCTTATTTTTTCCCCTCCTCCTGCCGCGGCCGGCATTGCTGCTGCACCTATCACTATGTCTTATTTTCGGGGTATGGCTTATATTCCTTGAATGCTTAAAAATCCTGCTACGTCTTATTTTATGGCTACTTCTTATTTTCAGAGAAACAGGGTATGTTTACTTGGAGACACGCTGCTCCACTTGGCCAGCCTCAGTGGGATAGCCTCAAAGTGAGCAGCACCAAAAGGTAGTTTTCCGCTTTGGGTCACTCCTTCAGGGTGTGATGAAGGCAAGGGCACTTCACCTAGACAATTAGCTGTGGATGGGTTTGTTCCTAGGTGAGAAATTGGAATGGATGGAGGAAGAAGATGTGAATTAGTCTGGTTCTAAGGATGCAGTGGAATGCCAGGAAGTGGAATCTGTGGTGAGAGCGTGGATGCTACTCATAGATGTATATTCTCTTGTGTTTGAAGGTTATTTCATGACTTTGTTACTTTGTATTGCTTTGATTGATTTTATATTTATTGTATCTATCTATTGTATTAATATTCTGATCACTGTTGGGGGGACGGAGTGGCAGCTTTGGACCAAAAAGTGGTATATTAACATAGCATAGCATAGCATAGCATAGCATAGCATAGCATAGCATAGCATAACATAACATAACATAACATAACATAACATAACATAACATAACATAACATAACATATAACATCACATCACATCACATCTCATCTCACAAAAAAACCAATATGATAATTCCATTTTGCCAGATTTACTAATGGCTCAGTGCTAGCCTGAATTTATGTAATAGTCTTCCCCAACCTGGCTCCCTACAGATGTTTTGAACCACAAATACCACCATCCCACCCCATCAGTCATACTTGCTGAGGCAAATTGGAATTTGAGTCTAACATCATCTGGATGATGTCATGCTGAGAAAGGCTGCCAAATGGAATGAAGGCTGGTGACTGAAAGCTAGATGAACCAGTGATTTAATTCTGTATAAGGCTGCTTCATTTGCTTGCCCTTATTTTGCTCCATGCTATTTATATACTATTTTAGATGTGGGGAGTCTCAGTTGTGCTCAACAAAACAAAGCATCGTTTCATTTTCTTTTGAGTGCCATTCCCGCTTGGCTTTGTATATTTCTCAGTAGCTAGACTGTGTAAATTTTTAATGTCCAAGTGCATGAGAGCATTTGGTGTGTAATAAAACCCCCCACAACTTAGTGAAATATGCTGATGAAATATTAATTGTCAATGAACACCTTTGTCTCGGGTGAGTCTCTGTATAAATTAGCATGTTGCACAGAAAATGACTTCATACATTTTTGTACTATAAGTAATTATAAATGATTAAAGTGGATGAGGATGCAATTAATAAAGGTTAAATAGAACTCAGCCATTTCCTCCACCTTCTCACATGCACATAATATGTAAATTGCTAATCCATTTCTTGGAGCCTCCTTTTGACTTACCGTATAGTTATACCTTTTCTCCCACCCAACCAGTCCTTAGTTGAAGTGTTTTATTTGGAATTTTGGCATTTCCCTCCTCTTTGGGGTGCCACTGATAATTGGGGCTAACTACTGTCAAAGCAGAGATGTTGGATGACATGGGCTTGAATTCCCTTAGGTTGCTGTGCTTCAAACAAACATGTTCGGGATATTAGGTTGCTTTGTGCTAGATTTCTCTGTAGCATTTGCTTTAACTCTCCTTATTGAACCATTTCAATGTACTGTGTTGCAGTGCCTGTTACTGAGCCTGGCAAGCCTGCATATCAACCATACTCAGCAGTTATGGTACTTCTAATGCACAGAGTAGAGCCCCCATGCTGGGTTGACATGGATTACACTGTTATGTCTTTGTCTTTTTGTACAAGCTGCTTGGAACATTGTGCTAGATTGTGGACTTTGGACCCCTAAAGGTTGATAAAAATAGCAGGAAAACAGCCATTAGTTCTGCTGTAAACTTTAGTGTTTGTTTACAGCATACTGGGATTTTATCAGCTGAGCAAGTGGGAGGAGGAGGAATGCCTGATGACTGATCAGGACTCTTCTAGATTCAGGGGTAGTCAAAGTAGTGCCTCTACTTTGTGGACTACAACCATCAGCCCCATCTGTGTGGCAAGTGGTGAGAAAAGATGGAAATTAAAGCTTACAACATTTGAAGGGCACCATGCTGGCTGCCCTTAGATTATACAGCCTGTTGGCTCCTGCATGCTGTTATGAAGAACACATCTGTCTTATCATGCTTTCCAGCCAGTGTGGTGTAGTGGTTAAGAGCGGTAGACTCGTAATCTGGGGAACTGGGTTCGCGTCTCCGGTCCTCCACATGCAGCAGCTGGGTGACCTTGGGCTAGACACACTTCTCTGAAGTCTCTCAGCCCCACCCACCTCACAGGGTGTCTGTTGTGGGGGAAGAGGGCAAAGGAGATTGTTAGCCGCTTTGAGACTCCTTCGGGTAGTGATAAAGCGGGATATCAAATCCAAACTCTTCTCTTCTTGCATCTCCTAACAATTAATATTGACAGCATCAAGCTGAAATCAGTGGCCACCTACACCCATGGATTTTAGTGGAACATTATATGCACATGTAGCTACCCTGAGAATTCATTAAAGGACAGATAGAAATAGTCAGTGCTTTTTTTCTGGGGGGGGGGGAAGCAGGGGTACACATACCCTTAAACGTTTTGTGAATCTAAATTTGGCCTCCTTGAAGGGCAGTCTTTCAATATGATTAGGAAAATGAGACACCCCTAAACATTTTTTTAAAGAAAAAAAGTACTGGAAAATAGTCAAACCAATAAATAATAACTGGAATAGGCTGAGACTTTATTCATTAATTGTACAAAGATGTGCTAGTCTTTTAATGTGTTTAGGTTCTTACTTAAGGTCAAGGCATATTGGGTCCTCAAAAGCTTTTTCTCCAAATTACATTTGTCATTTCCCTTCTGAAGGCAGATGCCTCAGAAGAAAAGGACCTTGAAGAAGGAATTATGATTAAAGCAATAACAACAATTGTATTCTCTATTATTCTGTAAGGCTGTATCAATATGTCTGCATTTTTCTTGTTATCACATCATCCATTGACTGTCAGATGGGGACGCGTTATAAAGATACCTCCAGTGGCATCAGCCTATCTAGTTCGTCCCTGAACAACATTTTCTTTTAATTGACATGGAGGATGGTTTTGTTTTTGCTTTTTTGTATTTCCTCACTCAGAGTTGATGAAAAATATGAATTTCCCTTTTTAGAAATACTGACTAGAAATATAAAACGATGTTTTAAATGCAACTTGCATTGTTTGAGACATCCTTTTGGCTTCAAAGCATGAATCAGAAGCAGCAAATGGCTCATTAAAATAAAAATGTCAAGCCTAAAAAAAGAGTTCTGAAGGACTATGAAATGTAAACTTCTCTTTTAAATACCATGACATTGCTAGCTCATTAAGTAGGGACTAGAAATGTTAACTAAGCTGTCAACTGGAACTCCAAATGAGTTAAGCAGAAATAGCACTCTGATTTAGCCACTGGATATAGAGATTTAAATACCACCTCTATGTACCTAATTTTTCTCCTAATGAACAAAAGGAAAGACTTTTTAACTGCAGTATATTGTCTGGGCACACAAGAGTGGGTGTCACATGCAGCTATTTTTAATATAAGAAGAGAACGGACAAGGTATGTGTTAAAACATGATGACAATTGGAGGAAAGAAATATCTCAGTCTGCAAGAAGAGGAGGGCCGTAATGGTGCAAAGAAAAAGGGATGTTTGAGGAAATCAGTCTCTGAACTTACCTCATCAGCACTTCCTAGACAAATATACAGATTTGAAATCAGCTAACCATCAGGTTCCATTTTCATATGGGTGAACATAAGATATGGGGTGATAGAATTTAGCAATTATAGGTCTCAAGAGGGTGAAGTTGGAATTACTGCAACATGACTCCTTTCTGCAACATTGGATAACACTGGAAGTTGTGGGTCACATGTAGGGATATAAGACAGCATCATTTTTCATTCTGCCATGTATGTTACATGCAGCAATGTTTCTGTCTCACTGCAGTTCATCTTCAGTCAAAAACAAAATTATTATTGGTGCCTACTGTGGCAAAGTTACATTAACTTAGGAAATGTACATACTCAATTACAAAATTCCTTAAGTTACATTGATATTGCAATGAAATGAATGGGTTGGAATAAAACAAAAGGGGGGGGGGCAAAGCAAATGGTAGTAACGTGGGGATGCAATCAATTATATATTGCTTGTGAACTCAAAGCAGCAATGATGACAAATACTGATCATATTTGCTGGATTGAATTAATAAGATATCTGATATCTTCTTATCCATATTGGAAGATGGATGGGATAGAAATCTATCAAATAAATAAATGAATACAAATCTTCTGTGACAAATCTTCTGAAGCCAACGTGGGATACTATTATCATAAGGGTTATTATTCTGAATGAAAAATACATTAGTCTAACAGTATTTACTATTCTATTCACTTATTAGCTGACAGTGATTAAAGTTAATATCTCTGGAGGAGACTTTCTGTCTAAAAATTAGACACCAATTGGCTTGTTGCACTCAGCTTAAACTACAATTAACTTTAGCTTTTTTGAGGATTCAAGCGACATTCTAAAATCTGAAGAGTAGCAGCATCCCTATGGGACATTATATATATATGGGACGCGGGTGGTGCTGTGGGTTAAACCACAGAGCCTAGGGCTTGCCAATCAGAAGGTTGGTAGTTCGAATCCCCACGATGGGGTGAGCTCCCATTACTTGGTCCCTGCTCCTGCCAACCTAGCAGTTCGAAAGCACGTCAAAGTGCAAGTAGATAAATAGGTACCGCTACAGTGGGAAGGTAAATGGCGTTTCCGTGCACTGCTCTGCTTCGCCAGAAGCGGCTTTGTCATGCTGGCCACATGACATGACCTGGAAGCTGTACGCTGGCTCCCTCGGCCAATAATGCGAGATGAGCGCCGCAACCCCAGAGTCGGTCACGACTGGACCTAATGGTCAGGGGTATGGACCTAATGGGAATGGACCTAATGGCCATGTGAGTTACTGCTGCTTACCAGGAGAGAAGAGGGATAGGCAATAACAAGGTGAGTGTGGTGCAAACAAAATGGCTAAGCCAATCCAGCACTCTTGCTGCTCACCTTGCTGCCTCGCCTCTCCCCTCTTCCTTCACAATAAGTAGCAGCAGCTAACTAACCAGGAGGTCAGATAAGCATCTCTACTCCACTGTGTTATTTACCGATTACTTGTACAGACCAAGAGTGTCCAAATGTTGTCATAACTGGCTCATAGCTGCCAAGTTTTCTCTTTTCTCGCAAGGAAGCCTATTCAGCATAAGGGAATTTCCCTTAAAAAAGGGACAACTTGGCAGCTATGAACTGGCTTCCCCAAGAAGCAAATAACTTGAAAAAGGAGAAGAGAGTGCTCTTGTGCTTGGTTTCTGCTTGTAGGCTTCCCATAGGCATATAGTTGGCTACGGTGAGAACAGGATGCTGGATTGGATAGGCCATTGGCCTGATCCAGTAGGCTCAACTTATATTCTTAGGACTTTTATATGACAATTTATCTAGTCTAGTCCTTTATCTTACTGCCATAGCAATTAAATGGTTAGAAAACAGCGTATGTAGTATATGGTATTGCCTGCCTTCATCATGCAAAGTGAGCACCTACAAAATGCTTAGCGCTGAAACTGTGGGTGTTATAGAGCAGCTTTCTCCTTCCTACTGCACTCCAGGTGTCCCAGAATCCCTGACTATTGGGAAAGCTGGTCAGGGCTGATGGGAATTGGAGTACAAAACACCAGGAGGGCACGAGGCTAGGGAAGGCTCTTCTAGAGAAAGCTTCTTTTATCTTGTTGCAAAACACGAGGAAGTCAAATGAGTGTGATTTTCTAACTCAATTCAAAGTGCTGGTTTTGACTGATAAAGCCAATGGCTCAGGACCGTAATACTTCAAGAACCACCTCCCCCCATATGAACTGATGGAGACCCTGTGGTCATCATCTGAGGTCCTTCTTTGTGTGGCTCCTCCACAAGAGGTTCAGAAGGTGGCAAAATAAAAACGGGCCTTTTCTGCGGAGACTCCTCACTTGCTTGCTTCAGGGAAGCTCACCTGGCACCTCCGTTACCTATATTGAGGTGCCAGGCAAAAACATTCCTCTTATTCTATGCCTTTGACTAATTAAACGATGTATGGCTTTTTAAACAGGGGGTGGGTATTGTTTGTTATTATGCTATGTATTTTTGTGTTTTTATATTTTAAACCGCACTGTGATCTCCAGATGAAGCGCAATACAGTGGTACCTCCGGTTGTGAATGGGATCCGTTCCAGAGGTCCAGCCGCATCCCAAGGAATTCGCAAATGGAGGTGTTGCTTCTGCACATGCACACGGCATGTAGAGCGCTTCTGCACATGTGCACGTGGTGAAACCCAGAAAAATACTTCCGGGTTTGCCGCGTTCACATCCTGAAAGATGCAACCAGAGGTATGCATATCGAGAGGTACCACTGTATACAAATTTAATACATGATAATAATAACAATACTAATCTTCCTGGGAATTTAAAATAGTCAATACGGTATATTCTTATTCTTTATTAAATTTGTATACCATCCTTCATCCGAAGATCACAGGGCAGTTCACAACATAAAAACACAAAATTAATAATCTTGAAAAGCCTAGAGAAGGAAGTTATTACAAATTGAACTCAAGTATATTTCACTGTATAGGAAATAAATCAGCATTAAAAAGAAGGAAAAATGCTGAAGTGGAAGGATCCAACTATGTCCGGTGCTTCTCTTGACAAACCCACACTGCCTGTTAAGGCAACTGTAGTCTAACACTCCAGAATTTCTCCCAAACCAATTAAGAAATCCGGGTTTAGATATTGGAGGTGGAAGAAGAAGAAATGGAGGAGGAGAAATGAGGGAAAGTTGTAGCTTTAAGATGAACTGAATTACAAGTCTGAGAAGGTGGTATTATTTATAATGTCTGTGTTTTAATGGTGGCACAAGAAATCAGTTTTGCTGGTGGCAGTTTTTTTTATGCTACTGCAGCATTATGAACTTACAAAGAGAACTATGACACCCATTACATTTTGTGGAATAAAGGACAATCTCCTCAAAAAGGGGTCATATGTAAGGTACTGGGCAGCCAAAAAGTATTATACACACTTTTGGGGGAGAATATAGGAGCCTCTGAGCCTCTGTTCTCATACAGAAACTAAGGATTTGATCCATATTTAGTCATGCTTAGAGTCAATCCATTGAATTCAGTGGGACATGTTAGTATGATTAAGTCTGCACCCCACTTATAGTGTTTGTATACTTTCCCATTCTTTAGTTAAATGATGTCTACAACTTTTCTAAGATACCATCATTTGGAGGCATATAAATGAGCTCAGCCATATACAGTACACAGATTTTTTTGAATATGGGCATGATGAACCACTAAGTGTAAAAATCACCATAAGCACAGTCACCTACATTTATAAGCAGGAGTTTCACCTAACTTAGAAATGTGCTTAGAAACTTAGAAATGTGCACATGGATCTATTTTTTGAGATCCAGTTGTTGAGAAAGACTTTTGAAATGCCTGCAGAACCGTGAGATGCAAAGCAAGAGGCAGTGTGTTGTTCATGTGGACTCTCTTCAGGTTTCTGTGCCACGAGTGCCTGACAAAATTTACTAACTCAATATGTTTCCAGAAATTTACATATGGAGGGGAAAGGAGTCTTCCGTAAAATCTGCAAGTTTTCAGAAATGTGAAAGTGTAAATTACAGCAGCATTTCATTCTTCTTCAGAAGGCAAAAGCAGAAGCAAAGAGCATATTGCATTTTATTTGTTTTAACACTGGGCATAAAAGGCACATTGGTTATACATCTGAAAACAAATGGGGTTGTAAAACCATCGTGCAGAGGAAACAAAGTACACAAAATAGCTATATAGTGCAAAATGGAATACCTGATGTATCTAACTGCTAACTAATAAAGTTAAACAGAGCATTGATTTATCATGCACTTTAACAAAAGAGAAGTGTTTCAAACTCATCAAATATAACAGTATGTTTTAATGTAATCTGGTTTATTCAGAAAAATTATTGAATCACAGTGCTGTCGGTATCTTTAATTAGCCATTTAAAGATGAAACTGAACCATTTTAAGCAGTGGATCCATCTATCTCAAATGACTTGTTTTCAAGTTATCCTTTTACCCCCTCAACATCTTTCCCGGGAATGATCCTACTGTTAAAGTCAGAAGTTCAATGTACATAAAATGCTGTGTTTGAATGCATTGTATTTAAAATGGTGTAATAGGAAGTTTACCTGGCTTAGCCCAAAAAAAAAATTACACTCTGCAAACGGCATCAGAGAAGAAATGTATTTCTCCATTAGAGTGACAGAAGCTACCCAATGACGCATATCCGGAAACAAGCTGCAGAGCTCTCACAGCAGGAAGATGAAACTTGAGAAGCCTGTATGTGCTTGTTTGGAGATTGTTAGCAGCAGCAGCTGTGCTTGAAGAGAAGTTTGGTAATGATGACCAAGCTTAGGTTCTTCCTCTGGGACCAGAGAGAGGAAAGGAAGGAAGCCCTTTTCTTGTTTGCAAGGTTATTTTGTAATGCTTACCTTATTGTAGCTGGTATTTAAGACTGTTCTGCAGTAAAGCTTTGAAGCACATTCTTGTGGTGGAGAGAATTTATTTCTAAGCAAGATCCAGATCAGAGATTCCACTGAACAACTCTAACATCATATTATGCCCGAGGACAGTAACAGTATATGTGTGGTTGCTGGGCTGCTTCCAAGCATGTACCTTGTCTTTTCAAAGGTAAAGGGGGGGGCAAGGAAGAAGCCCTTGGGCTCCCTAATAAATAATAGTCAAATGTCCACCCCACCCATTCCTCAACACACCCATTCCTCAAACCCACAAATATTTTGTTTGTTTGTTTAACCTGTATACTGCTTTCATATTTCAAGAATATAATGGTCAGCCCAACCTTCATTAATTGAGTCATACAGGAAGAGCACTCGTGAGAAAACAGCACCCACAGAGGAAGGATAGTATGTAACGCAGAAGTGATCTGAAAAAGTCTTCTAGTCTGCATGAACTTCATTTCATGTTGTTCCTTTAAACCCACTTCATACCATATACCAGAACTTCTCTGTACTAATGACACAATAAAATATTTGCATTTCTAGGTATAAGAAAATAAAAGTGTTCCATGTATTAGGCGTTACAAAAATTATGTTCTTAAATGTTCAAAATAAACCCATATGGAATCATCATCATTGTCATCATATTATGAGGTTTCTATTTCTATGGCTGGAAGGCGCAGGTCAATTCTGTGTCCAGGGCAGCTGTTTATCAGCTCCATCTGGTACGCAGGCTGAGACCCTACCTGCCCGCGGACTGTCTTGCCAGAGTGGTGCATGCTCTAGTTATCTCTCGCTTGGACTACTGCAATGCGCTCTACGTGGCAAGGGCGTACCCACCACGGGGCAAGTTAGGGCAGCTGCCCTACTCTAGAAGCAGGGCTGGTGGGCAGAGGCGGAGCACAGCCCGGCGGAGCGCGAGTTCGCCATTCCCGCCGCGCCGCGCCCTCCCTCCAGCTCCCTGGCGCGCCCTCAGGCAAGGCCAAGCGCGGCGGGGAACCAGGGAGCGCGGCGCGGTGGGCGGGAATGCCGAACTCGCGCTCCGCTGGGCTGGGCTCCGCCTCCGCCCACCAGCCCTGCTTCTAGGGAGGGGCACAGCCCCGCGGAGCGCGAGTTCACCGTTCCCGCCCACTTTGTGGCCCCTCCCCTTGCCCCTCCCTAGTTTTGATCCTGGGTACGCCCATGCTACGTGGGGCTACCTTTGAAGGTGACCCGGAAACTACAACTAACCCAGAATGCGGCAGCTAGACTGGTGACTGGGAGCGGCTGCCGAGACCACATAACACCGGTCCTGAAAGACCTACATTGGCTCCCAGTACGTTTCCGAGCACAATTCAAAGTGTTGGTGCCGACCTTTAAAGCCCTAAATGACCTCGGTCCAGTATACCTGAAGGAGCGTCTCCTCCCCCATCGTTCTGCCCGGACACTGAGGTCCAGCGCTGAGGGCCTTCTGGCGGTTCCCTCGCTATGAGAAGCCAAGTTACAGGGAACCAGGCAGAGGGCCTTCTCGGTAGTGGCACCCACCCTGTGGAATGCCCTCCCACCAGAGGTCAAAGAGAACAACAATTACCAGACCTTTAGAAGGCATCTTAAGGCAGCCCTGTTTAGGGAAGCTTTTAATGTTTGATGGGTTTCTGTATTTTAATGTTTTGTTGGAAGCCGCCCAGAGTGGCTGGGGGAACCCGGCCAGATGGGCGGGGTATAAATAATAATAATAATAATAATAATAATAATAATATATTATTATTATTATTATTATTATTATTATTATTGAAGTACGCACATTGGTGTGGAACATAATCATAAAAACATATGCTTCATAAAAGCACAAGTTCAACAAGTATCTTCTAATAGCAATAACAAAATACAACAGACACTATCAACAAAGCAAAACACAAAAGTAGTGGCAGGAAGAACAAAGATGTGTGTCGTGGTGGTATGAGTGTCAGACTAGAAACCTCAAAACCAGTGTTCAAATCCCCACTCAGGGGCTCATGAGATGACCTTGGCCTGTGTATTCACAGGTTGCTGTGTGGGTGAAATGGCGAGGGGGAAGAACCATATATACCACATGGAACTCCTTGGCGGAAAGATGGGGTAGAAATGCAACAAACAAACAAGATTTTACCCATCACAATCTCATCACAGGACAAACAAGGAAGGAGCATCACAAATTCCATTTGGGAGGACATTCCAAGTCGCACCCTCATTTGTTGTGCTCATTCACCAAATCTCCTGAGACTAAACTGAAAGCAAGACAGTGATTTGTTTTTTTTCTGAATCCACAGGCAAATATTCTCTAAGGTAACCTGACATGTTCTTATGAACTACATCTATTATACATCTGCATCTATATATAGGATTATATAGTTCCTTATTATTAGACTGTTAGGCACTACTCTTGCAATGATTTATCATTGAGGTGAAACACAGAGGAATTTGTTGCAATGTGTGAAGGGCGAGGAAGAATAATACTGAAACATGTACAAAGCACTTTTCTTGCTTGTTTCACAATTTACTTCCAAGTTGGCATCTTCACTAATGCTTTCTAAGAAACTATGTAATATTTAAGAATTGAATCAAATTTAACCCCTTTCAGCAAGTCAAGCCCTACCCACCAAGGCTGACTATGAATTTATGATGTTGCATAATATAAACCTCATTTGCTGGAAATAGAGTTGTGGCTTACCATTTGAATATTACATTGCCCTCCTAGGGCTTACATCCTTGATAGCAATGCCTTACATTCAAATATCAAAGAGTTAAAACCTTGTGTTCAAACTATTTCTTATTTGCTTATGCATGAGATTTTTTTGCTCCCACACTCCTTTTTTTGAATTGCCGCATGCAGTTGAGAACAGCCTTACTTACCATTTTACAGTACGCGCATAAAAAGTCTTTAATGTTGCTTTCTAAAATTACTCTGTTAAACTGTATTTCCCTTTTAGTGAAGATATAAATTTGTCCACAAATGCACCCAAATGAAGTCCTCTTCATGACTTTAGAAATTGGAGCATCAGTCCATTAATTTAAGTACCGGCTTGGACTAGCTCCTTATTTTAATAATAAACATGAGGTACAGTCCCTCGCCTAAAGGAATTGCAGTGCATGGGAAGTGTAATAAGTTGTGCACCAATTACTTAATATCACGATTATGAAAGAAATGCCAAGACATCATTTTATCTGGGAGGTCAGAATGCTTCCAAAGGATTTTCAAACAAAATTTTAACCACTGTCTGAGTATGGGCCTTCTCAGACCTACCTCACCTTCTTCCTGACAAAGAGATTTGCTTTTAGTATGGAGAAGTATTTGATCGTGTGATCCTCAACTACAATTGGAAATGGTCTATCTCCTAAGTGAAAATTAGGCAGACCAACAAAATCTCCTAATATTTGTGGCAATCGTCTACTTTGTGTCGATTAAACAGGGCATTTGGGGGAAACTGTCCCTTCTGCATCTTATTTATTTACTGGCATGTCACATGCCGAGGTTGAATAAGAATAGCCATTGTTTTTGACAACTGTACCCTTAGGACTATATCCCTTTACCTTATAGGTCTATGTATTTACTATGTAAAAACCCCACTGCATTATTTTAAATCTCCTGATTTTGGTTGACTAAACTGGAAATGCTTTAAAGCAACACAACTCTTAAGTAGTTTTAGAATTGCTTGTTTTCCCTCCTTCATTTCTTGAATCTCAAACCGTTCGCCCATTAGTTCCAGTATTTGCTTACAATAGCTGGTGTATTGCTTTTGACTGCTGGTCACTGATAGTTTATCCTGTCCCTGTTTCATTACTGCCTTACTCTTGGTGGCTGCAAATGATACATGTGTATAGCAAATATGAAAGATAGAAACACTCATATTCATTCATGGGCACAGTAACTAACATGTTCAACAATGGTTATGGCAGTGTTTAGTTTTCATACTAGTTTTTAGTTATACTAAATGATAGTTGTGTCCTTATTCTTCTCCCTGGTGCTCTTGTATGTCTTCATCTCGATTGTAGATTGTGTATACTTTCATTCAAGGAGTGATGGGGGTCTATTCAACCTGCCATATCTCTGCTAAGACAAAAGTGAGGCAGGTCCTTATCCAAGAGATGTCGTTTGTAGATGATGCAGCCTTGACAGTGCACTCTGAGGAAGCTCTACAGACTCATCAACTGCCCAAGCCTGCAGGGAATTTGGTCTTCCCATCAGCCTGATGAAGCTGGGAAGAGAGCAGAGACAACAAAAGCTATGGTGCATCTACTGTAGCACAACCATACACCTTTATCTGTCCCACCTGTAACAAAACATACCTCTCGTATATTGATTTCTATAGCCACATCAGGCACTGTAACCTTCCAATAGTTTGACTTCTGTCTCCCAAGACAGATGGATTGCAGCAACAACTATGATTTAACTGAATACATACTCATAGAATCATAGAATCATAGAGTTGGAAGAGACCACAAGGGCCATCCAGTCCAACCCCCTGCCAAGCAGGAAACTCAGTACTCACTTATCAAGAAGAAAGCATTTCCTCCCATTCTGTGACTGGGGAGCCACATAGTGTAATTGTTTACATCAGGCACCCCAAACTCGGCCCTCCAGATGTTTTGGGACTACAACTCCCATCATCCCTAGCTAACAGGAGCAGTGGTCAAGGATGATGGGAACTGCAGTCCCATAACATCTGGAGGGCCGAGTTTGGGGGTGCCTGGTTTACATGTTTAGGTGAGTGGAGGGATGCTTCCCTCATATACATTAATTCAAACCCTCCGTATTTACATAATTGGGTTATTGTTTGGCAGAGTTTTCATTGTCACAGTTGAATAAATATTACCTTTTCACCATTACTCCGCTTCTCAAGGTGTGTTGGTAAGAAAACCTTGTCCCTATTTGTTAGGTATAAAAGTGCCAAGTGAATCTTCATTCATAATACAAGTAGTTTATGGCCAATGCAAAATTTCTTTGATTCCTAGAAGTGATTAAGCCAGGGCTCTGTAGCTTTGCTGACCCTTGGCACCTGAAATAGATCAGGGTGCATTCTAGAGTACATTCTCTTGAGCCGTCCCAGAGCCATTTTCCTGTTCCCACACTTCTTGTGTGGTCAGAAAGTTGCATGTTAGCCTGTCTTCATTCCCAGTCATGACAAAATGTGGATTTCAGTCACAGCATTGGAATATTGCTCCCCTTCCCGGTCCTCTTGTTCGTCTCTTGCTTCCTCTCTAGCTTAATTTCATTTGGCCTAGTTTTATATGCTCCCAAGGCTCCTGTGGCTGTTTTCTGTAGATGTAATAAAAGAAACCTTTTGGATTAGGTTCCCATAAAAGCTTGCCCACTTTTTTTATCAATTTATTTGATAACAGTTGAGGCACACCATGCAAAGAGTTTTCTCTTTGCTAGGGCTGCATAAGGCTATTTTCTTGTGAGTGCATGTCCCAAAGATACCCATTAAATCATCCACGATACATCTAGTCAATGAGTTACACAGAACTGTAAACGTGGATGGGGGAATTTACCAATTGCTGCTTGTTTTTATGAAGCCTCTAACAGTTTCTGGCAGCCTGTAATCTCGACAGGTTGTTAAAACATGCATTAAACAAGGCTGTCATCAAACCTGGCTTTTACAGTTCTCACCCTCAGATGCATTTGCCGAAGTGACTTTTGTGGAAGCCACACTACTCAAAGGCATAGCTTAAGTCATATCTTCAGTCATTGGAAATGGCTTTTGTGTGCTGAATGTCTTTTGCCGGCTTTTTCGGAATGCTTTGTGTCTATCGCTTTGAACATTTGGAAAAGCAGTATAGAGATTTAAATATACAAATTATATATACTATGCTCTCTAGTGCCTATGGCAAGCTTAACATGACACAACACAGGACAAAACACTTCAACAGCTGACAACAGGTACCACACAAACTGGAACCTGGATGGAATCCATAGAATTGTAATATATAATATATTAATAAGTCGAGTATATATATGTTGTTTCCTTACACCAAATATCCTACTCGCTGGATCATCACCTTGTCGTGGTGCGTGGGCTTGCATGTTCATATGACCCTTGTGAGCGAAGCCGTCGGGAATCTCGTACTCCCAGCAGGGTCACCCAAGGCGGTAAGGTCAAAGGGAAGGAGCTAGACAAAGAATTGATCCAAGAAGTCCTCAATGGCAGAACAGGCGGATGATAACAAGCGGTATGTTACAGCGGCTGTGAAGGCGGGTGAAGGCTGCAGCAGATAGGAATCCACCGGTTTGCCGTGACTACTTCATGCCATCACTACTGGGATGTAGTGATGTATGGAAGTGAGAGCTGGAGCACAAAGTGGTAGTTATATTCCATATTCAAACACAAACAGCAATCTGTCCTCATTTTATGAGCTTATTTCTTATATCAATGGCAGGTGGGATTTCTCTTTCATTTACAGACAGCAGTGGCTGGCAACATAGGATGGTGCCTTCCTCCCCAAACCGGCATTGATACTGCTTATTGAGACAGTGTAGAGCAATGGTGAGATCAGATTTATGCAGACACATTGGAGGGGACTCCAATAGTGTGACTGCACAGCCCAATCTCACAGTTGCCCGGCCTCCACTCCCCACCCAAACATCCTGATAAGCAGCAGTGATGTTGGTGTTGGAAGGAGATCTCTGCACTGTCATGCTGGTTACTCTTGTTTACAGAGACAGAAGCCGGCAGCAGTTGCCTTTAAAACCATGTCCCTGAGTATGCAGCCTCCTTTATCCATATATCCTCCATGGCTATGCAGATATCCCCTTAGAAGAACACTGCTTCTGAGCTTTGACCTTATAGAAATAAATTAAAATGCCTTCCAATTTGGAAATAATAAAACTGGGGGGCATTTTGATGATTTGTGGAGAGCAAAAGGGATACAAACTATACAGGAATTACTCAATGCAGTAGTCCTTCCCTGGGTGACCACTGCCTCTCCCAAACGTGCCCTGAAATGAAAATAGCACCTACAGATCCCCAGAAGAGCACTACCACTTGAAATCACATTATACACACCATTTATAGGATTGTGTACATCCCAAAACACAAATGGGTCTGTAAAATGTAATAAATGATAAGTGTAGGAGAGAATACAACCATTAGAAGCAGAAGCAAAGTGATTAATTACAAATTTACAGTCATACCTCAGTTTAAGTATGCTTCGATTTGAGTACTTTCAGTTTAAGTACTCCATGGACCCGTCTGGAACGGATTAATCCACTTTCATTACTTTCAATGGGAAAGTTCGCTTCAGGTTAAGTACGCTTCAGGTTAAGTACGGACTTCCGGAACCAATTACATTCATACTTTGGGTTAAGTACGTTTCAGGTTGAGTACTCCGCGGACCCGTCCGGAACAGATTAATCCACTTTCCATTACTTTCAATGGGAAAGTTCGCTTCAGGTTAAGTACGCTTCAGGTTAAGTACAGACTTCCGGAACCAATTGTGTACTTAAACCGAGGTACCACTGTACTTTAAAGACGCCAAAAGGAAAGCAGAGTTTGTGAATGGAGAGGAGAAGAAGACAACATATCGATCTAGGAATGGCCTATTTCCTATTAGATATGATATGCCAGTATCTTATGCAAAGGTAAAGGTAAAGGGGCCCCTGACCATTAGGTCCAGTCGCGGACAACTCTGGGGTTGCGGCGCTCATCTCGATTCATTGGCCGATGGAGCCGGCGTACAGCTTCCGGGTCATGTGGCCAGCATGACAAAGCTGCTTCTGGCGGTCCCTATTTATCTACTTGCACTTTGACATGCTTTCGAACTGCTAGGTTGGCAAGAGCAGGGACCGAGCACAAGGAGCTCACCCCATCGCGGGGATTTGAACTGCTAACCTTCTGATTGGCAAGCTCTAGGCTCTGTGGTTTAACCCACAGCGCTACCTGCATCCCAGTATCATATGTACTCAATCCTAAATCCACTCCATCCTGTTGTTGTTGTTGTTGTTGTTGTTGTTGTTGTTGTTGTTGTTGTTTAGTCGTTTAGTCGTGTCCGACTCTTCGTGACCCCATGGACCATAGCACGCCAGGCACTCCTGTCTTGCACTGCCTCCCGCAGTTTGGTCAAACTCATGTTCGTAGCTTCGAGAACACTGTCCAACCATGTAGTCCTCTGTCGTCCCCTTCTCCTAGTGCCCTCAATCTTTCCCAACATCAGGGTCTTAGTCCAACTCCATCCTAGTTTGTTTATTTCCAGCGCCCCACCCCCCAATATACATGCTTGGAACCCAAGCACTAAAGCAGCATCTCCCATCATATCAACCATCATATGTCTTACAGCTGGCTGGGCGAGGCTCTCTTTGTAGTGCCAACACTTGCTGGTTGTCATTGAGCCATGACAGGGCTTTCTCTGTGGTGGTTCCCCACCTGTGGAATGTGCTCCCTAGTTAGGTGCATCTGTCTCCCTTGTTACTAACTTTCAGGAGAAATTTAACACATTCCTCTTTACCCATGCTTTCAGTGGGTTAGAATCATAGAATCATATAATGTTCCTGGCAAACATAAAATTATTAACTCTGAGCATACTGTATGCAATGATTTGTGGGTGTATTGATTGATTGATTGATTGATTGAGTTTATATGCCACCCTATACCTGCAGGTCTGTTTTTATTTCAGTTTAAATTGTATTGTTTAAACTTTTTGGGCTTGCTGACAATAGTCAATAAAGAACCAACAATAAAATTTGAATTGAATTGATTTGAATTGAATGAATTTCTCTTCCATTTCTATGTCTATTCTTTTATCAAATGTGCTCCAATGGCTATGTTAAATGAATTCAGTTTCATGTTAGCAAAATTAGATATAATGCACATTTATGGACCTTCTCTCTTGGCAGCTGGCTGTTGTTAATGGCTGTATTAATTTAAGTGCTCTTGCCATTTTCAAGTAGTGGTACAATTACGATAAATGGGGAAAGCTTTCAGCCAGTTATCTTTAGCCATATATCAAAGATAAAAAATAATAATAAAAGAACTGGGAGGAATTGAAAATAATGTGTTGACTTACCAGTAGAATGTGACAATATTTTTTTCAGTGATGTCAACCAGGTTCATAATTCCTTGGCTTTGAATACAAAACTCAGTGACATTTATTATTTGCCATTATCCAAAGTGAGCATTAGAGGCCCCAGCCAAGGAAGAGATGCCCCCTCTTACTGACTCTCTAGCATCTACCTACCATCATGCCCCTGGTATTCTGGGTCTGGCAGCTGCAAGGAAGGAAGGATATACGTTAGTTACAGGAGGACCTATGGTTGTGACTGGCAGTTATGAACAAAAGTAGAGGGAACCTTGAAACAAAGTCTACATCTTCCTATACATGCACAGCATGACACTAAGAGTCTGTTAATCCACCAGAGCAAATACAAGAGGGAGGGAAGGAAGGAAGGAGAGAGAGAGTCTTGTACTTTAAAGAACAAAAATTTTATTATTTGTACCCCACCAATCACTGGATTGGCCTACATGGTACATGGCTCTGACTTTCAAGCTGAAGCTCTGTGGTTCAATCTCTGACTTCTCCAGGTAGGTCCATCAATGTTCCCTGTGTGAAACACCCCTGAATCTCTTTCAGTCATTGTAGGCAATACTGAGCCAGATGGACCATTGCTCTTATTAGGTATCTCACAGCTTCCTAAGTTAATAAGAAGATTTATGGACCTCCAAATGTTGTTGGATGCAATGACCATGTTGGCCATGCAATAACTGGAGGGCCACAGATTCATCATCCCTGCCTTAAAAACTAACAGGCTTGTTGTAAGAAATCATTAAAGCACCACAATTTTTTAAATAGTAAAAATATATATTTTTCTTTTTAACTGATGTTACAATAGCCACCTTAGGGTGTTTTTGAAGCAAATGTTGTAAACCATGGTTAGGGGTTCCTATGTAAGGGAATAACACCTTCTTGTGTATCTGCTCATATAAGTAGACTAGCGTTCACAGAATGGCAACCAATTGTGTTATTGGCAGTGGAACTGTAATAAATCCTATAATGGTGATGATACCCTGCCCACCTGGAGGATAGGCTGCAATTTCTATTTATTCCCATTCCCACCCCCTTAAAAAGTAGGCTTTTTTCACACTACCTTTGCAGTAGAGTACTTCTTGCCTGCTTGGAAACTATTGCCTTCATGTTTTTTCAAAGGGACAGTAATCTTGGAAGTAGCCAGAATCTGGGCTCTAGGGGCTACTGCCCGAGAACCACAGGAAGAAGCCTGATGCAAATTCTCCCAACAACACAATATAGATAATGTACCGTACATGTTACACCAAATGTGTTGCTTGCAGTGACACCAGAGATATTAGCATTTAAAGCTGGATGAGTTTTCATTTATGGAGGGAGCAATTCCTTTGACTCTACAGTGCACAAGGATGAGTTACTTACCACCACCACCCCACTATGATCAAGACTTTTGTCTATCACTATCTGCAGCATGGGAGAGATTTTCCCCCATTGCTATTACAGTGAGGGAGGGAAGCATCTCCCCATGCTGTGGTACTAATGGAAATCAGACCCATCCCTGCCCCAGATTTAAGAGGTGGAGGAAAATCCTTGATGTTGCTGCATGCCACATTTTTAAACTCATGTGTGATTAGGCCGTTGGAAAGAATCCACAGCCAGCCTTTTATCCAGATCTGCAATTCTTGCTGCTTTAATTCAAGTGGCAAGTTGATAAAAGTGATGAAAGCTACAAGAAGCCCTTATTGGGAAAAGGTGAATGATCACAGGTGTACATGAATGACTTCACCGGCATTTGAATCAACATTAATGGTTTTGGATTACTGACATATGATAATGATTAAAAAAAATCCTCAGTGCTACAGCTCAGCAAGCCTTCACTTTAATGGAAGGGATAATAATATACAACAAGGAAGGTTTTAATAGAAGACGTAATAATATACTGTACAACAAAGGAGAAGTTGTGATTTGGATAAATACACAGTTTGTGCACCTCTGGATGAGTATTGTAAGCAATACCTTCCAGCAATAAAGCTGGTGTCTGATTTTAGTAGTGTATTGACAATATCAAATTTATCATTTGTTGCTGTAATGTTAACCACAACTCATGTTCCCCTAAGAAGCTGTAACATAAATCCTTTCTTATAATAACAGAAGAAGACGAAAAAGCAGCAGCCTTTGTGAGTCAGGTATCTGTTTTGTGTTCACCTGAATGTCAATTTACTGAAATGTTAACAGGTGCAGGTGTTTTAAATGCCTCCAGAAAGTACTAGCAGTGTCAATGAGAAAAGCTTATAATTAGGTAAGGATGTACAAACCTGAGGAGTCTATTTTTGCTTAGGGAAGAAGGAACATGGTCTTTTACATAAGGATAGCTAAAGATGATTTTTCTACAAGGTTGGCCGTATCGGATGTTACTGAGCTTCTCCCCCTTATCTATGCATGACAAAATGCGAATCTGAGCAGTTGGTGGTAAATCAAGGAATGTATAATCATATAGATGCATGCACTTCTCTTTTGTATTCGACTAGCAACTTGATTTAACAGGCTTTGTATTGGAAGCACAATTTTATATTTGTATTTTAATGAGATGTTTTGATTTAAAATAGCTTTTATTTGAATATTTGTTTATGTAAGACAATACTGTTGCAAACTTGCATTGGTATTCAGGCAGATCAAAAAATGCCATGGTTTATCACAAAGGACAGACAGAAGGCATGAAGTCTTAAGGTGGAAAAAATCTCATTAACATCTATTGAAGACATTGATAGTATCTTCTTAAACTTTAAACATAATCTGCATAATTCAGATGTGATATTTTCCCTCTTCAGCTTAAAAATAAAATGTTAAAATAAAAGCAGAGCAGGCTTAATTACAAGGAATTTACCAATGTGATGTTTTTGATGTGTAAAGTTAAAGGGACCCCTGACCATTAGGTCCAGTCATGACCGACTCTGGGGTTGCGGCACTCATCTCGCGTTATTGGCGAACCAGAGCAGCACACAGAAACGCCGTTTACCTTCCCGCTGTATTTATCTATTTATCTACTTGCACTTTGATGTGCTTTTGAACTGCTAGATTGGCAGGAGCTGGGACCGAGCAACGGGAGCTCACCCGTCATGGGGATTCGAACCGCTGACCTTCTGATCGGCAAGCCCTAGGCTCTGTGGTTTAACCTACAGCGCCACCTGCGCAGGTGAACAAAAAGAAACACATCTATTTGCTGGCATTACATCATCATGACATCATCTCAGGTGGAATATGATCTGTGTGGCTATGGAGTACTCTTGTGTATAGGTCACAGATTTATGTTTTTTGTATATAAAAATATATAATCTATAAACTGATGTCAGATGTTACTAAAGGAAATCAAAAATTGTCTTTGAAACTTCAGTTTTCTTGCATGTAATCAAGCATGAAGAATTTGGACTTGTGTTACAAAACCCAACCCACTCCAGCAGCCAATTATTTTTTTGCCTGTTTTGGAGGCATTCCTGAGTTTAATGTGAACTTCTAAAGCAAAAAGCCACCTCTACTCATGGAGACTCACTGTGAGTTTTACAATCCTGATTCTGCTAATCAGGGCACAGCTCATGGTCAAGTTAGGGAGACAGGATTGATAAGGGAAGCCAAGTCCAGTTACAGTCCAAGGTCACACAAGGAAGCCACATTCCCTCACGAAAAAATACAGTGACCTTCCAGTCCCCACCTTAGGCCCAGCTAGTGGCTATCAGAGGAATAGGGTCTACTCATGAGGAAGGTGCTTTCAGACAAGCAGTGGTGTCTGGCTGCTACCTGGTCCTGTGCCTTCATATGCTGCTAATCTCTTGTACCTGAAGGTGGCTGAGCTTCTCTGTCTATAAGAGGAGGCAGCCGTTGGAGTGTTGTAAGGCCTGAGGCTCCTACTTCTGTCTTGCTGTTGCTGACCTATTCTGTTTCTCTGGTGTGGTTCCCTTAAGGGAGCGCCAGGTCTTCCACTGAAGAGGCTTATAGTGTGGGAATCACCAAGACTGAACATCCAAATAGGGCTAATGTAAATGTATAAAGATAGGATGATGATGATGATGATGATGATGATGATGATGATGATAAATAGGAGAACACTTCCAAACCAATGGTAGACTATCTTGGCTGTGCGTCCGCAAAGACCTGCTCCTTGCTCTGCAGGTCTTCCCACCTGGTCTGTGATGGTGGAGCCCTGACTGATTCCAGCTACAGAAGCTGAGCCTGCTGAACAGATTCTTGGGCTGTGGTACTGCTAAGTTTTTTTTTTGTTAGGGGCAGGGGCTGTTGCTGTTAATTATTGCATTTTTTGTATCTTCGTGTTTTTAATATTCTGATGGGAACCACTCAGAGTGGCTTGGCAACCCAGTCAGATGGGCAGCATACAAATAATAATAATAATAATAATAATAATAATAATAATAATAATAATAACAACAACAACAACAATAATAATAATAATAAATAATTGTTGTTGTTGTTTCATTATTAATGTGAAAATTATTCAGTTTGGTGGTGTAGTTTTTGATGTTTTCTTTATATGACTGTTATATGACTTTCATATAACTTCTTTTATATGACTTCTGTTATGTTTTTAATTGTGCTATTTTTTCCATGTTGTAAGCTGCCTTGGGCATGGTTTTAAGTATGGAAAGCTGGCATACAAATAAAATGATATATGCATGTTGATAGATCCTCAAGGATGTGGTGCACTTTATGACACTGCCACAATGCTCCCAAATGCCACTGGTAACTTTCAGTGTAACTCTCGTTTTTACTGTGTGCATCTAAGGACAGGGAGTGCATTCTGTGAACCTCAAGAAAATTGCATTGTTGCTGATATGTTAGTTATATAGGTAATAGTTTCTGTTATCAGCTAAATAGTAATGCCAAGATATTAGTATTTTATGGGGAATGATCTTCCTATTAAAGCATAATGAGCATAGTTACAAAGTCATCATTAGCTTCAATGGCTGGATATGTAATTGACTTGTAGCAACACATCAGCAGATACAATCTAATATGGTACATAGTGAAATGTATTGGCTAATTTGATTAGGTTCATGCCTATAAAATTTAAGGTGTTTGATAATGACAGTAGAAGATCTTATTGAACCAATAGATGGGCACAAAGCAAGGGATAACAAATATGGGGCAAAAGCTGGTGGCATCTTGGCAGATTTAGCCCTCTGAATTATACCACTCTGACTCTGACTGCCCAGTCAGCCTGACATCAATACCAGGAAAGATTCTACAGCAGATCATTAAGCAAACGGTCTGTGAGCACCTAGAAAGAAACGCTGTGATCACTAAAAGTCAGCATGGGTTTCTGAAAAATCAGTCATGTCAGACTAATCTGATCTCATTTTTTGACAGAATTACAAGCCTGGTAGATGAAGGGAACGCTGTGGATGTAGCCTATCTTGATTTCAGCAAGGCCTTTGACAATGTGCCCCATGATATTCCATCTAAACATTAGGAAGAACTTCCTGACAGTAAGAGCTGTTCGGCAGTGGAATTTGCTACCAAGGAGTGTGGTGGAGTCTCCTTCTTTAAGCAAAGGCTTGACAGGCATATGTCAAGAATGCTTTGATGGTGTTTCCTGCTTGGCAGGGGGTTGGACTGGATGGCCCTCGTGGTCTCTTCCAACTCTATGATTCTATGACAGTTTCCCCATAAAAGAAAGGGAGAAGCGGGGAAAGAACCTGTGGCCATGGTCTGCCATTCCTCATCCGGCCATCGGGCAAATATCTGATACTAATTGTGGGATTAAACTTTGTAAGTGGGATGGGAGGACAATAATATGAAATTGTGCCTATGTAGTATACCTGCCTTGTGGCATCATATTCCTGAAATTCTACCAGAAAAAGAAATAACTAGTGGATTTGGATTGGTAAATATCCATCTACTCAACACCTCAAGATGAAAAATGGCGACCACAACAACCAACAATAACAGACTGCATGCATAGTCGGAGGCAGTAATGCTTATGAATTCCGGTTGTTGTTGGAACTTCAACTCCCATCAGCCAGCATGGCCAGTAATTGGGAGTGCTGGGAATTGCAGCTGGGCAACATTTGGAGGGCCACAGGTTTCCCACCTCTGGTTTAGGCTATGGAACAGTTGAATGTGGAAGGACTTATGAACAACTGGGGAATTAAGGCTGCAATCACGTGCATACATCCAGGTCAACAGGAACAAGATTCAGTTGCGAAAGAAGGTACTTTTATCAAAACCATTATATACCATCTGTATGCTTTTCAAGTTCCTAAGCGTATCTAAATGAAACAATTGATCATAGGAGAAGCAATGCATTTTCAGTCAGTCTTGTTTCCACATATCCACGTTAAGATGCAGAGAACTTATTTTTACCAAGGTGAAATTTAATACTTCCATATCATATAAACCAGCAATAAAATGCTAGCAGTTAGTCTTTCCACACCAAATCAGTTTCCATCTTTCTTTGTTTTCCTACCTTGGCAAAGGACAATGACACAGGTTTTCTTTTCCTTTTCTTTATCAAGGTGTTGTTGTTTTTCTTGCAGCGCATTTTTTTCTGATTTCGCAGTTTAATAGGCTCAAGGGCTTACTGGTATCTTTGGGAATGATAAAAATAAACATTGGAACACCAGGGAATCCTTTCTGAAAGGGACGGCTATTTTGAGTCTGAAACAGTCATCTTACTATGTCACCTTCTGGTGGGTTAGGAAATAAAATATATTTAGAAGTTCAGAAGATAAAAAAATGAAGAACAGTGAAGTAACATTGGTGTTTTATTAAATTCTGTAATGGGATGTCTGTAAGATAATGATTCTGACACAGCTGTAGCAAGAGACTTGTTACTGTAAAGCCCCCAAAAGAGAGATTGAGATTAATTAAATTAGGAAAACATATTTATCATATATCTTCTGGAAAGAGAGAGTCGAGTTATGTTTCCTTGTGTTACATTAATAAATAACACATGAGTACTAAATTGAATTAAATTGATGTATATCTCTTTGCAATATTTATATCTCTTTACATGCCAGTTGGCATAATCAGATGATAACCCAATCTGGTTTTTTGATAGAGTTCTTCCTTGATCTTGATATTAAGACACTACACACTTTGAGGAGATCACAGGAATGTGGGTAAATAGGAGTACATGACAGAGGTATATAAAATCATAGAAGTCAAGGGCATTCAATCAAAATAGCTGGTATCAGGTTGAGGGCTGAGAAAAGCAAATACAACTTCACCTAATGCCACTTTTAGCAACATATGGAATACATTACCACAAAAAAGTGGCCATGGCCTATAGCTGGAATGGAAAAATTCATTGAGCTCACAGGTAAATGAATCTTTCATATGCACCAGTTGTATGCTTCTGGTTTCCAGGTGGTCCATAAGCAACAGGAGATAGTACCGCAATATTCTGAGATCCCTGGGGCACCTCTATGACCACCATTACTGAAGACATAGCAAAGGGACAGAATGAACCCTTTGTCTGAACCAGCATAGGCTGTTCTTCAGTCATTGGACAGTTAAGCAAATAACTGTTCAGTCATTACTCAAGAAAATGAAAAAAATATGCTTTTAAGATGTCCACAAATTCTAAAACAAAGTTAATCAGTGTGACACTGATGGACGCAATGGCACCCTTGAGGTCCCTCCCTGGCACCCACAAAGTCTTCCCCGCCACCAGTCACTGCCTTCCCCCTTGGTCAGGTGTTGGTGAGGGTGGTTTCCTTTTTCTCCTTCTTTCAGCACATTTTGCTTTTTGGAGTAATTCCCTATTTAAAAAAATGAAGTGTCTGCACACATACTTTATCTTTCTGTCTCCTGGGAGGCAGCTGATCTGGGAGAAGTGACTAGAGGGATTCACAAAAATCCAAATATGCCTATGGGCCTTAAAAGGCTGACAACCCTTGTTCTAAAAGATAACAATACAAGAAAAGAATGATTTTTAATAAAGGCTGTATTTTCACCTTCAAGGTTCAGAAACCGCATGTTAGTTATTTGCAACCATAGTTTAACTCTAACTAAATTATAACCAGTATGACTTGTTCAGTTCCTACCTTCATGTTAACCAGCTTCTGGACCTGAAAGGTGTTTTAGGTGCAACCCCCCCCCCACTCCCCGCTGGACTTAATTGTGACTTCAGTTGAATTAGATGAAATATGTATGCCATAGTGGCCAGAGCCTATTAAACAGAATTCCCAATACCTTCGAATTGGAATGTAAGTCTTTAGAGGTTATAGTCCTTTACTTGATGTTATACATAACTTGAATGAATGTCTCTGGGTGTTCCATGCATAGAATAATAGCAGAATGTGCCTCAGTGGCCAAGTAAACACACAATATATAACGATAAATGTCTACATTAATGTTCCTCTCTAGATAAATTCATCATTTGTTTTATTTTTAAAAGCCTCATTTGTAAGAGCAATAAACTCCTTTCCATGCTGGAATTTGGCCATGATATCTTAATTCAGAAGCTTTTTTTTATTCTCCCGCAAACATTCAAGCTGCAACTCTAAACTTAGATTAAATATGGGAACATTATGATGTTACAATGCTTTTTAGCACTCTTATACAGAGCTATTGTTTCTCTGGGGACTTAAAATCCATATAATGCTTCTAAGAAAGTTTGGAATAAAATTGTTGTTTATTTTGTATTATCATATCGCCTAGAGGCATAGCCTCATTTTTGTGGCACTGCACGGAATAGGGGAGGGGAGGGAACCACACATGGTACTTTTTGCCTCCAAAACTGTTTTCAATGTATACTGCTAGGCAAGGCAAAGAAAGAAGGGAAAGGGAAAGGGTTATCTTGGCTCATGTGGGAATTTGAAAAGCAGAGATTGGGAGCCAGTGGAGGCTGCTTCATTGGGGCAAATGGGACACTGCCCCACCAACCATCTCTCTGCCCTCAGTCAGCCATTACCTGCCTGCCTTCTTTTGCCCAATCAGTTGATGAGATTTCACTGATTAAGGCAGCTTCTGATTTCTTATTCTTATAGCAGGCAGGAGGAGGAAGAGCACAAACTTAGTTGCCTGTGTCCACCATTTTTTTCTAGGTCCATCCAATGCTGGCCTCCCTGTCTTCTGCCCCACCAGTCCCAATGGACACCAACCATCACTGGTCCTTGTTCTTTCACCACAATATGACTTCCTATTATCTTAGGGCTGAGATCCACAAGCAAACCATTTGGACGATCCAGCTCATCAGGGGCATGTGGCTCCACATTTCCAGGGCTGGCCCTAACATATTTCAGGTGCTACCATGCTCAGGGCACATGAAGACACAAACTGGTGTCTGAATACAAAGTGTTTGGCCTATGAGGGGTGGAGCAGCATTTAGGCCTACTCCAGACAGCAAAATGTCTTGTTCTGATGATTCCATTTTCCCTGGCAGCTTAGAAATCAGGTTTCACCAGGCAAGTAACAACAGAGCCATTGGTCTGAAGTTTAATCCATTTGCAATTGCCATGATGGCCTAAAAGCCACCTGATAGTGGAAACTTCTTTGAATCAGCCCTTATAAATATAGTCTGAACAACACTACAATGTGTTTCATTTTGTTCTACTGATAGAAATGTATGTCTGATACTTCAATGATGTGTTGTTGCTAGCCCAACTGAATCAAATGGAGGCTGGCTGTTTGTTTGAAGCTCTTCATGAAAGTCAAACCATTACAAACTAAAGTGGTGTTACGTTTGTGTTTTCTAACACCCTTGCCCACATATTCAACGAAACTGGAGTGTTTTAATTAAAATCAGTTAGAACTGAAGCACTTTCAAGTACTCCGTGTTAACTGATTTATGGGTTGTGCAGTCAAACTGGGTACCCTAATTTGAAATAAGTAGGTTATTGATTGAGGAGTGCTGTAGTGTGTGTGAGAAGCGGGGGCTTGTCAAAGGAAGCCATTGATACTGGATTTATGAGGATAAATCACATGTGCTAATTTGTGCTGAACTGTGGCTGCACTGCATATCAATGACTTTTATACAGGTGTTGACTATGGGGGGAAATGCATCTGTTAAATGCCTTGGAATATTTTTTGAGATGCTTACATAGAACAGTAGCAAAGCACCTGGAGCTGAAGCTAACATGGCATTTTCCCCTGAATTCTTAGCAATCTTGTATTTTGTTTATCTCATCTCAATGGCACTTGGTTTCACTGATATCAAAACCAAGAGACCTTTAAGCAGTAATTGTTTTTGGAGTACTTATGAGCATAAGAAAATATTACTAGCTTTGCATGGGTAACTTTCCCATTTTTTTGGGTCATGCTTGAGTTACTATCTGTACTTGTCCACACCCCAGTGCCTGCTGCAATAATTAGTCTATAAACAATGAGAAGAGATTTTGAGAGGCTATGAGAAAAGTGAATTCAAAGCTCATTCTGGAATGAAATGGGACAAATTTTACATAACATTTGTGTGACTTAAATTGATGGCTTTTGGCAGATCTGATTCTCAATGCCATAGGGCAAAATTCCACAAATAGGTGTGAGGAGTTTCTTCAGCCCTTCAGGGCACAAAGTGAGTAAAACCAGGGATAAGCAGTTCAATGAAACTGCAATGCCAATCAAATTCATCATATTTTAGTGTCCACATATCATTTGCAGATCGTACATTTAAGGTGCAGTACACAACATCCATAACTCAAGCTAGGGATGGAGAATCTGTGGCCCTCCACCTATTGCTGAAAACCAACTTCCGTCAACCACTACCAGCACAGTCAATGCCCAGGGATGAGGGCAGTTGCGTATGGAGGTCCCCAAAACCACCCCTCAAGAAATAATTCACATCACAGACAGAATTTTAGTTTAAAGGGTTTTTGGCATGAATTTGGCCACAACATTATTAAAATACAAAATATGTGAGTGGTTGCATAGGCATTGGTTCTTCAACTGTCTCCTAAGGACAGAATTAAACTAGTCTTGTCAACAAGGGAAACCCTACAGGGAGAGGCAGGCAGCTGGGTGCATAAGCCTCTCCCCTTAGGCTCCCAGGGGCTCTCGCGCGGCCCCAGCCCCCAACCGGGGGTCACAGACTTGCATCGAGCCCCTGAATTCCTGACCGGAATTTCCCCAACACTCGGGCATTAACCTTTGGGGCCAACACAGTCAACAAGACCCCTAATACAACCACAATAACCAATGCCTAACTGCCAACCTTACAAGTTGTGACTATTTGCTATGCAGTAGGCAAAAACCAGATGGCACCAGCCAATCAGCCAAATGGAAAAATTCCTACCAGGCCCCTGAAAACAGGCGACCCCATGAGAGGCACAGCAAGGTCAACACAGAGGCCTAGAAACAGGGAGGGAGGGTGCGTGATCCAAAAACGCAGCCAAAGAGAAAGCACAAACCTCGTGCTTGCCTTTTATACCCCAATGGCTGAACACAGAAATTGCAACATGCTTTCCCCCCCAACGACAGCCAGGGACCAATCAGAACAGTGGCCGACTCTTAGCCCTCACCCAACAAATTCAGGGTGGTTTGTTCTGGCCCCCACTTTGCAACACGTGCTCTCCATGATGGAGAACTCGCTATGTAGTTCAACAGTTGCTCTTCCTAACTCAAGGCATATTGCACAAACTCATCTTACGAAGTTGCTTGGGGAGGGTGGTGTGAGAAGGATGCAACAGCCATAAACCTTTTGACCCCAGCCTCACTAAGTGAGGGTGAGGCCAGGATCAAAGGCCACATGGCTGCTCTGTCTTTCTCATACTGCCCTGCCACACAATCTAGAAAAATGTGCCTGGCACCATCACCTCAGCAGTCTCCATGCAATGACCCTGCCATCTCATCCTCCCTCCCTCCAGCAATCTGTACCTCTCAAAGAAAAATATCCTCCTGAGGGATAAGAACAGGTGGCTTCTGAGGAAGGGTAGAATCACCCCAATCTGGATCTAAGCAATTGTCTGCCATGTATGGTTTAGCTGTTATAGAATTATTAGGCTGAGTGACACAGTCAAACATAAAGATGAACATGATGTGCTACTTTGAACCATTCCTTGAACCATGGCTGATTAATGGAATGACCAATTGATTGATTTTGATGTATAATCCCACCACATGCTTCAGGAGGCAGCCACAGTGCAGTTAACAACAAACCCTAAATAAATTCAGTCTATCAGTCTGCATAAGTACAATGCTGCAGAATTGGTGTGTGTGAGTGTGTGTACACAAATACGGTAGAAGAATTACATTGCACTGTAATATATGCTTCAGGGAACAATTGGCTGAGGAGATATGACCAAGATGACATTTCTCACAGTAATTGACTTGGTTCAGAAGCTTGGCTAGTTATTTTCTCGGCTCCTTCATTCATCCTTTTGTTGCTGTCTCTATCATCAATAAATTACAATTAAATCCTTTACATAAACTCAGCAGCTCTTGAGTAATGAAGGGTGATTTACAGCCAAACTGCAGGAGTGTAAAGTTGAATGAAACCATCACCACCCTTCCCCTGCCCAATAAAAACTTATTCAGCCACAAGGTGAGGATTCACCATTTGAACCTACAGAAAGCCCAGCACAGGTACATCTAGTCCAGCATCCTCTTTCCCACAGTGGCCAACCAGGCACTCCTGGGAAGCCCATAAACAAAGCAAGAGCCCTCTCCCATTCTTGTTCCTCACCTTCTGGCATCTATACATACTGCTGCTGAACATGGAGGTTCCATATTGCACAATAACTTTCCATAAATTTGTTTAGTCCTCTTTTAAAGCCACTTAAGGTAGGAGACAACAACACCTCCTCTGGAAGCAGGTAGGTCCGTGCACTGAATTCAGACCCCCCCCCCCAAATTCAGAGCCAATGCTTGGAGAGATTTGGGACTTGTTGGGGTAAAGTAGGATCCAAATGAGATTGGACAAGTCTGAGCAAGACCTCTGCAGTGGCTCATGGTACCGTGGTGATACAGATGTTTTGGTGGTTTTTTTTAAGCTGCTGGCAAGAGTTTGGTGGAAAAGAAAGCAACTTCTCTAAGCTTACCATATAAGGAATGACTTGGGGCAGGAAGTGGACTCAGAAAAGCCTCAGGATGAATCAGGCTGCCTACAAAAGCATTTATTTTGTTCCATGTTAAAGTCACATTTTCCCCTTAGTCTGAAAAGCCAAATTATGTAGCTTTTCCTCACAGCAAGAGACCATGAGCACCATGATCATGTCCACTATAACATCTTTGAACTCTACAATATTCTTTTTGATATGGGGTGACCATAATTTCACACAGTATTCCAAGTGTGGCCAGATGTGCATAAAGGTGTCATACTGAAAGTTTTATTTTTGATCTCCTTCCTAATAAGCCCTAGCATGAATTTTGTAATTTTTACAGCTGGCATACACTGGGTCAGTGTTTCTGTTGAGCAATCCACTACAATCCCAATAGCTCTTCCTGGGTCAGGAAAGCTTAAAATGTGGGAATAATTGAAATGTGATTCATTAATCCCTTGTGTGCAGCCATAGTATGCCCTCCCTGTTATACTTCAAAAGCTCAATCTCCCTAGTCATAGGATCAATGCCAATTGAAGAATAAATACCAAGAACTTTTTTTCAGGTACCTTGTCACAAGCAACTTCATGAGACTTTGCTACATCAGAGTACATGGCTATATTAAACATTTAATAGCTACATCTAAAATATTCATATTTTGAAAAACAGAGAAATGCAGAGTGACAGACTACCTTAAAAATGAAGTTATGTCAAGTGTGCAAGGCGGATAATATTGGATCAGTGTCATGAAAATGTAGCTACAGTTTTAGTTTTAAAATAGTTGCAATATGCTTGGTGATCTGAAAAGTTTTGTCTGACGAGTTCCATACCTTTTTTTAAACAGAGGTAAATAATGATAGTCAAAAGTAAAAGACAAAGCAATGTCAATTTTAAAAATGCATGTTTATATTTTCTTCCTCCAGCTTTTTATAATGTTTTAACCACCAGTTTCTCAACGACTCTTATCCCACTCTCTTCCCCCACACCTTCTGTCACTACTGCTCACCATTCCGGACTCAAACTTCCATATGATATTATATGTACTGTTGCATGCAGGGTTAGTGATTTATTGCAAAAAAGACTAACATGAGCAGAGAGATTAGTGGATTTGCTGGCTGGGGACTTAGGCTGCATTATTAACCACCCTTTTGGGTGAGTGAGGATGAGGATACAGTCACCTCTTCAAAAACTTCTGCTAGTGGAAGGGCTCCATTTCACCCTACCTCCCGTGATCATTGGGAAATCTTGAAATGGGGTGTTTGTGAGGTGGGGTCAAAAGACTGGAACCTTTGTGTCCCCATGGAGTGGAGGTCCCCTCTTAAGGCCCCTGATTTGTGCCAGCCAGTGGTTGGTGCACCAAAATATAATCAGAAGAGGTGAGGGCAACACATAGAACCTTTACCCCATTCAGTAGGTCTTCAGCTGCAATAGTGACTCCACCCCTCCAATCTTCTCCTGTCCCAGTGAAAATTGCTCTGCTCTTCATTGTAATTAATGTAGTGTAATGTAAATAACTGATTTGTGTATCACTGAATTAACCCAAAAGGAGCACTAAGCATTATGAAAACGGCATATTTCATATTCTAAATCAAACTCTGCTATTGTTCGTCTCTGTGCTTTCAAAAAGTGCAGATAAAGCAATTGAATTTAAGCTTGCTTGAGTCCTGAGAATGGCAAATCTTAAAAAAACAAGTTTACCGACAAACAAACAAACAAAATCCTAAGCACAGATGAAGAGGTTTTCAAAGACAGATGGCTAGAGGTATTTTTGTGTTTTTAGAAACCAGAATATTATTTATTACCTGCCATATATAACAGAAGACTGTAGCACTGCATGGAAAATGAACAAGTTTGTCTGGGATGTATAATTAGATAATGATGTATTGCTATGTACATTCATGCCAGTGTCTGTTTGCTAATGTTTGGCACTGAGAAAACCAACAAAAATGAGATTAGCATACTATATAATTAATAGGCTGCAGCCTGCAATCCACATCTCTCAAAGTAGTTCCATTTATTGTAATGAGTTATTCACATGGTGGCCATGAACACTATAATAATCATGTGTTGTATCCAGCTGTACCCTTATACCAGGAATGGGCAACCTGTAACTTTCCAGCACATCATGCTTTTTGTAGCCCACAAAATATTATATACTAAAGGGACATTATTTGGAGAATTGGACCAGGCCCCCAACCATGTTAATCTAGCCTTGCCCTAGGGACATCTTTACAACAAAAACCCCTGTCTCTCATTTACATTTCCCGGTTTAGACTATAGCTCTTATTCTTTTTCTCGCAAGCATGTAACAATCACCAGTTCTATAGGTGTGTTGATTTTGGAATCCTTGGCTGAATTGCAAGAAGATAAAGATTGGAAGCTTTTCTGTGGCTCAGAATGCGATTCTGCGTATGGGCAGTTGGTTTTCAACTGATGAGGTGCACAAGGCCAGCTGCTGTGTCAGTGCTAAAACAAAAGTTGCCTTAAACACTTTATTTCACTGCAGCTCTTGTTGATTGATTTGAAACTCTGCAGCTTTCAAAGTCATGTGCTTTGTATAGAAATGTGTGAAAAGTCTTTGATCTGCATTGCTTGCTCTCAATGAAAACTCTTGTTGATAACTCTGGTCTGTGTGACCAGGCTACATGGCCAGTCAGCCAGTATCTTCTCTCGACCTGGATCGATTCTCTTGAATCATAATTAAACTATGGCATTTGCTCCCAGATGAGGCACTGATGGCCACCAACTTAAATTGCTTTAAAGGAGGATTAGACAAATTAACAGAAAATAAGGTCATCACAAAGTGAGATGGGTGCTGCTCTCAGGTCCTTTTTGTGGGATTCCTGTAGGCATCTGCTTTGCCTCTGTGAGAACAGGATGAAGGACTAGATGGGCCACAGGCCTGACCCACCAAGGGTCCACCGTGCCTCAGTACAGTACATGTTCCAAGGTAAATGCCAGCTATTTAGTTCATTTAAAAGAAAATAATAATAATAATAATAATAATAATAATAATAATAATAATAATTTATTTATACCCTGCCCATCTGTTTGTTGGGCAGCTTCCAACAAAAGATTGAAAATACATTAAAACATCAGACATTAAAAAATTCCCTAAACAGGACCATCTTCAGATGTCTTCTAAACATCAGATAGTTGTTTATTTCTTTGACATCTGACGTGGGAGGGCGTTCCACAGGGCGGGTGCCACTACCGAGAAGGCCCTCTGCCTGGTTCCCTGTAACTTGGCTTCTCGCAGCAAGGGAACCTTCAGAAGGCCCTCAGCGCTGGACCTCAGTGTCCGGGCAGAACGATGAGGATGGAGATGTTCCTTCAGGTATACTCCCTTAACAGTTTGTTCATCAGATTCTGCTGATTGACATCAGTCCAACTATTATGGGTAGTGACCTGCATTCTTTTTCAAGAGTTGCATGGGTCCTACCTTTGCTAAAATGCAGATTAAAATGAGCACTGAACCCTTCTAAATAAAATAAGAACTGTGCACAGATCTACTGATTTGTGATGCATTTTATATCCGAGTATTATTTTATTCTTGGCTTTATGTGGTTCGGTGCCATGATCTATGGGATATAGACATTTGTACAAATAAAATTTTCATATATTTGCAGACTAGAGTTTTCTTCTGAAACTTTTTTTAGGCTAAGTAATTACATAGTATATCAATCAAGCATTCCATATAATGGACCTGTCATGAAATTCCACCAATAGTGAAGCTTTTGTATGTGCTGCCAATTGATAGCTAGTTAGGATACCACATGTACCAGAGATGTGACCAATCTGTGTGAAATGAATGGTTACCATATCAGAATGCCTTGTTCCTGTTCTTATCAAAACAATGTGATCATTTTAGAAAAACCTCCTCTAACCTTTGGCTCCCCCAGATGCTTTAGATTTCAAGACCCATCATTTTGGCCATTGGCTGTTTTGGGGTGGTGGGAGTTATAGTCCCACGGTATCTTGAGGGCACCAGGTTGGGAAATGCCAGTTTAGAATAGGGCTGCCATTCATCTGAAATCGAAAAATCAGGTGGTTTTGGTGCTTTTGTAAAAAAAGAAAAGAAAAGTTCCTTTGTAGTTCATTTTAGAAATTCTGAGGCCCAAGATTTTCAACATGTATCGGTAGCCTTAAAGCACAGTGCATCTGTTTTGAAAATCTTAATTTGTAGCTTTTTTGTGTTCAGTTTGTTTACAGTGCTATTTAAAGATGTGTTAACTCCTAATGTGGTTGCACCACTATGATTTGCTATGCCCAAATTCAACATTTTCATTTCCCTGGGTGGAATTTAAAGCTTAAACAACATCACTCAACACATGCTAGAGAAGATGCAATAGCCATTGGCTTAAATATAGCTTATTCCCAAGAAGGTTACATAGGATTACAACATTTAATGCAATTTTATTAGCATTTTCCAGTGCTTCATTCATATTTATTATCATCTGACGTTCTACTCTTTTTCTTGTAGGAGCCTTTAGACTATTTGAAATTTTGAATTCTTTAAGTAAACAAAAGAAGAGAATTTGTTCACTTATACTGTCCAATGGGATGGCATGCAGATTTCAGCTTAACATTATAAAATTGCATATTATTCCCCTTCCCTGTCTGCCCCATGATAAATGGCTTCTAGTTCTAAGTCTGCTGAGCAATTAAAATATCTGTTATGATTTGTTTAGTATTTATTTGGATATCTTACCATAAATAATGTTCTTTATTATCACTTTCTTGTGCGAGAATTATTCATGTATGTATTTTCATGAATGTAGCCCTTATAATACGATTCTAAGCAATATTAAACTCATACAAATGAACCAGTTCACCCAACTTCTGAACAAGCAGCCAATGCAACACTAAAGATAAATGAGCATGGATTTCAAGCATAATTATTTCTCTTTCATATTAAAATTACAACTGCAGGCAATTTGCATTGTACTTTTCTTTCTATTTCTCCCTGTTTGTAAACCTGTAATTGGGGTATCTTGAGATGGAAAGCTTCTTTCGTCTGTATCCAGTCATAACAATTCTGCTCGTAAGTAGTAAGCAAAACCCCTGGTCTACTGAATTCAGACAGGTGATGCGTAGTTTCTACATGAAAGGTGAAATCAATGAGGATTTGACCTACAATTAAATATATCTTGACATCTTTCAGTCCGTGTCTTAACGCAGAGACCCAGTTCTTGTGAGTGGTCAACTTATATTTATACCCTGCCCTTTCTCCCCCCCCCCCCAGTACAGAGATCAAATTGTACATGGTTCTCCCTGGGCAGTCTCCCATCCTGTCACAAACCTGCTTAGTTTTGGTACAATGGAGGTATCATGTGGCTTTATGTATAAGAAGGTGGATGCAGACCTTCTGATACATTTTTGGGTGAAGTGTATACTGTGTGAAGCACAGCAGCTATAGAACATGCGCTCACCCAAACAAATATATCATGTTTAAGGTTTTTTTTCCTATTTTAAATTGCTAGAGAAAGTAAGGGGTTGGACTGGATGACCCTTGGGGTCCCTTCCAACTCTACAATTCTAATTCCCCACCATTGCTTTCATTTAGCTGTAAATCCAAAACTGTCCCAAAGTAGTTGATATGACAAAAATGCCCATTAACTCCTTCACTGCTTTTTGCATACCTGTGGATGTATCCGTTTAATCTCTGAGAAAGATTAACAGCCCAACACTTGATTCTGTGTTTAAAAGTTGTGAGACATATGGAAGAAGTAGTGCCTTGAGCAGGATATAATGATTGATTTGCGACATAGTGGCTGATTTAATACATTCCCCCTCTAAACATCATGTGCATTTATTTCAAGCAGCTGGTGTCAATTTCTGATTTGTACTCTTTTAGTTATGGCTAGAAGCAGAGCTTTATGACAATTACAAAAGCCACTCTGAATGCTTTTGTGTGTGTGTGTGTGTGTGTGTGTGTGTGTTATCAGCATACAGCAAGTCCAACTTAAGTAAGATGAGTATTAGAAATGGAGGCTGCCAAAGGAGAGGACAAGGTTGATATCCTGTTTCCAGTTAAGGGATATTGACAGCATGATAAAGACAAAAGTGAATATGGGATTGAAGAACACAAAAGCTGGCAGAGTCTATTTTTCTTTCTAAATCTTGGCCGAAAGAAATGTGTGCTTTTAATGTTTGTTTTCTGAATCAAGGGAAGTGAAAAATTCTGAACTACTGAGCCAGTTAGAGGATAATGGCAGAAATACTACTTTCTTGGATTTAAAAAAATAAACGAGCCAAGATATGTTTTATTGGTGGAGGGGGTGGGGTCAGCAGCTTGGAAAAAACTTTTGACTTTAATGTTTCAAACCTTGTTGCTATACAACTTCTCCAACAGAGCATACCAGCCTTCAAGTACTCTATAAGATCCTTACAAAATATCAGGTAAGTAACCAGAAATAAAAGGAGAGGAATGAAAGATGAGAAACAGAGGGAAACAAGACAGATCAACAAACTCGAGGAGGGGGAAATCCATGATATTCTCATTATTTATTAAATTTCTATATGGTCCTACATCCAAGGATCACAGGGCAGTTTACAATACAAAAACACAAAAATACATACGATATTTTTTTTGCAGTGAAGAACAACATTGATATTAAAATTGAAAATGATATACAGATATCAGACGATGCACTGTGCTTTAAGACTATCAAAACATGTTCAGCATCTTGGGTCTCAGAGTTTCTTAAATGGACTACAAAGGAACATTTTTCATTGATAGCATGTGCCTTTTAATAAATAAACAAATAAACACTTCTCTAAGCTTGTTTTGTTGTCTAAAGACATAAATTCAACAAAATTGTCACCAGATTGTTTTGTTTGGCGCCATGTGTGTGTATAATGACCTGGAAGGGGGGGGGAGGGGGATGTTTGTTGGCTACAACAAAAACAGCAAAAAGCTACAAAGGTAAAAAGCATTCTAGGGCAAGGGCAAAACTGGAACAAAAGAGTATGTGAGACAAGAAAGCAAAGCATCCCCTTCCCAAGCCACCTTCCACTACAGTAACATTGTCCTGGTGCCACTGCCACAACAACTGAAATTAACTCTGAAATTAGTTCCAGGGCAAAACTATTTCTCATAGGCCTGGATCTTTGCCTCCCCACTACCACTGTTGCCCAACTTTGAAACATGGCAGCCAGTGATCACTTCAAAGGGTTCAGTGCCAATCAGCTGATGGGCACTGAATATGAATTCCTTTGATGATACAGTATGGGGCCTGACTGTTGATGAAGATTGTCACTTTCCCTCTGTTGATCTGCAAAATAAAAATATATTTGCAGGTATGCTTTGAATCTAAGTAGCTTCAGCATCTGGACTTCAAAGGGACGCCCTCTCAGCGCCCACCAGATGGTTGGCACCGAGAGCACGGATTTAAAGAGGTTGTTCATAATGCCCATCAGGGTAAAAGCTGGTGAGGTGACCCCTGGCTCTTCTGCAGAGAACCCATTGTGTGATCCTATATCCTTCTGCCATTTCACAGTGGGATATAGTACTTTTAAGGTTATTCAATCCCTAAGAGTCTTCCAGGCTAATATATCATGCTTACTAACATAGTCTTTTAATAGCACAATAAATAATTTTTCTACATAATCGAAACATTTTATCATTGGCATTTATATATTTCTGGTGCAACATTATAGCCAATAGGGAGTTAAGTACATGGCAATTAAATCTTCCATTATAAAAGCATCTCATGTAATTAACACACTTCATTGATTGGGAATTGCTTTACAGATCATAGGGTAGCTATGTTTAAAATTTTAATTAGGTAAATCTGGCCACAGCAGGGGTTCTTCTAGTTTAAACTCAGATTAGATTCCAGGACCTGTTTATCTGGCAAAAGGTTTGCACAATTCTTATGCAGAGGGGAGATAAGTGCACTAAATAGCTTGAACAAACAGTTCTAAATAATAGTTTGCTTAATGTATTCTCATCCATAAGTTACTGTAGCACTTTACATAAATCATTCTGCTTTACAGTGAAGAGAAATTTTAAGTCCATTATGTACATATTGTATTTTTAAAAACCCAAAATACTTCTGGGCTTGAAAATAATTTGTCTTCTTTTTCAGTATTGGCTTACTTGGACTCAGCTGGTACTCTTTTGAGCTCTTGGACTCTTGAACCCTGACTGCTATCCCATACCAAGTCAGACCACTGGTTCACCTAACTCAGTGACATCAATACTGACTGGCAGTGGTTTTTCAGGGTTCATTCAGAAGTCCTTCCCAGTCCTAGCTGGAGAACCCAAGAAGTATTACCTTCCATCCAAGGAGCTCTTCATTGTAGGACTATCTACAATTTTAACTGGATTTTAATCACAGCCAATATTAGCTGTATCAAATTCATTAGTTCATTAGTCAGCATTGTGATCCTGTAATAACACGCCAGGATCAATTATAGCCAGATATAACCTGATTTTCTCCAAGAGGTGTCACATACATGATTTGTACAACTACCGAGAAAGAATATAATTTCTACATAAATTGTAACAGGGAGGTGGAATCTCCAGATATTGTTGGAACTTTCACCATTTCCAGCAAGCATGTTCAATCATGCAGGATGATGTGACGAATGCAAATTGGTAAGTTTTAACATCTCTTTACCACAGATTCCAATATAAGTAAAAAAAGTTTTTTTTTCAATTTTCTAGTAGTGAAGTTACATTTTCTGGCTTTTTGATATTTAATGAAGTATGCTGCTGTGTAAACCAAACTCAATGTCCTCAGCCACACATTCCAGCTTGTCAATATCCTTCTTTAGACAATCCTGTGCTGCTTACAGTGACTAAAGCTCTCTTTAGAGCTTTCTCTCTTTAGAGCACACTTGGAAATCATCCCCTGGAAGTGACATTACTTTATATCACTTTGCTTTGTGTTGCTTCCAAAGCACTTGGGGAAATGTGACTTGTTGGAAGTGGTACAAGACTCTCTTCACAACTTCTCACCAGCTGTACTTCTTCGTTATTGTTGTTTAGTCGTTAAGTCATGTCCAACTCTTTGTGACCCCATGGACCCCACTTCCCCAATTTCGAGAGAAATGTGCCCACACATTAAAAACGGATAGTACAACTAGTCCCCATGGGGAGTGTGTGTAATATTTGGGGAAAACGGGGGATTGCAGCCTACTCTTCAGTGAAACCACATATCCATAGAATGCCTTTAAGGAGAGACAATTAATTATTAAAACTTAATTACTTCTCACTATGCAGCCAATTGCTATAGCATATAAAGTTAGTTTGAAGAGCTTCATTCTTGTCTCCATCCCTTTCCTGATAACAACAGTTATGCAGATGGAGGGTGTAGATCAGGCATCCCCAAACTTCGGCCCTCCAGATGTTTTGGACTACAATTCCCATCATCCCTGACCACTGGTCCTCTTAGCTAGGGATCATGGGAGTTGTAGGCCAAAACATCTGGAGGGCCGCAGTTTGGGGATGCCTGGTGTAGATCATGGGTAGGCAAACTAAGGCCCGGGGGCCGGATCCGGTCCTATCGCCTTCTAAATCCGGCCTGTGGACGGTCTGGGAATCAGCATGTTTTTTACATGAGTTGAATGTGTCCTTTTATTTAAAATGCATCTCTGGGTTATTTGTGGGGCATAGGAATCCGTTCATTCCCCCCCCCCCCAATATAGTCCAGGCCCCCCACAATGTCTGAGGGACAGTGGACCAGCCCCCTGCTGAAAAAGTTTGCTGACCCCTGATGTAGATCTAATTGTTTTATTGCCTGTTGCTATTCTTTGTAATGCAACTGTAACAAGTCAGGCATTGTTGCAAACTTGATAACTTTAACATTAAAGCCATCTCCCTGTGCTAGCTAGCAAAGTCTGAGAAATAATGTTTACAATAGCTATCTAAAGGTTAAGCTAAATAACTTCAGGAATTCAACTTGACTTTTTGCTGCTCTCTGAAGTCATGGTCCAGGTCAAACTGTCTCAATGTAAATCCACAGGGAGGCTTCCTTTATTTGTACTTTCAAAAATCTATACACCGGATACACTTTTCTAAAAGTAAAGAGAGATAGAAATCTTGGGAAAGCAATGATAAAGGATTGCATTGTCTTGGTAAAGTAGCAAAGTGACTTCAAGGAAAGTGTTAGCGACAGCAGTTGTTCGGCACTCTGCCTTAGTTTTATTGGAAATTCTTCTGGAATCCATTTGATTGTTTAAGTTTCAACTTAAGAATTGGAAACTAAAGATGTTGAATAAATCTTTTCGGTCTGCATTATGAAGTGAACTGACTTCTGCTTGTCCTGCTTTCCCCTGGGGAAACCCGCTGTTCCCCCTGAATTGGAAGAAATTTTTTGGGGGGACAGATTGATTTTTGTTCTGATTCAGAGTTTTTTGGGGTTTTTTGAGGGAAAGCAGCAGGACAAATGAAAAAACCACCCAGACTGCTGCCTAGAAAGCACAGGGCAAGTAGAAAGCCTCTTGGATCTGGGCTTTCTTGGCACAGATAAGAGGAAATGTGAACAAGCCCTTCTATGCAAATCTGAATTCAGCTCTCAATCAGCTCATGCACAAATTCCATGATGCAATTTCAGGGTTGTTGTTTTAAATGCACACTCAAAAAATTCCATATTCTATGAGGGAAATGTGTAAAAAAAAGAAGACTTTTCAAAGGGAAAGAATTGTGCAACATTTGTACAAAATGGATATAAAATGTGTACAATTTAAGTGTGTGTGTGTGTGTGTGTGTGTGTGTGTGTTTCATTTAAAAATGCACATACACAAACACAATTCTCTCTCTCTCTCTCTCTCTCTCTCTCTCTCTCTCTCTCTCTCTCTGGACAGAATCTTTCTATGACAGAATTGGGACCAGGAGTGAGCAAAAGTGAAAGTGACATAGAACAGAAAAGGCTAATCTGTCCATTCCTACTTTAGACCACAGACCTAAGTTGTTTTTGAAAGTAATTTCTTTATTTGCATTGCCTCCTGTATGGCTATATTTTAAAAGTGTTTGAACAGATCCATCTTATTGGGCCTAAGTTTGTAAAGGCAGTCCAATGATTGACTCCATATTTTTGAAGGATGGAATCGGCTGCATGTAAACCCAGTGGGACTCATTTCTAACAGATTTAAAAGTCTGCTTTATAGAAGTGTTGTTCTGCCGCCATCGCCTCGCTCGCTCGTCCGCCCACATGGAGCACCAAGCGCCGCCTTCCTGGCAGGAAGAAGCCACCCCTCTGCCCCCGAAGGCAGCCCTCTGACACAATTTCCTGGTTGGCTGGGGGGGGGCTGCGTGCCTCGCTTCTTTCAGGAGGACCCACCCGGGCTGCACACTCCCACCAGCGAGGCACGCGGCAGGCGGGTGAGCAGGGCGGGCCATGAAGGCATCCTCTGGCTGCAGAGGCACAGAGGGTGGGGGGGACCCCTGTGGCGGTGGGGGGTGCCCGAGGGATCCCTGCACCACGGCACCACATAAGCTTAAGATGGCCCTGACCCGGAACAAACTTAGTAGGTCTCTAAGGTGCTACTGGACCTTAGTTTTTTTCAACTACATCAGACCAACACCTACCTGAATCCAGGTTTATTCAGACATAAAGTTCTGTTTATAGAAATCACATTAAAGAGACACTGCAAAACATACAACCTATTTACAGTACTTAGCTAACCCCCCCCCCCTACACTTACTAACTGAAGTATCAAGGAACACTTTTCCAAAAAGTGGGCATTATGAAGGTGAAGTTAAGGAAACTGGGCTTCAATTCTAAATCATCTTGTCAGGGAGGAAGCCATTATTTAACACAATGGGACTTAGTTCTAGGTAGACAGGTATAGGAGTGTGCTGTTTGGGTGCAACCATTTGCACACATTGTATGAAGAAAGTCGCAATGAAGTTGACAGTAAAATTCAGCTGCCACTTGGTCAGCTATTGTATGTGGAATGATAAAGGCTGTTTTGTTATTTGCCTCAAGCAGCAATGTTTATTGCAAATCATTCACCATGAGAAATTGGAAGCAACAGGAACCATAGGATTGCATTCAAAATAGCGCTAAAGGGAACTGCAAATTTTGCATTGCAATTCTCTAGATGTACAAAAACAATGATACAATTGTAAAGTTGTATAACATTCATATATTAATGAAAACAACATACAAAAATGCCTTGCCTAAGGGAAAATTGCTTTGCAAAAATGCATACAATAGGCAAAATTGCACACAACTGTGTACTGTAGGAGAAAGTTGCTGATTAAAAGGGCCTTTAAAAAATTCTCAAACTGATGTGGAAATGTGGAGAAATGAATTTAGGATTAGAAAAGTGAGAAACTGAGATAAACCAACACGGACAGATTCACTATCCCAACCTAGGTATGTGTGTGTACTTATTATAGGGATCATTGAAGCATTTTACAACACAACAAAATACTACTACCAGCATGCATTTTATCTTAAAATATAAACACCTTTCCCCTGAAGGAAGAAATGAAGTATGTGTTTAAGCAAGATTTTTAGACGTGCTGAGCAAATCGTTCTCATTCCACAAGGACATGAGACAGGAACAAACTGGCTGGCAGCGGATAGACAGATTGCGGATAGATAGATTGCTTTCTTTAGAATTTGGCCAACTTGTGATTTCAAACCAAGGAAACTATACAAATTCTTCTTGTCATTAAAAAAAAATACACAGAGTGTGCAGGCAATAATGGAATGGTGGGTGGTTACCTTTTTAAAGCAACTTCAAAATGCTTTTAGGACTCAAAATATATGTCAAGCCCTCACCTCTCCAGTTCCCAGAAACAGAAGCTAATAAGCTACATCTTTCCAAGAGAAAATTGCACTCCAGCTTTGGTCGAAAAAAGATGATTACGAGGTTCCATAGCTTCAACTGTCAAAACCTATTCCCCTTCACCTTCATTTGGCTGGGAGAATATAGATCTATCATTTTATATTTCAGTGTTCCCAGCTGATTTAAGCTAATATGTGATGCCTTTGATAAAAAAAAAATGTGAACCTTGCCAGCACAGCAAAAAGACTGTGACTGGAACATTGCTCCCAAACGTCTTCTTCACAAAACATGATAGAGGGTGGCACGCTCTAAGACTGCAAATATGAGGGGGCAGACAGACATATCTACAGAGGTTGGTCCAGTTCTCCCCTCTCCAGTTTTTGGGTTTCCCTCAGTCCTTGCTACATTTACTAGGCTCAACAAGCAACATTCATTTTCTTTTCAGGACCCTGAGTTTTAACTGTCCACCTTTCCTTTTTCCTCCAAGCACCTTTGCTAGTTTATGCAGTTAAACATTGGTCCAATGCATTATATATATATATTCATTATTTAAACATGCATGAGAGTCTATTTTAAAACCTTGAAATGTGATGGTTGAGAGGAGGTGGTTTCATAATCATCACAAGGAGCGGTTCCATGCACATTGCACAAGCCCTTTGGCAGCAAGCAAGTCCCCACCCTCTCAAGGCCAGGAGAAAATATCTGCATGTCTAACCAAAATGGAGTTGGTATGGCTTCACATTGCCAAGTGTGGCTTCACATTTTCATAAATAAGTTTGAAAACATTTAATGCATAAATGGAGACTGGCATCAACAGCAGTGTCCCCCCCCCCCCACTATGCCACTGCATTCCACCAATTTGATATTCTACATGATTATTTACATCCCCTGTTCCAGTCCCCTTCACCTCACTCAGTCACCTCACTGGATCTTTTCTTTGCTTGCTGGGTATAAACATCTTCGAGTTATCCTTTTCTTTCATAGGGTACCTAAAGTGCCTACCATACTCTACCCTTGCTCAGAGATAGACATTTAATATTTTAACTATTGTTTTATTTGTCTGAGTTCTCCAGACCCAGTTACTGAAGTTTATATTTTTATTTTCCAGCAAGAAATTCTACAATAGGGACATTTACTTCCCCATGAACATTTACTGACTTACTTATTCATTATTTCAAATTTATAATCCAAACTTCCTCCCCCAAGGGATCATGGGACAGCTACCATCAAAAAATCTAAGAGCAATTGAAAACAACATTAGAACATATTGCAGACATCAGTTAAAAACAAACAGTGTAGAAACTTCATAAAACTATTGGCCAAAAGCCTGGATTTTTTTTACATGTTTACTGAATGCAGGTACAGATTCCCCCCCCCCTTTTTTTTGCTTTTGGCAATGCATGCTGCTGATTGTTGACAGGGGTGGAGAGAGTGTGTATTTTATTTTTAAAAGACTCTCCTTTCTTATAACTTGAATCAATTGGATTGAGTCCCACCTTCCAGAGCTGTAGAAAACAAGCTTGCTCCATCTTCCATGTGAGAGCCCTTTAGATATTTGAAAATGACTATCATATCTCCTCTCAGTCTTCACTTTTCCAGGCCAAGCATACCAAACTCCCTCAACTGTTCTTCACAAGGCTTCTTTTTCAGACCCTTTATAATCTTGATTGTCATCCTCTGAACATGTCCCAGCTTGTCAATTTCCTTCTTAAATTGTGGTGCCCAGAACTGGGTACAGATTCCAGCTGTGGTCTGACTAAGTGAGAATAGAGTAGTACTATTACTTCTCTTGATCGGGACATTATGCTTCTGTCGATGCAGCCTAGAATAGCATTAGCTATCCCGCCCCCCTGCTGCTGCACCACACTGTTGATTCATGTTGTTTGTGGTCTAGTAAGACCTGTAGATCATTTTCACACATACTACTGGTAAGCCAGGTGCCCCCCATCTTATATTTGTGCATCTGGTTCTTTCTGCCTAAGTGTACATTGTCCCTACTAAAATTCATTTGGTTAGTTTGGGCCCAGTTCTCCAATCTGTTAAGGCCATCTTGAATCCTGACTCTGTCTTCTGAGGCATTAGCTACGCCTCCCAGTTTGATGTCATCTGCAAAGTTGATGAGCACCCCTCAATACCCTTGTGCAAGTCATTCATAAAGATGTTGAAGAACCCCAGACCTGGGGAGGAGAGCTGGGCACACTCTGGCTCTTGACCCCCCCCCCCTGCTTCTGCCATTGAGTCTGAACTGCTCTCTGCCGCAGCCTCTTCCTGCTCACCAAACCTTGCTACCTCTTCAGCTTCCAACGCCTCCTCCTCCCAGTCTGTTCCCTCTTCTTCCTGTGACCACTCATCACTGATGCTGATAATTATATACCTCGTTGAATCTTGTCTTGTTGGATAAGAATGTACCACTGGCCCATCTAGCTCAGTATTGTCAACAATGGCAATGGCTCTCCAGGATTTCAGACAGGACTCATACTAAACCCTACCTAGGGAACTGAAGTGGGTATTTCTGCATGCAAAGCACGTACTTCACTATGGAGCTACCATTCTCAGTGGTACTCAGTAGTTCAGTGATTGATCTCAGTACTATGAGACATTATTTGTCAGAGGAAGAGAGTGGTATATAGACACAGTATATAACTTCCCTGCTGTCCCTTCAGGATAACTACACTGCACTTTGAAGATTATTCCAAGTTGTTGGATTCCAAGTAGGCTAACATATTTTTTTAGAGAAGCTAAATTTAAAGCAGGCAAAATATCAGGTACAGCAAGAAACTTCTGTGGTTCTGAAATAGCAAAGCTGTTTCCTTTAACCAACTGGAGCCCCCTTTTGTGACTGATTAATTGACATTGGCAGAATGTTTCCCAATTTTAGCTCATAGCTATATGAGTTATAAACAGTACATTCCATGAAAGGTCCAGCACTTCTTATTGAAGTATAATTCACTTTATTCATAGGTATCTTAGAAGTTCACATTTAAGTCTTTTCAGCTTGGTATACATTCACCCAAAGTCTTTTTCCTGCCTAGCATGAAAGCAATTAAGGAATCATGTTTTAAATTTGACTGGTTTTCTGTTAGTATTATTCACACCAGTGAAAATAATATTAACAGTAATAACCCTCTTCATCCTGCAAAAAAGATTTGGCTGGGTTTGTCTATGAATTTGCCATATAGGCGCTTTATGTTCTGCCTGTGCACCATTCTGATTAGCTGGGATTTCCGCTTACTTTCCTGAGGGCAAGGATTACATCCCACAGCCTCTGTAAATATGCAGAGAAAACAACAAGAATTAGTTGTATTTGCAGTTAACATAAAACTAAACAAAATGAAATATGGTGTGCTTAGTTATGCCATATTTTAAGAACTTCAAAAAAAATTCTTCTAAGCATGCAGAAGAGAAAATGAAGAAATTATACCATTAAAACAGTTCATAATCAAAATGAAGAACAAAATGACATCCAGAGCATTATACATCAAAATTCCCACATTTGGGTATAAGCTAGAGACAGAAGAAGTGTGCATGCACACGAAAGCTCATACCAAAATATAAACTTAGTTGGTCTTTAAGGTGCTACTGAAGGAATTTTTTTATTTTGCTTCGACTCAGACCAACACGGCTACCTACCTGTAACTAAAGCTAGAGACAGTTAAGCATGTGTAAATCCTATTAAAAGCAACAGAGCTTAAGAACATAGGGAAGAACCATGAGTTGAGTATGACAAAAATATGATTAACCTCCTCTGGATTTTTGTCCATTGTGTTTATTCATTATTAATAATAGTTTTGTGCAGTGGAATGACTTTCATAACCTTCCAGAAAGCTGAAAACTGCATAATCTCATGATGTATCTCTTGCTGGGCATTATCATATCCAGCTGTAGGAAGTCCAGGGTCAGGGAGGCTAAAGTTAACTCTTTATTCGCAGAAACCAGGCCAGTTCAGGGGAGCCAGGCCTAAAGAGTACAGTAACTCTTCTTGGTAGGTCTTGCCCCTATGAGGCAGATCCCCACCTCCTAAATTGCCTAAATTTCCTCCTCTCCTGGGTCCTTCCCATGCAAACTGAGACTACGCCGACATGTCTGTCTTTGGTCCTCTCTCTTTAAACCTCTTCTATTTCCAGGAGACCAGCAGAGAGGGGAGCTTGTTCCAGTAGGAAGAGGGAGACACCCTGGCTCCTTCACCAGCTTGACTTATTTCTGCCTCTCCACCTCCCTCCTCCCTTGTTTCAACTTCAGCTTCTGATTCTGGGCTTCCCTCTGCCACAGACTCTCCCTGCTCACTAAACCCTGTTATCTCTTCACTTTCCAACACCTTCTCGCGTAATCTTCTCCCTCTTCTCCCTCCAACCACTCATCATTATCTCACCACCAATCCTCAGGCTCTGAGCCTTCTACCCTTGGGGGTTCCCCAGCTGGTGCCTGCCACCATTTCTCTGTATCCAGCCAGTCCATGCAATCCAGCAACATATGCATAACAAGACAGCTGACTTCAACCAGGTGACATTGCAGTTATGTGACTCTGCAAAACAATAATGTTTTTCTTAAATTCTGTACCATATATGGTTCTTCAGGCATTAAACTCTTCAATGTACATTCACCTTTGTAGATTGCACACTGCTGTCTATTAATTTCTAAGATTCCCAATGTACAAGGACCCAACAAATGCCATTAGAGAGTGTCAATTAGCAACAGTGTGATTTTGAAAACATCCCATTCCCTCTACTGAATTGATGTCAGGAGACTCTTCAATCCACTTTGATTATTGGATTATTTAATAATAACGATAATTTTATTATTTATACCCCGCCCATCTGGGTGGGTTTCCTTAAGGAGGGGCTGCATCATCCTGTCGGGTTATAAATAAAGTATAACAATAATAGAAATATCTCATTATTAAAATAATACAAAATAAGAAATAAATATATTATCATAGTTCAATAGTATTATAAAAGTTTAATACTATAACAACAACAACAACAACAACAACAACAACAACAACAACAACAACAACAACCTAGATCTATTTGTCCAGGTTTCGTACCTAATGGAACCTCCTTGTCTTATGGGTTTCAAACTGATTATGCACAAGAAAACTGTAAGACAGAACATGATTTGTATTTTCCCAACACAAAATGGTAAAATCTGCCCTAGTTGGATAACCACTGCACCTGGCAAAATTTCATGCCTGTGTTTTGCATCCAATTCTGGCAAAAAATAAAAAAGATAGAATCCCCCCCCCCATTTTTCAAAAAAGTCATTTTAAAGGTTCTTTGCACAAAAATCTCTGGATGAATCTGCCAGAAATTTGGCAGGCTTAATTTCTGCTTGACAGGCTCATTTCCTTGTATATATCATCCACTTATGTGAAAATGAAAAAAAAGTTGTACCCATTTTTAGATTTTTTTTCATTATAGCCAATATAGACAAACAGAACTTCTGATATAACAGATCAGAGCTGGACCAGAATAACAAGTTTAATAGCGTAGAGTGAATATAAAACAGATCATGTTGCTTTCAAATGCTACAGGTACAAGGCTCACTCCTGGAAAAAACCACAGGATCTTAGTTTTTTAAAAAATAAAAAAGCTATGCACATTAAAATAGTGTTTAACAGTATGCAGCTGTATATTACTGACATCTGAAACTTCAAAGCTGTTCAGCAGAAGAGGGCAGTGTTTCTACACTGTTGCTGGGGAAAATCTGCATATATATTTTTTACATCAATATCTAGCAAACTAATGCATTTATAGGCAATCACAATATGTTGCAATGCAATATACCATTTGGTTAAAGAGTAATCATCATATTTAATTATTATCAGCTTCAGCAATACTGACCCAATGGAACAGTCTGCAACCTCAATTGCTATTACTTCATTTAGTAGTTTATGCAATGAATGAGTGCTTTCATGAAGCAAGGTTTAAGAAATGGACATAGGTTGTTGCTGTTTTTTAAGTCATCCTATGTTTTATGTTCATAGGATCTATATAGTGAAAATACTGATTGATTTATATAGTGGATATATTTGTGGTTGGATCCAGACTTCATGCCTTCAGGAGGAAGGGGACCAATCCCTCTGCAGAGTTAGAGCGTGGTGCTGGTAACGCCAAGGTTTGATCCCCATATGGGACAGCTGCATATTCAGATTGGATGAGACGATCCTCAGGGTCCCTTCCAACTCTATGATTCGTTGACTGATCAAGAGGGTTGGGAAGTGTACAGCTGTCAGTCAGTAGCCAGAAATAATTGGAGTTGTAACCTAGCAATTCTACCTAACCTGATTGGTAGCACAGCATTGCAGCTGCCACAATGCTGAGTCTTCCAGCAGGAGGGAGACACAAGAGCCCTCTCCCTCTGGCTGGAAAAGTTTGAATCAAGCATGCCTACAGGATCAACCAATAGCAGGTGGGCACAGGGGTGGGCCAGGGGTGGAGGAAGGGAGGTGCGGTGGGGGCTGTCTGCCCCAGGTGTCACCACTGAGGGGGGTGACAAAATGCCGGGCAGCACTCACTGCAGGGCCTGCAGTGTGCCCGAGCCACATGTCTCTCCTGGGATGCAGGCTTCGCACTGCCCCAAACAGTCTGCCTGCCGCCTCCTCCTCAGTTGTAAGGCAGCTGACTGGGAAGAGGCAGGCAGACTCGGAGGCCCCGAGGAGCATCCTGCCCCAGCTCGCCTTGCCCTGTGGATGGCTGGCCCCGCCCCTGGGCGGAGGGCACATGCACCGCCCCAGACTCCCAATCAGCTTCCTCTGCTTCTGTGGTGGGCTCTCTCTTCTGAGGACTTCACTCAGGTATGTCCCTTGGGATAAAAGCAGGACCAGCTCTCACAGAGCACCACAAACCTCATTTAGTTTCCCTACCATTCCATCTGTAGTTGAACCAGTACCTACCTTCTTCTGGGGTTAGGTTGGTATTTTCACCTTGAAATGGAGTTAGTTGGTCACTATCGGGGGCCAGAGAAGAATTTGTCATGGTTGGGAGGAAGGTTGTAAGTATCTGCCTGCCCCTCCAAGGGAATGGGGTATCTTGTTAAAGGGATCCTGGACAAGGTGCTTCTGTCCGATTGCCCAGGCAGGGTCTAGGGCAGGCATCCCAAAACTTCAGCCCTCCAGATGTTTTGGACTACAATTCCCATCTTCCCCAACCACTGGTCCTGTTAGCCAGGGATCATGGGAGTTGTAGGCCAAAACATCTGGAGGGCCGCAGTTTGGGGATGCCTGGTCTAGGGCCATAGTAGCCCTCGAGTCAGCGATCCAAGAGAGGTGACACCTATTTGATGCATGTCATAGGGCATCCTCAAAATTGGTTCAACCCATGGGTTGAACCAGCAGGTGGGTTGGGTGGATATTGATTATAACCCAATGGCTGTGCCAAACCTCTTACACCTGTAATCAATAAAGTTGTGGCCTAACTTGAACCATACAATATTGTCATGAGCACGAGTGGTGCTATGGTCTAAACCACTGAGCCTCTTGGGATTGCCGATCAGAAGGCTGCCAGTTCGAATCCACATGACAGGGTGAGACCCCTTTATCCTGTCCCAGATTCTGCCAACCCATCAGTTTGAAAGCATACTAGTGCAAGTAGATGAATAGGTACTGCTGTGGTAGGCAGGTAAACAGCATTTCCGTGTGCTCTGGCACTCGTCACAGTGCTCCGTGCACCAGTAGCTGACCACTTGACCCAGAAAGCTGTCTGTGGAGTCCCTTTGACTGAAAAGTGAGATAAGTGCTGCACCTCATACTCACCTTGACTGGACTTAACCATCCAGGGGTCCTTTATCTTTACCTCTTTTTTTACTGTCATGAGTGGTCTTTGGACAGCAGTAGCTGGCGGGGTGACAGGTTCATGACACGTGGGTATGCGGCAACTGGAGGGCTACAGATCTCCACCTTTGCACTCAACTCCAATTTATTATTATTATTATTATTAGTAGTAGTAGTAGTAGTAAATCAAGTGGTTGTTCCTATTAAAATTTATATGTCACCCTCCCAAAAAAATCTGAGTGGCTTATATAATGCCGCATACTATCTAGTTAAAGATATTGAGAGTGCAACAGGTTCGAATGAAGAACAGCATTTTTATTGCAACAAATTTCATCTTGCAGATAATAACAGATATGATAAGCAATCCATGGTAGCCATCCATGATGCACATCAAGCCCAGAGGAGCATGGAACAGATATTGTTTTAATTATTTCTATTATTCCTGGCTGTATTTATTGCTAGAGACTGAAGGTTGTTAGCAATTAAAATGGGAAATACATAATACATAACATGTTTTTGTTCCAGCTAATCTTACCATTCTAGAATTAGAAAGCTGAATATGAGTAATGCCTGCTGTTGCATTTTGTTTGTGTTGATTATTTCTAAGAGCACTCCTTTTGTAATGAAAATGTGCAATCATATCTGCTGTGTTTTTAGGACATAGATTTTTTTTAAAAAAGAAGTCAGTGGGGTATGAGTATATGAAATAATTTCAATTGCAAAATACTACGGTACGCTAGTAACAAAGAAACATCTCAGCAACAGAAGTAAATTAGGGTTGTCAGGAATTTTCCTGACGTATGGCAAGCCTAGGTAAATGTTTGTCGTACTTAGGGAATGTGTTAAATAAATACTACATATTGCTATTGCAGTTTTCCCTTCTTTCTGTGAGGACAGCAAAATTGTGTTAGATGATGAAAGACGGTATTTTCTATGCGTGTACTCTTACCATAGTGTTGTTGTTTTTAATGGGCCAAAAATATGAATGCTTGATCTTTATTAATTCCTGCCTGAAACGTCTTGACTTATTGCTTCTAGAGCAGGGATCCCGAAACTAAGGCCCGGGGGCCGGATACGGCCCAATCACCTTCTAAATCCGGCCCGTGGACAGTCCGGGAATCAGCATGTTTTTACATGAGTAGAATGTGTTCTTTTATTTAAAATGCATCTCTGGGTTATTTGTGGGACCTGCCTGGTGTTTTTACATGAGTAGAATGTGTCCTTTTATTTAAAATGCATCTCTGGGTTATTTGTGGGGCATAGGAATTCATTTATATTTTTTTCAAAATATAGTACGCCCCCCCACAAGGTCTGGGGGACAGTGGACCGGCCCCCTGCTGAAAAAGTTTGCTGACCCCTGTTCTAGAGTAATGGACAGGTAACCTAGCTATGCAATAGATTTCATACATTCTTTGAATATGGTGATGCCATTCTTGATAGCTTAAATTAGGCCTGACTACAAGATTCAGCCGAGTAAATGTCTTTGGGATAAAACAGTACATATTGTGAAACATTTTGCAAACTATTTATGAAATAAATGTTCCACATGAATTATAGACTTTTCTTAGATTGCTGCTGCCACCATTTCTCCACAATGCTTCAGCTGTCTTCGTAATGTCATTTGTGTACATTTACCCTGATATATACATTTTTGTCCCCCTTGCCACAGTCCCCTGAAAATTGCCATGAATGGGGTTGAAAATTGGGAGAGCTGTTTAGAGTAAGCCCTAATCAAAGTCTTTTTCATTAATCTTACAATTTCCCTAGTAAAAAAAAAGGTAAAGGTTGGTTGTCCTGGATTGTTGTCCAGTCAAAGGTGACTATGCGGTTGCGGCACTCATCTCGCTTCAAGCTGAGGGAGCTGGTGTTTGTCCACAGACAGCTTTCCAGGTCATGTGGCCAACATGAATAAACCACTTCTGTCACAATGGAACACCATGACGGAAGCCAGAGCGCATGGAAATGCCATTTGGCTTCCTGCTGCAGTGGTGCTTATTTATCTACTTGCACTGGTATGCTTTCAAACTGCTGGGATGGCAGAAGCTGGGACAGAGCAATGGGAGCTCACCCTGTCACATGGATTCGAACTGCTGACCTAATCAGCAAGCCCTAGAGGCTCAGTGGTTTAGACCACAGCGCCACTGTTATGTACTGAGCTGAATCATAGAACAATAGGATCCAGAATCAGCAGTCTGATTGGTCCACAGGAGCCACCCAATTCAACTCCAGGTGGAAGTGAATCCACAACCTGATTGGCCTGCAGGAGCAGCCAATCAGGCGGCTGGCAGAAGTGAATCCGCAACCTGATTGGCCTGCAGGAGCAGCCAATCAGGCTGCTGGCAGAAGTCAATCCACAAACTGATTGGCCCACAGGTGTAGCCCTGAAGTAGCCAATCACACAAAGCCCATTGTGTAAATAATGTATATAAGCAGATGGTTTTGGGAAAAGGGAATTCTTCTCTTCTTCTCCTTGATGACTAAGAGCTGAATAAAGAGCATGAAATTCACTCTCGACTCCGAGTATATTTCAGCCACCCACTCCCTAGTACTTCTATCAAGCAAAAACCTCAAAATTCACCTCTAATTTTGCCTTTCATAGAATTGAGTGATGACCTCTTCTCCTATATTTTGCTCATCAGTCTATTTTGGTTTCCTTTGAAATTGATCCTCCATATTGTACTTCACTTCAGCTGAAATTCAGTAACAACTTTTCTCACTAATCCAGTCCAGTTCAGCCACCATATAAAGCCTTTGGGCTAACCCTACTTTATCTTGCCATGTGAAGCCTTCAAATAATACAATCCTTCAGCTCATTCATGTCATTCTGGAATCCCTGGGTACTATCCCTGCCTTTCCTGAGTGGTGTTAAAGTGACATTATATTTGCTGCTAAATTGTCATTTGGATAGCTTTGCCTTTGGAGATGAGCTAGCCAAGGACTTGCCTTTTCAGACCATCCATTGAATGGCATGCAAAACCATAGATGGGTGGGATGTCTTAACCCTTCTTTTGGTACATCTGAACTGAGCAATTACAAACATATTTCATTTCTAATTAACAAACACTCTGTCTTTCTAAGCACACCGGTACACAATCTGTTTGGTTGCTCTTTTTTTTTTTCCAAAGAGCAATGTCGGCCTGCAATTAATTATAGGTTTTTAAATCGGCAGAAGCAGAATTGAGCAAATAAAAACAAAGAAATTACTCAACACCACCTGTGTAAACCTTTGGATCCATTTATTTTGTCTAATCAATCTGAAGAATGTGGTTTATAACATAAATCCTGGAACTTCGTTATCATATGGCATTAGCTACCTTTCTGTCCTGTGGTATATTCCAGACACAATCCTTCAGCAAGCCATGGAGGTCCCTCAAGAATACCATCTGGTTCTGGTGATTTACTGCCAGATGATCTATTGGTTGTTTCAAATGCTTCGTCTGTGACTATAGACACAAATAACTCCTGTGACATTTTGAAAATATCTCTGTCACCTGTAAAGTGCTCATCTTATATTTGCCCAATGATGCTGTTGATTCACTGGCAGGGGTGGGTGGGTGAATGTCTGTGAGCTAGGGTTATTATTACAGCAATAATAGATTCAACTTTAGTCTTTTAGTTTTGTATTTTCAAACTCTATCCCTATCCTGATTACAATGCTTAAACTCATCAAACTTTATAAAAAAAAATCAAAAAAATACTTCCAGTAGCACCTTAGAGACCAACTAAGTTTGTCATAGGTATGAGCTTTCGTGTGCATGCACACTTCAAACTTTGTGCTGACATCATTTTTTTCAAGCTTTCTCTTCTTTGGGGGGAGGGGGGAGTTCATAAATACTAGAAAACCCTACCTGCTTGTCATGGGGGAAGGACACCAACTCCTCCGCTCTCAAATAGCTGACAATGTATAATTATTGAAGACTGGATATATTACTCTGTTGTACTCAGCAGTGTAGATCAGAAAGAAGAATTAAGGTTGGAAAAGCTGTATAATACAAAATGTCATGGTTTATTGTAATCACTCACTCACATATTGAAAGCAGCAAAACACTGTGGACTAGTGCTGAATTTTCACAACATTTCTGTGTAAGTCCAAACAACACAGCAGATAAAAAAATTGCACACAAGGTTGCACACTTTTTAAATCTGGAAAGCCTTGTTTGTTTGTGGAATGGACTTCCCTACTGGCATACAATTGTCAAAGAATCAAGCATACAGATCTTTTTGGTAGGAAGCAGGAGAGTAGAGATTATAGCAACTATAATAGTTCCTTAAAAAGACCTGCTTTCCAATCTGAAAACTGGGCTCTCATTCCAGACCAGCACATGACCAGTGCTGTTTGCCCAATCAGGCTGCCGTTTGCTTTATCTTCAAAAAGAAGCCCTTCTTTCATCTTACTCCCCTTCTGGACCAGAGCTTCAGGGTAGGCAATTTTGAAAGAAAAGTTGAAAGGAAGACAAAATGCTTTGAAGGGTGAACTGGGTACAGCTTTATTTTGAACTTTGCAGAAAGTTAAAGGTGAGGAAGCATGGCTTGCCATGTAAATAGCAAAGCAACCCTAGTTCCCTGGACAGCTTAAAAACTGAGGACAAGCCAGTGATCTCATGTCCAACTTATAAAATGTTGGAGACAAGGGGAGCAAATTTAAAATTGCCCATGATCTCTTAAGATACCTGTGTGATATTATCTACTAGGGATGGAACATTCTAAAAATGGTAGCTAGTAGCCATTGATAGTCCTTGCCTTCATGCATTTGCCTAATCCTGTTTCAAAGCCATCCAAGTTGGTGGCCATCACTGCCAGCTTGGGGAGCAAATTCTATGGTCTAAGATGTATGTACCTTACTTACTTTTATCTGTCCAGAATTCTCCAACACTCGCCTTCATTGAACATCCACATGTTATTGTGCTAGGGGAGAAAACCTCTTTCTATCTATTTTCTCCATGTCATGCATAATTTCTTACCCTTCTAGCGTGTCGCCTCTTTCTTTTATTCTAAACTAAAGAGCCCCCAAATCAGGGTGGTGGCTGCTTTGACAGTTTTGGTCCTAAAGCCCATGAACAGTTTCAGGCCAGGTCCCTGAAGAGGTTCTACACCAAGGCCTCAAAGCAAAGAGCAAAGAGCTAGTAGTTTGGGCAAGGGCACAGAGCACACGGCAGTAGCAGTTCAAGCAAAGGAATAGGCAGTGTCAAGAGGCAGTCCACAGTCTGGTCACAGTCTGGAGACAAGCATTCAGGCAAGGGTGAATCCAGTGCTGTGTATCCTACTCATAAAGCTTTTACAGCAAAGGCCATAAACTCAAAATTATTTAGGAACAGGGGCAAAAGTGGTTTGATGTTAAAGGTGGTTTATCATCAATTCCCACCAATCCTATAAGCATGCACTCCTCAGATGAAAATATCAAAGCATTGTTGACTAAAGAACTAAAAGAACTAAAGTGACTTTTAAAAGTTCCTCTAGAGTAGCGTTGGCCTGTATGTGTGGGAGGTATGGAATCACTTTTTATCAGCAATGAACGCACCACAACTGGGAACATTGCTTATTTGGTGAAAGCTGTGAAATATTGTAACTATACTACAGTGAACATCAATATTTAATTTGTCTCATATGTTTCTTGCTATGAGTAAGTACTCATGCAATGCAATATATCAAGGGACTATGTGTATTAGAAACAATAAAGAGAAAACTTACCAAAATTGAGAAAGATTGGGAACCTTCTATTTCTAACCTAAATATATTTTCTGCAGTTAACTCTTTCAAACTCGGGCTTCCAGCCATGGTAGCAAATATTGCAGCCTTCTGTTTCCTCATAATCCCCCCCCACACACACACATTAAGAATTGAATGAGTTAACTCAAAGTTCCTTCTCAGTGAAAGAACCTTGGAAGATATTGCAGGGTCAGGATCACAGCCTATCCCTGCACAGCATGATGATGTTCAGGTTCTATGGCCACAACCACACTATAAAACACTATCATACCACTTTAAACAGTCCCTCAAAGGTAAACTGCAGTGACACCAGTGTTGGGAGGAAAGCTGCATGGCTCCACTCAAGCACAACAGCTGCTATTGCTGATTAGATTAAAACCAGTGAAGATGAAGGTGGAATGCTCCTCATTCCCAACAGCTGACATTGTTTGTATCAGCGATAGGAAGTTACAATAGCTCCTTCACCCTTACCAAAAAAAGAACAAGAAAAATATACATCTTGTGCAGATTTTACAGTTTTGTGCAGATTGCCCAAAAAAATCAAAAATAATAAAAAGGTATGAGATAGTCCTGCTTCCCAGAAGGACCTCTTGAGATCTTGTGAGGGCCCCTGTGTGACTCTTCCAGATCCTGGTGGTGGTGGTGGGATTAAAAATGCACTCTGCCTTGCATGAGGGTGGAAGGCCCACCAGCAGTGGCTTATGACAGATAGGGACGGTTGTGCAGCACTGTTCCTAGGGTTGTTATGGCATTACACAATTGTGCTTATACACATGATAGCCAGGAATGTAACCCTGACCCTGCATGAGATGAGATCTATGCAGGAGAATGCAAGGAGACCTCAGAACAGGGCAGGTTAGCTCTGCCCATACCTTCCTTTTGTTATGTTCGATGTTAGCCAAAAAGCAGGAAAGCTCTGATCATGCTTGGCCTGCCATTCCTACAGTTGTTAAAAGAGCTCGATTCCAGCAATGCAATGCAAACTCAGCAATGAGAGAAGAGCATACTAACTTGGGGGAAAACAGCTTCGAGGTTCCCAAATATCGTTCAAGGAAAAGGCTAGGGGGTCAGGATTCCAAGTTCAGGAGAGCTGAGACTACACAGGAGTGTGAAGTTGCTTCAACAATCAGCCCCACCTTTTCACCATGCTTTTAAACAGAGACAAGGAAATGTCCAGATATTCACATGCATAGCTGTTCTGCCAATAAGTCATGGTCTGAAGGCGGGTGTTCCTTCCTGGAACTCATGGTGTGTTGTCATTGCCTTAAAGACAAGGCCTGGCTGTCCTCCTCCTTTAACAACTCAATCTGTGCCATGGCACTGACTCTGTCTGACCTGATGGTTTCTTCAACATTGTATGACCCTACCTCCTGACTCTGTCTGACCTGACCTGACTCTGTCTGACCTGATGGTTTCTTCAACATTGTATGACCCTACCTCCTTGCCATGAATTAAGGAAGGAGGGGAGGCTCTGTGACATCCAGAGGGAGAGTCTCAATGGAGGGCCCCGGCTCTGAGTAGTGGGGCTTGAGTGGGAGGGCTCTGACCAATGGCCTCTTCTTCCCCATCGTCATCTTCAGCCATGACATGCAGCTAAACAATTCCTTTGTTTTAATATGCATGTTAATGCTTCACATGCAAAAAGGCTGGATTTTGGTAATTGCTTTTATTTATTCATAAGATAATCAGATGTTTTAAAATATTTTTAATCTTAACTGATCTCTTGACTCTGTTATCTCTGATGGCTTTTTACCACAATATGTCAAGAATTCAATTTTTAGTACAAAAATTATGGATGGCTTAAAAAAGAAGTGTCACACATTTGTTATGCTAGTCATTATTACCCAGGAGGCAAAATTAGCTTTTCAAAGTCAAACTTGATTGTAACCAAACCTAATTAGGTAGATGTTGAGGTCGTGTTTTTAAAAAACACACAAAATATTTAGATACATTTCTAATTAATCTTCTATTTGCTTCTTAAATATATGATAATATTAGATCATGTCTTTGCTTTGGGTGGGAAATAGGTGTATCTCTTTCCCAAGGAAAGTGCATCAATTACTAGGTATAAAATGAAAAGAGAGTCTGAATAAGTGTGGTGTATGTTGAAGGCAATCAATGGGGTAGTTTTTCTGTGCTGTTCCAATGGTTCTTGAATTCTGAAATATTGTGAATTTCTTGTTTGTGATTAGGCTCATTGACACTTCACTATCAGGCCTTGGTTGCCCTTTCCAGCTTTGCATGATGCCTTGGAAGACCATTTTCTGTGTAACCCACACTGGCTTAATAAAGTAATAGAATCATGGAATTGTAGAGTTGGAAGGAACACCAAAGGTCATCTTGTCCAACCCCCTGTAATGCAGGAATCCCAACTGATGGCCATCCAACGTCTGCTCAGAGACCTCCAATGAAGGAAAGTTCACCACCTTCCAATGTAGTTCATTCCACTGTCAAACAACTCTTACTATCAGAAAGCTTGCTCCATCTATCATGTGGCAGCCCTTTAGATATTTGAAGATGCCAATCATATCTCCTCTCAATCTCATCTTTGCCAGGCTAAACATATCCAGAAGTCCTTCCACAAGGAAGTGGAGACCATGGTCCAAGAAGCCAGACCTTTCCATATGCAGGTTCCCTAAGACTACAACCAGATATGGTTAACTGAACTAAGGTCACTGAAGTCCCTTTGTTTTTAGTTCAATTAGCTTAGTTCAACCCATATTTATACAAGAGCTGTGAAGAACACCTTGAAAATCTGAAGACAAAGGGTAGGAAACACCAAAAGCACAGAGGGTTGACTTCACAGGTGGCACTTGCTCCCAAGCAAGTGTGCACAGGATTGCAGCTCACAACTATATTCTTATTTTGAAGGCATGATTCTTTCATATGACCAGAGCCATGCTATTTAATCATGTGGTTTGAGATATTTCTGCAATTCTTTTTATTTTCAAGTTCTAAAATATATTGACAGGATATGAATTCCTCTGGGCAATGCAGCTCTGTTGGTGGCTTAACAGCTAGGCAACCGTTGTCTATGAGATAAATGTTCTACTTAGTGGTGACTTTGGTACGACTTTAGTAGCATTCAAAATTTTCAGCAGAGGCAAGCAATCTGTACAAATCTCTACATTGTCTTCCCACGTTTTTGTTTTCATTTTATTTTTATGACCTGCCTACATATACCAGTGTTAATTCTTTGTAGCCTGAAATAAACCACTTTGCTGCTGGGTCACCTGGAGGTAATTCTTACTAGCTGCAGATGGCAATGCAAATGGCCAACTACAGGTCTGTAATAATGAGAATATAATTTTACGTGCTTAACTGGAGAATGGAGAGATTGAGAGCAGAGTTCACACTACTCTAGCAAGGAATAGTAGGTGGTAGGGTTATGTGTCTCCTGTTCCACACACAAAGCTTAACTAACTCCATTATACAGTAATTATCAATTTCTCATAATTGTTTTTTTTTCTTTTAAAGAAAAGATTGAGACTATAAATGTGGAAGGGAGAGGGAGCTTTATTGCATTGCATTGTATTTACTGTAAACAGCCAGTGATCACTGATAATAACTGCACTTTCCATATTTCTGGTATTCATTTGGTAAAGGCCTGAACCAAATCAGAGCTATTGGGGGGGGGGGTCTGGGTATTAGCTGAGTTGGGACGAGACAGCCATGGATTGCTGCAGGTTGGGTTGGATGACTTCAGGAGCTGTCAGGGGCAGGGCATCAGGCAGGAAGGAGAAGCTGGCATTGGGTGGGGAAACTCTCTGTAAAGGGTGAAACCTACCTGAATGCTGGCTGACTTCTTCCTGTCTGAAGTCCCATTCCTAGCAGCACTCTACTGGATTAATGCCTTCACACAACAGTTGTTGACCAGAGCCGTCAATCCTATGAGGTGCTCCTTCATGAACAGCCTCTGCAGGGAAGCCATGTGTTAAGGAGCACCCCAGATAACTTGCTCCACTGCTACTTTTGATCAAGAAGGGGGGATGCAATGCCTCCTCCCCCTTCCTGTCCATAATTAGAGTGGGTTTCCCCCTTCAAATTAATTAAACATTAGCCCCACCCCCAGACTAATTTGGGACGAGATCTGGGGTGGGAAGTTCCCAAGTTGTCCCAAAGCAAGTCAGCCTGATTTTTGCCTCCCATATCAGGAGTGGATCAGGTGTCTGTATACAGCCCTATTCATAAGCATACTGTCTTCTGAACTCCATACACTGTTGACATCTGCCTCACCTCCAGTGAGAAGGTGTTACATTATGCAGAGCCTACTACACAAAATGCTTTCTTTTGAGTGTAGAGGGATTTGATTTCTGGCGCATGAGGCACCTCCAGAATCTCAGCCTATAGGAAGTGAGTTGCTGTTTAAGATACCCCGGTCTCAAGTTGTTTAGAGCTTTGTACACTAGTACCAAAACCTTGCTGTTACCACAGTAAAGTTACTGCCATCAGCAATCAAACTGCTGAGTTCTGCACCAGCTGGAATAGGCTCAGTGGTAGCCCCAAGTAAAGTCCATTACAGTACTCCAGTCTTCAGTCTACCAACGCATAGACCTGTGTGCAAGCTTTGGTGGTCTAGGAATAGCTGATGTTTTCTCACAATCTGAAATTGATAAAGGATACTGCTAGACACTGAAGACATCTGTGCCCCTAGTGATAGTGCCAAATCTAGGAGAACCTCAAAACTACAGTTTTGGTGTTTTGTTTTGTTTTGTTTTGTTTAAAAAAAGACTTGATACCCCATCTCAAAGTATGTAATTGAGCAATTTCCAGGGCATGGAAACCACTCACACATAGTGCCTCCATCTTGCCAGTTTATTGGCTCTCATCTAGTCCCACCACGGCATCCATACACTTATACAGGGCTTGCATAGCATCTCTCAGTTCAGACGTTACAGAGAAAATTAAGCTGGGATGACACCTCAGTCAAAATCCTCTAATGACCACTCCCAGTTGTTTCACAGAATAGCACATGGGACAAAATAAATAAATAAATAAATAAATAAATAAATAAATAAATAAATAAATGTGCCCCACTGCAGCACCCACAACACAAATATCAGGTGGCAAGGAGCAGTCACCCAGCACTAGTCTCTGAAACTAATCCCCACAAAAAGCTACTGCAAAGCAGTGTCCCTGATCCCCATCTCACAGAGCCAGCTCAGTAAATTACCATGGGCAATGGTAACAAAAGCCACTGAAAGATCAAAAAGAAGCAATAGGGTCACACATGTAGGTTGATTAAGTCTGTAAGCAAGCCTAAAGCCAGAGTGAAACAGGTCCAGATAATGAGTTTTCTCCAAGAATACTGAAAATGATCAGCCATCACACTCTCAATCACCTTCTCCTAAAAGCAGTATTTGTGCCTGGGCAGCAGTTATCATGTTCCATAGGTATGGCCTCTTTTTGGCCAATGGTCAGGGATGGTGGGAGTTGTAGTCCAGCAACTTCTGGATGTCACCAAGTCCCCATGACATATTTAAGGCATTAGGAAGGGAAAGGTAAATTCAGAAAGCAAGTTGTTAAAATAACCAAGAAGCAGGGAGCAGACTATGTTTGATGATACATAATAGCTTTAAAGATGAAAAGTATGCTAAGCAAAGTATTCACTGGAGAATAAATTAGTGTTAAAACAATAGGAACCATGTGAACATTGCAAATTAAAAATGCAAATGTTATGAATAGAGGCATACACTCAAATTTATAAGATGCATCATTACTATAAGGAAAACAAAACAAAACCTTTTAAGAACATGCATGACTTTATTAAAGTTTCACTTCATGCCAGAATAGAAAGCGAAGAGGGAGCTTTTTGAGAGTATGAAAGGCTTGTTGGCCAATTGGATGTCTTGTGGAAAAATCACATAACAAGATGGATCATTGATCTGGGACAAATGAGAAAGGCAATAGAGTCTGCCTTCCCTGTAGCATGAAAGCTTAGAAGTGTTCTTTGTAAGTGGAAGTAATAGATATGAATTCTATTTGTATCATGAATGCAAAAAGAAAGAACTTGATTCAGAGAATGGTCTATCAGACAGCATTATCAGATTATGAGAAGAGATTTTTTAAAATAAAAATATTTTTAAATAAAAAATTACCAATTCAGAATTCCAGGTGTTACACAGAAAAAATATGAGTAGTCTAATACGGAAGAGACACAGGAGAGAGCATAGCACACAAGTAGCAGTTGGAAGATGAGATGTCAATGGATAGTATACAACCTAAAGTCAGTTCATGCTGTTGATAGAAGCCACCATCTCCAAGGATGCCAGTTTATTTATTGGCTATTGAGCATATTATTGCTGTGATTCATTCTCTTGGATTTGCTAAAGGAGACAATGCTCAATAGATTGCCCCATAGCAACATTTCTCACAGCCCGTCTAATTCCTTACAACCTGCACATCCTAAGGTTTAGGAAATTACATAGGCACATAACTCTCTTTTTTTTAAAGCACACATAACTCATCCTAACATTATCATGGGAATTAATTGTATTATTATTTTTGAGATATGTCACCATCAGTTGACAGTATGAGTTAGAATTCAGATTAAATACATTTAGATAAAAACACATTGATACCAAAACATAATCCCAAAAGTTGGGTTTGGAGTCTGGACAAAGAAAAATAAATTGCACAACATACAACTTCAGGAATAGAGATGGACACAGGGAACAGCAAGGGGAAATGTGTAGAATTGTGTGAGAAAGCCCAATATCATTGAGCATCTATGCAGGGCCAAGTCTTAAGGCACAGAGATTAGAAGAGAGTATCTAACATGGAACAAGAGCTGAAGGACAAAGTATGATTTACCGACTGATATTTTCCTTCAAAGGATCCATGTCAGATAATCCCCTCCCACCATTCCATGCAATTTTGGTCAGTAAAATTAGTTCTATTCTTGTTGCTATGGGAATATATGCTTCACATTTTCCTTTCAGATTGCTACATAGCTGTACCAAAGTATTGGAAGGGCTCCACATTTATTACATATCGAGAGCTGATTGATCAGGAAACATTAGGCAATGAAATACATTTCATCTCACAGTTCCCATCTTGTTTTGCAAAGCTGCATGAATTCTAATTTGTTCTTGGCAACCCTGGTTTTCTTTAACAGAGTTATAAATATTCTGCTTATTTGAAGTCTGTTATGTTGAATTGAGTGGGAAAGAGAATGAATTGATTCATTGCTGATTCGCTGTAGAAGAAGAAGTCAAGTCTTGTAAGGAAACTCAAACAATCAATAGCATTCCATCTAATGGCTTGGCTATTTACTTTGTTGCTTTTTCTTGTAATTTACCACTGCCACAATATTATTTCTCTTCATAGCATGACATCCTTTCCCGGAGAAAACTAATGTTTTCTCCTGAATGTATTCTGCAATGCATACAGGAATATTCAGAATATCAATTACAACCTGTGCTTGCATGCTTCTCATGAGCAGTGGATTGGTCACTGTGAAAACAGAATGCTTGAGTAGATGGGACACTGACCTGAAGCTTCAAAGCTATTCTTATGTTCTTATGCTCAATGAAACAAAATGTGTTCTACTTACATTTTGAATCTGAGAGATTTACCAGTCAAAGAGAAACTTGATAGTTGCACAACAAAACTGTATCTGTAATAATAATAGAAATGGAGAGCTTTGCTTCAAAGTTACATATGCAACAATACTATTTGTAGAAAACTTCTCATAGTAGAAAGGAAAACGTCATGTTAAGCTTCATCTTCCACAACTGGAAATGTTGTGTGCACACTGAAAACCCCACATTTTATCAGCACAATGCACTTGGGAAGAATTTTGCTAATGCTAAATACCTTAGAAACAGAATAAAGTATATTGCCAGTGATACTGCATTGTGACAGAAGTTAATTTTCAGCAGTAGGATTTGTACTTAGCCAAAATATATTAGAAGACATTTTTGGCTGTAGGCCAACACACTGTATTAGGTTATTAGGAATTTTCTTTGAAAAGTCCACTGAATTATAAATTAATTAATTTGGCACTGCCTGTAAGGAAATATATTATTCCTCATTATACTGGTACAGTATTGTCTCTTTTAATGAATTAGATCCTTGATAGCCAAATGGTATGCAAATTTCATTACTTTAGTTGGGATGATTGCTAACCACAGCACAGGAAGTAGTATAATAGCTGTGCATTTATTTCTCAGCTAACCATAATAACTGTATCTCTAAATCTATGAATTTTATAATTCCTTGATGTTACATATCCATTTAATGTCCATGGCTAGAATTGTCATGCAACATATAACTGTAATGGCTTCCTATATTATTACTTCTTAGCAACATTTTAACATAGACACACAAGGCCATGGTGTCAAAATATAGTTTGGTAGCCAGGAGTGTCCGCAAACTCATGCATTCTTTCCCTGTTAAGTGTGATGAACCGGAAAGCTAAACTGGAATATACCATAAATATTAAGCTGATGTGAAGGGAGGAAGAAAGTGTGTGTGTGTGTGTGTGTGTGTGTGTGTGTGTGTGTGTGAATAGAAAGTTGTAGAGATAGGGCATGTGATATCATGGGGCATTCCTGGTTACCAAATCTTGGCTGGCAATTTAGCAGGCTTTGTCCACTCTGAAGGGCTTAATATGTCTGCAAATTTATTCATTTCTGTCAAACAAAAAAAGAGGTACAACCATTTTTTTAATCTGCCACTTGTGAATGGGGAAGAAACAAGGTGAACATAAACAGACCCTGAACCTAACTGGACAGCATATGAAGCACCTTGATCAGGCATCCCCAAACTTCGGCCCTCCAGATGTTTTGGACTACAATTCCCATCTTCCCCAACCACTAGTCCTGTTAGCTAGGGGTCATGGGAGTTGTAGGCCAAAACATTACAGCATTGTAGAACATTCCACTGTTCATTTGAGCCCTCTGTATTAGTTAGTTTTGTTTGTTTGTTATATTTGTAAATGTAATCAAACAACTCCTGTGACTTCCATGCACCTTGAACTCTACACAAATAATAATAATAATAATAATAATAATTTATTATTTATACCCCGCCCATCTGGCCGGGTTCCCCCAGCCACTCTGGGCGGCTTCCAAAAAAAAACAGAAATGATAAAATACAGAAATCCATCAAACATTAAAAGCTTCCCTAAACAGGGCTGCCTTGAGATGCCTTCTAAAGGTCTGGTAATTGTTCTCTTTGACCTCTAGTGGGAGGGCATTCCACAGGGTGGGTGCCACTACCGAGAAGGCCCTCTGCCTGGTTCCCTGTAACTTGGCTTCTCGTAATGAGGGAACCGCCAGAAGGCCCTCGGAGCTGGACCTCAGTGTCCGGGCAGAACGATGGGGGTGGAGACGCTCCTTCAGGTATACCGGACCGAGGCCGTTTAGGGCTTTAAAGGTCAACACCAACACTTTGAATTGTGCTCGGAAACGTACTGGGAGCCAATGTAGGTCTTTTAGGACCGGTGTTATGTGATCTCGGCGGCCGCTCCCAGTCACCAGTCTAGCTGCCGCATTCTGGATTAGTTGTAGTTTCCGGGTCACCTTCAAAGGTAGCCCCACGTAGAGCGCATTGCAGTAGTCCAAGCGAGAGATAACTAGAGCATGCACCACTCTGGAGAGACAGTCAGTGGGCAGGTAGGGACTCAGCCTGCGTACCAGATGGAGCTGATAAACAGCTGCCCTGGACACGGAGTTGACCTGTGCCTCCATGGACAGCTGTGAGTCTAAAATGACTCCCAGGCTGCGCACCTGGTCTTTCAGGGGCACAGTTACCCCATTCAGGACCAGGGAGTCCTCCACACCCGCCCGCCTCCTGTCCCCCACAAACAGTACTTCTGTCTTGTCAGGATTCAATCTCAATCTGTTAGCCGCCATCCATCCTCCAACCGCCTCCAAGCACTCACACAGGACCTTCACCGCCTTCACTGGTTCTGATTTAAAAGAGAGGTAGAGCTGGGTATCATCAGCATACTGATGGACACCCAGCCCAAACCCCCTGATGATCTCTCCCAGTGGCTGCATATAGATGTTAAAAAGCATGGGGGAGAGGACAGAACCCTGAGGCACCCCACAAGTGAGCGCCCAGGGGTCTGAACACTCATCCCCCACCACCACTTTCTGAACACGGCCCAGGAGGAAGGAGCGGAACCACTGCATGACAGTGCCCCCAGCTCCCAAGCCCTCTAGACGGTCCAGAAGGATGTTATGGTCGATGGTGTCAAAAGCCGCTGAGAGATCCAGCAGAACAAGGAAACAGCTCTTACCTTTGTCCCTAGCCCGCCGGAGATCATCGACCAGTGCGACCAAGGCAGTTTCAGTCCCATGATGAGGCCTGAATCCTGACTGGAAGGGATCCAAATGGTCCGCTTCTTCCAGGCGTGCCTGGAGTTGTTCCGCAACCACTCGCTCAATCACCTTGCCCAAGAATGGAAGATTTGAGACTGGGCAATAGTTGGCCATATTGGCCGGATCTAAAGATGGTTTTTTAAGAAGCGGTTTAATAACTGCCTCTTTCAGCGGGTCTGGGAAGGCTCCCTCATGGAGAGAAGCATTTACCAACCCGCGAAGCCCATCGCCCAGCCCTTCCTGGCTAGCTTTTATAAGCCAGGATGGGCAAGGATCAAGGAGACAGGTGGTTGGTTTCATTCGTCTAAGCAGCCTGTCCACATCCTCGGAGGTAACAGATTGAAATTGATCCCACAAAACTTGACTAGACAGGACTCTAGCACTCCCCCGCCCCGGCCCTGCTCCCACGGTGGAGTCTACCTCTTCCCGAATCTGAGCGACTTTATCTGCAAAAAACTTTGCAAAATCATTGCAGGAGATCATGTGGCCCGTACTGGGCCCGGATGGAGCAGGTGGTTCCGCTAAATTGCGAACCACCTGGAAGAGTCTCCTGCTGCTGTTTTCTGCAGATGCGATGGAGACGGTGAAGAAGGTCCTCTTCGCCGTCGCCATTGCCACTTGGTAGGCTCGAAGTTGAGCTCTAGCCCGTGTCCGGTCTGATTCAAAATGAGTTTTCCGCCACCGGCGCTCTAGCCGTCTCAACGACTGTTTCATTGCCCTCAGCGCCGGGGAAAACCACGGGGCTGTCCGGGCTCCATGCAATCTGAGAGGGCGCTTCGGAGCCAGACAGTCAATAGCGCTGGTTAACTCCGCATTCCAGCGGGCCACCAGGGAATCAGCTGAAAGGCCATCGACATGGGATAAAACATCCCCTACCACTCTTTGGAAGCCAATTGGATCCATTAAGTAGCGGGGGCGGACCATCCGAATCGGTCCCACCTCCCTGCAGAGGGAAAGGGTTGCGGAGAAGTCCAGTTGCACCAGAAAGTGATCTGACCATGGCACTTCTTTTGTTTCGCTTTTACTTAATGTCAGATCACCAACATCCATAGAGGTAAACACCAAGTCCAAGGCATGTCCGCGGCTATGAGTTGGGCCAGACTTATTCAGGGACAGCCCCATGGTGGCCATGCTTTCCACGAAGTCCCGAGCGGCTCCTTGTAAGGTCGTGTCGGCATGGATGTTAAAATCCCCTAAGACAACCAAGCTAGGTGTCTCCAGGAGCACATCCGACACGACCTGAAGCAGCTCGGGCAGGGAATCCTTGGTGCAGCGGGGAGGTCGGTACACCAAAAGGAATCCTGTACTGCCTCTATTGCCCAACTTCCAGAACATGCACTCAGAGAACTGGGTCTTCCCAATAGGACGCCTGGTGCAAACTAGTGACTTCCTAAAAATCACTGCAACCCCCCCTCCCCGCCCAGATGGCCTGGGTTGCTGTGCATAAGAGAAACCTGGTGGGCAAGCAGCGCCAAGAACGGGCCCATCGGCTTCCTCCAACCAGGTCTCTGTCACACATGCCAGGTCAAATCCTCCATCCACAATCAGGTCGTGAATGGCGGTGGTCTTATTCATCATCGACCTGGCATTGCACAGCAGCACCTTCAGGTCATGTGGGTATCCCTTGCTGATTCCAATATCCGTCCGGTCAGGACCAGACCTGGAGGCAGGGATAGTCCTCAGACAACGACTAAGTCTGCCTCCTCGGTAATGACATGGTCTGGTCTTAGCGTAACTCCTCCTCCTACCCGTGACCACTGAGATCGGTTGTTCCAGTGCACACCCCCCTGTGGAATCTGCCCCAGCCATTTTGCTTGCTGGGACCCCCTCCCGGGCAGCCCTGACCCCTCCCCTTAAAAACAAAATAAAACCTCTGTAAAAAACAGCAAAGAACTCAACAAAAGAAGAACACAAAAAAGACAATAAAACAATAAAACCAAAAACAATAAAAATTACAAATACACTAAAATTTAACAGATTCCCACCCCCAACTAAAAATCCCTCCCACCTACCACCCCAAACACAATAAAACAATAAAACCAAAAACAATAAAAATTACAAATACACTAAAATTTAACAGATTCCCACACCCAACTAAAAATCCCTCCCACCTACCACCCCAAAGAAGATAAAAACATTAAAAATTCTTTAAAAAGCATTTTAAAAAGGACTCTGTGCTGTTTCAAGTTCCCCTGGGCAGCAGCAGCAGCAGAGCGGCGGCAGCAGTCCTTTATGAGGCCTTCCAGGCCCCGCCCTAAACCAGGTGGAAGGAGGCAGGGACAGGGCCTGTGGGCACTCACAGCAGGAGAGAGTCCTGGGCAGCACCAGCAGCAGAGCAGCGGCAGCAGTCCTTTATGAGGCCTTCCAGGCCCCGCCCTAAACCAGGTGGAGAGAGGTAGGGACAGGGCCTGTGGGCACTCACAGCAGGAGAGAGTCCTGGGCAGCACCAGCAGCAGAGCAGCGGCAGCAGTCCTTTATGAGGCCTTCCAGGCCCCGCCCTAAACCAGGTGGAAGGAGGCAGGGACAGGGCCTGTGGGCACTCACAGCAGGAGAGAGTCCTGGGCAGCACCAGCAGCAGAGCAGCGGCAGCAGTCCTTTATGAGGCCTTCCAGGCCCCGCCCTAGACCAGGTGGAGAGAGGTAGGGACAGGGCCTGTGGGCACTCACAGCAGGAGAGAGTCCTGGGCAGCACCAGCAGCAGAGCAGCGGCAGCAGTCCTTTATGAGGCCTTCCAGGCCCCGCCCTAAACCAGGTGGAGAGAGGTAGGGACAGGGCCTGTGGGCACTCACAGCAGGAGAGAGTCCTGGGCAGCACCAGCAGCAGAGCAGCGGCAGCAGTCCTTTATGAGGCCTTCCAGGCCCCGCCCTAAACCAGGTGGAAGGAGGCAGGGACAGGGCCTGTGGGCACTCACAGCAGGAGAGAGTCCTGGGCAGCACCAGCAGCAGAGCAGCGGCAGCAGTCCTTTATGAGGCCTTCCAGGCCCCGCCCTAAACCAGGTGGAAGGAGGCAGGGACAGGGCCTGTGGGCACTCACAGCAGGAGAGAGTCCTGGGCAGCACCAGCAGCAGAGCAGCGGCAGCAGTCCTTTATGAGGCCTTCCAGGCCCCGCCCTAAACCAGGTGGAGAGAGGTAGGGACAGGGCCTGTGGGCACTCACAGCAGGAGAGAGTCCTGGGCAGCACCAGCAGCAGAGCAGCGGCAGCAGTCCTTTATGAGGCCTTCCAGGCCCCGCCCTAAACCAGGTGGAGAGAGGTGGGGACAGGGCCTGTGGGCACTCACAGCAGGAGAGAGTCCTGGGCAGCACCAGCAGCAGAGCAGCGGCAGCAGTCCTTTATGAGGCCTTCCAGGCCCCGCCCTAAACCAGGTGGAAGGAGGCAGGGACAGGGCCTGTGGGCACTCACAGCAGGAGAGAGTCCTGGGCAGCACCAGCAGCAGAGCAGCGGCAGCAGTCCTTTATGAGGCCTTCCAGGCCCCGCCCTAGACCAGGTGGAGAGAGGTAGGGACAGGGCCTGTGGGCACTCACAGCAGGAGAGAGTCCTGGGCAGCACCAGCAGCAGAGCAGCGGCAGCAGTCCTTTATGAGGCCTTCCAGGCCCCGCCCTAAACCAGGTGGAAGGAGGCAGGGACAGGGCCTGTGGGCACTCACAGCAGGAGAGAGTCCTGGGCAGCACCAGCAGCAGAGCAGCGGCAGCAGTCCTTTATGAGGCCTTCCAGGCCCCGCCCTAGACCAGGTGGAGAGAGGTAGGGACAGGGCCTGTGGGCACTCACAGCAGGAGAGAGTCCTGGGCAGCACCAGCAGCAGAGCAGCGGCAGCAGTCCTTTATGAGGCCTTCCAGGCCCCGCCCTAAACCAGGTGGAGAGAGGTAGGGACAGGGCCTGTGGGCACTCACAGCAGGAGAGAGTCCTGGGCAGCACCAGCAGCAGAGCAGCGGCAGCAGTCCTTTATGAGGCCTTCCAGGCCCCGCCCTAAACCAGGTGGAAGGAGGCAGGGACAGGGCCTGTGGGCACTCACAGCAGGAGAGAGTCCTGGGCAGCACTAGTAAGTAAGCACTAGTAGTAAACAGCAGGATCATGAGTTGAAACAGTAGTAGTAATATGCTCCTGTGTGTTTGTAGTAGTAATAGTCCCCTTTGTAGAATATAATGAGGCCAATGGCCATTTCTGTATCAATAATGATCCTTTGTCAAAGCTAGCTAAACTGACGGGTGTCACCTAAATAAGTAATAAAAATAGTCATAAATACCATGAAGTACCTTAAAATAGTCTAAAACGATGTTCTCAGAATAAAATAGCTCTGTGAGATACATTTCCCCCTTTACTTGAATATTTTCCAGGAATCTAATGAGATGGCTGGAACTGCTGCCCAGATAATGTTAAGTCTATTTGGAACAAATTTCAAACCACATGTTTTGTTGTTGTTGGTTGTTTCTTCTGGTGGTCCAATATTTCCCATTAGCTGCACATTGGAAGCCAAAGTTGATTTCCACAGAGGAAATTACTGGCAAATTGAAGCATATCAGTCTCGCTATATGCACCCTGCAACCTCTCAAAGTCCATCTGTGCTCCATGCTGTGGTGTGATTCATTTCTTATCCTCTTCAACTCTGGTAGCAATGTTGTTAGTTGGCAAATGGCTAATGTGCTGATCTTTGTATCTATAAAAGATGGTGTCAGTGAATCTATCAAACCCAACATCAGCTCCTGTCATTGTCTCGTGAGCAATGAGGTAGTGCTTTGATTGATCTGCATAGTTGCCAACTTCTTGACACTCTTCAGATTTTCCCTGTGCTTTAAATGACTTCTGAGTCACCAGTCCATGTATTCATGCCAGACTCTAGATCTGGAAAGTCTGGTCGCATTAATAGAGCAGATTCTGTTGTTAACTGAGCCAACCAGGGGTGTTTTTTTAAAAAAATAACAATCCTAGAACTCTATGCTTAACAATTTATTTCAATAGGATTACCACAAATCGGGGCTTCTTTCAGTTTAAGGTGAAGTGGGCTTTGCAGAAAGAAATAAGTGTGGAATTTTAAATTGCATTTTACATTCTTTCAACAATAAAATGAATACGATGAATGACAAAATAGAACAAAATGTTGTTCTATTTGTGAAATCTGAAATGCTGTTCATATTTGTTCAGACCAAAAGATTTTGTCTAGGTCACTACTGATGCATCAGTTTGTTTGACATTTCTGTCAGGCTGAAATGGGGAAATTGCTTTCTTAGCATCCTACCAGCTCTGCTGTCTCTATACCAATGGTATTTATTGCATTGCATTTCTTTATTACATTTATATACCACCATTTCCTCCAAGGAGCTCAAGGTTCTCTCCTCCACATTTTATCCCCACATCAACTGGCCAAAATGAGTTTAATGGCTGAGGAGGGATTTCAACCATGGCTTCCCAAGTCAGTACTCTAACCATTACACTACTTTGGCTACAGGGATAGTAATTTTCTCAGGGATATTCAGATTCTTCAGAGTTCAGTCTTATACCCTAATGCTCTTTAACATTTACATGGAACCACTGAGCGTGGTCATCTGGAGCTTTCAAGTACATTGTCGGCAATATGCTGATGGCATACAGCTGTACGTCTCCTTCACATCTGTGGATATGGCAGTGGATGTGCTGGGGACTGGGTAGGATAAGTGCCCAATGCCTGAGCCAAGGTCTCCCTACATCTGGAACTTAATAAAGTTGTGGTCAATTTTAATCCCATAGCTCGGGGTTCACCTGGGGTTGGGGGGACTCCGCCTGTCCACAAAATGCCTTCCCTTCCTGTCACTGCCTACTTGTTTTTCATGTATCATATGATGGCATACTAAATGGCTTTCATAACAGAGGTAAGCACTTCTCCATCAGTTGAAATATGATGGGAATTGTTATGGGAGGTTAAGAAGCCATTGAGCTGATTATTCCGATGCATGTTTACTTGGAAGATCCCACTTTGTTCAATGGGGCTTGCTCCCAGATACTTGTATATGGGATTACAGCTCTAGCGTACTAGAGGATTAAAAGATTGCGTGTGAATGGCATCCAGAGATATTTTTTTTGTCATGAATGAGTTTCTAAAGTAGACCAGTTCAAATATGCATGGCAATTGACTGTAATTCATTATCACTGAGTTGTTATTGCTTTCAAATATTTGTTGTACATAAGCTTTTACAGTTCTAATATTATATATGCACACTTTCAGTTTGTATTGACTTTTAGATATTTTGATGTGTGTATAATCCTTCTAATTTTGATCTCTTGGAAATTGGGTAACTTTGGTTGTATGCAAGAATGTTGGTGTACAGTGGCAAAGCTTAATTAATATTATGATAATCTCAGCACCTAGAGCGGTTACTTAAGGAAAGTCACTATGTAAACAATTAAAACAGTATGTTTAATTCCAGTGGAGAGGGAGAGAAAGAGGGAGAGAATCTGTATGGGGTTATTTCAGGTAATTATCTTGGTTTTAATTCTTTGGCATTTTGAATATTTAAATCTCCATTTTTGACAGAGGCAATATATTTGATGAAGTAAGGCCAAATGGCAGATGTGACTAATTCTTTAAATGCTTCATTTTAGTTTACTAAAATATTTAGAGGTTTAATATCATGCCAGCATCTCATTGGGATAGTTTTTGACTAACAGGGTGCCAGCGAGTGAATATTGTGCTGTCTTTTGGATAGCAAGACAATGGAGTTGGAAGAGAATTTTTTCCGCATTAAAATTTTATCTAGCTATTGTATCATTTCAAGGAGCTAATTTTTAATGGGAGCAGCTGTGGGGAGAAGCCTCACAACCGAACACCAAAATATCACCATAGAGATATAAATTTTAAATGGCTGTTTCATTTTCTTTTAAGAGATAAGCCCTGAAAGAATAGAATCTAAAGATACACTGGTGGCAGGTTTGTTCATTAAATACCGACTAGAATGTCGATAGCAAAGAGACATAATCTTATTATTATGGGTGTCTGTGTATGGGGATTGTTCTTTTGGAACAGTTTAATGACATTTAGTTATTAGGGAAGATCAGGTGATCATGCCATGCATTGAAAAAACATGTGAAAGAGTCACAGGGTTATGTGGGAAAGGCCTGTCACTGTGGCCAATTGTGTCCATAACTTTGCCATCTGGTCATTCAGCTGGTGTGGGACAGAGCTCGGTGCTCATATTGTGCTTGCTTAGAGTCACTCTCTGTGCTGGCTGAATGCACAGATGGTGAGTGTGTGGCACAGGAGCTGTTGCTGATGCGGGGTTGCAGCACATGTCAGTGGTGGGCAGGGACAGATGATTCTGTCAATCTTGGCTTCTCTCAGGCTGCATTCACATGCCAGTTTATTCTGTTGCGTGCCGAGGCCCCCAGAAACCCCCCCCCAATAACTCAGACAGACACATTATTTTTGGTTTGGTTTTGGAATAATTTTGGCCACAACTTTATTTAAATTACAAATTTTAAATTGAGTGTTGGCCTTAGGCTTTGGTTAATCTTCTGCCCCACGGTGGGACAGGACCAGCTCAAACTTTCCTACGGTAGGAAAGTCAAGTAAACACCCTATTGTGAGGAGATAGCTGTGTCCAGGCCATCTCCCCACCAGAGATGTTCCTCAAGGCTCGTGCTCTGTATTGGCCCCAGCCCCGCACCATTGCGGGGGTGTAAGGACGAGAGCCCCGGAGCCCCAGGATTCCTTTAACGGAATACTTCTATAAGAGCAACCCTGAGGGGCATGCACCTCCATGTGATACCCCTCCCAAAATTTATCAACCAAAGCCTAACCGCCAACCTAACAAGTTGTGACTATTTGCTAAGCAGTAGGCAAAAACCAAATGGCAACAGCCAATCAGCCAGATGGCAAAATTCCTACTGGGCCCCTGAATACAGACGACCCCCTTAGGAAAGCAAGGACACTCTAACCTGCGAAAGGAAAGGAGGTGGGTGGGAGGGAGATTCAATTCACCAAGCAAGACTGAGGCAATGAGGAAGTACGCCGAGATTTAAACACTCGCCCTGTCAATCAAAGCTTTGCTACATGCAATTTACCCCAGCAACACTCAGCCCTCCAATCGCCTAGACTCCCTTACTTTAGACCCACCCCCTAACACACACACACAAGCTTTTCTGCTAGGCCCTGCCGCAACCCTCATTATTCCCTATGGGGTTAATGAGCTTTCTCACAACTTCCCCCTGTTACATTCTACATTATATTTGAGTTTCCACGTGACATAAAAGCCACATCTTGAGCTATAGTGGGAAAAGTTTCAAGTTTGGTGCTCTTTTCCGTGTTATCTGCTTCCAGAAAAATCCGTTTTCAAATAATGTGGAAATGAGTGCTGAACTTGCACTATATTCCACTATAGCTCCAGAAGTAGCTTCTACAACGTGTGAAAGCTCAAATAAAATGTGGAAATTAACAGGGAAACATCTTGAAAATGGAATGAACTATCACATGAATGCAGCCTTAGTGTCTCATTGCCTAATCCTAAATTTAGTTCTTCATATTTCTGCAGCAATCTGTGTATTTAAAAAATCCTCATGAAAATGTCTCTGCACTAGTGCAAAATTCTCTTCATAAACACATTTTTATATGTGGGTTTAACCAATTTCTTCCAATTTTATGCATCCTTATAAGTTATTTTCACCAGTGTGTGCATTTCTATGCATACTGCCCTGATATGTGCCTTTTTGTACACTTTATTTGACTGGGGAGTTGCATTGTAAAATTCTGAGAAGCACCACTCACCTTTTACAGTTGCAGCCTGGTTGTGGCCTGGTGCAGCTCACCATTGTGCAGGGAAGGCCCATGTCATGCAGGGGAGGCTATGCACTGCCAGCGGAGTACATCAATTCCTCCTCAGCCAGCCATAGGACTTGTTGGAGCCCGCCCTGGTGCCAGCTAATCACAGGTGGGCCAGTAGGAATAGCCTGGGGAGAGAACCTTGCCTCCAATTTGGTCCACACCCCAGGAATGCCTACAGCTCAGAATTCCTTTGTAAAATTCTGAGAAGTGCAGATTTTGAAAGATAGGCCTGTTTCGGTTCACATATTGCTTTCAGAAGTGTGAATTGAGTAGTTTCTCATTAGAATGAGAACAAAATCTAACACATCCCCCATCCTTAGTGGTGGAGGGAAGGGGTGACTGACCCACACAGCGTCAAGAGCCTCTTCATTCACTCTTACAACATGTGGGTGTGTGAATCTCTTGTGTACTCAGCTTGTTCTGATAACTCTTTTACAATAGAGGGTTGGGAAGTTTAAGGTGACTAGAAATGCAACTTTGCAAATGACTAACTGTTGAGATTTGTGTAGGCGTGTATTTTAGGATGTGAAGGCGAAAACTGATGGTTCTGCAGTAAGAATTTACAAGAAAAATGAACTGGCCTACTTCTTTCCTTAGAGTTGAACTGGGCTTTGCCTAGGGGTAGGAGGCTACTTTGTGGATCCAAGTAGACAATAAAAGGACAATTTTAAAGACAAGTTGTCCTTTAAAAACTTTATTTGATGGAGAAGGATACAAAGCATAAGAAACCAAATACAGTGGTGCCTTGGTTTCCGAACGGCTTGGCTCCGGAGCAAATTGGCTCCCAAATGCTACAAACCCGGAAGGAAGTGTTCCGGCTTAGAAACGCTTTTTGGAAGCCAAACGTCCGACATGCCTTCCGATTGAGTGCAGGAAGCTCCTGCAGCTAATCAGAAGCTGCGCCTTGGTTTTTGAACAGTTTTGGGATTCAAACAGACTCCCAGAACAGATTAAGTTCGAGAACCAAATTTCCACTGTACAGTATCTGCAAGCCTTTGGATTGCAGGGAAAGCTCCTTCAGAAAACCAAGACATCTTCCCATTCCTCATACAACATACTGTATGAATCATAAATTCTGTGATAAACACAATTAACTCCTTAAGGGACACAGCCTAAAAGGACAGGTATTAACTAGGCAGGTTCAGTCTTCCATACAGGCCCTGTATAAAGCATCCGAGAGCTAAGCTTTTGACTCCCACTCTTGTATTATCTCTTTCCACATTTCTATTACAAGTGCACATTCCTTTGCTTAACCATATTTGTGACAGAAATAGTTATTTGGGTTGTGAAAAATTCTCATTTATCTCGGTGGGCATCAAAAAGAAGACAAACACCAACAGAGTACTCTGCTGCAGTGACACAGCTTGGGGGGCACTGGGGTGCTTCCCTGGTGCCCAACTTTTTTAAGGGGTGCAAGTTGGGTGAAGGATGCTTCCCCACCTCTGAGCCTCAGCTACTGGCAGTTTCATCCTCTTCTGGCACTGCTCCTAATCACTGCATTAATTGGAGCCTGCTGTGAATACACCAGTCCCCTTGCTGTAAAAGTAAGCCCCCTTGCGCTGGGCACTGGGAAACCATGCTACGCTACTGCCCCTAGGCAAGGAGAGTTTAAGTTTGCGAAATCAGAGTTGCATTGAGGAAAGAGGTATGCCACCACTTCAGTTCCTTTTTCTTGTAAATTGATACTGCAGCGCCATCACTTTCCGCCTTAACCCTGGCCTGGTAGTTTATGGGCAGCCAGTGCAAGCTCTGAATACCAGAGTCACATGCTAGAGAGCGTTTGTCCCCATCAACAGTCCAGCCACAGCATTTTCCACCAGCTGGAGCCTCTTGATAGTCCCACATAGAGTGCATTGTAGTAATCGAGTTGTGAGGTTACCAATGCATGAATCTTCATCTTGGAGTTGAGATTCTTCCGAAGCTAATAATAATATTCTACTATTTACATCAGAATACAATAATTAGTAAAGCAATTCATTATTGACCACAAGATAAATAATATGAACATTTTAAATAATTGGTCCATTCTATGCCTCCTCATTAGAGACGTGGGTGGCACTGTGGGTTAAACCACAGAGCCTAGGGCTTGCCGATCAGAAGGTTGGCGGTTTGAATCCCCGCAACGGGGTGAGCTCCCGTTGTTTGGTCCCAGCTCCTGCCCACCTAGCAGTTCGAAAGCACGTCAAAGTGCAAGTAGATAAATAGGTACCACTCCAGCGGGAAGGTAAACAGCGTTTCCATGTGCTGCTCTGGTTTCCCAGAAGCGGCTTAGTCATGCTGGCTATATGACCCGGAAGCTGTACGCTGGCTCCCTCGGCCAGTAAAGCAAAATGAGCACCGTAACCCCAGAGTTGTCCGTGACTGGACCCTTTACCCTTTACCTTTATGTCTCCTCATTAATTGTCTTACTTCAAGACATGGGTATGTATTTCTTAAGCAAATTTTAGTTCCTCAGGGTTAGAATTATTTAAATGTAAAGTTAAATAAATATTTGTTGCAATGCTTTTGTTTTGTTTTTCACCAGGTTAGGGTTCATTTAACTGCTCATTAATTTATGGATAATACCCTCAATTTACTTCCTGGGGCCTTCCCTTCATCCTATTTAACCAACAGCCTTTGTTGAGCTTTTTGTGAAGAGTTGTTGGGAAATGATACTGGTGACATGTCAAGTACTGATAACTATATGAGAGCAATAATACTGTTTATACATGGCACCACACTTTAGATGAACAAGAGGGTAATTTCATTAATATTAATGTAATTCTTCTAATTGCATGAAGAATTCAGATTATACAATTGGTGAAAATTAAGATACAAGAGGTTTCCTGCAAGTGAGCAATGCAATGTGGACTACATTGAAAAAAAATTAAGACAAGGTAATGTTACGAAGATAACTATACACAGTACAATCCTGTAATATCAAGACACTGAGTTATATGGGACTTGCATTCAATATAAGCTGCATAAAATTGCACTCTTAAAATATTCTAGTAATGTACAAACATGCGTCATTGCGTCGATCCATTCCAACTTTCATTCAGCATTTTCTACTCTGCTGCAATTGGTTTATTTTGCACAAGACTTTCCTCCATTTTGTCATCCACTGTTGAAATATATGTTGTTGTTGTTTTACATAGTAGATCATGGAACATGATAGATATGCATATCTCAGCAATCAACAGATGTTTAAAAATCAATTACCTTCCTTTCAAAACTAATCAATTTTGAAGTAGCCCAAAGAGGTTGTCCTAATAATCTTCTGCATTAAAAACAGCATAGTCCTGTGGCACCTGAAAGACAAAGTTAATGAAGTGGCTGATGACCCATCAAAAAGCCATCTATATAGACTGCTTTCCTAACGATGCCTACTGAAAGGTAAGTAACATTGAATTCAAGTGTGTTTACTCCCAGGGAAAAAGGATTGCAGCTGCACAATCTCGATTTTAGAGTTCCATATAGGTTCCATATAAACTTAATCCAGGCATCCTATTGGTATTTTGCTATTTGCGTTCTGGACTGGATGAATTCCTGTGGACATATTAAACATTTTATGGTCATTCTAAACAGGGCCGGCTCTAGGGGAAGGCTGGGTGGCACGGGGCGCCAGGGGGCACCGCGCGGCAGCTGTGTGGCGCGCTGCGCCCGCCCACCAGTCGTGGCAAGAAACAGTGCAGGGGCGCCGGAGTGATCTCCGCACCATGGCACCAGGGCGCCCGACATGCTTAAGACGGCCCTGACTCTAAATGTTTGAAGGCAACATTTTATTTCAGGAGTCTGTATCTGCATGAATAGTGCCCATAGGCTGCCTATAACAGCAAACAACTAATACACAAACAGAGTCAACAAACGACACAGCAGAAAAAAAGATGAGCAATGAGGCCCCTGTTGGGACAGCAGCAATTACACATCAATGAATATGTAAATAACATAAATTGCAAAGCAATTTACATATCTATTTATGTATGATTTGTACATGGTTCCCCCCTCCAAAAAGAAGTGCAGAGAGCTGGAAGGCAAGACTCCAATGCATGATGGAAACTGAATAGGTGCATGGAAGGAAATTCATTTTCTGATAATTCCTCTGACATCCCTAGAAGGTTCTCTGGAGTCTTTTTTTTAACAACAACAACAACAACAACAACAACAACAACAACAACAACAACAACAACAACAACAACACAAAATATGCCTGATCTTGGGATCAGAGAGGTTCATGTATCATATCTGCTTTTAATATCAACCACAAAGTTATGTCACAGGCAGCAGTGAAGCAGAAGCTCTTGCTACTCTAGATAGTTATAGATATTGATAGGTCAGCTAGAAGCAGCTGATACTTCCATCAGATGGGAGTAGTAATGGGCAAGAGGGAAGCCTTTCACAGCAATGTTTCCTTGGCTGCTTGCCAGCCTTGGGTCCCTCCTGACCCCTCCTTTGCCCTTTCAGTTTCATTTCTGAAGGGGAAATTCTGTAGGGGAAATTCAGGCTGTCTAGGGGAAACCTAGACCTTAGGGACTGTAACAAGGAGAGATGTAACAGCACAGTGACTTGGGATTTAGAGCAAAAGCCCATAACAGGTTGCAACAAACCAAGGAATCAACTTGATCCATCAGAGGAATCAAAGCAAGCAGTCTATCATTTTCTCAGCCTTCTCGTAACAGACCATTTTTAGGTCTAAACTATACAGTCCAAGCTATCTTCTAATGCAAGGAAAATAGGAGCATAGAAACCTGCCTTATTCTGAAATGACCATTGGTCCATCTAGCACTGTATTATCTATCACTTACTGACAATGGCTCCTCGGGGTTACAAGTCTTTCCCAGCTCTTCCTATAAATGCAAGTTATTGAACATAGGACCACCTGGGTGCAAAGCAAAGACTCTACCACTGAGCAAACTTCATTCCCTATATTGGTGGTGTGCCCCAGTGTTGTCTAAAATGGATTGTGTGATTTAAAGCATCAAGGAGGTATGTGAGTGAAGGTTGCTAAAGTTTTTCTTTCACATCCCCCCCCCCAGTATTTTGTTCTCATCTAGGTTCTAATACTGAAAGTGAACCCAGCTGGGGCGGGCGGGAGTCTCTCTCTCTCTCTCCCTCTCTCCCTCTCCCTCTCCCTCTCCTCTCTCTCTCTCTCTCTCTCTCTCTCTCTCTCTCTCTCTCTCTCTCTGAATTTCCATCACACAGCAGAAGTCTGAACTGTGAGTGCAATGACAGGGTTGGATACAATCCTCTATGTGGAGTTGTCCTTAAGAATAGTTACTAAAGCTGTATATTTTTGTCATCAATATCATAACATTCTTTTTAAAGAACATTTTTTAAAAAAATTAGAGTGTTCATACCATTAAAACAACTTGAAACAGAATGTCACAATTATAGATGTAAGTTATTTTGAGTAACCAAAATCTTATCATACCATACGAAACCTGCTTTATACTTTTTCCTGCATCTGTTTTTCCATTTCCATTATATACCACCCTAAATTACTCCATTTATAAAAGGCAATTCTGTGTTGATATCCCAGATGTCCTAATTCACTACAATTATAGCTGTATAAATACCTAAAGCTGAAGCAAATTTGTGAAAAGCCCTTAAGTAAATTCCAGTTCAAATGTGCTTGCAATTGTTTTGATTTAAATTCTCCTACTTTGAATTAGTAATAGCATTCCAATGTTGGTTCGGGTAGATATAACAAGTTTTAGCAAAACAGGAAAAGTGTTTTACTGTGAGTATGCAAGGTGCTGCATTACTGCCTTAATATTTATCCATGAGTATAAGATTTAGGATTTTCTAACTGTGTTATCAAACATCAGATTTTATATTTGAGAATTCTGGGTTTGCCTTTTTAAATTTTGCTAAATTCTTCATTTGAGAAATGTCTTCTCTGTGCATTTTGTTGATAATCTCATGTAAAAAATATTTATATTCTCTACAAATAATACACAGTCACCATTACAACCACTCATCTATTTAATTCTCAGCAGAGGATTGCAAGTGTGAAGCAGGTGAATCGCCATTCCCCATCCCCACCCGGGTTGTGGCTGCATCTGTGCTGCCCGGCAATCTGGCTCCAGCTCTAATCCTTTGCCAGACCACTGTTTCACTTCATCCTTCAGAATGGTGTGGGCGTTATGTGCAATCATTGTACATGAGCAGATGAGTGCACCTGTACAGCTGACAGCTTCATGAATTCTTGGGAGGGGAGGTGGTTTGGGACAACCAAAAAGGTCATGCATTGGGTGAACAGATTGCCACCCCACTCTCCTCTCACCCCACTTTTGGTTGTCAGGGGCACTGTGTGGATAGTGGTGGTAATGGGCTAGAGAATGCCTAGAATAACAGCCTTCTGTTCCCAGTAATGTCTGAAGGTGTATGGAGAGTATTCGCCTTCTAGATAAAGAGATCATGTGCTTGTAAGGTTTCCTTATACAAAGAATGGAGATTATATGTAACCATTAATGTAGAAGGGAAACAAATTTTGGATCTTTCCAAGAATTATCATATTTAGGAGGAGGACATATGAAACCTCAAATGCTTAATTCATCTCAATATTTTGTAAACTTACAGTGCAATCCTATGCATGTCTATTCAGAAATATATTCTAGGGCTACATTCCTATATACATTTATCCCTACATATTTTTTTCAAAAAAATAGATCTTAATTAGAAATTTAAACATTTCCATTTTTAGCTTATCTTTATTCCCAAAATATTATGCATGTATCCTTGTGGGATAGTAGGAGCTTATCACAAGTGGCTCATCTGTGTTGTACTCTAGTTGTCATTACTGAATTAAAGTGCCATTTTGCCAGAAAAGAACTGGACTGGTCAAGTAAATATGTGAGTTACAGAGCCCTGTTCAAGCTTTCTTATGCCATGTATATAATCATGTTTGTGTTTGTGTGTCCCTCAGGGAAGACTGTGCTAGCTTCACTTCACTCATGGCCATTTTTGTTATCCTCCATGAGGGCAACAGTGAGAAATGGGGAGCATGCTCTGCTTGAGGACAACCGCCTAATCCTTTTAGAATTCTGAAAAATTAGGTTTCTAAAATAGATGGTGAGTATCCATGAGTACAGGACCTCCCAGGTTCATACAGTCAGCATCCAGCTCGTGGAGGGAGGCAAGTAGGATGAAAATAGGATTGTGGAGCTGGTACACTCATTCCTTTAATTCCACACAGCATTATTACAGTACACAGTATCAGAACCACTGAAGAGGGCTCAGGCGGATCAAAATTGCATTACTTATCGTGTTCCATGGTTGACTGGATGAGATCTGGATCAAACTTATTTCGGAATCTTTGTTCAAGGAAAAAGAGATCTCATATTCTCCTTTGACACCAGGTCAAGGTTTAATTATATCAGTTTTTAAAATAAATTTTCAAGAACATCAGCAGTACACACACAAGCTTAAGTTTTCAATCTTTCTGTAAAATTGTGTTTTGCACCTCAAACCAATCTGAAACACTTTTTAAAAGAACATTTACAAGGGAAGTATCTTTGTCAATAATTCTGTCATTTACTGTGATTCATGATTTTGCGTTCATTCATTCTACTGGTTAGTGAGCAATGAAAAAGACTCCACAATTTATAGTAATTTCATATCCCAATGTTTGTGACTGCCTTGTAGGTAATCTGTCTTTTGGATCAAACAAATGGTTCTTTAATTAGTTGCAGGCCTAACAGATTATTTTTGAATCATGTTTACCAAGAACATTTCACAGGATTTGGAATGGTATGAAAGATAAATGTAATAATAACCTTGTATACTCAAGCAATTAGAGTTGCATTCAAATTCATGGGACTAAAGTATTAATTTTAAACCTCACATCACGTGCATTTTTACACTTTCATACATTTGCTAAAATAATGTAATTACCAGATTGCACAACAACACACACACTGGAGAGCCAGTGTGGTGTAGTGGTTAAGAGTGGTAGACTCGTAATCTGGAAAACCGGGTTCGCATCTCCGCTCCTCCACATGCAGCTGCTGGGTGACCTTGGGCTAGTCACACTTCTTTGAAGTCTCTCAGCCCCGCCCACCTCACAGGGTGTCTGTTGTGGGGGAGGAGGGGAAAGAAGATTGTTAGCTGCTTTGAGACTCCTTTGGGTAGTGATAAATCCGGGATATCAAATCCAAACTCCAATGCAACAGTTTTAGGCCGAAATTGTTCTTGTGAGTTTTTGCAAGAAAATATACATGGAGAATTGCAAATATTAAAGGCCAGGTCTATGTATTCTCTCTATCCAGAACTTTTGCTATTTAAAATGCACCCTTCAACTTTTCATAGTAAAGTGGTCATGTAGGCATCTCCAAAATGGTAATTTATGTGGATGGATACAAACAATAATTCACTAAAATTCAAATCAATACACAACATCTTGCCATAGTGGGGCAGACTGACCACATGGCTTTTATGCCTATTCAGTTGGGTGCTCAGGTGATGTTGATGGCCAGCTTCAAGACCCCTGCCTCCTCCTCCTCCTCCTCCTCCTCCTCCTCCTCCTCCTCCTCCTCTTCTTTCTCTTCTTCAATCCACAAAGTGGGCTGAGACTAAACAGCTCTCCAAATACAGACCCCTTCAAATAAAGGAATGTCTTCTGAAAGCCATCCTTTGTAAACTAGGCCATAGATGACTGTGGCTACAAAGGCTGTCCTTTGTAAAGTAGGCCACAGATGACTAGGGACTAGGGACATGAAGGTGCCTAGCATCAAATCCTAATAGCACAATATCATAGGCTGATGGACAATGACAGTCAACAAAATGAAGACTCAAATTTGTGACAACTAGAAAGCAGGAACTTAGAGTTCACACACATGGTCCCACATGACATATGCAATGAGGCAAGCCACCCATCCCATAACAAGCCAAATACATACAGTGAGAAGTTGTGGATATTAAAATTTGCCAGGAATAGGGCCTTAAGTCCCTGAAAGACTATGTTCCCCAGTGCATTGTTCTATATATTTCATGTTAAGGCTTTGTGGCTAAAAGGGTGCCAAAGAGAAGTTTTCACCCTCATGGCCACTGGAGGTAAGCACTTATCTCTTCCTCCCCAGTAGAAAGCATACAATACTAATACAGTAAATAACAATTTTCTGCCCTTTCATGACACCCAAAGTAACCTCCTCACTTTGTCATATGGTAGGCTAAGATGTCAGTGCTGGGGTGTTTTTTTCATATCTGTAATTTTTATTTTCACTGCAGTTATTGCAAATAACAGTGTAACTGTGGCTCAGAACAGAAACTGTAGTTTCAAGTTAAGCACTTAAGTTCCATTGATTTCACAATGAAATACTTTCTGTCCAGCCTTTCCTCTGTCTGATTAGATGCTTTGTCTTTACCCTCAACCATTCTGAATACAGCCTTTTGTCTGGAATCCCAGTGACAGACCCAACTGTTGATGGGGCTTCTAAACTCAAGTCCTTGCAGTTAATGTACACCAAAGCTTTGAGAAGTCTTCCTAATCACAGCTGGATCAGAACACGGATCACAAATAAAATATAAATTGTAAATTCATCACCAGAAATTAAATACAATTAAATGATGAATGGGAAACAACATGCTAACATGACTGAGATGAAATTAAAAATGGAAAATTCAAGTTGTAATGGATTGTGTTGACAGCCATCGCTCATAATATTTGCCCATTATTAGCTAAGCAAAAAATGTAATCAGGGAGGCAATTATAACTCTGAGGGAAGAGGCAGCGAATTAAACTGATGCTGATGATAAAAATTACTGAACTCTTAAATTAATGCTAGTTATCTATTTATGAAGAGTGATGCTCAATGCTTTTCTATAAGGTGGTGTCAAATTTAGCCCTGACTTTATAGCCAGCACAGACTCCTCTTAGATAAAACCAGACAGCACAAAGGTCAAGGACAGTGAGAACCTCTGAAGATCCCCTTGAGGGCCCTCCAGGTTGATAAGAACTCCTGAAATTGTCAGAGGAGGGTGTGGAACTGATGTCTGGTCCTTGAGAGCGCCTGCTGCACCAAAAGCTTTGGTTCCAGGTTGAAGAACAACAGCACAGTATGAGTCTTTGACCCAGAATAGTTGGTCTTGCTACTTTCTGGCAACAGCCCAGGTTTTAGTGTTCTGTATGTTGTGTGATCTTCCTGCCATACTGTCCTGAGATTGTTTCTCCCTTATTTTGCCTGTCCTTGGTTTGCTGGACTGTGTTGCATCTATAACCCTGCCTTCACTGGTGAGTACTTTGGTGAAAGCGGGTACTATAGTATCTGTGAATTATCAATTCATTTTTATTTTTTTGCAATCTTAAATTAAGTTCTCCATGATTATGCATAAGCTGGTTTTTTTAAAAAAGCAATCATTGAAATTCTCCAGCATTTTAGTGTGAATTTCTCCTATTAAACAGATTTTTTACTAATATACCCATTTTTCAATTTTGCTTAAAATAATGTATGTTTGTATTTTATTTTCATTTATCTGTTCACTTTTATGCGCATTTTTCACTGATATGTGCATTTTTGTAAACATTGGGTGGGGAATTGCATCACCAGATTACACTAAGTACATACTTTGAAGGATGTTTGTTTTGGTTTCCTCTCTCCTTCTTCTTCCCACTGGAAAGTGCAGATTTGATGGTCTTGCCTTTAAAAGCTAACTGATTTGAATTTATCCCCATCATCCAGTGAAAGACTTATATTGTCTCTACCTTTGGCCCTAACCCTTAAGGCCATCCCCTGGACAAACTACGGTAAGTGGCAGCCTAGGGGGTGGGGAAGCTCCATGCTCATTCTTCATGGCAGTGATCCCTGGAAGTAGCATGTATATTGCCATGCAAAGCATGCTGCAGGGGCATGACCAGAAATCCTCTGTGTAGACAAATTATGACAGGTTGTAATGGGTGCTGCTTTGCCAGTTTGCCTACATGGTTGTCTGTCTTTCGCATTCTTGGCTTCCCTAGCTGTCAGGTTCAACCCTACCATTATTAGGTGGAGTGACTTGGCTGCCTTAGACTGTGGATGTCTTTGGTGAGATGCTGAGGTTGAAGCTGTTTGTTCTATACAGCTGGCCCTAAGGCCCCCTATGTTAGCTTGTTGGCCTCAAGTGTGGTGATGGATGGTGCATCTAACTTCAGCACAGATGATGCGGCAGCAACTGCCAATCCAGTTGAATTCTGTGTGGAATGGGGAAAGCACCATTTTGTCCTTTGGGTAAGGCAAGAAAATATATGGGACTGGCGCTTTCTCCAGTGATGATTTCTGGCAAGCAGGGGTGGCCATATACCAGTGCTGTTTGGGAACAGATGCAAAAGTGGGAAGAGCAATGGACATGATTCTTGCATCTACACGGTAGGTTCATTCTAGCCATTGGAAAGGTTGGTGTTTCTACATATACTTCATATGTTTATCTTCCTTCAAGACTATTAGGAGGTATTTCCCTAGTGCATGGACACATTTCAGCCCAGCAAAAGCAATCAAGGAAGCTGTGGCATGATGGTCATCAGTAGGAGGTGTTTACTCCCACTGTGTTTCTGATGATATTGAGAAATTGGGCTTTGCTGGTTGTGTTGTTACAACTTCAACATGACTCAATGAGACAATCCATGCCAGAGCCATTGAAGCAAAATAATTTCTCCTCCCACTATAGGAGGGAGGATATTAAAAATAGTAGGTGAGTTTACATTTGTCAGACACCTAGGGTTAGTCTACATGAAGTTCTGAATTCAATCTTATACATCCAGTTTTGTGACGGGCAGGTTATGCGTCACTGCAACTTATATTCAGATCTTTTCCTGGAACTGTGTTCTTTTTTCTTTTTTAAGACCAGCATGTAGCTTCAGTGGGAGGACAGAGAATTTCATGGGAGAGAATGCACTGAAAAAACATTTCAAGCTTGGATCACACACAGGGCAGATGAGCTGCTACTATACCATTTCTGACTACAGATGAGAGATTGCATGAGCGGACACTTCCCAGAGAAGAAAACATTCATTGCACATACAAAACATTAACACATATCAGGGAAAGGGCTAGCACTCTTGCAGGCTTCTGCACAATTCCTTTTAGTGTCCACAAGCTGGATGAAAAATAGGTGAAATTTCAAGCAGGGGAAGGGGTGCAGTCAAAAGCATAAAATGAGGGTGTTTTTCAGCAGAAACACTAAAAAATTTAAAAAATACTGTTTTGGTTCAGTTCTTGTTTCAGTATCAGAAACAGTTTCAGGAAGATAAATGACCACCTAAAACATAGAAATCTAAATGGCCCCATAGTAAATGAAGTAAACAAAATAATACTGTTAATTTCAATACCTTTCATACAAACATCTTGTTTCCCTACATAAGAAAAATGATAATGTTGGTAATCAATCTTTTATAAAAACAGCTCCCACTCCCAATATTTCTATTGTATACAGAAACCCAGCAGCTGATGTTTGAGTCAAACTGCATTTTGAAAAGTACAGCTCTGCTTTGAACAAGAAAGGCTGCTGGGTGTATTGTTGTCGTTGAGTCGTTGAGTCATGTGTATTACTGCCCTCCTATTGAAGGCAAGGTATTCGCTTCCATATGATGGCTTCTTTGTACAGGAACCATAACCTTTGTTCCATTTAGTTAGTAACCTAAGGGTTAATTCTGTTCAGTTAGTCAGCCAGCCAAGGGGTGGTGGTGAAGGAGGTCTTGCCTAATAACCAGACAGTGTGGAATGAGCCTTGCTGAGAACACAGCTGTTGACAAGGGGCACACATCATTTTTTATTGTTGTCATTTATCAGCAGACTTTTTTTATTAGGGTATTTTGCTGTAAAAAGGACTACGAGACACTGCAGTTAAGACAATGAACATGCCTTTGCTTTATTTACATGATCTCAGAATGACATTACATAGGAACATAAGCAAAGCCCTGCTGTGTCAGTCCAGTGGCCTATCTACTCCAGCATCCTGATCTAACAGTGGTCAGATACCTATGAGAAGCATGAAAGCAGGACCTAAGTGCAATAGCATTCTCTCCTCCTAGGATTTCAAGCATGCTGCCTCTACCTGTGGAGGCAGAGCATGGGCTCTGATAGCCTCAGCCTCCAACTTTTATTCTAATCCTCTTTTAAAGGCATGCAAGTTGGTGGCCATCACAGCCTCCCATGGGAGTATATCCTATAGTTCAGGCCCGTCCAACAGGTAGATTGTGATCTACCAGTAGATCACTGCTAGACCACTGGCACCCCTAAAAAAAGCTCACCCAAAATTTTCCTCCTCCCTAAAAAAAGCTGAACTATGACCTGAAGCCCTAAACAAAAATGGGCCTCCCTCCCTCCTAAAAGAAGCTTAACAAGTTTGACCTAAACCCCCCAAAATAGGGCTCCCCTTCCTTAAAAAAACAGCTTTGACCTGAACCCCCCAAAAGGGGGTAGATCACTCCCAGTTTTTGACTCTGTGAGTAGATCAGAGTCTTTTGGGAGGTGGCCACCCCTGCTATAGTTTATGTACAGTGTGACATACATTTGTATCTTGCTTTTCCACCCAGGAGCAAAAGGTTATGAAAGGTTTTTCCTCCACTCCCCCTTTTAAATTTGCAATAGCTAGGCTAAGTTCATATATGTAACATTAGCAGCTCTTCTAATCAATATATTGGGGGGAGGGGGGCAAAAGTGCAGAGGATCCAATCCACATACAGTGTGCTGTGCCAAGGAAATCTGGTTGGCATTGCTGCCTGAGGTAACCCAAGCTCTGATTGGCTGTGTGCATCTGAGGAAGTTTTCCTCAGCATATTATTGTATTGCTGTGAACAAGGCCTGTAAATAAGATGCATACCCCATTTATTTCTCCTCATATTATATACTCCTTTTGTTCAGTTTGACACAGTAAAGGATTATCAGTTTCTTTCTCTGCACTCTATCTGCATTATTTAAGTGACTCTGCATTTCCCTCACAAATCCTCTACATCTGGTAAGACTCACGGTAGACTCTGCTGTTATTGTATGCAATTTCTCTATGCAAAGTGGGAAATCCACCTAGTCAGCCAATCCACACATTCTGGTTCCTGTGATAGCCATGTGATAGTTATCTTTCAGTCATTGCACAATACAGTGGTACCTCGGGTTAAGAACTCAATTCGTTCTGGAGGTCCGTCCTTAACCTGAAACTGTTCTTAACCTGAGACACCACTTTAGCTAATGGGGCCTCCCACTGCCACCGTGCTGCCGCAGCACAATTTCTGTTCTCATCCTGCAGCAAAGTACTTAACCCGAGGTACTATTTCTGGGTTAGTGGAGTCTGTAACCTGAAGCGTATGTAACCTGAAGTGTCTGTAACCCGGTGTACCACTGTAGGCTGAAACGTACAGATTGACTCTTGTGGGGAGGATCTAGCAAGTTTTGGGGTGAAATTAGCATTTTGATTTTGACTGCCTAGACCTCATAATCCTTTTTTAATTATTTTTATTGAAGTTTTTATCTCTACAAAGTAACATAAAGAAAGGTTTCACATATGTACATATTAGTAACACAAAGCATCCCCTCACCTCACCCCCCCACCACCATTGATTTGACATAACTCGAAATGTGAGTTAAAATCTGACTTCCATCGTTGCTTGACCTTAATTCTATAACTTATCTTTACAGTTGTGTTCTTATAATCCATTTTAATACAGAAATTGTGGGCGTGTTAAGTTCTTGGTAAAGATTCTACTTGTATTAAACGAAGACAATAGAAGGACAGATACAATCTTTTATTACAGCTAGAATTAACAAAGAAGGTTCAAGCTCATAGATTCAGATTTCTTAGCCCTACAACTAATCAGGCTAATATGTATGTAACTAAGGAAATGTCTTTTTTTTAAAAAAGAAAGATACCTAATTTTAGATATGCATTACTATTCATCAGTGAGCTCAGCTATTTAATGTGGGAACAGTCCAATCAAATTATAATTAACCTTTCAGACTAAAAATTGAGCTATTAGGATCCAGTTCTCATGTCTGGCATAGTAGAAAATTCTTTGTGCATGCATTGTTCTTGTTCTGAGGCCCTAAAAGAGTTATTTGGTGGGCGAAGGGGAGGCGGATGACTTGGAGCCATGGTGTTCTTGTTTAATTATGTAAAGGTAAGTGAAAAACAATGCCTCAGGATCTTCTGTCTCCATGGAGGTAAAAGGTACAGGACCCCTGGATGATTAAGTGCAGTCAACGGTGACTAGTGAGTGTGGCGCTCATCTCGCTTCATGGCCAAAGGAGCCGGTGTTTGTCCACAGACAGCTTTCCAGGTCATGTGGCAAGCATGACTAAACCGCTTCCAGCCCAATGAAACACCATGATGGAAGCCAGGGCACACAGAAACACTGTCTACCTACCCACCACAGCAGTACCTATTTATCTACTTGCACTAGTGTGATTTCAAACTGCTAGGTTGGCAGAAACTGGGACAGAGCAACAGGAGCTCACCATCATCACATGGATTCGAACCACTGATCTTCTGATCAGCAAGCCCAAGAGTCTCAGTGATTTAGACCACAGCGCCACCCACGTCCATGGATGTACCAAATCTTCAGTCTCTATAATAGATGAATGAGAGGCTGTAACTAAAGTCATCTTGATGAGCAACCTTCATTATCAGGATCTTTTAAGCATTATGATACAATGCCTCCAAGAATATAAGCTTGATCCAGATATTAGTCATGCTTGGGACATTCATGCTGAAATTAATGAGATGCTAAAATTTGGTGCCCTCACCTCTCGCACTCTGTTCTACGGCATTGCTTTGGTGCTCCCTGCAGTGTGGCTGTACTGGTCATTCCACTCTAAAACCGCCTCTGTTTTTTTTATAATCTATTTTTATTAATTTTCCAATTAAAACACAATTATATCACATTCATTATTTCAAATTATACAAATACATATCAATTGAACCGAATATTATGCCAAATCATATAATATTTTCTGGAGTTCCCATGCTTCAAAAATTTGGGGATTCCTCACAACCGTCTACTGCCGTCTTTTTCTAAAGTCCAAATCTTCACTCAAAGTCCAAAATAATCCCGATCTTTCCCCACCAGTCACTAAAATGTTTACTTCTTCCATCCGATTTTTTCACAGCTGCTGAAATAAGTATCAAACGAGATTTCACATATATTCTTTCTCCTGTGTGAGTTTTAATCGTCCCCCCCCCCCCATATATCTTCTGTCTGGAGTGTCCTGTTGCGTCAGTCTTTCAACACGGAGCAGCGCCATCTTAGAAAGCTTAGATCACTTTCGCTTTCTTAAAACTTTTTTAAACCAACGATCTTTGTAAAATTTACAGCTTTTCCAGGCAAAAGATACAGCCGTCACATTATGCACATACTCTTGATAAATTTGTGGCTCTCCTTGCCCTGTAGCTGAACTTAGCTTCAGATCGCTGTTCAAATTCAAAGTGCGTCACAGCCATAAATCCACCGAACGCATTCCAGGGACTCCGGCCATCCAGTTAGAGGGGGGCTTCTCTCTTCAGCAGTTTTACAACTTCAAAAAATATGCTCAATACAATAGTTTATAGAGTTCATTACTCACTCAGGTATTCTTTATCTCTCATTTGTTCCAAACAAACAAGGACATCACGTCAGGGAAGGTATGAAGTAACTCGTAGAGTATATGAAAAAAATAAAAAAGCTCGCTTCCCTTCTTGTAACGTCCCCATCAATCTTTCTTCCAGATAAAATACAGCTTTGACTTCTCACCCTCAGCAGCACAAATTCCTTGGCAGTAAACAGAGCTTCTGCCCCTCCTTCCGAAGCATGTCCATGAATTTAAGCCTAATAATAATCTTTAATCATGGAGATCCCGCCATGCAGATTAGCGTCCGGGAGTTCCGACATTTCATGAGTGCTCTCAGCCTAAGCCCCCCCACCCCTTGAACAGTCGGGGTGGGTTTGGGGGCATCGCGGCCCCGCGGCCCCTCTCCGTAACCCCCGGAGAGGTAGGGGGGTTGCCGTTAACTCCCCTGGAAACCGCCGAATTCCTCATGAAGGTCGGAGGGATGGAACAAGGGTCAGCAATTCCTGCAGGCGGAAGCGGAACTCAAAAAACCCGCCTCTGACAGGATGCCAGTGGGTTCTGTGAATGTAGAGTTGGTCATAATTGAATTAACAGGTGCCGTGAATTCACATTAGAACATGTGAGCATGTGAAAGACATGAAATGATCAAGGCAAGAGGAATGAACATGGATTGATGATGTGAATTAAACAAGGTTAACCTTTCAGCATCTTGAATTCTTATAGGATGTGCCAGGTTTAGAACACATCTGTATCATAGGCACTTAACAATACTAGAAAACACACCTGTGAAGAAAGGTTTCAATATTTGGGGCTTTCTAATACAGGTGGGGAAAGCTGAGTTGGGGAAGGGGTGGTGGGACATAGTAGAGGTGCAAAAACAACAACAACAACAACAACAACAACAAAGCACGGAGACCGAGTTTTTCTCCCTTCTGGGATCATCCAATTAAGCCAAACAATGAGAGATTCAAGAGAAACAAAAGAAAGTACTTGGACTTTACACTTACCATTTACAGTGGTCTAGTTGCTGGGATGTTTGGATTTTTTGGCACATTGCCTCATTATCTTGCCAGTATTCAGCTAGAATTCTAGAATAACGTGCTTAAAAATCTGTTTTATTCCTACTGTAAAAAAAATCTGACCTTTGTAAAAGTTCTTGAATGAATTCTGGGTGTTTTACTGTCTTTTCCCATGTATAAAATGCCCCCATGTATAAGACGCCCCCTATTTTGGGGGACTCAAAACTAAAAAATGCACTATGCACTATCCATGTATAAGACGACCCCTTATTTTGAACTTCAAAAATTTAGGAAAAATATATAGTCTTAAACATGGGAAAATACGGTAATTTGTGTGATGTGTACAAGCATAATCCCTGTTCCTGTGTGGAAGGGGTGGTTGGGCATGGTTTGGGAGATATATGTTTTGCGCCACTTCCCTCTGACTGGTGTGAGCTATCCATTTGCAAGCTCAGTTCAGTGGAGATACGTGGCACACAGAGATAGTGTTATTAAGTCAAAGTACTACCCAGGACAGCAAGCAGCATTTGCAGGCAAACTTTCATCACAATAACCAGATTCTCACCCTTATCTCACCCTTCCATAGAAGCCCAGGGTGACACTCATAACCCATATGCTGTAGCTGTGATTTCTGTAAGTAATTACAGCTGTTTAAAGTTGCAAGAAGGGCAAAAAGTATGAATATGTTGCATTTCTTACTTTGGTTCCTCTTGGCAATGTCTTAAATGGGGCCACACATCTGCCTTCTTTGGACTATACGTGAGCTCCTGATGTACAGTGGTACCTTGGGCTAAGAACTTAATTTGTTCTGGAGGTCCATTCTTAACCTGAAACTGTTCTTAACCTGAGGTACCACTTTAGCTAATGGGGCCTCCTACTGCCGTCACACGATTTCTGTTCTCATCCTGAAGCAAAGTTCTTAACGCGAAGTACTATTTTTGGGTTAGTGGAGTCTGTAACCTGAAGTGTCTGTAACCTGAAGCACTTGTAACCCGAGGTAATTTACCACTGTATTTCAGATAATGGGGAGAGGAGATGTTCAAAAGTAGAAAGCACAAGTTCTTCTTTCCTCTTTCCAACAGCTGAAGACTTTTTTTTTACATTCCAATATGCACATCCTTTAAAAATGTGGTCAGGTTGTCCATGCCATAGCACAGTATTACCACAGCTAGACAAATGGCATAATGTGTAATGTGGATTGTAGGCAAATTATGCTCTCAGTGTGTGCTTTGTACTAAAAGGCCATTAATACTCATTGAAGGTGTGTGTGTGTGTAGTGTATAGTCAATCCATAACTACTTGTGTATTAAAGATTATAATTTCACTTATGTCCTGTGTCTGAAACCGGAACAGCATACATTATTCTCCCTAAAGAGCAAATTAGAAAAACAAGGTAGTAATCTTCCATGTTCCAGAATTGTATTTCTTTAAATGAAACAATTAGCATGTCATCCTTGCTGTAGGGACAGATATTTAACTTATCATTATTTTGGGCTGCTTGTTTTTTTTTAAAAAAAAATGTTTAATGAAAACTAAGCACTGGCCACCATGCCTTAGCATTAGAAACTTAAAAATTAGGTTTCGATGGTTTCGTATTGGAGACTAGAGTTTCCAGAGCTCCAGATCTGAACTGAAGTCTCCAGGTTTGCTTAGCCCCTCCAGCTGGGCAGCTGAAGAACTTGAATCTCCAGGAAGAGGGGGATCTCACTTAGCATTGATACGCTGCTGGGGGGGGGCTCCTACCCTCCTTTGCTCCCCTCTCCAAATTAACTTCAGTCAATCAATCGACCTATTTTATTGGCATAGAGAAAGTGCATCATATACATGGATCAGAACACAACTCAGAGAATGAAAACTGACCAGACATTGTGAGGTATGAAAATGGCTCTTAGGACCTATGGTGATGTCATTTCATGGTGTCATTCAAAAATCTTGCCACATTCTCCACAGCGTCATTCCTACAATTATTCAGCAGATAAGACACCCTGGAAGAGTCAGTGCAATAAATCCCCTTCTCCAATAAGGGGGGGGGGCAAATACTTATCATATATTTTTACATAAAATGGGCAATAAAATAAAACGTGTGTGATGGATTCCACCTGTTTTGTGCCACAAGGCCAGTATATTTCAGAGTATGGGAAGTTTGAAAATCTATCTTGCAGACCGTAAGATGTTAAAACTTGCAAGGGAAAGAGTTCTGCTTGGGTGGGGATTGTAAAGATGGTGTAAATATGTGCTTGATTGTTTGGAATTCTTCCAATTGTGGGTGGCGCTTTGGTCTAAACCACTGAGCCTTTTGGGCTTGCCGATCAGAAGGTTGGTGGTTTGAATCCCTTTAACGGGGTGAGCTCCCATTGCTCTGTTCCAGCTTCTGTCAATCTAGCAGTTCGAAAGCACACCAGTGCAAGTAGATAAATAGGTACTGCTGTGGTGGAAAGGTAAACAGTGTTTCTGTGCGCTCTGGCTTCTGCTATGGTGTTCCATTGCACCAGTAGCGGTTTAGTCATGCTGGCCACATGACCCGGAAAGCTAGCTGTGGACAAAAGCTGCCTCCCTCAGTCTGAAGTGAGATGAGTACCGTAACCCATAGTTGCCTTTGACTGGACGTAACCGTCCAGGGGTCCTTTACTTTTACCTTTTAACCTTTTACCTTGTACCTCAGATTCCTATGTAATCTTTTGGGGGTTCCCCTAGATCTCAAACATGGATCCTGAAATCCTGGTTTGGATGCCAGGTCAGGAAGCTTCTGGCCTAGCAACCCTTTGCAGACCATAACCATGTTTAGGCTGTGTAAACTAGTAGAATGCAATCTGTTAAATAAATATTAATTTGTAACTAATGTATACATCTTCCCTTTTTTGTTTAACCTTTTCACTGGGTAATCCTATACATTTCTATTCACGGTCTGGAAGTGAAAGGAGGATAGAAATGACTAGGTGGGGAAGGAAAGAAGGAAAAGTTTCTTTTCATCATTGCATTAACCTTTCTTATGCTACCAATGGTTATCTCACATCTTTCACATCCGCATCATCCTTCCAGAGTACCCTCTAAGCAATTTTCGTAATGTGGATCCACTTCACGAGTTTTCTTCCCACTCATAAAAGCTTAAAATGAGCTTTTTTGAGAATCAAAGTTTTATTGTGTGGAATGCTCAGTGTGTGTCTAAGCTGTTATTATCTTCTCACATGAAATGTGTAGGAAAATATAAATCAAAAGAAAAATGGGCACTAAAATAAGGGTCTTCTTTACAAGTTTTGCTTTTCTCTCTGTCACTATCACTGAAGAGCATTTGATACATGAATCTGGTTAAGCTAACTATGCAGTTTCAATTCTATTTTTAAAATCTCTTTTTACTGACTATAGTTAAATACCGTGCAAAGGGTGTTAAGTATACAGACAAATGGAATCCCTCTTTATATTTGTGTGCCTGGAGTTCTACATGGAAGGAATGGGAAAACTTTCTCCAGTCTGCTTCACTTCCTCTAGACTGCAGAGCATGTATTGAATTCAAATTGGTATAAACCAATTTGCTAAAATGTGTCCTCTGTTTATGATGACAATCAGGGGTGGACTTTGGTAATATTGCACCCTGAGAGAGGACAAGAATTGTCCCCCTCCAACTAAATACTTATTTTCACAATAATTCTTTATGGATCTTCTCAATAGGTACCTGTAAAAATACAGTTACTACTATTTTGTGCTCCCTTGGTCCAGTGCATAGCTGCCAAGTTTTCCCTTTTCTTGCGAGAAAGCCTATTCAGCATAAGGGAATTTCCCTTAAAAAAAGGGAGAACTTGGCAGCTATGGTCCAGTGGCCTGTGCAAGGGAAGCACCCACATTACCCTAAATCTGGTGTTGGAACAATAATGACATCTAGCACACTAATAGAACAAATACAAATCTTGGAAATGAGACAAATAAAGGAGCATGTTCAACCATTAGGCAAAGTAAGGCAGCTACCTCATGTGGCAGAGGCTGCGAGGTATGGGAAGTGTCAGAGGACAGAACCTGTGCGCTACATGGCCTGTCTCGTATCCTGTGCCATCTACGGTAACCTGCTTTCCCCAGATGTGGTGACAGATGCTACCTTGTTTCCAATATTGAAATAAGATTCAACTGCCAATATGATCAGTTTCCATATGAGGCAAGGGATGTGCTATTTCATCCTGTCTTGGATAGCTACTGTGTACTATATCAAAAAGCTACATCTAAAATGTTGCATTTAATGAGGTTGCAGTCTGCATAACTGTGTACACAATAGTTGAGTAATGAAATAAAGAAGTGTACAGTGATACCTCGGTTTTCGAACATCTCCGTTCACAAATATTTTTGTTTTTGAACACTCCTCGGAAGTTGAACGTGCCACACAGTACAAGATCCTGAGGCCGAGCTGTCAGCTACTGAGTTTTCGGTTTTTGAACGTTTCAGAACTTGAACAGTCTTCCGGAATGGATCACGTTAGAAAATTGAGGTACCGCTGTATAATCTTTCACACAAACACTTCTACATTTGTATAGTCAGTTTATTTCTGTGCTGCATAATGTGTGAATAAACTTAAATTCCTGGTTGCAAGCAAGCGTACCTTATTTACATGCACTGTGATACTTATCTGCTTCAATTTCCCTCCATAACTGTTGTGTTAAAAAGGCAGTCCATAGCAGGGAGAATGGAATAAGTGTATGAACGGAAAGGCTTAGTATATCGCTACTTGTTTTTCAAAAAGTCTTCTAGGAGCTCTCATGATTTAGTGGAAGAATTGACTGTATCAAGGACTACCCAAAGATAAAATGACCTCTTAAGTCTCTTGTATAGTGAAAAGGCAATTATGTTACCTTCATGGGCATTGTTGGCAAGCAGATGTTTGCTTAAATAAACACTGATGGTCTTGTTGCTGCTGTCTTTTGGTTACTGGACACAACTTGTCCACTTGGATGAGGGCTGGAGAGAAGCTGGTGGTTTGAGAATAAGGACAGAAAAATCAGTCTATTTCTGACTTATGCCACACACACACACACACACACACACACACACACACACACATTTTCTCTTAGCATTTCAAAATATGGTTTAACACATGTTTGAGCCAAGAACTGTGTAAAATATTTGGGAGGCCTAAAAACCAGTGGCTGGTTAAGTTCTGATCCAGATGTCTGAGGTACAAATCAAGTGTCATATCAATGAAATGTGAATTCTTTGAGAACCTATAATAAACCAGTGATGTAGTGAGGCCTCTTAGTTTCTGTCTGATCATTGGTCCATTTAGCTCAGTATTGCCTACAATGACCAGCAAAGACTCTTCAGAATTCAGACACAAGTCTCTCCCAGCCCATCTGGAAATGTTGTCTCTAAACTATGGCCATTCCACATATGTGATAGTGATACTGTGTTTTGGACTGCATATAAAACTGTCATAGACATGGTGGATATTATTTTGCAGAGATGGGTTTCTGTTCCTTTGTTTTTTGGGGATTTGAAGCTATGTAATTAAAATCCCTGGAGAATTATAGCTTGTTTGGGAATGCCTCAGACTGGTGGCACTCAGTGCAACTTTTGTTGACTATTAAATCCTCAAGTGATGTGTTGTGAGGAAGGGATCAAACACATTTCCAAAAGAGGCAGAAGCTTCATCAGAGGGAGAGAAGTGTCACATGGGGATAAACATTTATAATTTATTAGGGATGAGACTATAAAACAAAGAACTGAATGTAACCCTATACTTTTGATATGACATCTCTCTGTAGATTTTCATGCAGAAATTCTCAGCATAGGAGGGAGAAAAATGTGAGCTGATGAACTCTTGAAGGATTAAAATGGAGCAGATGTGTTTAATTTTTTCCAGAGCAGTGAAACAAAGCACAGCCAATGCAATGGTTATGATATCTCTAATTATAGCTGTCTTGTGCTGATGTCCCCAACACAGGTATTGTGGAGCAAGCACATTGAACACAGTGGGACAATATTCTGATTGAACATACTTATACTGTAATTATGCAGTTGGTTTTTTGCAGTGCAAGCCTAGGCACTCAGAAGTAAGTCATGGAGTTCAGTGGAAGTTTCTCCCAAATAAGAGTGCCCCTTTAAATGATTGTTTCTAAAAATGCAGAGATATATAGGACAAGATACTGAATTTTCCTTTGTGTCTTGGGAGTCATAAAGTGGATTCTAGTCGATGAAGGTTTATGGGCATAAATTTGTTACAGAACATTTTTCTTTTTATATTTTGAAAAATATGTAATTATTTTGATGTTTGGTTTGGTCTAGCAAGCAATAAATGCAGGATATTGTAAGGTTGGTTGTCATCTTAACTTTTCTTTAACCATTTTGAAGGAACTGCAAGTTGGCTTTTCAATCTGTCCTGCTTCCCTGTTGAGAAAGGGTGTATTCTTGTCACTCTAGCTTAAGGGAAGTCATTGCTGGCAGGCAGCCAAATTAGCCCAGGGCTGACAGAGGTCCAGTAGAAACACACACATGACCTCCTGCCTGAGAGGTCCGGGAGATTCCAATCCGGCCTGGTCGTCCATCAGCGACTAACACCAAAGTTGTTAGCACACTAGAGACAACAGAGTCTCGCTCCAGCAGGGACCAGACATCCAGGCACACTGAAGAAGTGTGCATGCACACGAAAGCTTATACCAAAATAAAAACTTAGTTGGTCTTTAAGGTGCTACTTTATTAACTACTTTATTAACATATATACACACTCGGAGCAGTGCAACATGGTCCCCCCTCTCCCTAGCATCAGACAGCAAAGAGAGAGAACAAAGGACAATAGTCCCACTTCACAGAACACAGTAACACAAACATCCTGTCTCCGTCACTTCCCACTCTGTGGAATGAAAACATACACCATCATGTGATAGACAACAATCCCATGACTGCAGACACAGGGAATGAATCTTTAACAGTCATATACTACGTCAGAGGTGAGGTGCTGCAGAAAAAAATGGCTCATCTACACCTATGTGTTCATGGGTTCCAAAGAGAGAAATCTCCTCTGTTTTGAAAAGTTACGGATCAATTTTTTCTCCCTGCCATGCAAATGAATGGAGAACCTCAAATTCTGTTGTCTTCCTGACATTCTGCAGAGTCCTGGTGCCTTGCAGGATGCTTGACAAACCAACTTCAGAGAACAAACCAAACAACTTCAGTGGACAGGAATAAAGTTTACTCTGTTAATTTAAACTTGCATCCTGGCAGGGCCGTCTTAAGCACCTCTGGCACCGTGGTGCGACGGATCCCTCCGGCGCCCCCCCCGTTCCCCAGCGCTGCGGGTGGGCGGGTGCAGCGCAGTTGCCATGGGCGCTGCTGTGCAGCGGGCGGGTGGGCGGAGGCAGCTGCGCGGTGGAGCGGCCGGCGGGCGCAGCTGCGCGGCGCCCCCTGCGTGGGCCGGTGCCGTGGCGCCCTGCGCCACCCAGCCTTACCGTAGGGCCGGCCCTGCATCCTGGTCCATGTCACCTGGGACATGCATATGTACAAAAAATAGTACAGGGTGGTTGAAGGAAATATCATCTATTGTTTCTTTTTCTTTATTGTACATATGGCAGACATTTGAGAGTGATGGCATGGATCATTGCATTGGGATGCATGTCTGAAGGACACTCTCCAAGGTGAAATGGAACAATCCATGTATCTTTAATAAGCGAACAACTGATGAGGTTATTCTAAGGTTGCAACTAGATATAACACAAAGTGATTCATGCTGAATCCCCAATGTAATTAATTCTTTGAATTTTAATAGGAACCACAAGAGACGCCCCCCCCCAACCTAATACATAATATTTGTATAGTCATTTCAAGTGTTCAGAGCACTTAACATGGTGGGGAGTGAGACCAAGAATGGGTGCTTACCTAAGGCTATGGATTAAATTTGTTACTAATTGAATTTCTATCCCACCTTTCCCTTCAAGCTCAACATGGTTCTCCCCCTCAATTAATCCTCACAACAACCCTGTGAGGTAGGTTAGACTGAAAGGCAGTGACTAGCCCAAGGTCACCCAGTGAGATTCATGGCTGAGTGTGGATTTGAACCCTGGTCTCCAAGGACTTAATTCGACACTTTATACCTCCAGATACCACACTGGCTCTTACATACAGCAGAGACAAATATAAAAACAGGCACTTCCTGAGTCATAGCTCTTAGGTCCTATATCACACCTTGTTTTATTACCACTAACAGTTATGGCTTCCCCCAAAGAATCCTGAGAACTGTCGTTTGTTAAGGGATCTATTACAACTCCCAGCATCCTTAAGAAACTACAATTCATAGGATTCTGCGGAAAGCAATGACTGTTAGGGGTGTAAGAATGCTTTAAATGTATGGTGACCTAGCCATTATGCAACATCAGGTCTATAAGCAGGAATGCAGCCCTGTGGGAGGGGATTAACCCTTTCACATACTTCATAAAAAAAACGCTCTCCATAAACCTGCTATTTACTGTGACAGTAAACATTACAGGAGCTCCAATGGAACTTAATGGTGTTGTAGGCCTTGGTGGAGAGGAGACGAGTAGCATTGGAGCCATATTAAAGGCCTAGAGGCAATTTGGCTTATAAGGATTTCTCCAAATTTAGCAGGGTATGAAGCCCAGAGAAGCAGGAAAGTACACTGTTGTGAATACAGTGTACTGTACATTGTTCTCCTACAAAAGTCCATAGAACACTATCAGGGAAAAAAACCTCTCTGAGCATAAAATTATTGCTTCCCCTTTTTGAACAGATGGCATGTGGGAGTAAAAGTATTATTTTATTTTTTAAAAAAAATAAGCCAATTTGATTCTGAACCTGTAGTCAGAATTGTAAATGGTTCGTCAAAATAGTTTATGGCTAGAAATGCTATGTGCGCTATAATTTCATGCCTTCATGGAATGCTTTTAAGCTCGCTAAGAGTGAGAAGAGACATTGACATTAATCTTAAATGTAGCTGCAGCAGTATTTTATTAGAAACTTTTACATTCAGACATCCATATACTGCATTTGACATGCTCCTCTATGCTCTGATTTTTTTGGGTAATCTTAATGTCCTCCTTTTGTTTGGCTTAAATAAGAATTTGACCCACATGCAGTCAGTATAGCTTAATTATAATTGTTTGTAATAGAGAAAATTCAGTCAGCTTCAGTCTTAGTTCAGCAACTTGCCCTGATGGAAAAAGCCACCAGTCATGTGTGCAACACAACTAATATAATGTTAAAGAAGACATGGTGAGGAAACAGTGCAGAAAACAAATGATAAATATAAAAAAGCTAACTCTCTCTCTGCCCAAATATATGAATGCAAGTTTAAATCATTGAAATCTGGATTCCATATATTTTGACTAATAAAGCGAAGGGGTGGAAATGCAGAGCATAGTTGTGAGTGAGCAAAACCGCACCAACCCTCCATTAGAGACTTGAATCACCAATGTGAAGGGTAACTGTTATATACCTGGTATGCATGCCCACTTCTCTTCATCCGTGTTCCACTAGTGGAAGGACAGCATAAAAAGATTGGGGGTCACACGTTGTGTCTGAACAGTGAAGGTGAGGTAAGAGTATATAAAAGTGAGCACAGCCCTTTGATGGCAACCAAAATGTACAATGGAATGAAGAAACCCCATTATAGAGAAAGTATACAACATTTGGGACATTTTAGCTTAGAATAAAAAATTAATATAATAATAATAATAATAAAGTACCGTAATAAAAAAGTAAGCAGGAATGCATACAGTTATGTCTGGTGTGGAGAACGTGGATAGGCAAAGGCTTTTCTCATGCCCTCACAATATCCTTAGTATTAAAATCTAATCTTTAGTTCGCCCAATAACTGTTTGACATTTTTCTTCCAGATGATTACAAAACCCACATAGACACCTACCCTGAATATAGCCATCTGTGTCTTCCATAAAACCCTATAGACTTCTATGGGGCAAAATACACAGGTTCAAGTGATGACAAAATCTATTCTCTCACCTATCACCACATGACCCAGAAAGCTGTCCGTAAACAAATGGCGGCTCCCTCTGCCTGAAAGCGAGATGAGCTCCACAACCCCATAGTTGCCTTTGACTGGACTTAATTGTTCAGGGGGTCCTTTACTTTACTTTTTTGCCACATAATTAAATGGCTGTCATTCATTATTAGGGGGCAGAGAAATATTCAGTCCTGTACTTGAGTACAGGTGATGGCAAAAATGCCAATCCTCAGCCTTTACACTGGCAAGTTTAGCCTCTTGGGATCCACCCAGCTCATGAATATTGCAGGATGAAATTCCTATGTCTATCATAATGACAACTTCCCCCTTATATGGAAGAAGGGTAACATGCAAATTCAAGACAATCAATGAGGTAGGTGAAATATGTCACCTAGCCTTGAGGGTTTCTTGGATGAGCAGATTTTGGTCTCTTGTCAGTAGTCTTAATGACTGCAGTCTGTTTATTTTCTCTCGGAAAAAGACTATGTTCTTACCTACATTGTTCCACCCTTTAATCTGCACACCTTTGCTCTCCTCTTGGTCATGCTAGAGTGTGACAAAAATACACACCTGAGGAATTTACTTTGGATGAAATTTATAATTCTTGTGCTGTCTGTCACAGTGTCTCTAGTCAAAATATTACAGCAAAAGGGGCAAATGCCCTTACACGATAATTTTACTCATCCGTTTAGAATATATCATGTGGATTGCAATATTTATCTCATTTCCCCCTGTTAGCTGCAAGTGATTTTAGCATAAAATATGGAGTAAGGGTATGGAAAAGACATTGCTTTAATATTTCATTTATCTCATTTTCAGTTTCCCTTCTGTAGGATAAGACAAGTTTGCATTATTACCAATATATTTGATCTTTTCCTAGTTTCTCAGGGAGAACAAACTTAGACTTTTGGTCATTTCCGTCTTAAAAGAGTTGGCTGCATTTGATTATTAGAGTAGGAAGTGCAATGAAAGCAACTGAAAGATTAATCATAAATGATAGTTATTTTTCCATTGTTGTTTCAAATAATAGGCAATATTCTGGAAGGTCCATGCTCCTTAAGAGAGTGACTGAGAGGTCTTAGGATAGAGAAGCTCAATGTTTAAAAGCATGTGGCAGTAGAAAGTTCCACCATTTTCAGTCCACCACCTTTGGTGTTTTCATGTCAGCAGATGCTGAAAAGGGCATGGCAGAGTGTGACATGCAAGAACTATATCACAGTTTGAAGGATACATTCCAACTAGGTAAAACTACCAGAGGAGGGCACAGAGCTAGGCCATTGATGGGTGGAGTCAAGAGATGGGGCATGATTTGAGCAGAATAACAAGCTCTGAAATTAGGGTCTTAGAAGGGTGCATTAGACCTCTAGGCTTGAGGCTCTCCACTCCTGTCTTCATGCCCTCTTTTAGAAATCTGGTATGATGCTCCATTTTAAGCACAATTTTTTCTCTATATGACATCCATCATGAATAATTTAGCTGAACATTGTCTAAAGTTCAATAAGTGAAATGGCATTGCCTTTAACACAAATTTATGCAAGTAATAAATGCAGATTTAAAGTTCTATTAGAGAATTACATTTTTAATGACTGGTTACAATATTTAATTAATACATTAGGCAACCGAAGTAATTATTGCGACATGTTTTTCAAGAGTACCGTTGTTGTCTGCCTTGTTACCAAATTGCCTCAACAATAATGTCTTTAAATTTTATAATTTTATTTATCAAGTTTTAATCCCTTTAAATACATTTAGTACATTGAAAATATGGTATGTTAATACTTCAGCAGAACACTGAGCAGTGCATATTAATTACCGATTAGAGGAGTCATTTCAATTAAATAAGTTTCTTTTAAAACCTAAATCCAACAGGTAATAAATCATGTATTATAAGAGAGTTTTTCTTTGGGAAACAAGCATGTTTCCAGAAATATAAAAGATTATTCTACTGACTTTTACTGACTTTAATCTTCATATTTAATGGATTGAATAAAACAATTGGCCAGTATTTCACACTTTGACCAGCAGTGGCTCCAAAGGTTTTAGTAGGTCTTTTCTACCATCTGCTACCTGAAGATCCTGGGGACTGAACCCGAGACCTCCATAGGGCAACATGCAAGAGATTTTGCTAAGAGGCCATTACACTGGAGAGGTGTGATTGGGAAAAGTCTAATTTCCAAGTCTCATTGATTGCCAATTTTCTGCACTCCTTGAAGCAAAAGAAAGAAGATGCTGATAGGGGGCAATCTGTTAAGTGTAATGTATATAAAATTCTGTATTTAAGTGCATTATGTTTAGAAATGTTGTATAGGAAAGTTGTTTTTGTTTACCTTCAGCATAGAGCTTGTTTATCTTTTGTGAATGAGCTAAACATCTTGTGACTAATCTCATGGTCCATCACAAGATAGTCACAAAGCACAACAGAGGATGTAACCTGTGAACCTGAATAAATGTATTTCCCTGAAGGTTGCTTGCAACACAGAACGGCAGATGCAGTGTATTATTAGAGAGATAAAGAAACTTCATTTAAGTAAAATATGAAGCAGAGATGGTAACTTTATGGAACTGAAACTCATTGCTTTTTGTGGGGGGCAACTTATTACTTTATTTTGTGACATTTTCTTTTGTAACCTAAGTGTTTAAGGCTGTTCTGCAGTGAAGCTTAAAAATTCATTATTGTGGTGGAGAGAATTAATTTCTACAGAAGGTCCAGACCAGGGATATTTGCTCTACAACTCTTAACACAATCCTCTTGAGTTAGTGAACAAGAGAGACCATAAAGAAAGAGGAGCTAGTTCAGGTGACTTAAGAGCAGCACAGAGTTAAAAATGGCACCATCAAGTTCATTATTCAGTTTACAGGCTGTGAAGTCAGGAGAGACACATTTTGGTGGTTTTGCAGGAAACACTTAAGCTCTCTCCACTTCTAGGTAGTGATGATGACTGTGCTCACTTTTACCCATAAGTTAACAGAAGTCAGGTCGGGAAGCATTGTCCTTACTCGTCATGGCTACATGAAGGTAAGAACTTGATGGATCAAACCAAAGGCCTATTTAGTTCCGCATTCAGTTTCTAATGGCTGGATCCCCCCTCTTGTTCCTGTTTTATGGGCAAGTCACCTTCAGCCCCTAACATGGTGGTGGTGATTTGTGGATATTAAGAGGGATCTGGGGGGCTGCCACTGCCTGCTCCTTTATGGCTTGCCTTAACTGCACATCTACCACCTCTCTTCGTGTTCTAGTTTGCAGTGCCATCTATTGGCCATGTGAACGCCTGTGTGAGAACAGATGAATGCAAATATATAGATGCGGGGGGGGGGGGGAGCTGAAAAGCAACCTTCCCTTACATTTCAGGATTTTTGGCTGGAGTCTCATGGTAACCTGCAAAGGTCCAGCCATACATTACAAACAATTCACCAAGTCCGCTCACCCCTTTTGGTGCGGCAGCGTTGCAGGACAGCAGAGGCTCTTCTGGGGCCCTGATGAGGGAACCACGATTTCAGGGCCCTTCCTAATAGGTGTGGGGGCTTATGCCCCCACCGCCTATCAGGAGCTGGATCCTAGCCTGCACCCTGCTTTGGCAAAGGAGGATGCAAGCTGGGACTTGGCTTGTGGCAAGGGGCAGAGCCAGAAGCCTTCCCTCAGGTCTGCCCCTTGGCCATTTAAGGAGCCTGCACCTGGGACATTACCTGTTTGTTCCTTCATCGGGTTTACCTGCCCATCCACCCCCAGTTTAAGCTGATAGTCAATGACTTTGCTGTGTTGTCGTTCTTTATGGGGCCAGGTAGGAATTTGTTCACTGGGCAAATTGTCTCTGACTCGGTGGTTTTGCCTACCTCATAGCAATCGTCACAACTGGTTGGGCATTGGGGCAATCCTTTGTCTTGGAAGGAGGGGAGATTGTAGTCTCTGTCTGTCCCTCCAAATGCTGGGGTATCCTGTTAAAGGGATCCGAGGGGAGTGGCCATGTCCATGTGCCCTGGCAGAGCCAGGGCTAAAAGCACTCCCCCAGGCAGAAGTCCCTGTGGGGGTCACCCTATTTGATGTAAATCTTAGGAACCTCCACCTGGATTGACTACATGGGTGGGCTGGAAGTATATTGGTTTCACCATGCCCAAGCCGAACCTCTTTCATCTGTATTCAATAAAGTTGTGGCCTGTTTGATCCAAACCAGTCTTATTGGTCTCTTATTTATATGGGTTGGGGTATAGGGTATGGCACAATGCCTGGACCTGCAAGTGCTTTAGTGTTTATAGGCTGTCCTCTAGTACCATTTCTGTCCCCCCAAAATGGTAAATTTAAGTTCCCACTGACACACACCTGTTCTGGATGTTGTTTAGACTTTAATGAGTTTGAGGAGGTTTATATCTCTGTACTGAGCAACCTCTAACACTTTGACATTTACTTTTTTCTCCCTTTTATAAATGTCTTATAAAAAGAGAACCATTTAGCATCTGTTACTATTTCTACCAACATCTGTCCCAGTCAGACATTGTTAAATATATGAATAATATATTAAAATTCAATATACTTTTCGGAGGAATTTTCTGAAGTCACAGTTTGATTACTCATGCTATAGTTAGAATCTGATAGTGGTTCATTAACTCATTTAGAGACCTATACATTGTACCATTTTCACATCTTTGCTTTTTTCCTACAAGTAGCTCCTGAATGACAAATGTAACATGTAAATCACAAAATCTTATTGCTGGGACGAGGTCCCAATTTCATGGGCCCTTTCCATGGAACTGGTGTGTGTCCCATCTCTCAGAAGAGTGCAGATTCTGTTGTCCAGGGACCCAAGTGATGAGTCCATTTAGAATCATCTAAATATTACCCCAGCTGCATTGTGAACTGCTGGGAGAAAACGGGTGTTGCACACGACCCCAGTCTCTGATTCCAGGGGTTTCAAGCACTTACTCATGGTTTGTGTTTCCTTTGGAATGATGGATAGTGGAGACTGTAGTGTCTTTATGATATATGGTTTACATACTTATATATACAAACTGAGCCGCTATTGTGACAAGGACCCCCATTAATTCCTAATCCTAAAATTAAAAAGTGAGAGCCAAATAAGAGTCTTTTTATAAGAGTCCAGGGAGGAGGGAGGGGAATGGAGAAGACAGGGTACCTGCGCAGTAGCGCACAAATGAAGCCGACGTGCGCAAAGCATCTTGAGGAGGTGAGCATTAGTAGAATGCAGTAGTGTTTGTAAAGCGGTACCTAATGGCATACAGCAGAACTACTGCCTCATCTAATTCTAGTTTTGCGCTAGACTCTGCTCATGCAGGAAGCGGCCAAAACAAAAAAATCTGTTATCATACGAAATATATTTAATATATTTTTTATTCTAATAGCATCTTGCGGACCCCTCTGGCATAGCTCACGGACCCCTGGGGGTCCCCGGACCACCTGTTGGGAACCACTGATCCAGGCTATCACCTCACCAGGAGGGTAGCCTGGCTATTCCAAGAAGTGGAAGGGGGCCAAGGCATTCAGCCTAATTTTCCCCAAAACTCATAACAACAGTTTCTACATGGCTAATATACTGTTGAAGAGACCCTATAGAATCAATTTCCTAGGGGAAAATATTTGCTTTGCAAAAGAAGCAAAAGAAAAGTAAACATCTTTTTATTTGTTAGTCCTAATTGCTTTAACATATTCCATGCGCAATATTGCACTAACCCCCTCTCCTCACAAGAAAATCAACAAAACCTACTTATGAATGTTGGGAGTTGTAGTTAACAATACCAAGCCCCTCTCTTATCCTGCAAAGTTGTATAGGCATTTCAGACATGTGCCCTAGAAATGTAGCTTTTTAGAAATGCATCAGTAAGGCTAAGAAATGAGTAAGTGTACTGATGGAACGGAAGCCTGTAGCAAACTCTGCATGCTCCAAATCTAGAATTGCTTTTAGAATTTCTCTTTGTTTAGAAATGCCAGAAGAATGTTATGGAAGGCAAAGGAGCAATAACAGAACAGAATGGGGAGAAACACAAATCCCCATTTCAATAGTTAAGCTGCAGTGATGTGGCATTTGACAACGTAGGTTTTATGCTAAATCGGGGATGTGGAACTGTGGGTCTCTGATTTCCCATCATCTGACAATTGACCAGACTTCTTGGTGTTGATGGGAGTTAGGAGTCCAACAACATCTGAAGGACCACATGTTTCCCATCCCTGTGCTAAACAGTAATAGAGACTCAGTTTATGATATATATTTTTCAGAATATCTGGAAAAAGGATTTGTTCGGAATCAAATTGAAGTATGAAAGCTATTTCATCTGATGTAGTTAAATAAAGGAGCAATTAGGAAAGTGAAGGCAGACCTCCATTCATAGCCTGAGTTATGTAACTCAATCTAGCAGGATCTATGGTCAAAGATTTCATCATTTTAGAGCACCAAAATGAAATATTGATTGACCAGCATTAGCATTATGTGGTAAATTTCTAAAGGCTATAGTTGATGAGAAATGGGGGCACTTTTTGCTTATTGCTCTCATTGTTGGATTTTTTCCCTAGCATCCTTGCACTTTTAATTTACAAGATTTTCATTTTTGTAATATTGTTGGCAGTACTGAATGAAATACCATGGGATGCTATGGTGCAAAATGTCCCTTTATTTTTCTTTTCTTCCTTTACAAAGTATCCTTTCTTCCCCCCTTTCATTAAATCTGTGGGGCTTGCGGATTTTTTCTCTCTGTGGAAGCAAGATTGACAGCTAAGATCCAAGGTTCTGGGTGCATCACAAAATATCCATATTGGATTTTAAATGTATCACCTTGTGGGGGCAGTCCTTTTTAGCTATGCAGGGGATCTACTGCCCAGTGACAAGACAAGGCTAAATTATATTTCTCAAACAACCAGTTGCAGCATGTAGGAATCTGGACATGGGACAGGTATCTAATGCATTTGTCTCCTGGAAGAAAATCAAACGCTACACATTCTATTTTGTTTACATGGATCCTTAGAGTACTCTAATATGATTTTTTTTATTAAGTTAAAAACCATGCAGAAAAAGAATTCAAGTGCACAGGATGAAATCTAGCTGAAGCTAATTTCAACATTCCCATACCCAGGAAGTGATTTTAATTGCGTTGTTTATTAAACCTTGACTTGTCTGTACATACTGCCAACCACAATTCCAGCTACTGATACTAGAAAGTTATGATTACAGTCATACCTCGGTTTGAGTATGCTTCGGTTTGTTTACTTCCGGGTTCCGCCGTGCACGCATGCACAGAAGCGATCTGCGCAGTTTGCGCATGCGCAGAAGCGCTCTATCGGCACTTCATGCACACATGTTATCGCTGCTCAGATTAAGTACTTTTCAGGGTGCAAGTGGCACCCCGGAAGCAATTAAGTACTTAACCTGAGGTACCACTGTATATACATTTCTCTCATTTGCTTTAAGACTGGATTAGCTGATCCATGTGCTGGTTTTAAGATGATAGACACCAGATACAAGGCTCACTCTGAACAGGAAAGGTAATCATTGCAGTAACTATCATACGTGATGTATTTTAAAGCTGTTTGGCTTCTGTCAAGACATGTTAGAAGAGAATGTTTTGTTGCCATATAATGAATGGTTTTCTTTATACATTTGACCTTTTTGTCCTAGTGTGTCCTTCAGGATATGTGTCTTTATTGAGACTTCTATAAAATAATTATGGGCTCCCAGCTCATTTGATTTTAACTACTTTTCTACTCTGGTGAAAGATTTACTACTGCTAACTCTAGCACTTTCCAGAAGCAAATTACCTAGTTCTTCACAAATAACAATAAAAAAGCTACAACAGAAGTATAAAACTGAATCCATAAATAAATATTTGTTGATCCAATCTAAGTTATTACCATCAGAGGGTAGACAAGCTGAAGATGCAGAAGAGCGGAACTAGATCGGCATCCTGTTTGCTACCAAGTGCTACTGTATTCAGCCTCAACACTATGGGAAAAGATTGTAGCTTAGTGACAGAACATCTGCTTTGCATACAAAAGGTCTCATGTTCAGGTTAAAATTGCAGCACCCCCAGTAAGGGCTGTGAGTGATCTCTGTCTGAATTCTGGATTATCACCACACAGCCCAGAGTGGAAGATTTTTTAGTGTCATGTGACAATATAGGGCTTGCATGATTGCCAAGGGAAGGGAAGGGAACAGTACAAAAAGCTGCTCCATGACCCATGCCTGATGACAGCCATGTCCAATATTGCCCGCTTTGGGAGTTGAGAGTAGCCAAAAGGGGAAAAGAGGTACGGAACTCCCTCTGTGGGAGAACTGAGCACCCCAGTGCTCCTGTCAGGCTTCCTCTCTTCCTTTGGCCATGGATGAGCAGAACAAAGCGAAAAATAGCCTCTTACCAGTTAAAGAGATTTTTAATGTTCACAGCAAAGGAACAAAGACTCCATTTTCAGAGGAAAGGTGCTCCTAATTAAGGTTTCCACCCCACCCACCCCCGAGCCACCCCCATCACTTCATCTGGTGACCTGATCTTGCAACCATTTGGCCTTCTGTGTAGCTACCTTATCTGCTCTCCTTGACCTTGGACTGAGCGCTGGGATACTTTCCAGCAAAAGGGAGTCTGTCCCCCCCCCCCCGGTTCTCCTCCTCCTAGCTGTTCCCCACTAAGTTCTGCCCAGATGTTGTCTTCTGAACTATGTCACTCTGCAAACCACTGCTCCAAATCTATACTGGCCCACTGCTCCTGGGCAGCTTCAGGATTCTGGTCAGGAGTGGGGGGGGGAGGCCCCCACCATTCCTCAGCAGAGTAGCTCTCCTCAGCCTGGTCTCTGACAGCTCCTATCTCAGATAAAAATGAAATATGGCCAAGGTTATGTGTTGCCCTTTAACCTTATGAAAGGTTAAAGGGCAACACAATCTCTTATGTATGCTTCCTGTCACCTGCATCTACATATGCAAAGGCTCATGGGATGGCAACATGTGCTCAATGCTTCGCACAAGGGAGAGACCATATTGGGTACTTGCTTTTAAATTTCACATGACTTTGTCCTTTTTCCTGTGCAGGTTTGCATTGATCATGAGGAACTACAGGGAACTGTCAACTTTTACTGCTTCCTTTATAATACGTTGGGCAATTGGTCCCTCTAACACAGTATTATCTGCACCTACTGACAACATCTCTCCAAGATTTCAGGGGCAGGTCTCTCCCAGTGTGGACAAAGACAAAGCAAATTTAAATTGCATAGAAAACAAAGCTAGCCTTTAGTGTCTCTACCAGCTTGAGAATGCAAGTCAGTTGCTGTTTTTCGATCCCTGTGTGAGCCAGATATAATTCATCATAGCTAAATAAGGGCCGAATGTTCTCCCTTGAAAGATCCTTCAAAAATTGACTGTACATAGGTATTCAATTATTTTAATGAAAAAGGCAGTACCTTTTACATTTACATCACCCGTGAATACACTGCATATTTATGCTTTATGAAAGCATGATGGAGAAGGCAAATAACCATTTTTTGTGGGGAGGGGAGGGTTTATAAAGAAAATGAACTGTAGTGAAGTATTGCATAATTGGGTACATCATTAAAATCTGTATAGTTATTGAATAGGTGTATTTATTTTCTTAAAGCTTTAATTTTAAACCTCTCACCTCACTGTTCCTGATGTTCCTGATGTGTTACGTATCTTTGATGAGCTCAGGAAACTTCTTCCTCATTACCTGGAGTTTCTTGTTATATCTCACAATTTAAGATTGGAACAATGAACAACTTAGAGAACCAACAACTTAGAGAATCAACAATTGATAGATTTGTCAATCATGAAGAGGGGAAAAAGGCTACAGCCCCAAAAGGCTTAATTGAGGGGTTTTGTTTTTTAAGCTAGACGTTGAGTATCAGAGGTGGACATCCTAGAGCCCCAGAAGATGCCAAAAAAAGTGTTTATGTGGTGCTGATTCTGTCTCAGTAGATAACTGTCATTATATGGAAGCAATTTGTTCTCATACAGTGAGAACGTTTGGCTTTAGGTAAATTGTTGGACAAGGTTCATCACTTCACTGAGATATATGCGCTAGAAATAAAATTAGCAACTCTAGAGCACTTAATAAGACTGGATAGCATCCAAATAGCTACTCTAAATATTCCCATGGAATTGTATGTACCCAGCTGGATTCTTTGAGCAGCAGGCACTCATGCTATATTGCAAGCTATTCCTGAAACTGTTGGTGGCAAGGAAAAATAGGTATATAAAAGAGAATTCCTAGATGCCAAGATCCAAGTTGGCCAAGTACTCTTTGGTGAGAGAACACCAACAGTGATTTAAACATAGAGATTGAAATAAGCAGCAAAGTAAAGTGTGGAAACATAGACCTTTAAAATATGCCCTTCTAAGTTCCTTCCAAACTTTCCCTCTTCCCTTAGCATAGTAAAAGCCCACACATTTGATAAGTTATAATGGTTTACTTACAAACTCTCCAAAGGTCAGATTCATTTGCTTTTCCATACAGCATTCAGAAAAAGTTGCACAGACAGTAAAACTTGGCTTTAGCGGCAGTGGTGAGTTCCTAAATTATTGGTATGGGAACACATGCAACTGTAAGAGCCATGAAGTGTGATCTGCATCAACAAGCTCAAAAGCTCTTTACATGTTGAGCTACTTTGGTAGACAGTGGCTGGATCAAAGAAGCATTTCAGTTAAATGTGTTGTAAAATTTGTATAAGAAATCAGAATTGCAAAAATGGAACTCCACAGCACCATCTGGTATCACAGTGTTATAATGCATATACACATATAAAGCACTTTTTCTTCACCAGTGTAGCTGACTCCTGGGAGGAGAACAAAGGCTTGATTACCAAGTCCCTCCCAAGGTGAGCTAAGCCTGGCAGGACAGCTTACTCTTTGGTCTTAACCCCTTCATTCATTCATTCATTCATTAGACTTAAGCATGTTGGTTTTATTTGGCTAGTTATCCCACAGAAACTACTTTGCTTAAATGCCATTTAATGATGTATGTATGGAAGGTCAACCTTTGAGAATCAATAGATTCAAATAACTTCCAATGTGGAACCGCCACCTACCGTATGCATGGAAGCCTCTGGTATGTTAAGAGAGCATTGCTGTTCCCTTGGCACTCCGTAGACATTGGAATACATGTAGCAAGACCTCCCCTGTTCTGCACTATGGTAGCATCAAGGCCTGCAAGATGCTTAGAGAGTGGTGGGATTACTGCCTGCCCTGTGTGGCAGAGATTCTGAGGCTGCACTAGCCCTCTCTATTCCTGCCCAAAGAGGTTTGTGGTATGTGCTTCAGATTCTAAATCTATGTCAAGCTTTTGACAGACTTGAATTTATATATATATATATATATATATGTAGGAGTAAAAGGTAAAGATAAAGGACCCCTGGATGGTTAAGTCCAGTCAAAGGTGACTATGGGGTTGCGGCGCTCATCTCGCTTTCATGCAGAGGGAGCCAGCATTTGTCCACAGTTTTCTGCATCATGTGGCCAGCATGACTAAACCGCTTCTGGGGCAACGGAACACCGTGACGAGTGCCAGAGCACACGGAAATGCTGTTTAGCTTCCTGCTGCAGTGGTACCTATTTATCTACTTGCACTCTGATGTGCTTTCGAACTGCTAGGCTGGGACAGAGCAATGGGAGCTCACCCCATTGCAGTGATTTGAACCACCAACCTTTTGATCAGCAAGCCCAAGAGGCTCAATGGTTTAGAGCACAGCACCACCCGCGTCCCTATATTTAGGAGTGCAACACAGTGGTCCCATTTTCCCATGCTTTATCCTTACACTTCAGCAAAGTACATGGTAGCAGGTTGACAAGAAACTGGGAGGCAAAGTTTTGTATCTACGCTTTCAACTATAAGAAATAGATTCTAATAATGCTCAAAGAGAGCTCTATTCATAACCAAGCATCACATTATCAGAATATTCTTCCTACTTCTTCCCCCCTTCCCTTTCTTTCGTCAACTACTGAATGCTGTTAAAGACACAATGTTTAAAACTAAAACTCAAGGTTAACAGAACACAACACAAGAGTTACTTTGTGCACCAGGTTGATACGATTTTCTGATATTCTTTTGGCTACCACTCCCTACATCCTTGCAGTGAAGGAATGTTGTACAACCAATACAGAGAAAGTGAAATATCTCTCTCTCTCTCTCTCTCTCTCTCTCTCTCTCTCTCTGTGTGTGTGTGTGTATGTGTAGGGAACCAGGTATCTTAAAACACATTGAATAAACACTTGCTGAAACCTGCTTGCCGTTTTGAAGTGGGAGCCTGAGAGATAGACATCAGATTAATTCTATATTTAAAATTTGATTTTGTTACCAGCAACTTATTATAATACACTTGGCAATGTTAATTAAGAAAAAATGCATTTCTATTAGCAAATTTGTTTTTCCCTTTACCAATCACTATAGCTTGCAAAGTGAATGCATTAGGATTCATAAATACCACTGACTTCATGCATCTTAACTGTACTAATGGAAAAACATTAATAATTGTCATCTGCATTACTAAGATACCCAGTTAATCCATTTGCATAAATTCAGCCTCAGAGTGTTAGACATTTGTAAATCATTTGCCAAGTAATTTCAAATTAATGCACCATTCAGTTGATTTATGAATGCAAAATAACATTAAAACTTAAAATAACTATTTTAATCAGTCCTTTTGAAGGAAAAAAAGGCGAATAAAGCATAAGACAAAACCAGTATATATAATCTAGATTTCCCAGTCACAAGTGGGCAAGTGGTTATTTGAACAGCTCATACTTTGTCAGATTCCTGAACTACAAATGATATCTCTTGTATTTCCTGTTTGCGGAAAATGCAGAAGTATGACTTGTTTTCCATGCTTTTTTCTTTCTTTCTTATTTGAACAATGCATGGGTTCCAAGAAGCATATTTGACCAGCAATGGAAGTTATTCCGTTGGTGATTTTCCTGGTAAGACTGGGCAGGTGTCTGCTATTGATGGTTTAGGTTCAAGACATCCCAGTGCAGAGCATACTGTTAGCTTAGATGACTAATTGAATCGCTTGCCTATAATACTATATTAAGGGAGGCAACTGCTCTTCAGCAATCTTTCCCCCTGCTGGGTTGCTGTACCACAGGAAGAATCACAAAGTAAATGATAGTAGAATCCTGACTTTTCGGGGTTTCTGGCTCTGCTATCTGTTAGTTCCTAGGAATTTTAAAGGTTCATTATGATGATTCAGATGGTAGCTGGATCATCACGGTGGTATCTTTGCTGATGTTTCCTTTGATTGTTACATTTTGTCTTGAACGTTAATGTATATTTCTTTGCAGACAGACTCTCGTGATTATTGTGGCAGAAGTCATATTCATCATGTTAAGTAAATTATGGAGGAACATCTCTCAGTTCCATTAAATGTATAGATTAATATGGGCAGTCTATATGTGCGAATACGTAATTAAATGAGATAGATTACTATAAACCATGTGCAAAGGGCAGAGAGGATGTGAAACTATTGAGTTGTAGAGGATGTGCATTTGTCCTCCCAACTCTGGCAGTATCATACCTCTTTAAACAGCCATAGCTTCCCTCAAATAACCTGGAATCTTAGTTTGTTAACGCTGATGAGAGTAGTTAAGAGAGAAACATTTCCTTCCAAGAGTTACAATGACCAGAATTCCCTGGGAAGAGGAGTTGACTGTTAAACCACTCTGATAATTGTAGCTCTGTGAGGGGAATATGCGTGTCCTAACAACTCTCATGCTCTTAATAATCTGCAATTCCCAGGATTTTTTTTTTTTTGGGTGGTCAGGACTGATTCTCCTTTAACTGTTTAGTTCTGATGGGGTCTTAGTATTTTGGCTACTGTAATGGCTTCCAGAAGAACCCAATTTTTGTAGTCTATCTGTTAGACCACAAACCGCAGGGATATAATTGAAGAGTAATTTAACTATAAATGTCATGTTAAATCAAACTTTCTCCTTTGTTTTATGATCTGGCTACAAAGGGACTCATCCGTTTGATGGACTGCCATGGGCATTGGATTAAGTCTCTGTGATAACAGAAACCTACTGCATCAAGTTTAGTGAATGTTCTAGTTCTGGGGGGAAATATGCTCAGAGTATTTCAGATCTTAGATTTGAGAAATTTTGTCTATGTCTGTTAACTGTATTCAGATTAACTCTGCCCACGTGGTTTTGTTTTCACATATGCAACATTTCCTTTCTTTAAAGAAATATGAAAGTTAATCAGCGTATATTGGTCTCCTATAGTGATTTAATCAAGTGGAAAAAATGCTCTTAGCTTGCCAGAATTTGAAGAGGCAGAAGCTGCCTTTTTGCCCATTACATTTTAAATTCACAATGCTGTAAAAATGATTCAAAATGAGAGCTATTTAGTCTGTTGAAGTTTATCCATTTTAATACATCATTTCCTTCTAATTGCTTCTTGATTACATTTCTGCATTTGCTTCAACAAGCTTGCCCATTAGGCCATTTCAAAAGTGTATTTTTTAAAAAGTGCCTCTTAAATATCATTTTTGTATTAGTTGCTTTCATATTTTAAAATATTTCACCACTCTTGTAGCTTCAGTTTTCTCACTGAGTCAACATTAAAATATTTAGGTTCACATACATTTTTCATTTCAATGTTAATCTAGCTACATTTTACTACATATTTCATCAATGAATTCGTCTATGAAATATTATATTTGAAAATCGGGTCTGCTCTTACCAAGGCAGATGCCTAGGGCAGGCACATTATAAAGAATGCTAGCTTTGGTCTTCAAATGTTTGATCATTTGTCTGAATTTACAAATGTTTGGCTCTATAAAGTCAAATGTATGTTGTTTGTCAGGAGGCCTTACATCTAAAGAAGAAGAAAGAAATTACATAAGGAGTACGTTTTTCAGACAAAGTAACTGATCTACTAAAATGGTGGTGTTTCTCCTATTTCTACACTCTTTGGAAATTGCTAATAAATTATACCATGGAAGTTATTTTAAATTTCAGTTGACTGTTAACTGTTAATAACTTGTGTGAAAAAGTATTTTTTCATTCATGATTGATACATTATTCATTTTGTGTGTGCATCAGAAAGCCAGACTGTGTTTACTGCATTTATAATCATCAAAAAGTCCATTGCTCAGGAAGAACCCATGTTTTTGCATGCAACAGGTTCCATGTTCAGTCCTTAGCATCTCTAGCTAGGCCAGGGAATGTCTTCTGTTTTAAACCCTGGAAATTCTGGGTTGTATCCAATCAGATTTTCTTAGCATAGACATATTTAATTTAATGGATCTAAGTTAATTTATTGTTCGGTGGGTTTACTCTAAGCAGAGATAACATATAACCCTGTCATAATACATTTGCAAATGGGTGGTGGTGGTGGTGGCAGGATTGGGTTTTACGGGGGGAAGTAGAAGAGCTGAGCGCCACTCATGCCTACCGCTTTTGCCCTTCGTATTTTTCTTCCTCGCTGCTTTGGATTAGGGAAGTAGATGCCCATATTTACTGCTGATAATTTTGTTCCATTCCAAGTAGATATTCACAGGAAACTGTTTAAGGGTCTAAGACTGCCATTACTGTTGTTATTTCCTAACCTTTGTGACTTGCTATATATATATCAATACATGGGCTTTCATCTATGTTTTGTAAATATGGCTTGTTTTGCAATGTACAGTATTTGTGTTTTTACTGTTTCAATTTGTTCTTGACATACAGCATTCTGACCTTTTGTACTATTATCTAAGAGGAGCTCCACAATTTTGTCAAGTAACTAATCTTCTTTTTTCACCTCAACCGAATAAATAACTCCTGGTGACATTTGCTATTTTTGGATGAGCATTGAATCCCACAAGTTAAGTATCTAACACACACACACACACACACACACACACACATATACGATATGTGATTCTGTTGGATAAAGATTTTCTTGGAATAGAACCATAACTTATTATTCATGCTGTATCAGAAAGAGAACTCAAGCTTCCATGGGAAAATTTAGGCAGTACAGTGGTACCTCGGGTTACAAATACCTCGGGTTACAAACTCTTCAGGTTGCAGACTCCGCTAACCCGGAAGTAGTACCTCGGGTTAAGAACTTTACCTAAGGATAAGAACAGAAATCGTGTAGTGGCAGCGGTAGGCCCCATTAGCTAAAGTGATACCTCAGGTTAAGAACAGTTTCAGGTTGAGAACGGACCTCCGGAACGAATTAAGTTTGTAACGGAATGCTTTATCGGAGTGGATGTAGCAACCGAGTAATTTCGTTGTTCCCGCAAGGGGACAATGACAATAAACAATGACAATAAAGATATCTTATCTTATCTTATCTTAACCAGAGGTACCACTGTATGTCCAGACTTTTGTAGGCAAGTGAAATGTTCACAATATGGAGGGCTCCTCCAGATTACTGAGCATTTGTCCTGAATTCTGCCTTTTATGATCTAGTTGAGATTCCTTCATTGCATGTGGTTGGACTAGATGACCATTGGTGTACCACCAAACTATGAATATGAATATCCCACACAAAGTCTTTTTATTTATTGGGCATTTGTTTGTAGGGAGGTTATATGAGGGGAGATCAATGAGCATAAGCATTCATCCTGATTTTACCGATCCAGTACATCTGTGTGCAGCATTGTCATCGTTGTTGTTTTAATTAGGTATAAGCTATGGATGGGCCCATCTCACATTTGATTCAGCTCAATTGGGCAAAGCTCACATTTAAAGATGACTTTAACCAATTTACCTTTTCTGCCTGTACCAATATGTGAACTGAAGCACGGTCATCCATCAATACTTACATTTCTCTGAATTTTGCAGTTCAATTCTCCAGCCCACTAGTGCGTGCAAGAATGCATATAGTATATAAACAGCGCATGAAAGGCACATATTAGTGAAAGTTTGTGTACATTAGGGAAATTTGCACATTGTGTATAGTAGGAGAAAAATGTGTACTAAAATGCTGATAAATTTTCACAAGGACTTAAAAAAAAGAATTCAGAAATTGGCGTGGGAGTTGGGTAAATGAGAAACTGAGAGTCAGATTCAACTACTGTGCTCTTGTAGCTTAAAGACTTCTACTGACGCAAAATGGGACTTTGCTTACTCCTCCTCCTGGGCCCCTGCACTGCCTTCAAATCTGCTATAGAGATTCCGAAGATTCCCCAAAACAGTGTGCAAGGAGAGGGGAGGGGAGAAATGCTTGTGCTAATACTTAGCACTACATTTAATTCTACCCTTAGAGAAACCAAAATTGATCCATTTGCCTATCCATCTATAATACCCTTCTTGATAAATATATTAGTTCTTGGAAATAAACTTGTAATGAAACTGTATATGAAAGGTTGACACATATTGGAAATACAGAGTGACTACATAGCCAAGAGATTCACTCTAAAAATATAAAAAAAGAAATATATAGCCAACCATACATACCAGCTTTAAAATTGATAATGGTCTCTTATTGACCAGCAAAGCCTAGGGTTAAGCAAGTTTGCAGAATCATAGCTCTCAGATATAATATAGAGCAGTTTGCAAACTGTGAATGCGTAGAAGTGAAACTACTTTATTGATTTTCATTCTCCTAGTTGAAAGAAAAGTCAAAGATAAACAAAGTATGATGAGTGACAGATATATTTATTTGTGTGTGTGTGTGTGTGTGTGTGTGTGTGTGTGTTTTGCCTTCTCACCTCTGCTTTATTAGGCACACAAAACTTCTTTGAAAAGCAGGGAAGAGAAACCAAACCTCAACATCTTTTCTGAGGTACTTGAAATTCAAGAATTAAGCAATTAAAGCCTTGACTGTGCAAGCATATTTGTGTCATTGTACAATGTTCTTCATAACATGTGAACAGGAGTGGAAGAAAAACTGAAATGTTTCTCCTCTTGGTGACATTAGGTACAATGGAATGAAAAAATAAACTGGCGTTGACTACTGTCATGATGTCAGTAACTAAATGACTTGATTTGACAATTGTAAGTATGTAATCTCTGACAGGTACACTCTCATTTCACTACCAGGGCACTAAGTACTATAATAAACATGTCACCTGACATGAGGTTATTACTGATTGAAGACAACTCTTTGTGTGTATTCTTAACCATTGTCATTTAGTAAAACCTTTCTTCCTTTATCCATTTTTATGTACAGTCTATAATGAACAAACAGTCAGCAATGGAGTGTTAAGAGCTATTCCTGTCGCTTTGCAAAAAACCACAGAACAAACTTTCCTCGTTTTGTTTTTTCTTAAACAGAGGGAGAAGAAGGGCACCTGAATTAATAACAAGAAGCACAAAGTCAATTCATTTTATTCATACATGCAATCCATACAGCCATGGGCAGCTGGATACAAATAAGCATATCTTGAGAACAGAAAATTTGAGGGAAATGAGTCTGCCTCAAACGGACTTAGTTTTGGTTTGTGGGTGCATTTTTGTTCTATGGTACCTGGGAAGATTTCTCGGGGGGGGGGGGTAGGATCCTTTGGATTTTCCCTTTCTGTGGGCAGAGAGAGAGAGTTGTCCCTAAGAGAGGTAAACCCAGCATCACAAGCCTCCTTTGTTAGGGTGCAGAAAAGGGCAAAAAGAAGGCATGTGAACTAGCTATCTTGTCCATGGGACTGTGCCAGGCTTGAAGTATTTAAAACTGGGCTATTCCATCTGGCACCAATTTTAAACAGCTGATGTTAGCCCTAAATGATTTATAATGATTAATTATTCTTAATTATCCACCTTTCACTCTAAAGGTCACAGGGTGTGTTACAACATCTTCAAAAACTGAAAACAGTTTTAAAAGACTTATAATCATAAGAAAGTGGGTCCTAAAATTATACACCTCAAGTGTAAAGACAAGGTTAGGACCATTCCATTCCATTCTACCTACCAACCCTCTTCAGAGGCGTGTCCTACTCCATGTGCCACCACCAAGTCTAGTGAAACCTTTGTCTGCATAGGAGACAGCCTTCTTCGTGGTGGCACCTACATTATGAAAGAGCCTCCCCCTAAGGGCTCGCATTGTCCCTTTTGTGGGTTCTTTTCATAACCAGGTGATGGTGTCTCCTGCCCCAAGCCTTTAAACTTGTCTTTTGAAACAAATCTGATACCTTCCCTGTTTTCATGTTTAGCAAGAGAGATAGGAAGCAAACCTGTTTCATCAGCTCTGCTGAAAGACCACCTCTACCAGGCTCCTTTAGTCCCATAATTGTTTCCATTGCATCTGACCTACACTAGAACTACTATTTAAGCATCAGCTTGTTCCCCCCCCCTTGTCATTTTTTTTCCTGTTACATTGAACCTTTTGGGTTGTAAGCCTATGGTGGCAAAGTGGTGGCTTTGTTTTAATTTATTGGTTTTCATATAACACGAATCTAAGAACCCTTTTGGCTGCTAACTGCTATTACTAATGTAATAAATGTATGTATGCATGTATGCATGTATGTGTTAGGTTTGGTGGTGATAGTGATTCCCAAAGTGGGTTATGGAACCATAGAGGGGACATGCTTTGGGCCACAGAGTGAAACATCAACATAGGCAGACAAAGGGAGGGCAAAGCATATGATTTGTGATTGAAGGTTCCCATCGCCGCACAATTTGTGTTACCCTGATTGCTGTCTTGTTAATTCCAAACTTACTTATAGTATCAAATATGCAAATGTGATTTTCCTTGGGTTTGCTTGGTAATGTAATATTAATAACGCAAGTCCTGTAAAGTTATTTATAATCTGCTTTACATTTCCCCCATTAGAAGCTAACTTTCATATGCAACACTTGCATGGCATGACAGAACTGAAACAAATGATATGCGTTTGACTCCTGCTCAGCTTGACAGTAAAAAGTGGTGTTTCAATTAGATGTAGCCTAGGCATCGGGGCATACTACTGCAGCAGTATTACACTGTCAGAAAAGAAGAATGATTTGCTTAGAACTGAAAACGTTTATTTTAGGTTTGTCTCTCCAGTCTTATAAGCACAAAGAATAGTTGAGGCTTTTAATGTACATATGAAGCTATAGGAAACATTTACTTATACACAGTATGGGCAGTGAAAAAATATTTTTAATATGTGATACACCGGAGGGGGGTAACCATTTTCGTTCCAACGGCTAAATTCACCATTTGCCACATACCAGCAGTGGATGTGGCCACCACACACAGTCATACGCACATACCCAGCACATACATATCCCCTCCACAAAAAAATTAGCATCAATAACAGCAACAATACCCCCCCCCCGGAAAAACCCTAAGCCAGAGCTTTCCAAACTGTGTTGTGGCATGTTAGTATGTCGGTGTGTCATGTGAATGCTTCCTGCACTCCTCCTGGGGCTGGAAAGGGGTTAGTTTAATATCCAGTTTGCTAGTAAAACTGAAATACGGTGTCACGAAATGATGCATGTCTAAAAAGTGTGTCACCAACATGAAACGTCTGGAAAGCTCTGCCCTAAGCAATACCCCAGGACAAAAGTCTGCTCAACAGCCTTAGCTTTTGTAGCTAGAATCAGTCAGGCCTTACCCTCCCAGGTCAGATGGGAAAAGGCCTGCTGAGCAGGGAGTGTGTTCTTCAAGCCCCATAGACAAGATGGTCTGCCCAGGGCTGGTGGGAGTTGTAGTCCAAGACTAATACTCATCCTCAACAGAAATATTGGCTTCATGACTCAACAAGGAACGAATTGTTCCTTCCCATTTGTTGCTTCCCTTCCCATTTGTTCTCTCTCTCCATTTGCTTGTCACATTTTCCTAAGTCTTCCTTCCTCCCCCCTGTATGTCACCAGCAGTGTCAACAAATAGGTTGCAAGCTCCTTGGAGTTTACCTGATTTTACTCTGTAAAGCACTCTGTATACTGATAGCGTAACAACACGAGCAACTTGAATAGTTCATGTTGGGTAGGCATTGAAGCCATCTGTGCAACAAAGGCACCAGGAATCAGTCTTACAATCTGCGTATGCTGGGGAGGTGATGGAAATAATTGAGAATAACAACTTGGGGAAACTGAGACATGCTACTGACAGATGTGAAGAGACCTTGAATCTCTTCCCAGCACAACCAATGAATTGCTAGTGGATTTAACCGTATGTTAGTTTAACACTGGGTCATATTTGCTGAGACACACTGAATTTAGCTGATTTGCTCTAGAATGAAAGTAACTTCATATGTCCCTTCTACTCCCACAAAAGAGCAGTCTGGTCTTTGAGAGGAGGGGGAAGTGCATATAATTGTAAAAGATGTAGACGTCTTCTTCCTCTTCCCCCCACCCATGATAAACCTCACTCCCAAACCACTTTGGGAAGTGGATCCAATGACAACCCCAATTCACCACACACAAATGGGTTGGCTAATTGGGACATCTCTTTTGATCTTCTTTAAACAAGAGTCCAGTCACTAGTGCATGTAAGTACCGTCTATGTGGAGAGCTTTCAATGCATGTTATAATGAGCATGCCAAGCTTGGGCAAGACCTGCCCCCATGGTGTTCATCACCATTGTTATCATCATCAGTACTAATTGTATTTTATTATATTAATTATGTGCATGCCAAAATGGCTTCTGAGCGGTTTACAGATATAAAGTCAATTGTAACAACATACATAATTGAAATACACAATAAAGCAATTGCATCAAAGGATTAAAAACAGCCATAATTAAAACCTACTAGCACCCTAAATAGTTGAGTAGAACATATGCAAATTGCAAGGTATTATTAGTGATAGAGCACTTCTTCATTTGAGGACACGTTGTTATTTGTGATTGGCACCTAGTGAACATTTTAGTCACTTCTCAACTACCTGTAACTCACCTGTAATCAGTGTGATGGCACTATAGGACCCCTGATAGCACCATGACTTTACTCCAGAACCTTGCCATTTATCTTGTGTTTTTAAAGTCCATTAACTGCATTTATATGGAAACACAATGTATTCAGTACCCAGGACAAATTGCAAGGGGAAGATTCAAGCTGGTTTCTTTAACAGCAGAAAGGGCAATTTGTCTCCGTGACCTTATAAAACAAACAAGTTGCTGTTTTTCACTTCTTAAAGAAAAAGCAAATCTCATTTGTTTCTGCCGAAAACAAGGAGAAGTAGTGGGAGGAACTCTGCAATATCTTGATATTTTAAGATTTTTAGTCATTGACTATTCAAAACTTTGAAAATATTACCCAAATCAAATTGGCTTCTCCCAAGATTTTTAGTGGGGGTGGGGGTGGGGTGGGGTAGAACTCATAATCAAAAACTTTCAGAATAAAAATGATAATGTATCTATATGCTGTATAGCTGTATGTCTCACTTTGTCATCTTTTTATGATTTCATTGTTACGGTTTTAAATTTCTCCTTTCCTTGCTTTAGGTTATAAGTATTTTGAAATTCGTTTTATTTTTATTCTGTTATAAGACTATTTGGGCAAGGTTTGTCACCTTATGTGTAAAAAAAAGTGCATTTGGTGAATATTTGGAAACAACAGGGTCTTGACCTAACCCATTGACAAACAACCATTGAATTGCCCTTAATCAGTTGCCCCTATTCACTGGAAAGGTACGTGAAGAGTGCTTTATCAGGGATAATCCATATGCCAGCATGGTTCTTTGTACCGAGGAAACCCTGTTCATCATGCCTGGCTCCCAATAGCATGGAAACTGGCATGTGAACAGCTGCTCACTTTAGACTTTGCCAATGTAGATGTATATGCCAATGCATGGCTATCTAGAGAGGGGGCCAGCCACATATTCCCATTCCCTCAAAATTGTATAAAGCACACTTCCTGTGATTAAAGACTGATGGCCCCTCCCTTTTTCTGAATCAAGTCCAGCTTCATGATTCACTAGACCCAAGCTGAAGGGAACCTGTCAATATCTTTTGTAGAAATATGTGGTGGAAAGAGCTATCAGCACATGCAAAAGCCATTGGTTGCATCCAATGATCAGAGGTGGCCCATCCCTCTTCACTGCCCAAGGTGAAACAAGGAAAGTGCCACTTCCCCTGCTACTGCCCTCCCCACCCGGAAACATCTGTAGACCTACTAAAATTACTAGCCCTAAGTCATCACCATTAATTTAAATGGATTTACACTGAGTAATAGGCAGTTGACTACATCATTATTATTGTCATCACTGATGTGTAATGCCCAGTGCTTTTTTTCTTTTTAAAAAATGTTCAGAGGTACTCTCATTTTCCTACTCATATTGAAATACTGCCCCTCAATGAAGCCAAACTTAGATTCACAAAATATTTAGGGGTATGCATCCCCCTGCATCCCCCCCAGAAAATAGTACTGGTAATGTCATATTAAAAATACATTTGAAACAATATTCCATCAATATCAAAGAACATTTAATAACTGGTATAATGACATTAGGAGATCATTTTCAACACAAATAAATCGGATTACAAATCACAAAGTAGTGATCTTCTATTACCTTTTAAAGTGAGCCAACTTATTGAAACAGGAGTTATGCTTTAATTAAAAGTAAAATGAAATATAGATATTCATGACTTTGATTCAGAGAAGACTTGTGCAGATACTTAATTAGAACTCAGCGAGCATTCTTGACTTTTGTAAAAATAGACCTGAAAACAGTTAACATTGAAGTATTATGAGATGGACTTTCCTAGTTGAATATTAGAGTACAGATCTTCAAGGTTAGGTTTTCCAGCCTAAATTCAAATACCAATTAATGTGGTACAAGAATCAGAAGCCGACAAATATGGTGTTGTGTCATACCTTTGTTGATCTACAATGTGTTTGGAATTAGATTAAATTCCTTTTTAAATGTTTGGTGTCTTGGGATAATGGTTGACATAATACTTAACAATGATCTGGAATTGGGAGAGGACAGGGTCAGCCATCATCATCATCATCATCATCATCATCATCATCATCCCTTTTTCCCAAAGGAACCTAGGACAGCAAACATACAGCAAACATACTTACAAAACTGAAAAACAATTTAAATCCATCTAAAAATATTTAGAAAACCTAAAAACATTTAAAAGCAGAAACATACCCTCAAAGTTGCCAATTTTAAGATTCCGATGACCAGTATCAGATGCCTGGGTGCCACTGAAATTTGAGAGCCTCAAGTCCACCATTGGTCCTAATTAAACACTATACTATCTGTGTTCAAGTGTTGCAGAACTGGCCATGAGCAGTCAAGTATTGGAACAAGGGCAAATATTCAGGAAGAGTTGAGTGTATCTCATTTAGGACTTTTCTGCATGGTTAACTCGAGGAAGTCTAGATTTGAAATTGCTGTAGAAATGACACGAGAGCACATTTGATTCTTTTGTTATGTTTCTGACTCCTGCCAGGAGGCAAAGGAATATTTCAATTCTCCCAGCATAGTCTTCTCTGACACATACTTATTCTGATATGCTATATCTATGATTTGGCTTAGTGGAAGGCAAGTTCTCTTGGGGAAATGCACTGTTAAGACAAACTCCTTGCTTCCAGTTTCTACTGACAAAATTGATTTCCGATGGGAAGTCTTACATGGGTGGGTGAAATATTGCCTATGGGCTGCTTTTCCCCTTGCTTTGTCTTGGAGAAGTTTAGGTGCTGGGCTAGAGTAAGCCCTAAAGAGAAACCAAATAATTATCAGAGGCTGTGTGCTGAATAGTATTTTGCTTGCCATGGAAATTGATTCAGGGCAGAATGAGACCCTAAGGGGTCCATTGCAGGAGCTTGTTAGAGGGTAGTTTTTTCCTCTTGCGAAAGAGCGACAGAAGGAGCCTGCAATTACACATCTTGGAATGAAAACTGATATGACAGGCAATGCTTGTAGGTTATGTGGAGAGAAATTAAGAATCCAGGGGTTAAGAAGATGGGAGTAAATTGGTAGGCCATTTGAACAGGGTTCTTCGAACTTGCAGCCCTTCATGTCTGGTTTGAGGGCTTGACACAATACTGTTGGGTGACCATATACCTGTATGAATATATTCTGCACTTAAAAACAATCCTAGCATAAGAAGAGCCTGCGGAATCAGGCCAATGGCCTATCTAGGCCAGCATCCTGTGGCCAACCAGGTTCCTGTGGGAAACCCTCAAACAGAATCTGAGCATAAGAGCACTCCACACTCCTGTAACCTCCAGCAACTAGTATTCAGAAGCATTTCTATGTACAGCTGTGGTGACAGAGCCTTATCTTCCGTGAATTTGCCCAATCCTCTTTTAATGCCACCCAGGTTGGTGGCCACCACGGCCTTCTGTGGGAGAGAGTTCAATAATTTAATGTGCACTCTGTGAAGAACCACTTCAACTTTTGTTTCCTTAATCTTGCAACATGCATTGGGTATCCATCAGTTCTAGTGTTACAAGAGAGATGGGGGGGGGGGGCTTTTCTCTCTCCACTTTCTCAGTTCCATACATAAATTTATAATCACTTCCTGTTAAAAGTGGATACTTGATTCTAGATGGGAAGGTCACATGAGAGCTAAGACTCTCAACAGTCCAATTACAGTAAAGTGGTACAATGTTGTCTTGACTGAATTAGGAAGAAGAAATATTGCCTTCAGGAGGTCCTTGGCTGGCATTATTGGCTGGCCATTTCAGTGGAAGTGTGGACTAGATCTACAAAGGACATGCTGTCCTAATATGTTAGTACTTGTAAGTACAAATTTCAAGTCAAAGGTAACAGTGAGAGGACAATTCTGGTAATGGGTGGAGGCTAAGCTCCTTGATGCAAATGGAAGAAGAGAAAACAAATTATAGAACAAGATTTTGAGGGTGAGATGGCAGGCCGGTAGGGAACTGTTGGTGTTTGGACTTAAAACTTCCAGCAGAAACTGAAATGAATACTGAATCCCTGTATCACTTTAACCTGGATATATTCATAGAGAGACTCTGGAAAATAAGAAAACAACATTTATTACAAGGAACACATGCTTGATAGGAAAGATCCTAGTTCTGTCAAACTCAGGTGGAGATGCCTTGAACCTTGCTTGCTTGTGCATCTCAGCGGGAGATACAAAAAAAAAAATGTCTCCTCTTCCAAGATGAGAATGAAGATGAAGAGAGTAAGAAAAGAGGTCAGCAACCCTAAGAGATTACCCAAAGGAATGTCAGCATACATTAGGTCAGAAAGGGCAGTCCAGGAAACTTGGAGGTTCCTCTATCTACCCTTTCTAATGCAGACACATTAGCTTCCAGTGCAAGCTGAGTTGCATCCCAACATTCCAGAAGAAAGAAACCTCAATATTTGTGCTGCTACTTGGTCTTACAATTGGGTTTCTTTTCTGTTTCCAGGTATCTTCTCATCTTCATTTTTCCACTATGCCTTTTAGGATTTTAAGTTGTAATAGCACATATTGCTACTGATCTATGATTGAGCGCAACCATTTCCTTCTGTGTGCTTTTTATACACTTTTTATATACTTAGACCATTGTCAATAGAATCTTATTTCCACCATCTGTATTCTAAGAAGCTTTGGCTGCTAATGTACAAAACAGAAATAAGTTTTGTAATGATTTCTGACAAATAGTCCCTACATTTGTACAGCAAGGGATAATAAATTTCCCCCTTTCTACTGAAGCCTCAGAACATATCTATATGTTTTCCTTCAGAGTCACATTTATGACAAACCACACCCTTCTTTCTGGGTGATGGGGTCTATAATTATCCCCAAAGTGAGAGCAGAGGTTATATATTTGCTTCCATTTCTTTTTCTTCCTACCCAATTCATGCCATTTCCCCATCAAGCCTCTTTCAACTGAGGTATTAAGCTCCTGCAGACTAAGTGGCATTTCTTTCTTTCAAACCCAGTTCATGTCATGGTTTGATGACCTTAGCCCAGTTGTACCGATATTTCCCTCTCATTATCTACCTGACAGCTGCCTTTGCTGCTAGGTCCAGATTTTAACCTAGGTGGCAAATTACAAGACTAAAATTAGAATTCAGTATTATAAAGGTTCTTTGCAGTCCAGGTGGATTTGCTGCAGTTTCAAATACTTGACCATGAACTAGGGAGAGGCAGTTATTTTATTCCTTTGTTTGGTTTGCATTGCTTCCAAAACGGGGCCCTTTGAGACCCTTTCTAGATTCTGGATCAAAATCATCACTACTCTGGGCCTATTCTTATTCTCAATTTGATAATGTTAATGTTACAATGCAGATGAACCAGAAATTTACTTGCATAGCTCCAGATCCCACAAATCAACATTTGATCCACAATGCCCAAAAGCATGAAAGGTAAAACCACATACTTGCTTTACTAGAAAAGGCAGAAAACCAAATCTAAAGAATGTGATCCTTGACCAAACACTAAACACAGATAAACAAGCTGAAGTCTAGATCATAGTATCATAGATTTGGAGAGTTGGAAGGGATCTCAAGGGTCATCTAGTCCAACTCCCTGTAATGCAGGAATCTCAACTAAAGCATTCACGACATATGGCCATCCAACCTCTGCTTTAAAATCTCCAATGAAGGAGAGCCCACCACCACCTGAGGGAGACTGTTCCACTGTCTAACAGCTCTTACTGTCATAAAATTCTTCCTGGTGTTCAGTCAGAATCTCCTTTCTTGTAACTTGAAACATTGGTCCAGATCCTAGGGTCTGGAGCAGGAGAAAACAAGCTTGTTCCCTCTTCCATGTGACAGCCCTTTAGATATTTGAAGGTGGCTATTATATCTCCTCTCAGTCTCCTCTTTCCCAGACTAAACATACCAACTCCCTAAACTCTTCCTCATAAGGCTTGGTTTCCAGAACCAAGAATCTCAGAGTCTCAAATGTCATTGATGCCCCATGTGATGCCAAAATTCAGCGGCACCTGCCTCTCACCTTCTATTATGGATCTTAGTTGTGATACCCCCTAGGATGCCCTTGAGGTTCTGGGCCCAGGGCAACCAAACCAGTCACACTCCATTTTACACCATTTTGATACTCCAAAATCATCACTTAGGCGGAGAAGTGAGAGTCTGCCTCCATGGGAAGATGGTTTATAATATATGATTATTTTCCTGTATTGTTGCATATTACTTGCCTGCTGCAGGATAGTAAAGTGCCATCTGCCATCAATCTATAAGTCTTTCAAGGGAGACAGGCTCATTGAATTTCTTCAAAGTCCACATGCATAATTTCTAACTCTATCTGGTTTGTATTCTCAGCAGTAGGGAAGGAGAAAGTTTGCCAATGAGGATCACAGTTAGCATTCAAATGTCATTTAGAGAAGATGGCAATGATTTCCTGTGTGGCTAAAGCTAGTTTTATTTACTATAAACAGAAAGCTGAGCTGAAGGACTTTCAGGACTAGTGCGATAAACATGGTCTTAGTGGTAATAAGCCTTTATCAGCTAATTGCATTATAACTAAATAAACACAGGAATATTATTCGCATATTGACAAAAATGGTGTAAATATGTTGGAGAATGTATTAGCTTAGATTACATGGGAAAATGAATCCTACGTGTGCCCTTTGAGGAGAAGGCATTCCAGGATATGCCATACTTGCAGAATATCAGAAGCAAGGTGACATGTGAAAACTTGGATTTTTAAAAAGTCATTGTAAGTATATATGCACAAATTTCTACCACTACATTTGCATGATTTTACATTTAATAACACATCACTTGAAATCTAACATGGGGGAAACAGAACTGTTTATTTTTTGAAGCGTGTTTCCATAAAGAGGTGTGTGTGTGTTTGTGTGTGTGTTTGAATCCTGTACACTCACATCTTACAGCCTCAAGCCAAAACAAACAACACCAACAAGAATTGCAATTCAAGCCTAAACATTCTTACCTTAAGTTACCAGCACAATTCTTAAAATATCTACTCATTTTTTACTGATATGGGATTCACTGAGGTTTAGGACTACAACCTTTGTCAACCTATGTTCAAAGACACAACACTGGCATAAACCTTAACCTTCTTTACCATATTTTTCCTAGGACTGATTCAAAGACCCAGAATAATCACTGCATAATAAACAGAAAATTGTTATAGAAAGGAATGTGCTGATCAACCTTAGTGTCTCAGAATACCTACAATAATCTTCCAGTTCTGCTCCATCGTAGAGGTACCACTAGAAGGGTTCTTCTTCCATTCTTTTGTTTGGGGCTTGTTGCACTTCGAGGCCCTCCAAGATCCTCCCCTGTAAATAACTTCACATAGACACATATTTTAGTTTAAGTTATTGGGCAAAATTTTAGGCCACAACTTTATTGATTACAGCAATGTGAGTGGTATTGGCTTAGGCATTGGCAACAGACTATAACTGACTCCCCGCCTCTCTGACTGGTAGTCTGAAAAGGTAAACACCAAACGAGGGAGCAACATCAATGAAGACCAACCAAAGCTCACCCTGGGGTTCCTGTGGTCCTGGCATGGCCCTAGCCCCTCAAGCGGACTTCGGATGAGATCCAGGACCCCCACATTCCTTTACCGGAATACCCTAATCCTGGAGGGGCAGGTGATGCCCTCCCCTCCCCTCCCCCACATTTCAATAAGCCAATGCCTAACCACCAAACCTTACAAAGTTGTGACAATTGCTGAGGGGGGTAGGCGAAAACCAAGTGGCTATAACCAATCTGCCAAATGGAAAAATTCCTACCCAGCCCCTGCTCCAAAATAGGCAACCCAATCCAAAGCAAGGCCAAAGGAGCAACACCTAACATTACGGAGGGAGGGAGGGTGTCCAGCAGCGCGAAGCAAGTGCCCCAAATTACGTTGCACTGCCGCTTTTATAGACCCCGGGAATCACGCTGCCTCATGTGATTGGCCCAAACAGCCTGGCGTAATCCCAGGGCTAAAATGCTAAGGGTTAATCTACACCCCTAAATAATTAACCCTGCAGGCGTGTCCTTGGGGCCCATGCAAAACCAGGACCCGCAATAAGGAGGATCCCATTTATCTCTCAAATCCTTATCCATGCTCTGGTCAACACTCAGACTCTTCTACATGCTGTTTTCTCTCCCAATGGTCTTCTTAGTTAACTCAGGATTCATTGACTAGACTCAGCTTTCTCTTCCATTGGGTAATTCCATCAGTCTCTTATTCAGTATCTATGATTCTAAGCAGGACCAGCCCAAGATATTTTGCTGCCTGAGACAAAGAACAAGATATTGAGTCAATGTGCCCTCTTTTTTCAGGACATGTCCTCTTTTTCAGGGGTGAAATTTGAGTCAAATTGCATTTATTTGCTTTGAATGACCGTCATAGCATCCTCTTTTTTGCTCTTCAAAATATGGCAACCCTAATCTTCAGAAACTAACCAATCTGGCAATTGAATCCTTTTTTACACTGGCTATGGGAACAGTATCCTCAAATCCGCCTAAGGGAAGCAATCTAGCACAAAGGGTACAGCCCAGGCCATGCGGCACACACAGCTCTATTTCTCACCCCTCAGCATTTGCTGCCGCCCTGAGGTACCTGCTTCCTCTGTATTACGGCAGGGCCATCCTTGATTCTTAGAGCTTTGAAGTTGGAAGGTTCCACCACAAAAAGTGCAGAACCTCATTTGGCACACCATTAATTTTTGAACCCAGTGTGTGACTCACAGGAAAGACAGCTGCTGTTCAGAAAAACACTCTGGTTTGTGAGCCCCATCATTCCTTTATTCTATTGCTCTAAACAAGTCAATTTACTATAATTCAGTGCTGCTACCCTCTCCCACTTACATCCTTGAGTGTTCATGTGTTGTGTGGTTTCCTGCACCTAGAACAGTTTGTCTTTCTTTTTGTTGATCAAAGTCACTTCCTTCATGTTCTTTCCATTCATTTTAGAATACATTATTAAGGGAAGAGACAAAAGAAATCTGGGACTACTTACTAAAACGTTAGAAAAGAACTGGAGTGGATATGTTTTAATCAATAATTTTATAGCAGAGAGTGACGATGTAAAAGCATTCATAAGGAGTTGTTGTGTCAGATCATTTCCCTCAACAAATTAGAAGATAAGGGAAAGGTAAAAGAGGAAGAAGAGGGGAACTGCAGCTCTAGCTTTGTGTGGGTGTGTGGGTGGGTGTGAACTTGAAGAAGGGCAGGCTGCTCTTGCTATTTTGAAGGCCAAATAACTCCGCTCAACAACAAATAGCAATCAGAATGCATTATTTTGTATGATGTATCACAATTCTGGACTTATGAAAAGAGTGTTATTAAAAATGTATGCAGCAACTGTGCATCTTTCAATTAAGGTTTAACTAAGCCAAGTCTTCACAAGTTAGGAGACATTAGCCAGAAATGTGAAGTATCATTTGTAAAACCAATCCGCAAAACAAAACAAAGGCATCTTTGCACTTAGTCCCCTGGTGAGGAAAAAATAATGGTTAGCTGAATAAACTGGTGAGCCAGTTAAAGAAAAGTCAGAGTAAGGTGATATACAATCATATTTCAAGACTTTTTCCTTTTGCATTCAGCTTGGCAGCCACTTCCCTACCCAGAATACAATGTGAGTTAAACTGGTTTCTGACTAATGGTGCCACATAGCTGTTGTTGTTTTTATCGACAGACCAAGTACAATTTTGTGGCTGCTGGTGAAGGAGGTTTCATCAATGCTACAATGACCTGCTGGTCCTCCTGGCTAAAGATTGGTTGACACAGCTGTATAGGCTGGCTGATGCAGTATATGTCCAACAGAAGTGAAGAGAATGCTCAGGTAAGCACACTTAAGCAACTGTTAAGGTGAAGGAAAACTTCTTCAAATCTGCCCCATCAAGGTTATGAGATTAGAAGGGCATGAATTCAACTTGTGGCCTTCCTGGCTCATTCATGCAAAGTTGTGAGACTCATGAGGTGGTGGTGTGGATGATGAGGGCTTTGAGGGGGCATACATTCCCTGTTTAGGGAAGCTTTTAATGTTTGATGGATTTCTGTATTTTAGTGTTTTGTTGGAAGCCGCCCAGAGTGGCTGTGGGAACCCGGCCAGATGGGCGGGGTATAAATAATATATTATTATTATTATTATTATTATTATTATTATTATTATTATTATTACATAGGACAAAGGTGAACTACTCACCCTGAGCCAGGGGGGCTTGCTGCTCCCCAAAAATGCTGCAAAAGAAGGAAAACACTCATCTATGTTCAATTTCAATAAAGTTCTTCTTCATTCAAACTCAAGCTATAAACCCCATCTCTACATTTGGGAGTTATGAGGTCAAAACCTTTTTGATATACGTATATGATAGCTTACATCTATTCTCTCTCTCTCCTCTCTCTCTCTCTCTCTCCCCCCCCTCTCTCACACACATACTGAAATAAATGAGTACCTTAATTTTTAACTTTCTCTAAAACAATGGCAATTGAAAGTCATTGGAATGGAGAAACTTTAGAATGGAACCTCAATTAGATCACTGCTCCGGAAGCAGCTTGAACATCAAGATCCATCAAGATCCCTGTGAAATGAGTTAAAACAAAACAAAACACGCACACAAAAACAACCCAATAATTTTTATTGTTTTTTAAACAAATACAAGAATCATTAAACACTTATCCAGCAATGCATCTAGTGGCATTTGTTCCATCCATTGACTTTAGACATAAGCTTATACATTCAGTGTTCAAATATATTATGTAACGTAACTTTTCTACCGAGAAGTGGTTGGTATAGCAAGATACCTTCCAAGAAATGTGGACACTGAGGATTCCACAGCACCTGATACCCTCATTAGGAATCACAGGAGTCCAGGAGTTTCCCTTGACTCATGGCACTTGAAGTGTTGCTGTGCATGGTTTTGACAGTGCCCCAGGAACCTAGAAATGTCTGTACATAGCTGCCAAGTTATCCCTTTTTTACAGGGATTTTCCCTTATGCTGAATAGGCTTCCTCGTGAGAAAAGCGAAAACTTGGCAGCTATGTGTCTGTACTGTATAGTAAAACTATTCCCTGGCAATTCTGGTAATGGGATGCTGCTGAAACAACCTTGTAGGGTCACATGATCCCTCTATAAAGCCAATGCATTGTAAAGTTTGATTAGAAATGTTTGCACAGTAGTAGAGTGGGTGGATATTGCTAGGTGACCCCATTGCAGCTGGACATGGCACTTAGATTGTTTGGCTCCAGTCTGAAGGCTTGGAAAGGTGGAAGATGTGCATGCTCATTCCAAGTTTGTGCTTTGAAATCTGATGCTGCCACTAGCTTGAATCAGTTCATGCCTATGACCTTAGTCAAACGTGTGCAAATCATAGCTGCCAAGTTTTCCCTTTTCTCGCGAGGAAGCCTATTCAGCATGAGGGAATTTCCCTTTAAAAAAGGGAGAACTTGGCAGCTATGGTGCAAATATATGCCTTCATAGCCTGTAGAATTTATTTTTTTGAAGTACAACAACTTTTATTTTGCAGAGAACTTAATGAACTGTTGTACCTTTGTCTTGTACTTTTCATCGACACATCTGCATTAAGTTTAATGACTCGCTCAGCTGTGCTTCTCTTTGGAGTATTTCTTTATGACTTTTCAAAGTACAAACTTCTCGTTGCTTGACTGATTAACCCATTATGCTGCCGCTTAGCGAGGTTATTATCTAATTCCAGAGGGCTGATGTCTATTGAGTTTTTAACAGATGGAAAACAATAGGATATAGGAAACAAATATAGATGAACTACAGGGTAATCTGCTCTTTAATCCTTCATGCCGGATGTTTCTACTTCCTAGAATAAATTGGAAGCAAAAGCTAGTCTTCCCATGGTGCACACATAATGTTGTTCTCCAGAGATGCAAGGATGAAGCAGCGCTCCCACTAAGGTGGTGCATCTTGCATTTGTTTAAAAAAAGTCTTCTCTGTTAAAAGCTCACAGGGCACTGGTATGCAAGGACGTCTTTTTGTCGGTCTTTCTATTACCTATCTATCTATCTATCTATCTATCTATCTATCTATCTATCTATCATCTATCTATCTATCATCTATCCAATCTTTTACTTCAGCGTTGATGTTCAGTTCCTTGGATTTATTTATTTTTTTCTTTCCAGGATGGGAAGCAGGGAAAATAAGACAGGAACTGCCATTGAATTTCTCTGAAATAGATGTTTTGCTTGGTCAAAACACTGAAGAAATCTCAAGGGAAACAAAAAGAATTACCTCTACCGGGGGGGGGGACACACCACTAGGCGAATTTGTTAGAAGATGTATTGTAGTATTATATGGACAATGTATTCCTATGATTTAATCTGATCAGCTGTGTCAATGATCAGTGAAGCTCAGCCAAGGTGCACTTGGTTAGCAGTTGTAGCTTAGAGAGTTGGCTTGGTCAGACTGAATGATCTCGGGATACATTCGACTGTAGAAGAGATGCTTCCCCATTCTGTGAGAGGGAAGGGTCACGTAAAGTGATGCAGAAACAATTTGGCTTCCCCTTTTGTCAACCCCACTGGCAGACTCCTGGCAGTGCCTTAGATGTAGAATTCCAGCCTTAACACAGAAGTGTTAAGAGTTTTATCTCTCACCTTTTGTTCTCTGCAGATCTCAGGAATTACCTATCTGCATACCCCTACCATTCCCCCTCTTCCTGTTTTCCTGTTTAGAAGATGCTTTGAGGTGTAGATAGAGGATGCCAGGACTAGTAAATCTGCTTTTCCTACATGTAGTGAAGTAGATAAATGATTTGTGATTGGCTGGTTTGAATCGTGGCGGGAAAGCCTTAAAAAGTGAATAAAATAACCTGGGGAAGAGTGAGAGGATTCTCTCTCTCTCTCTCTCTCTCTCCTGTGTATGTGTGTTTCTTTCTTTCCACTCTGTACATGTGGTGACACTACAATGTATGCCCCTAAGCTCCCAACATTTGCTACAAAGTTCTGTCTACAGTGAAATTGGATATTTTCAAACATCTGCTTGGAAGAAACATGTAATAAGATTTGATCATCCATTTAAAAATATTATAGCACTGCTGGTCACTTGATCTCCAATTGGTTGCATTGGTAAGGGGTGAGGCAGGGCTGTGCAGTACAAATACACCAGCGGAGCCAATTTCTTGCTCCACACCAACCTCACCATCACCTTTCCCCTTGTCCTCTGCCTGCTGGCTCATTAATTCAAATGGGTCTACACTGAGTAAAAGTAAGTTCAGTACCACTCAATGCATTTTACAGTTCATACCAATACTTTATTATTTCTGTGGCAGTAAATCTTGGGGTTGGGCTGTGGGTTCATCTATAACACATCAAATTCTGAAAAGGAAAAATAAAATAAAGAGTGTTGCATACCATAACCTTTCAACTTCTTTGTGCTTTTTTTTAATTGTTAGGACTTATTTTAGCAACTAACCTCTGTATTTTGCAAATACTTAATTCATTAGATTATAGTGCTTATTCTACTTTGCAATTCCTGTTCTTGCATTGTTAATAATGCTGTTTAATGGATAAAATTAATTTTCCTCAAAAAAGCTTATTTGTAATTTGTGTGTGTATAGTCCTCCGGCTGTTTCAACTATTTTTCTAAAACATTGGAGGAGGAGGGATTTTTAGAGTTTCTAAATGAACTGGCTAAATGAAGATCATGATGAGAGATTTTGTTAACCGGGGTGAGCTAAATCTCCCTTCATAATTCTCATTTAGATTCCCCCCCCCTATTATTTAAATGTCTAAGCTGGTTTAAAATTAATTTACGGAAAAAGTCAAATCTATTTTGTCTAAATCCCTTCCGTATGTGATCAGCATTCCAAGGGCCAGCAATGAACAGTTAAGTGGAACAGGCTATTTGTACTCAAGGTCATATGCCATTTCATTTGTTTTTGTTTTTATAGTCCTGTTAAAATGAGTAGAGAAATCCTAAAGCACACATAGCTAATGGTTTCTATTGAATGCTACATTACACATTTAAATGCTTTCTTAAACAAGTGATTAAATGAAAATGACATCTAAATGAAATACAACACACACACACACACACACACACACAGAGAGAGAGAGAGAGAGAGAGAGAGAGAGAGCGCTTCCTACTAGCCGCACTTCCTGTCATACTTTGGAAGCAAAGTACCAATACCACATTGAATTGTGTCACTCCCAACTCATTCTGGCTATGTGGGCAGCTGGAAGAGGAGTGAGCTTCTCTCCTTATCTTTCCCAATGATAATACTTCCTGTGGCTACATTAAGTAGCTGCTCTGTTCTGAAAATTTTAGAAAAGCTCTCTCTCTCTCTCTTTCTCTCTCTCTCTCTCTCTGGGAGAAAGAGAGAGATTGATCCACCTGCTTGATCAAAAGCCTTTCCTGGATAAGGTGCCATCATGGGTACTGTAGCTAATGTTTGCTTTAGTTTACCTGCACAAGTTGACTATGGAAATTAGACATGCTCAGTATATTCCAGCTTTCTTCATTGTGAGATGCACACAAACAAGAAAAGCAAGAGACGACCCATTGGCTTGGATCCAAACTTTGCTCCTGAACATGATCAGGACCAGGGACCAGGGGACACTACCACTAGTGGCCAGAGGAGCTTTTTGCCCAATTCCCCTCCTGTAACTCACTGGGCTGCTTCTCCCAATTCTTCTTGAGGGTTGGCAGATCCTCTCCCCAAGAAGTATCTATTTGCAGGATCAAAAGCCTTTCATGGATAAAAGTGCCAATCACATAGAAGGTGCCATTCTGGATTTGTTGTTCCCGAGGGCTTAATGTTGTTTCTAAACATCATTTTGCAATTATCTTGCAAAAGCTCTGGAATGGAAGCTCTGTCTGGTTTTGAAAACTGAGGTTGAATGGATCATATTTTGCCTTATCAATGCCCAACTTTCTTTTAAAATTGGAAATCTCAGTAAAATGTCTTTAAGTGCCCTTCTCCAAGATCCATACTGTGATGCAGGTATGCCTTCGTATTATAGTGCCCTGTTTTCATAGAAACTTTTGAAAGCATACACAGTGAGATCTAGCTGAGCAATAGCAAGGTGCAGCATATGGGAAACCATGTTTTTGTCATCTTATGCATGAAAGCATTTGATAGACTGTCGGTTAACCTGGCTGCGGAGGCTGCTGTCTTTAACATGCACAAGGGATGTACATACATGATCACTTGGCTGTGACTACACACCGTAACCATCTGTTAGGATGGCATACTTCCTGCTTGCAAGATGATTCACTAATTTAACTTGATCACAGGTGCCAACTGAGCTGCTTGGCAGCTATAGACCCTTCAGATAGCAGAATGTTCAAGGCAAATTACTGTAAATGTGTAACTCACTTCACCTGAGTAGGAAATGAAGCTCAAAACATGCGTGCACTCAACTTGAGTAGCTGGGGAAAGAGTCAGGGGAGCAAGATGGGATAATTTCAGTTTGAGAGTACTAAAAGGCTGGCAAACAAATTCATAGCAAAGACTTTTAATAAACCAATTTACTCTGAGATGAGAGTTAATATGTGAAGAACTGGTACCCTTTATTGAAACAGGGTGGAAATTATCCTGCTAAACCTGTTTATTTGACTTTAAAGGAAAATGGGACAATTAGAAATAAAGGCAGGAAAGCAAGTACCAAGTAGACTGTTGAGTGTATAATTGTAGGATATGATGGAGTAATCTAAGGTACTTAAACTAGAACTGATTTTTTGGGGCGGGGATGAACCCACCTAATAAACAAAAATGCAGCTATCCTTCAAAATTTGCACTTCTACACATGTGATAATGTATTTTTCCCAACAAAATTATTTATAGAAAAATGTAGATATTGTGTGAAATTGTGCATAAAAATGCACATATCTGTGAGAATAGCAGTAAAAATGCAGAAAAATGCTTGCAAAATGGGGAAACCCAGCTGGATGAGCAGGGTACAAATAAATTATTTATTTATTATTATTATTATTATTATTATTATTATTATTATTATTATTATTAGGAGAATTCACACTAAAATGCTGATGGTTTCCACAAGGATGGCATAAAAATGCAAACTGATGTGAAAATGTGAACCAAAGTTAAGATTGGAAAAATTAGACTGAGAGGAATTGAAGTTGTCAGATTCACACACACACACCCGGAATCAATCCAAGCTCTGTTTAGGGGTGTTGTTCATGAACAGAGCAAGGCAGCATGAGTAGGGAGGTGCAGAGTAGCCCTGTTCTTGAGCATGGAGGTCAGGTTAGGCCTTCTAAACACATTCAGGTTTACATGTTTAGAAGCCTGCTCACCGTAAAATCTTGCTAATATTACTAATATTAAAAGCAATTGGCTGAAACATCTGGAGAGTCACAAGTTAGCACCCCCCCCCCACACACACACTGTAGAGAATACATTGTGGTATTCAAGTTTTACTCAGAATAAACCCATTGTAGTTAATGAACATGACTAAGTTAGGTTCATTAATTTCATCAGGTTTACTCTGAATTAAACTTAGTTGAATACCACCCACAGCCTAGAAAAAAAGGATTTTAAAATTAAATAAAATTGGTTTTTGATTAATTAAAACAGGTCAATTTAAGTTGGTGCCAAGCTCTTCAGAACGGTTGAGTTTTAATTAATACACAACACCAGAACACTATCGTAAGAGCATGCAATTGGAAATTTGAGTAGAAGCGTCTTGGAAGGAAAAATTTGTGCTCCACATTATTTGTGGGATTACCTTGTTTAGAAACAAAATATTTTGCATACAGGGTATTTTATCAGGACCCTCAGAACTGATTCAGCACTGCATTTAGCTCTTCTGGAGTGATTTTTCTTTTCTTTTCTTTTCTACTGAATATAGACAACATGCATATATTCATTGCTGACCTTGTCATTTTACTGAGAAAGAGCCCTTTCCCATAAATCTAGTTAAGGTGTTCCATGGGAATCATCATGGAGATATATGATACTGCACAAATATTGCTCAATTGCAGCAGAAGCCAATTGACATCAAGGAGATAAAGCTGCTCAGTGGGTCAATTGGCAGCTTGTGACTGATCCATCAACCTGAAAGCTTATGGAAATTAGACATGAAACACCAATTGTGTGACACTGAAATAATGCCTTACTTTATTTAGAATCTGTCTGTGTCTAAAGGCCCAATCCTCATGAGCTATTCTGTAAGTGGTGTACAATGGCTTGTGGGATCCTGCATACATTTTTCAGCACCCAACCCCTTGGCTTACATTGAGGGTAGCCATCAGTGCCAGATTGCCAAGCCCGACTCTCCCTCTTGATAATACACTGCTATGCTATGCAAGCATTGCTCCATGGCGTGGAAAGTTGAAGGGATGTGGGAGGTTGGGTTCTTTCTAGTCACTTGCCTTTCCTGCCCATAGGATATGTGGATAATTATGCAAAGGACTGGCAACGATTAAGTTGTATATTGCTTGGCAAACAGTGTAGAGGTAGCCATTCTACCCCTGCATGTGAGGCACCCACTTGAATTTTTGAGAAACCTTTGGCAATGAGTTTTGAATCTGGCTCCTCACACAATAATGTGCAAGGTCAGCTCCTCATGCAATATTTTGTACTGGGGGAATGATGCCAGAGTACAAGATGTTTGACAGCTGCAAATCTTGCTTCCTTTTCAATTCACAGAAGCAACGACTGGGAAAGAATTTGGTCACCACTTCCATTTGTAATCTTACTGATAATCTATTTTTTATTTTCTTCTGCCTTTGAACAGTCCCATTTCATTCAGGGGTAGTCAACATGGTGATCTTCGGATGTTGTTGGAATGCAACTCCCATAATCCTTCACTATTGAGTATGCTAGCTGGGGCTGATGGGAGTTGTAGTCCAATGACATTTGGAGGGCACCACATTGGCTATCACTGCTACACAGAAAATATGAGGAATTTAAGAATCTACTTTGGAATAAATCCTGAAAACTTTCCTAATGAGACATGGTAGCTGGAGCAATTTAAATGCCTATGCCCGTCTTTCTATGGTTTCACATGTTATACCTTCTTTTGATGGCAATAAAAATAGCATTCTCTGATGGTGTATTGAAACATTATGCCTCTAAGAAAAAAATATTCAAATGAATTATGCAAAGCTGCATTTAAAATTGACAGAAACTGAAATACAGATGTGGATATATTTTGTTTATAAAACTCTTTGGATGATAGATGTTGCTTCAAGGAATGCATTTTCTTACCATGGAATAGATAAACCAAATTTAATGAAGCTTGGAAAATTAAAAAAAGGAGGAAGGAAAGTTTTATTTTGCATTTCTTTTCCTCCCGTAGTTGATGGATATGACACAAATTTCACAAAAACTAAGTTTTTCTTTTAAAAAAAATCAAAAGTTTTCAAAAAAATACACATGCAAGTAGAAACTGGATAATTAAGTACAAATGTAAATGAAAATGAACAGAGTCTTTCATTGGTCTTTCATCTAGTCAGGGTGGCAGCTACACTACCTTGGATTCAGAACTTCACATTATCTAATTCACAGCCGCACTACCATTAGACTTGGGCAGCTGCCTTGGGCTGCAGTTTCTGAGTGTCCTGAAAGGACAACAAAGTGTTCATTATTCAATTTGTTATGCTGGCATGGGAAGGCATTTCTGTGATTTTCAGGGGTCATAATGATTTGAATATTTAGTACTATATACCTTAACTTGGCAGTGGTATAACATTTACTGCTTCACCTTGGACAGCAAGCTATATAGATTGGCCCTTGGTGATACTGTTTATTACCAATACCAATCTGGTGTGCCTTGCTGCATTTCAGTTTTAAAAGAATGTTGACGAACCAGATTGGGTGAAACTGGAAACTTTGCACTGACTAGTAAAAGTTTTTTTAAAAAGAAAAAGAAAAAAGAAGGGGAGTGGGGGGGGGTTAAGTCATATGCTCACTTCTACAACATTAAAAGAAAATCAAATTGCATTTTTAAAATAGATCCACAGTTGCGGCTGAAACTATTTACCCTGTCAACAAGCAGCAAAATTCAGGAAACCATTTTGCTGAATACACTCTCGCATAGGGGGTGGGTGGGAGCACAGGCAAATATTCTCCTTTTTCAGGTAGGCGCTTTAAAAAAGGAAATCTATTGGAAAAATCTTTTCTGGGAAATACTACCCTAGCCTTTTTATTCCCACTCTCTTTCACGTAAATTGCCTTCTAGAAGGTATGTGTGGAATAAGTCAGAGAATTAACTTTACATAAGGTTTAGCAAAAGTATTGTGGAAATCAAGAAGGGACTTATTTTGCCTCCCCCCCCCCTGCATGCACACTTCCTCGCCCAACCTCAGCAATATAGTAGTTTGTAAAATCAATTTCCAGCTGCTCAGGTGAGTGGAGTCCCCAGCCTGGCACGCCTACTCTGCAGCCTATGTTTGGGCCAATTAACATACTACCCTTATAGAATATCATCAACGTAGTAGACAACTTAAAAAAACCAAAACCTCTTTCAGTTTTGACCATCAAGGCAACAGGTGCCTGTGCCAGAACGGGGACTTGCCAAGGGATGTTTTAAAAATAGGCGGAGATTAAAAGTTGTTGTTGTTGTTGTTTAGTCGTTTAGTCGTGTCCGACTCTTCATGACCCCATCGACCATAGCACGCCAGGCACTCCTGTCTTCCACTGCCTCCCGCAGTTTGGTCAAACTCATGTTCGTAGCTTCGAGAACACTGTCCAACCATCTCGTCCTCTGTCGTCCCCTTCTCCTAGTGCCCTCAATCTTTCCCAACACCAGGGTTTTTTCCAGGGAGTCTTCTCTTCTCATGAGGTGGCCAAAGTATTGGAGCCTCAGCTTCAGGATCGGTCCTTCCTGTGAGCACTCAGGGCTGATTTCCTTAAGAATGGATAGGTTTGATCTTCTTGCAGTCCATGGGACTCTCAAGAGTCTCCTCCAGCACCAGAATTCAAAAGCATCAATTCTTCGGCGATCAACCTTCTTTATGGTCCAGCTCTCACTTCCATACATCACTACTGGGCAAACCATAGCTTTAACTATATGGACCTTTGTCGGCAAGGTGATGTCTCTGCTTTTTAAGATGCTGTCTAGGTTTGTCATTGCTTTTCTCCCAAGAAGCAGGCGTCTTTTAATTTCGTGACTGCTGTCACCATCTGCAGTGATCAAGGAGCCCAAGAAAGTAAAATCTCTCACTGCCTCCATTTCTTCCCCTTCTATTTGCCAGGAGGTGATGGGACCAGTGGCCATGATCTTTTTTTTTTTTGATGTTGAGCTTCAGACCATATTTTGCGCTCTCCTCTTTCACCCTGCATATCTGAGGTTGTTGATATTTCGTCGTACATATGACAAGGTTGTATATTGCCAGGTGCAGTCCCGGTGGCGCGTGGCGCCAGACCGGCAGGGGGGGCACTGCGTGGCAAAGCCGCGCGGAAGCCATGCTGCGCGCTGCGAGGGCAGGGGCGGCGGAGCGATCTCAGCACCAGGGTGCCCGACCTGCCTGAGATGGCCCTGTATATTGTCTCCCTGCTTATTTAACTTATATGCAGAATTCATCATGCGAAAGACTGGACTAGATGAATCCCAAACCGGAATTAAGATTGCCAGAAGAAATATCAACAACCTCAGATATAATACAGTACTCAGTCTTAAAAGGTTTATATGAACTGAAGACGGATTTTGGTGTTTAACTGCCTTCTCCAGCAGGATGTTTCATTTTGCACACTTTTGTTGCAGTTTTGCAGCACTTTGATTCAATAATATGGAGATTGCTTTCAGGAAGTAGCCACAACTTCACTGTCTCAAGTATTCAAGAGTGAGTTTAGGCTAAAAAGAGAAGATGAGATAAGTTAAGTGCTGTTTCATATTCTACCAATCTCAGTTTTTGCTCTGAGAACCCCAGACTGTTTGTCACAGATCAATAGTTCTTATTTAAGAATTGCATTGTCTTAGACTGTAGTGTCTCATATTGATTGTACTGTTCCTGCAGTGCAATGCATAACAACTAGAAATTGTGGGTCTGTGAAATAGGGGTGGATCGACAGGGACATATCCCTAACATCACTTCTGTAAATGTTACCTTTGGATAATATTTGTTTATTTGACAATTTGTGATTTGTTCTTTCTTAAAATAAAACCCTGTTAGGAAAGTTATTGCCCAGTAATTCCTAGTAAAACTGTTTGGAAAATTGCATGCACAGCCTATTAAAAAAGTCTTACCAATTTAAATTGCAATCCTAACCAGGGCGTGGCAAGGGAGGGGCGTTGGGGGCGCTCCGCCCCGGGCAGCGCACAATCCCAAGGGCACCATAGTGACTGCCCCGCCCACCTGCACTTAGCGCCCCACCCCCAGAATGCGTGCCACGCCCCTACAGGTGGCGTGCCCCACCCCCAGAATGTGTGCCAGCCCTGCCCCTGCCTGCTCTCCGCCCCCGGTGGCAGAGCATGAAGCTACGCCACTGATCCTAACCACACTTACCCCGAAGAAGAATTCAACCTAACCACACTTACCTCGAAGAAGAATTCAACAGGGCATATAACTGAGTAGATGTGGTTAGGATTGCATGGTAAGTATAGTTGGAAAAATACAAACCATTATATTCTCTACTTTGAAAAGATTTAATTCTTCCCACAACATATCACAAATGAAGCACTTAGGACTCAGTCAAATCCCACTAAAGGTCTACAGTTCATAGAAGGGCACAGGATGTCTGGGTTTTAAGCCACCTCTCATTTCAATTACCCACAGTGCTCCAATGTAAATTGTTCTGGGCATTGTAGGTCATTTAGAGGGTGGGTGGTCCATAGGTTCCTGTTTCAGACTGTAGTGTTGCTGCCCCTCCCACCAACAAGTAAGCCAAGCTGGGGACCAAAAATATAGGTACCGTAGATGCTCAGCAGAAAGCACTTTGCTGCTGTTCCTCAAAACTAGATTAACATGCCCATCATCAGTTCACAGATGAAATAGTACTTTACTGAACTTTCAAGGGGGAAAAATGATACAGTGGTACCTCTACTTACGAATTTAATGCGTTCCAAACGCACATTTGTAAGTAGAAAAAAATTGTAAGCCGAATCCCATAGGAATGCATTGGGAGAAAAAATTCATAAGTCGAAGCAACCCTATCTAAAAATTCGTAAGTAGAAAAAATCCTATCTAAACCACATCCAAGATGGCGGACGGAGCTCCATTCGTAAGTAGAAACATTTGTAAGTAGAGTTATTCGTAAGTAGAGGTACCACTGTATATGAATTTGGCTTAGGGTTCACTTTCCCCCTTACGATTTAGGCATGTTCCTCAAATCTTTAAAAACTGAGCTACTTTGTCACTATGGAGATATGTCCTGCTTTTAGAGAAATATAGGAGGGGACCTAGATTAGTGGTCACACACACATTTTCATGTAGGAGATTACAGATGCAAACTCTACTATCTCCAGTTAAGAAAGGCCTCCAATGGCTGGTTTGGGAAAGAGCTTTGTGGAGCTGTTTCCAGTCATAGCAGGCAACATTCAGCCAAATAATCAAGTAGCCTAATTCAGTATAAGACAGTATAGTCAAACTCTGTCACTTGTGCCCTGTTGTCATAACCAATACTGAGAGGAGAAGGATGACCAATGTGTTTGCTTTAATGTTCCTCCCCCAAATCACTGTGATTGGAGTGCACTGGGAAAACAATCTACTGTGATTAAAAGCTAGACCTGTCCATCAAAATGAAAGAACTTCCCCCACCACCTCCTACACCCCTGCTGTCTCTTCTGTGCCACCTCCCTTCTTGAGCTCTGGATGTTTCCCCAGTAAGCTTGGTTTTGTTTCTCAGAAAATAAAGTGGAGGGGGCAGCTATGCATTGGCCTTTATAGGAAAGCTAAGGCAACCAAGTTGCTTGGAAGACTGGACATCCCTTGCTCTGCTACAGCATGCCCTGTTAACAGTGCAATCCAACTTGGTGATGTGAAATATTACCCCAAATCATTCCAATTCATCTCGTTGTGGGGGGTACACAGAGAGCCAAAGCACACTGCTAATGTTGCAGTGTCCACAGGTGTATGGCTGTAGAATGCTTGCCGAAACATTATTCTGTGTGCCACAGGTCTGTCCTGCGGTCATCACAAAACAATGAAGTTAACCTATTTTTAAAACTCTTTATTAAAGTGACATTGTCTTGAATATTCAATATGGCACGAGAACATTCTTAGTGACTTATCTGGCTTACATACTATGGGGCATTCTGAGCCAACTAATCAAGTTTCTTAATTCAAGGTGAACCTCTATTGCTTCCATGACAGTGGAGAACTAATTATTACATTTTTATATTAATGGAAGCAAATGTATTTATATTCACTGATGAAGTTTGGAAGGTTAAAGCCGTCTTAGCTAAGATATATAATGTAGTAAAAACACAACGTAAAAAATTATTAGTGAATTAATTCCATGCAGAATTTTTCACAGCACGTATTGGAAGGTTGGTATTCTTTTACATGCTGAATTAGTATGGACTCATGTACTACACAGACTAATTGATAAATTTCACTTTAATTGACATTGGGACAACAAAGAATCTGTCTTTCTGGACAATGTTGGCAGTCTCATATCCAAATGACCTCCAACATTAGGTAGAGGTTTTGAAATTATAGTATGAATTTATTACTTTCTTTAGCATTTAGTCAAAAAGACAAGGTGAACATTGAAGTTAAAAGCCATAAATTATACATAATTTCCAAAAGAAGAAAGGGGGCATACTGCTGCCTCACTTCAGTGTGATTCATTGTGATTCAGTGTGATTCTGCAAATGTGTGCAATGTTTATGAATATACACTGCTTATAGAATTATATAATGGAATTGTAAACATGAGCTAAATGGTATTATTTGAATTTTGTAGTGTGAAACCAGTTCTTGCCATGCTACATTTTCTTTAGTACAATTTGGACATTTGGATTAAAATAGACTTCACCAATGCCACTTCTAGCACAGTACCATGAAGTTTTCCATTTTTGTAATCTTTCAACTGTGCTGTCTCCTCTTCCCCCCTTGGATAAATCTGTTTAGCACAGAGGTGCTGAGCTTTCTCCGACTCGTGCTCATTCTGTCGTCCTAAGTAGCTTTCCTTGTGACCAATCATGTGGGGTCTTTTTGGCTCACTTACTGTCAACTGCTCAGTTTTCATGATCAGAGCATGAGGGGAATGTGTCTCGAGTTCTCTGAGAATTAATTGTCTAGTCATGCATGGGCTTCCATTTTAAGGGGATTATGAAGTAGACCTATGAAAATCCCCACAATGCTCTGCTTTGCTATTCAGAATAGTAAGTCAGTCCCAGTCTATTAATGTCTACAAATTACTCAGTCTTCTCTGAAATGTCATGCACAGAAAACATTCTCCTTTATTTAAGAAGGTAGCTGCTGCAGTAATGAGGTACCCAGAGTCATCCTTATAGTACAGTGGGCCATCTCCAAAAATACTAATGAGCTGCACCCTACCCATAGGAAATTTAGACAAATAACTCACATTAATCATCAGGTCTTTTTCAGTAACACTGACTTGGAGTTGAACATTTTAGGCACGTACAAAATACAGCATTGAAAATGGTTGAATTGTGGTCATTGTGATACATATGATGTAGTCTTGAACTTGGATTCAAGACTGCTGCATAGACAGGAACAAGCTACAACCTCTGTACAAAGTACTGGCATATAGAAGTGATTCTGAAAGCACTCAGATTTGATCAATAATGTTTGAAACAGCCCACTGATGAGGGGGGGAAAGCTGTCCTGATAAGGACCTGGACAAAATGAAGGTATGCTGTGAAGAAACACAGTGATGCTTCTATGTTATTTCACTCAGATGAAGATGAGTGGAAAGTAATATGGAGTCTCTCCAGAAACTGTGAATATTTGAAGTGTTGTAGGCTTTGTATGCATCAAAGTGTGACCCACTGGACTTTGTATAGCTAGAGATATCAACCATATAGAGTCATAGAACTGCAGGGTTGGAAGGGACCCTAAGGGTCATCTAAGGTCCTACTACTTGCTTATTCTTCTTCTTCCTTCAAACATAGCTGAATAAACCTTTTTAAAATTATTTTTAACCAGTCTTGCAAGCCTGAGCTCATTCTGAGCTTTGACCCACCTGACATTCACCCTGCAACTGTCGGCTACTTCTGTACACTCCTCCTTCCTGATTCCCCCTTTCTTTCACTTCTTATACAGTGCATGTCTTCTTAAATCACAGCTCATCTGCAAGTTCCTTTTGCAGCCACACTGGTTTATTTAGTTGCTTGCCTCCCACTTTTCTTTCTTGTTGGAATTGTCTGTCTTTGTGCCTTCAATATTTCACCTTTAAGAAACTTCCATCCATCTTGAACTTCTTCTGTTTGAGTATCTCTGACCTTGGGATCTCAACCAGTAGCTCCTTAAGCTTTCTGAAATTGGCATTCTTAAAGCCCAGAGTGCATCTCCGGCTACATTCAGCTTTCCCTTGCCTCTGTATCTTGAAACCCAAAAGGACATGATCACTTCCTCCCATTTCCCAGTACTTCCACTTCATCAATCAATTCTTCTTTGTTGGTGAGGACTAGGCCCCAGATTGGTCCCTTGTTGCTTCTTCCACCTTCTGGCAAAGGAAATAGGTATATTAAATAGGCAAAGGAAAAAAAGTATTTTCTAAGAAACTATGGTTTCTTCATACACCTGGTGATGTACTTTGCTTGGTGGGAAAGTAGGAGGAAATGGAAAATAAGTTTATGGAGTTGGAAGCAAAGCAGCATCCAGTACCGAGTTTCTTCTACACCCCAAAAACAAACCCGTTCCAGGCACATCTGAAATCAACTAAACATCTCCTTGTTTACAGTAATTTTAAATTACATAATTAGGTTTTGAGTTCAGAAACATTTGATTTTGAGTGGCTGCTTAAATTCCATTGCCTTCAATAGAGCTTAATTAAATGCTTGATTGATTTCTTCTAAAATTAAACTGTCCTGAATAAGGACCCAGGTGGCGTTGTGGTTAAACCACTGAGCCTAGGGCTTGCTGATCAGAAGGTCGGCGGTTCGAATCCCTGTGACGGGGTAAGCTCCCGTTGCTTGGTCCCAGCTCCTGCCAACCTAGCAGTTCGAAAGCACATCAAAATGCAAGTAGATAAATAGGAACCGCTATAGCGGGAAGGTAAACGGTGTTTCCATGTGCTGCTCTGGTTTGCCAGAAGCAGCTTTGTCATGCTGGCCACATGACCTGGAAGCTATACACCGGCTCCCTCGGCCAATAATGCGAGATGAGCGCACAACCCCAGAGTCGGTCACGACTGGACCTAATGGTCAGGGGTCCCTTTACCTTTACCTTACACCTTATTCAGGTGCTTATGACTACCGGTACAAGAGAGATTTTCCCCGTCTAGTGCTTACATTACATCAAACATCATCCCTGACCATTCACATTGCTAACTGGGGCTTTAATAGAAAATGTGTGGAGGGCACAACATTGGAGAATGATGTGGATATCTACATGCAGACTTTTAGAGGCCTTGCAATACGATACGTTTTTTTTAATGCACAAAAATGTAGACAATGAAATCTAAAATAAAATATTTATAACAGAATATTTAGAAATGTGTTATAGATAAAATATCTGCACGTTTAATGTCTACACTGGTGTCATTAACCTGTTGATCAGTGGGGACCAAAATATTTTCAGTTTTCTGCACATTATTAACCTCAAGGCTTTACATCTTTGTTTAATCCAAATACATAAAAAGCTCATAAAGTCCAACAAATAAAACTAGGAACCTCAATTTCCAATTATTCTTCAGCCTTTTGAAGCCATATTGGTCAGACATTCTGCAGTAAATGTTAAACAGTTGGCCTTCACATACTGTCCTTTCGGTGAACACTGGGCAGCTGCCTTTATTGGAAAGGTTATTTGCATTTTAATACATCAGAATAAAATCATTTCAACTTTCATCAAAACAGCTATTTTCCAAAGGTCTTTTCTTTGGAAAATAAATGCTCCTCTAATAAGATGTACTAACAGAAAATTCCAACATTAACTTTGCTTTCAATCTGAACAAACTTTGACAGTGAAATATATTGTTAAATTAATGGGATTTTGGATTTCCTTCTGGAAAGCAAGCTAACTGTTCATAACTGCTAACGGTTCATATGTATGTGTATTCCTAATGTGGAAGAGGTAGTGCAAGAGGTGTAGTGTTAATGACGTTGCTCCTCATTAATGCGTTTTGATAGATCTATCCTCCATTAATTTGTGTAACCTAGAACACAATTATTCACTTTCATCATATGAAAATTGAGTCAGCAGGCCTTGTCTGGCTATAGCATTGTTTCTCAAATTGTGGAGCGTGCCCTAAAGGCGGTTGACAATTGTGGGGTACAAGGCATGTTGGAATCACACACTCTAACCTAGCTTACATTTCTCGTTCTTCTTCTTCTTATTATTATCTGACAAACATTTGAAAATGTTTATTTTGGAGCTCCTCCTGAACAGTTGGAGAATTTAATTCCTTCCCTGGATAATATTCCATGAAATAGCCATCCCTGTTTCTCCATCCATGAATGTTGGATACATCTGTGGGTTCACCGTTTTAATATTGTTTATTATTTTAAGATTATTTTAAGATTGTTAAAGGAAGCAGTGGACTAAGGTCCCTGTGTCTTCTAGTTCTCCTTAATGTCCAGCTCCATGAGAACATGAGACTCATAGGAGAAGCAGAAACCTGTGGAGGCAAGGCAAAGCAGAGGGCAAACAAGAACAGGACCATGGACAGCTCCAGTGATGCCTTGCTAACTGAAGCACCTTTTCCCTAAGTTATCTGCTGGAAAGTTACCTCTGTAGGGAACTTCAGCCAAGTCAGGAATGTGGTAGAGAAGATGACTGGTATCAAAAGCCTTGGTGAGATCAAGAAGAAGGAGAAAGATTACACTCTTCTAACCCCTTTCTTGATAGCGGTCATCAATCAGGGTGACCAAGGCCAGTTCTGCCCCATAACCGCACCTGAACCCATACTGGAATGGGTCCAAATAATAAGTATTGTCCAAGAGTGGTGGTATCATCCCTGACCATTGGCAATATTAACTGGAGTCCAAGAGAATCTGGAGGGGAAGATTTTGAAATTGTCTGGTATAGGAAAGCAAGTAATTTAATACTTTACAACGTCATACTTTGTCATTCAACTGAAACAGCGAATATGAATTTGTTGACTCTGCCTATAGGCACTCTACTGCTTTTACTGTTTTGAAAGCAATGAAATGGAAACCATTTTAATAATGCTGAAGTCAACATGGAAACCTAAAGCATTACCATCACTGAATCATAATGCAGGTAGGTAATTTTGCTTTACTTTTGTTTAATATTTACACTGTACTGTCCAACCAATTTAAAAGTGTGTTGAAGGTGGACCATAAGTGTCATCAGAACTGATCCAGGTAGCATGAGGTGAGTGAGATTGCTTTATATGTGTAGCCTGTGAACTATTGGCTAATCTATCTTCTATCATTGTGATGAATCTAGTTGCTTTCCCCTGTCACTTATGAATTTCCTTTCTGTACCACCTGCACAGATCTTAAAAGTTATGGGCTATTTATTCCACATAAAACCATATTCCCTTGTGGGCAGCAATTTTGGGGCCATATGCCAGGGGTGGACACACACAGAGGCAAAATATGAGTGGGATCAGAAACAAAACTGGGCAGAGCAATGAGTGATTCTCCTTTGTATAGTAGGCTACATATAACACACACACACACACTATTCAAGGAAGCAGGAAGCATTTTCACAGTTCAATGACATATCCCACCTAGGCAAAAGCACTGAAGGAGAGCATATTGCTGGATTTATGAAGGACATGGTCTGGAGAATTCTTGAAGGCTGGATGGAGAAGCATCAAGGGCTATATTATGAAGCTTCTTGCATTTGCTAGATCCGGGATTGGGTAATATTAAAAAATACAGATACATTGGATTTAGAAGGACATGATAATAGATTTGGATGGCATGCATATTTGTGGTATCAAAAGGCAAAAGTACATAAAAGTTTCCAGAACTATATAATAAGAAATATGATTTTTAAAATGTGGGGAAAATATAAAGACTTGTTAGAACAAAAAAACACCATGGTGACTTTCCCCACTGGAAGCAATATCCATGAAAAAATTAAATATGAATCCTAATTGGGTACCATACAGAGAACTGTAAACAGAAAAGGATAACCATTTAAAATTGAAGGAATTTCAAGAAAAAATAGGAAAGGTAACAGTCTTGTTACAATGTCAAATATTGTTACAATATTTCCAGTTGAATGATATATTCAAAGAGGATAAAAATAAAAGATTTAATTATGAAATTTCAAATTACCAGAAAGAAATAATAGAAAATGATAATAAATTGTTATCAAAAATGTACAATATTTTGTTGGAATGGGAAACTAAGGATGAAGAGGTCAAGTGTGTTATGACAAAGTGGGCAATAGATGTGGACATAATATTATGATGGTAGACTGGGAAAGATTATGGAAGAATGATATAAAATTTACAGTGTGTACATTACTTAAAGAGAATTATATGAACATGATGTATAGGTGGTATTTAACACCAGTTAAATTAGCAAAAATGAATAAAACAAGGGGAAATAAGTGTTGGAAATGTAAAGAAATGGAAGGTACAATTTATCACATGCGATGGCAATATAAGGTTATCCAAAAAATATGGGAAACAATATATAACAAATTGGGAAAAAAATGTTTAAAAGAACCTTTGCTAAAAAACCAGAATCTTTCTTATTAGGAATTACAGGAACTGATCTACCAAAAGAATACAAAACTCTGTTTATGTATGCAATAACGGCTATGCAAATATTGCTAGCCCAGCACTGGAAAGGAGAAGAAGTCCTTACTAAAGAAGATTGGCAAATTAAACTAATGTAATATGCAGAAATGGCTAAATTAACTGGCATAAAGTACTTAGAAATCAAGACAACAAATATATTTTTAAAAGGGAAATGTTTATTGCATATATTCAAAACAATGTAAGGAAGTTAATACATTAGCAGGATTTTTCTTTTTTTATAAAAAAAAGACCACTTGCAATGTATGGAGAATGTTTAAATAAGGAAGTAATCAGAGATAAAGATTTTTTGTTGACATGCAAATAATACAAAGTAACCAGGGGAGGGAGTGGAGGGAAGTCAGGGGATGCGATGAATCCCAAAATATGGATTAATACTAATAGTAAATATAGATGTTTTAATTGTTTAATTTTGTGTGTGTGTGTGTGTGTGTGTGTTTCTTTTCTTCTTTTTCTCTCTTTTTCTTTTTCAATGTAATGATCATTTACTGAGAAAATTAATAAAAAGATTTATTTTATTTTTTAAAAAGAGAAGCATCAAGGGCAGGCATAGACAAACTCGGTTCTCCAGATGTTTTGGTACTACAATTCCCATCATCCCTGACCACTGGTCCTGTTAGCTAGGGATCATGGGAGTGGTAGCCCCAAAACATCTGGGGGGGGGCGAGTTTGCCTATGCCTGATCAAGGGCTACATTAGACCCCTAGACCTGAGTTTCCCCACTCCTGATTTATATAGTGATAGAATTAAGACAAAATATCATTAAATTCATGCTACCAGACATAAAAGAACAGCCAACAAAGGTCTCTTGTCTGTGACTAATTCTTGGAACATCCTACTCAGCTTCACTAGCAGCTGGCTGATATTGTCAAATGTCACATAGATGGGCAGGTTGTCAGTGCATTTGGAACTGCAACGTGTGGGAGATGTAGCTGCCTTACATCTGGCAACCATGCTGGTTTTACTTCCTTGCCCCATTTCGTCCCGGCCACGGGACCGAGACAGCACTGGTCGCCCTAACAGATGACCTCCGTAAACAGCTGGATCAAGGCGGGTCGGGGCTGCTGATTCTTCTAGATCTGTCAGCCGCCTTCGACATGGTCGATTATGAGCTTTTAGACCACCGCCTTGCCGACGTGGGGATTCAGGGTACAGTCCAACAATGGCTGCGTTCCTTTATCTCAGGTCGGGGACAGAGGGTGGCGCTAGGGAGGGGGTTGTCACCGCGGCACTCCTTGGTGTGTGGAGTCCCGCAAGGTGCAATCCTCTCCCCAATGCTTTTTAATATCTTCATGCGCCCCCTTGCCCAGATTGTCCGGAGTTTTGGGCTGGGTTGTCATCAATATGCTGATGACACCCAGATTTATCTGTTGATGGATGACCGTCCTGCCTCGGCCCCGGACACATTGACCAAGTGCCTGGAAGCTGTTGCTGGATGGCTACGTGGGAGTCGGCTGAAGCTAAATCCTTCGAAGACAGAGGTCCTCTGGCTGGGTCGGGATGACATGGGGCGGGGGGGCCAACTTCCATCTTTCGCTGGGGCCCAATTAGTGTCAGCCCCTTCTGTCAAGAGCTTGGGGGTAACCTTGGATGCCTCCCTTTCCATGGAGGCACAGGTTGCAACCACAGCCAAGGTGGCATTTTTCCATCTCCGCCGCATTAAGCAGTTGGTCCCCTATCTCTCTCAACCTGATCTAGCCACAGTGATCCATGCGATGGTCACCTCTAGGCTTGATTATTGTAATTCGCTCTACGCGGGGCTGCCCTTGAAACTGACCCAGAAACTCCAGCGGGTGCAGAATGCCGCGGCGAGGCTCCTTACGGGGTCCTGGCTGCGGGATCATATTCATCCAGTGCTTTACCAACTGCACTGGCTCCCGGTGGAGTACAGGATCAGGTTCAAGGTGCTGGTTTTGACCTTTAAAGCCTTATGCGGCTTAGGACCCTCGTACCTACGGGACCGCCTCTCCCGGTATGACCCACAGAGGACATTACGGTCCACAAATAATAACATATTGGAGATCCCGAGTCACAAGGTGGCTAGGCTGGCCTCGACCAGGACCAGGGCCTTCTCAGTACTGGCCCCGACCTGGTGGAACGCTCTGTCCCAGGAGACTAGGGCCCTGCGGGATTTGTCATCTTTTCGTAGGGCCTGCAAGACAGAGCTGTTTCGTTTGGCCTTCGGACTGACGCAGTCTGACCCCACGGTTACCCTCCCCTAAGGTTTTATTTATAATGGTTTTATCTTATTCGTAGATTTTTAATTTTAAAATTGAATTTTAACATTGTATTATTCTGTTGTTTTAACTGAAATGTTTCTTTTATATTTGTGTTGATATTATTTGTTGTTAGCCGCCCTGAGCCCGGTCTTGACTGGGAAGGGCGGGGTATAAATAAAAATTATTATTATTATTATTATTATATCTGGCACCAGCCAGATTAGGGAGCAATTTAGCTATAGACATCAATTACAGTATACTGAATCATCTCACAGGGATTGGAATCAGTGATGCAAGTGGTTATCTTGAAAATGCTTCTGTAATAAGTGATAAATATACAGTCTGTTTTATTACAGCCTAAAGAAGGCATTGCCTTCTGATTCTTTCAAGAACTCTACTGACAATCAAAAGTGTTCTATATGTGAAAATCTTCTTTGTCTAACGTGTTTTAGTTAAGATTCTTTCTTTTTTCCCAGGACAATTTAATTTGTTCATTTCCATGGGGAGGACCAAAGAGAAAATGTGCCAATAACTGGCTTGTATTAGGAATAATTTTTGAGAATACCAGGGGCAGAGGGCGACTAGGGTTTGGATTCCTATATTTAATATATAGTATTAAGTATAGTATTGAATACAATATTTAATATATAGATGATGTCATTGAAAGTAGCCTTCCACTCCTCACTTTTTAAACACAGTTTAAAATAAGTGTTGACTGTATATACTTTCCATGATACTATACGCAGGAACAACAAAGTACTTGGCACCAGGAGGGGGTTCTAAAGTGCCTGCTGTTTCCCACTATTAATGCGCAGGAATGTCTGGAACAGAATTGACAAGAGATTAAATCACCAGCAGTAATGCTAACTCCAATATGTGTGGAAGGAAATCTGAATTTTTGTCTATTACCTTTTTTCACCACTTTGTCTGAGACAAGATGTCTCAAATCACCTTACAAATCTATAAAAAGTAGATAATCAAAACCAAATACTCTAGGGAAAACGCAATAAAACCAAATTCCTAAAAAGTGCTAATCCAACAACAATTGTAAAAAGAATGAATACTAACCAATCACAAAAGTAGGCAGAAAGCATACCATAGCATGGACAAATAAGAATGCCTTAACATGGCACCTAGAAGTTGGCAACCATTATTTCAGGTGTGTTTCCCTAGGGAAATCATTCCACAAATGGGGGAACCACCACTGGAAAAGCTTGTTTTCAGGTTGCCACCCTCTGCAACCTCCCTCAGAGGAGGCACATGGAGAAGGGCCTCTGATGATAATCACAAGGTCCAGGAGGCTTTGGAGGGAAGACTGATTTTTCAGTAGTGTTTTGACTTCCTTCCACTGCATCCTCTTCCTGTGCCAGATTACCATGGAAACAATGCTAGCATTAGCATTATTTCCATGGTGAGCTGGCACAGGAAGATGAACATAGTGGAAAAAAGTCAGAACGCAGCCAAGGCATGAAAGACTCACTGGCCACTTGTTGTAGTTGGCAAAACTTCTTTTAAACTTCTTTTTTTAAGGAAAGAAAAAACTAATCTAGGCCTCCTTGACTTTCGGGTAAGATAAAGATGCCCCCCAGCACGCACACACACACACACAACCCACATCTTAGAAATTATCTTCCCCTAAGAAGAAGAAATATAATGATTCTGTGAAAAGGGAGAGGGAACTTGGCTTTTGTCTCAATTGATGTTTCATTTCTTTTGCTAGTCTACTCTTTTCTGTGATGCCTGATTGATTTCATGTTTGTATTACAGTCATACCTCGGTGTGAGTACGCTTCAGTTTGAGTACTTTCAGTTTAAGTACTCCGTGGACCTGTCTGGAACGGATTAATCCATGTTCCATTATTTTCAATGGGAAAGTTCGCTTCAGGTTAAGTACGCTTCAGGTTAAGTACGGACTTCCAGAACCAATTACACTCATACCTCAGTTTAAGTACGCCTCGGTTTGAGTACTTTCAGTTTAAGTACTCCGTGGACCTGTCTGGAACGGATTAATCCACTTTCCATTACCGTGTTTCTCATATTTTAAGGCATCCCTACAAAATAAGGCATGGCACGATTTTCTGAAGCCTAAAAAATATAAGGCATCCCCCAAAAATAAGACATGCTGGACCCGGCATGAACCAGCAAAGGCAGCAGCCCGCTGGGCTGGGGTTTGCCTTCCTTGTGAGTCTGTTCTTTTACCTCTTGGCGTCGCTATCACTCACTCACGTCAGTCTCTCTTTCTCCTCCTCTCCTCCGCTTTGCGTCGGAGATCTAGGCTTCAGGGGCTTCTCCTCCAGCCGCGCTGCAGGCTATTGTTTCGCCCTGGTTCACCCCAGGGCTTTTAGGGGGTCGCTTAGCCTCGCGTTGCCCCTAGACCCCTTAGGCAGCAGCTTATGTCAAGACTTGCAGCTACATGTCTGGGCATTTTTGCAAATGGCCATTCTGCCTTGCTAGATATATATATATAATCTTACAAACCTTACAAACACTTTCATTGTGTGGTACCAAGTGTTCTATTTGGTTAGTGTACATTGTTCAAAGCATTGTGCAGATATTTGATAAATGGTATATAGTAAAACTGGAGGGACGCGGGTGGCGCTGTGGGTTAAACCACAGAGCCTAGGGCTTGCCAATCAGAAGGTCGGCGGTTCGAATCCCCGCGACGGGGTGAGCTCCCGTTGCTTGGTCCCAGCTCCTGCCAACCTAGCAGTTTGAAAGCACGTCAAAGTGCAAGTAGATAAATAGGTACCGCTACAGCGGGAAGGTAAACAGTGTTTCCGTGTGCTGTTCTGGTTTGCCAGAAGAGGCTTTGTCATGCTGGCCACATGACCTGGAAGCTGTACGCCGGCTCCCTCGGCCAATAATGCGAGGTCACAACTGGACCTTTACCTTTACCTTTATATAGTAAAACAACATAATCAGTACTGTCTTATAAAATTATTTCTAATCACATATGCTTCTGGAGAAGCACGGAATACAAACTTAAAAGACAGCTAGAAGAAGTATCCACCCAATTTAACAAAACAAACATTTTATTAACAACTTTTATGGACAGGAATATAAACTAGAAATTTCAAACCACTTTTTATGGGGAAATTCTGGTTAATATCTCCTTGCCATACCGCTTCATATATGGAAGTGTGTTTCGTCGAAGTTTAGAATTAGGAACCAAATGATTTTTCAGTGCTTTCACTGTAATATTCTTTTTCATAGAGTTATAGAGTTGTAGAGTTGTAAGGAATTCTGTGGATCTTCTAATCCAACACCTTGCAATGCAGGAATCTCAACTTGTTCATGCATGATAGATGGTCATTCAACCTCTTCTCACAAACCTCCAAGGAAGGAGAGTCTACCACACCCCAAGGGAGTCTATTCCTCTGTCAAAACAGCTCTTGCTGTCAGAAAGTTCTTCCTGATGTTTAACTGGAATCTTCTCTGTTGTAACTTGAAGCCATTGGTTTGGGTCCTGGTCCCCAAAGCAGAATGAAATAAGCTTGCTCCATGTGACAGCAACATGACATCCATGTGACAATTTCAAGGTCAAGCTCACCAGCTTGCCTTGCGTCCTTCCCTCTCACAGTGCAGGCATAGCCCATGCCATCACGTCATCAATGTGCTCATTTTTATAATTTTGATCCTTTTTATCTTTGGCCATTTTCTGAGACTGGGCTGATGAGCACCAACTCTTAAATACCAATATGTACAATCCTCATTCCCCGCCCCCAGCCAATGCACAATTGCTATTAGTATGAAGTGGGTACCATATCTATACAAGTGTATGTGCATGGGGCTCCCTCCATGGGGACAGGAACTCGGATCGACTGGGTTCTTGGCAGCCTATTCTAGCCAGCACAATTTTTGGAAGCTCCTTCATATGTTAACATGAGCTGTACTGTGATTCAAATTTCCAAGTTATTGGGGTTACGGTAAGACTGCTATTGTTGTTGTTGTTGTTGTTTTTGTTGTTGTTGTTTAGTTGTTTAGTCGTGTCTGACTCTTCATGACCCCATGGACCAGAGCATGCCAGGCACTCCTGTCTTCCACTGTAGTTTGGTCAAACTCATGTTAGTAGCTTCAAGAACATTGTCCAGCCATCTCGTCCTCTGTCATCCCCTTCTCCTTGTGCAATCTTTCCCAACATCAGGGTCTTTTCCAGGGAGTCTTCTCTTATCATGAGGCGGCCAACGTATTGGTGCCTCAGCTTCAGGATCTGTCCTTCCAGTGAGTACTCAGGGCTGATTTCCTTCAGAATGGATAGGCTGGATCTTCTTGCAGTCCATGGGACTCTCAAGAGTCTCCTCCAGCACCATAATTCAAAAGCATCAATTCTTTGGAGATCAGCCTACTTTATGGTCCAGCTGTAAGTGTAGACCTGACCAAATGTAGTATTGCCAGCTAAGATTTATCTGTGTCTATTGCATTACACACTTAAGTAGTTTTTTTAGCTTGAGTTTTGCTATTCAAAGAGAATGTAGGAAGATCTAGGAACAGCCAGATTAGAAAGGTGATGTTTGCCTAAGACTCTTAAGAACAACAGACCCTGGGATGAAACCATTAGCCAATTGACCAACCTTTTGTACTACAGCAGCATGGAAGCATCAAGTGGACAATAATTACTATAATATCCAAACAACGCACACACAGCAATTTTTTGGCCATAACAGCATGTAAAAGTAAATGAAATAAGATAGATGAAATGGGAGCATGAGTGCAGCAGTTCCAATTTTGTTAATTAGCATGTAGTCATGCTTCAGTGATGCTGCAATTATGCTACCTCATCCTCCTGTATCCCTATTGTGCAAATGCTGCCATTAGGCTCCTAAGAAGCTTATAAAATGGTGCATGATATGTGCCACCTACAGAGATGTCATTACAATGGTGTCGAATTAACAGTATGCTTTTTCAAATTTATAATTATTTGCCTCTGCAGAAGAGCTATTTGGGAACCTATTACTAGTCTTGTGGAAGTTAACTTAATAATTTCCTTTGTATTACTTTAAACACCTGCCACTGAGATTCATATTATAGAATGCATCTCATTATAACATTTATTGTAAGAAACATAGCGTCTATTTGAGATGCAGTAACAGAGCGTGTGATTAAACCAATGATGCTTACTTCATTCCTTCACCAAAACCTCCAAGAGAAGGATTAGATACTATTTTTTAAAAAGTAAGTATCACTATAAGCTAAAGACTGGAAGACACAGCAGAGAGAGAATTTTAAAGGTCACTGCCATTTCTAGTTTTGCACACTCCCCATTTTATTGCATTTTGTTTTATTATCTCAACATCCTAGTCGTCTTATTTCTCAGAAAATGTGATATAAGAGATGTCACGATGTACATCAAGGATGGACTAGCTACATTAATTCTGAAAAATAGATGTTACAAGATTACTTTTGATGTTGATGATAGCTTGTCCTTCACCCTAAGATCCCAGGGTGGATTACAAAATTTAAAAGACAATGTTAAAAAAAACTATGTAAAACAACTTACAATTACAGAAGTAAGGTGGTTTCTAAAAATATAGAACCCAGGTGTCAAAAGCCAGGGTAAAGAGGTGTGTCTTCAAAATGGACTCAAATATGTATTATGAAGATGTCCAATGCACCTTTGTGGGGATCAAGTTCTATAACAGGGGCTGCCACAGAGAATGCTCTCTCCTAAGCCATCCCACCCTGAGCTTCTGAGGTTGGTGGAACAAACAAGAATGGCTGGCATGCTGTGGAGTTGTGTAGCTAACCTGATGGTGGTAGGGCTACTGCTTACTGGGTCATTATAGGGCAGGAACAGGGGTTCCAACTTAAATGAAATACGGGGGTGGGTGGGAGATAAGCTCCTCCCACATAATCAATTACTTGACATGGTGCACACACACCATTTGAATGGCAATACCCCTCAACTGTGGGGAGCAGCCCCCTCAAATATTTTATTGGTGCCAAGACCCCTCAGTCCCTAGGAGTTGGCTCCAATGGGTAGGAAGGTGGCAAGTGCAGGGCTGGAGATTTTTAAATGGAAATAAAAGCACACAAACCACCCCAAAACAATGATAAGATAAGCTTTTCTCCTCTTCCACCAAAATTCTAAAGAAATTCTATCAAGTCCTGAGAAAGAGCTATAAAATTGGAATTCTCTTTAACTATAGCTAGAGAAAACTTAAATTTTTTAGGAAAGGTTTCAGTACAGCCCTACTGGGGAGTAATTAGGCAGGGACAAAGACCTTGCAGTAAGTTGCTAAATTGGTCATTAGCAAGCATCTCCACCTGCCTGGGCATCTGTGTGTGTGTGTGTGTGTGTGTGTGTGTGTGTGTGTGTATTAAAAAAGGATATGGAAAAGTGGTAGCAGATTACTGGAGTCAATATGGAGCAGTTAATTTAAGTTGGGCCACATCCAGGAAGTTTCTTTGTTGACATAGAGTTATTTCTTGCACTGTACAGATCTACTTCTATAACCAGGAAGTTTTGAACGGTTGTATGCAATTTAACCCGAATTCTTCTCCCAAACTCCCAACTCCAGAAACTTTAAAAAAAGAACAACCAGCTGTCTGTCTTATTTTCTATTAGGCACATGCATCATTGCACACAGGTGTTTCAGTTTGTAATTCTTAGCTAACTAGGGGGGAAAGAATTGCCATGGAAACAAGTGCAAGATAGGCCCACCCACTGTGAACACATTCAGTCATACTTGCTGACTCTTAGGTTATAATTTAGAGAACCAACTGTATAATCCATCAAAGTTGTTCATATATCCACTGCTGTAAATGAGGCTTTCAGCGCTAGCTGGGTTTTCTCTCCGCACATGTAATTGTGCTTTGAGGCCTAAATAGATGGAGTCAGCTGGTTGGAAAGGCTTTAAGGCTTCTTCCCATCAGTGCTGGCTCCAGCTTTTATTTTATATTTTATTTCCATCCCCCCCCCAAAGCATGTAAAACTGAATGTGCACAAGTTAAATGTGTGTTAAGTTCCAGGATTACTGTAACTAAATTAATTATTGCTACTCCCAACAGGTGTATGCATGAGTGTGTGTGACCCTGCTTTCCAGGAGATCACTGCCTTGTGCTTCTGCAGACAACAAGGATCCGATTAGGATTTCTAAAGTCAGGAAGACAAATATATGAAAGTGTACATAGTAGTAGAGTCCACTGCATTCTACTAGCATGCTTTCATCATGCCTGCACAGCCCCACTGTGTGAAAGTTGCATAAGAAAACCATGTACATCAAGGGAAGTCCTTGAGATGGTTTATATGTAAAGCTTAGGTATGTAAAATGAAATAGTGGAAGACAAGAGCCAGATGTGAATTGGGTCCACTGGCCACCTTCCACCCCACCTGCTCTGTAACCAGAACTGAAGGGGTAAGTAAGGGCAACTAACCATATAATTAATACAGCATAGTAAGACACACACCATGTACCTGTTCACTTAGTGCAAAATCATCTTACATTAGTTTGCACTATTCTTAAAAAAAAGAGGAAAATAATCACCTAAAGAGGAAATGTATTGCGAAAGATATTCAAATTGGCAACGAGTGAGGATTCAATTTTTTTTTGTACCCTAACAAAGTGAAAAGCTAGTTCCAGTGAATTTATGTTTCATTACCAAAGCATTTTCATTGATCTTTCTTTAAAAAGCAGTTGACATCATGCATCATGAGAATTGTGGCCTATCCAATATGCATAGTTTTTCCCCCTTTAGTTTTCCTTATTCCAAAGTTTCATTGTCAAGCAAAAAGTAATATTTGTCCTTATAATTTTTTATGTTGAGCAGCTGCTGACAATTAGAAGGAGGAAAGTCATCAGGCTGAACCCTGAATTCTAAACTACTCTTAAGCAATTGTAAGCCTTTATTGGAGAATTTTGTTTAAACCTTTGGAATCAGTGGAGTTTTAAAGTATTGTCCTGAGTGCCAGTGTAGGTGGTTGGGGGTCATAGGGGGAGATCATTTCTACTGCAGAAAAATAGCAGGGGTCAGCTGAATAACCCCTAATCTATCATAAGTGAAGCTTGCACTAGCGAGTAGCCCTTTTGATGCAGGAATGTGATTGTAATTCAGGGTGCAGGGAGAATTCCTTGCTTTCACATTGAAAGGATCATCAGAGGGCATGCACCTTCCCGTGCACGAAAAAAATAATGGTGAAGGATCATATACCCTAATAATTCTTACTGATGCCCACTTTTAAGGAATTTCTGCTGCCAATGCAATACACAATATGCAAATAAAATTATTTTAATTTTTTTTTATTAAGTGATGGCTCAGTTCGCTATAGAAAATCAAAGTCAAGCAAGCATGGAAAACAAATTAAAACTCAGCAAAAGAAAGAGTTTGATAATGCACATACCCACTTATAACAGTAATGCTTTATTAGTGAAAGTGTTCACTGCAACCTTATTTGAAACTTGGTAAAAACTGGAACTAATGTTTATTGCTGAAGACAGAGAAGAATAGCTATCTCATTACCGATAACAAAGAGCTAATTAAATTGTTTCCACTACAAAATTGTCTTGAGAAAAATGAGCAGAAAGGCCCAGAAGCCTGTTTTTAGAGGTACTTCTTTCAAAGTGACAAATTAAAAAGCACAACAAGAATGACTAATCAATGTAATAAAACAACAGCTGCAATCCTAAGCATATGCACTTGGGAGTAAATACACAGCCATTATTAGTACTTACTTTTGAGTAGACATGGGGTGAATCTCTTTGCAAACCTTGGAAGCTAAAAGCTAACTACACTGATGACTCCAACATGACCTCTTCTGAAAGGGGTTACACTCTGCTTTAAATGGCTTGTAGGTCATCTGGTGGCAATCTGAGATTCAGCATTGTTACAGGAAAGCCAGGTGGCTCATTAATATTGCCTGACTTTTACTGCTTCTGCCAGGGCCGGCTCATCATAGACCCCCAGTGGCGCAGGGCCGGTCCGCTGCGCGCGGCGCCCACCTGCCCACCGCGCTGGAAAATGGGGCGGGAGGGCGCCGTAGAGATCGTGCTGTGTCTGCCCGCCCGCCCGCCGCGCAGCAGCGCCGCGCCCACCCGCCCACCGCGACAGGGGCGCTTAAGACGGCGCTGGCTTCTGCCTAGTTTGCCAGCCATGACCATTACTGCACGGGGATAACCTTGCCATAGCAATCCATACCCTGCTATCCTTCTGATTGGATTACTGTAACACAGATTATGAATAGGAATTTAAACCTGGTTCCATATAGGTCTCAATACTGCAACACACTAACAAAGGAGCTGGAAACTCAGAGAGGGATAAAGCCTGTTATTTGGTCTTGACAAGTCCATAGCTCTTGGCTCTTGGTTCATCTCAAACTGTTACTGATGGCCCAGCTACTGACAGTTTTGTCTTGTTTTTCTTCTTCTAGATCCATTTGTGCACAAAACATTTGATGTTGTATCCAGTGGTGTCACTCAGCTGATGGTAAAGCTTCCATCAGCAGAATGGAGTGATAACCAATTTTGGGTTTCCTCCATCTAACCTTTTGAAATCTACTGAAGGTGATTGAGTGACCCTTCAGAGCAGGTCTAGTGGGGCTGCAGGTGGCTTCAAGGTGGTGGTGGTTTGGGTTTTTTCTTCCTCATCCTTTCCCTATTCTTTGAACTAGCAAAGGTTACATATGCCTTTCGAACATTTAGAGAGTGGAAGAGCCTTTAGGTCAACTCTTACATATTATACAGTGTTCTGCTTCTTACAAAGGCCATTGAATATGTGCCATTTATCCTCTGGCCTATAACTATCTTCTTCCGCAGCTTCTTTTTTATCTGAAGGTATAAAATGTTTTTGCTTAAGCATCTGTCATGCTTTGAAATATGTTAATTTAATATAAGGCTCTATTGCGACTTAACAGTATTAGCTGATGCTGAAATTGTTCTTTCCTAAGTGTCAGCGTGGTTGGCGCCATAAATCAACTGCACTGAAATTCTGTTGAGAAGGAGCAGTTTGTCTTACTGAAAAATGAACTTGCATTGGCTTATATTTTCCAGCATTAGCCATGCATTCCTGTGACATATGTCAAAGTTAGTCAGTATTTTGGAAACTGTCTGCAATGGTTAAGATGTTAAATAGCAATGAATGGGTAATCTGTGAGTGTGATGATGGAACCTGCCCTTTGGGAAATCAATATTAATATATATGAAATTTCTTTATATTACTTTTATTGAAATAGCACATTCTTATTCAAGACTGCCACTTTCCAAAGAAGAGACTGATATGAAATGGAAACCTACAGTAAATGATGACTTTAAAAATATAGCACAATGATTGTCACAGACAGGAGGCTTCTCTGGTTGGCTCAACTTGGCTGTCAGTCTCAGTAGCTGTCAGGGTGACATTTAAAATCTAAAGGCTGAGGAAAAGCCAGATCTATTTTTACACTAACCTATCCTTTCTTAGGTAGAAGGATGCTGAAATAAGAACAGGGGACACAGAACTGGGGGAAAGGCTGACCACAACTTTATTGGGTACAGATTAACAGTAGGAAGGCAAGGATTTTGTTTCTGAGAACCTCCATACTGTTGCAAGTGATTGGCCCAGTCTGCCTGTTGGGTAGATTTTGGAAGGGTGGGGGGAAACTACCACATTCCTACAACTGAGGTGAAGCTGTTACATCAAATAGCTTCCTATGTCCCATGTCACAAGATGGGGGTTTCTTTCAGTGAGGGACCGGAGAGCCTACCCCTATTCAACTTTCAGCTGTGGATCCTGCTTGGGAGAAGGACAGTTTAGCTTGTTGTACGGGATATTTTGGGGAAAATGAAATTTCAGTCCCCCAGGATACAGCTCTGCTGCCACCATGGACACAGGCATTGGCAATACAGGAATGAAAACATCCAACAAACCTGAATGTGAATAATGAAAACAAATATTCTCATTTGTTTAACATACTTCATTAACTCGTATCCATTAATTTGAGGTGATCTTTCCTCCCAGAGGGCCACATTCAGATGCTACTTGGCCATGAAAGGTTGGACCAGAGCCAGAGTCACTCTATATACTTTTTCACATACATATTCATTTAATTTTGTCTCTTTCTCTACTTGTCTCTTTCTTACCTTCTCTCTTTCTCATTGCTCTTTTCATCTCCCACCCTCCCCTCCCCAGCTGCCTCTAATGGAGAGCCAGTGTGATGTAGTGGTTAAGAGCAGTGGACTCGTAATCTTTTACACTGGGTTCACTTCCCCACTCCTCCACATGAAGCTTCTGGGTGACCTTGGGCTACTCACACATCTCTGAAGTCTCTCAGCCTCACTCACCTCCCAGAGTGTTTGTTGTGGGGGAGGAAGGGAAAGGAGAATGTTCGTCGCTTTGAGACTCCTTAGAGTAGTGATAAAGCGGGATATCAAATCCAAACTCTTCTTCTTCTACTCTTCAACCTACCCACGCCTCAGTAATTAGGCTTTGCTTATTGTTCTTTCTGGCAAAGATGAGAAATCTCTCTCTCTCTCTCTCTCTCTCTCTCTCTCTCTCTCTCTCTCTCTCTCTCTCTCTCTCTCTCTCTCTCTCTCTCTCTCTCTCCACTGTACACACACACTTTCAAAGAAGCTTGCTTTTAAGCCTAATTATTGCACCAGTGGATGGAGGGGTAGAAAGTACAGGCCAGATGGGGAGACCCAGGAGACCACACTAGGGATCACCATCTCTGAACTAAATGCATGAGAGAGAGAAAATGAAACACTGAAAGTGGATTGAATAGCAAAAGAAAAAGCAACAACCTGTCTACTCTTATCTAGTGGGCTGTGTTTGTACTGCTGGGACAAAAGCTGAGTGCAGGGTCTGTATTGTGGAGATGAGCAGAAGTTAATCTAAACTAGTTTTACTCAACATAGGTGACTTTAAATCTACCACAGTCATATGGGCCATAGCATGTTCTGGTCAGTATTAGTTACCAAAGTTTCATTGGTGGGCAAGGGTTTACATATTTATTCATTGAATTTTTGGACAATGTATGTGCAAATAAAGCACCTTTATTTTTTCTCCCAATAAATATTTATTCTGATATAGTTACAGCCATGCCAAAAGAAATGTAAAATAGCATTTTAATTCTTTCTCAGATTCTACATAGAAGGTGAGAAGAAATTACTTTTAAGATTCCTATCTTAAAGATTATACAAGTCCTTGTGATTTATATCCTTTTAGGGGGAAAAGGTGGTTCTTTCTGTCATTGCAGAAGATGCCATCAACATACTATCAACTTGTTTAGCCGTCATCCAGGCAGAATCCTATGACATCCCTGGCCTCACTGTAATTATCATCAAATTAAGTTGACTGGTTGTCTTACTCAGTAGAAGACATATTCATAGATTCATATGGCTAGAAAGTGAAACTACAAACTGGGGTGAATCTTATTTTTAAATTGCTCATTTGTTTATTTATTACATTTATATCCCACTTTTCATCTACGTAGCTCCAGGTGGCATATATGGTTCTATTCCTCCCCATTTTATCCTCACAACAACCCTGTGAGGTATAAGTTAGGCTGAGAGACTGTTACTGTCCCAAGGTCATCCAGTGATTTTCATGACTGACAGAGTATTTGAACGCTGATATCCCATCTAACCCCATACCCACTATACCACACTGGCAGAAATGGCAAAAACACAAAATAAATTAATTATGAAAGGCATTCAGCTTAACTTCACAGCTTCTGTTTTGAATGTTGTTGGTTTTTTAATGCTCCCTCTCCCTTGAGGTTTGGAAGTGAAGTGTATCCTAAGCTTTTCATTAGTAAACATTTTGTTCCTTGCATATAATGGTAAAGAAACAAACCGAACAAACAAACAAACAAACAAACAAACAAACAAACAAACAAACGGAATGGCCTGTAACATTATAGTCTCAACGAAGGCTATAAATGAGGGGAGCTGGAGGGGAAGAGAGTGCTGTTCACAAGTGATATCCCCTGCCTAGACACAATGGATGGTTTAATAAGGAAAAAAATCAGCCCCATCCCTTTTATTTCTCAAATTTGGCTTTAATGTTCCAGCTCTGCTGTTCCTTTGGATACACTGCAGAACCTAGCGTATAGATTCTGCTAGAGTATTAGCACAGCATTCATCCCAGTGTGAGCCAGATAGAACATTCTGGTGCGAATGCATCAGTCCACATAAGTATCCATAAAACTCACATGAAAGGCTTCCACTGCAATCTGAAACATAACTGTGTCAAATTCACTTTTACTATCAGTTTTGCATCCATATCAAATTTTGCTGAGGAAAAATGATAACAATCCCAGTATATTTCTTCTTTATGTCCTCCCATTGCATGTTTTTAAAAAACAAAAACAAAACACCTTTACTGAGTTCTTAAGGACGATTTATGCTGTAGAGAAGGTGGAAATTCCTGGTCTTATGTCCTCAGTGAAGCACCAACTTTCCAGATGGATCCAGGGGTGCAGAATTCTGTCAAATCCACAGTTCTGCTGGAAACTGGAAAGTTCATACTGCCTGATAGCTGTTTTGAGGATGAGACAAAGTCATTAAATGGTCTCTCCTAGGGATTGAGGGTTGTTAATGTTAATGTTAAGGGATGTGGGTGGTGCTGTGGTCTAAACCACAGAGCCTAGGGCTTGCTGATCAGAAGGTTGGCGGTTCGAATCCCCGCTACGGGGTCAGCTCCCATTGTTTGGTCTCAGCTCCTGCCCACCTAGCAGTTCAAAATCATGTCAAAGTGCAAGTAGATAAATAGGTACTGCTCCGGTGGGAAGGTAAACAGTGTTTCCATGCACTGCTCTGGTTCGCCAGAAGCGGTTTAGTCATGCTAGCCACATGACCCAGAAGCTGTACGCCAGCTCCCTCGGCCATTAAAGTGAGATGAGAGTCATCCATGACTGGACTTAATGGTCAGGGGTCCCTTTACCTTTTAATGTTGCACAAGGCTGGAAAAAGTAGCCTCTCAAAATTCTTCACTCTGTTTGTGGGTGACATATGGGAGGCATTTCACACCACATTTTGGAGAGTTGAAATTCTCCAACATTTCATGAGAAATTTGAATGGGAGAATGGAAACAAAAACTTGTCAGAAGAGGCTCTTCTGGGAGAGTGTGACTTGACTCTAATTTTGAGCTGGCAATTTTCCATCTTTGAGAAGTTGGCCATTCAAAATCTCATCCAGTTACAGTTATGAGTAGACACTCACTGGGCCCTCCCCTCTCCTTCACACTCCTGATGACTCAGAACCCCTGGATACTGAGGGTCTGAAGCAGGGAACCTGTTATATGTACATAGACTTTCCTTACAACTTAGACCCCATGGCAGTGCCCCAAATGACAAGGGGAGCCTACACACCTACAACAGGGTCCCCACTTCAGACCTTCAGCCTATGAGGTAGATGGTGGTGGGACTATGCTGGTGGGAGTGTGATGGAGGGGCCATTGGGTGCAGCCCCACCTTCCCAGTCTATGCAGTTGTGATAATGTGGACCATAATGCCTGAAGAGAGCCCACTTAGTATAGTTAATTCTCCCTGAATAGGTTTTGGAAGGGTTTTTTCTTCTTGTTGTTCATGGGTTACGTTTACATTTTTTTAATGTTAGCTTGATTATTATTTTTTAAAAGGCAAACAACTTTGATTCTGCTGCTCTGCTTGGTATTAAAATTGAATAAAAACAACCACAAAATGTAATAGGGGCTTAAAAATAACTCAGGACAAAGAAAGGACAAATAGCAATTAAAGCCATTTCACCTCCAGTGCTCTGCGTAAGTAAATAATAAAGGTTGCATCTAATAGAGTGAAGCAAAGGCAGAGAGGTCTGTTTGTACCATTCCACGTAATGGGAAATCAGTCTTTTTCTCAGACTGATTGCCCAAATAACATGCTGCCATTAAAAATGAACTGCAAAAACAAAACATGCAAGCTTTTATGAAAATGTACTTAAGAGATTTGTGGCTATATCAGGCAAAGCACGCAATGCTATAAAGGTGCGCTTCAACCAAGGCACAGAGACAGATATATAATTAATTTAAAAGGCAGCTTAAATTGTGCCAGCCTCATTATATGCCTGCCTCTGCCCAATAACATAAATTTTTTGGTTTTTTTGCTGTCAAGGAGAAGGATGATCTGAATATGTTATTGCTCCGCAAAGCAACTGTTGACAATGCATATTCTCCACATTCTCTATAAAGAGTGTTTGCCATCATGTTTACTGATGATAAAACTTCTGGATTCCAAGGAGATTTTAATAGCATGGAAACAGTTTCTCCAAGAGAGCAGGCATGGCAAAGTTATGTGGAAATTAAATAATAAACTTCTTTCACTTGCTTTGTCTTAACATTTGAACAATTTGATACTCAACCAAAAAATTCATATTTAGTCTGGGGAGTGCTGCAGAAACACGTAAAGCCCTCTATCCTTCACTGAGGTAGTTTCCAGTTGCTACAAGGGTCTGGATGGATGCTGTGTACATCTATTGGTCACAGGAGGGATGTGGGTGGCACTGTGGTCTAAACCACAGAGCCTAGGGCTTGCTGATCAGAAGGTCAGCGGTTTGAATCCCCGCGACGGGGTGAGCTCACACTGCTCGGTCCCTGCTCTTGCCAACCTAGCAGTTTGAAAGCACGTCAAAGTGCAAGTAGATAAATGGGTACCACTCTGGCAGGAAGGTAAATGGCATTTCCGTGCACTGCTCTGATTCACTAGAAGCGGTTTAGTCATGCTGGCCACATGACCCGGAAGCTGTACACTGGCTCCCTCGGCCAATAAAGCGAGATGAACACCACAACCCCAGAGTCGTCCTCGACTGAACCTAATGGTCAGGGGTCCCTTTACCTTTACCTTATTGCTCACGGGACACCCACCACCCACCTTCTAAAGAGGGACAGGACCTTTGCCCCTGATGCAACAGACACTTTTCTAAGTGTGCTTGAGCAACCCAAGCAAACTAACACAAACCAAGATTTGATTTATTGAAATTAAAAATAAAAACATATAAATCACACAACACAATGTTTTCACTATGTGTGGCAGCACAGGCATATATAAAATTGCAGGTGCATTTGATTCTAGTTCTAACACCACCTATTCTGAGCTGAAGAATTTAAGATGCCTGATGCTAGGAGAAGGAAAATGGGAGGGTTGGGAGTATGACATGTGCCATACAAATTCCCAGGACATAAATTCTTAAGTTACATCTTTTTTCTGACTCATATTGAGGAGCTGTTTGCCATTGGGTGGATGCAAATGTGTGGAAGAGCTCTTAACCAGAAGCAGCCAGAAGATATCATGCCTGCAAGGTTCCCTCTTCCTCTCTCTCAGTTTCAATCCTGAAGCATCAGAAACCTCTATCCAAAGTGTCATGGCTTTAAATGCAATGAATGGTGTATTTGTGACAGGTGCAGTGAAGCTCAAAATAGTTAATTAACATTTGAAACTAACTACTTGCATATACTTTCTCCTCTAATAGTGGTGTATAAGTGAGGGAGGGTTTTTTTAGTGATGGCAAATGAAAGGTGATCCACGGTGAGACCATTTTCCTTACTTTCCTGGGAAAGTAGCGAGGGGGCTGAGCTTTTATCTTCCTACGCCTGGGCAGATGTGTTGCCCACCTTTCAGCTGTCTTAATACCCCTTTTGGGGGGGATTGATCAAATATATATTTGGCAGAAATTCACCTCTAGCCAGGAAAACATTTAGACCAGGCATCCCCAAACTTTGGCCCTCCAGATGTTCTGGACTACAATTCCCATCATCCCTGACCACTGGTCCTGTTAGCTAGGGATCATGGGAGTTGTAGGCCAAAACATCTGTAGGGCCGCAGTTTGGGGATGCCTGATTTAGACAATGTGACTAGACCTGCATTTTCCAACCATTCCCCTGTTGTTCCACAGCATTTTAAGCCAGGAGCAGTAACTGGCATCCCACATAATTGGATGCTATTAAGCTGGATGGTATGATTGTGCATGGTACTCAGGGCTGTCTTAAGCATATGTGGCACTGGGATGTAAAGATCCGCCGGGTGCCCCTCTCCCCATGTTGCCCAGTCCCAGGTGTGCAGGAGGGCAGAGCCGACCGGGGCCTCAGCGTCTCGCTGGCTTGGTTGCTCCCAAACTCGTGGCACAGAGTTGCCCACAGCAGAAGAGCCCACCGAGGCTCTCTGACCAAGGGGCGGGCTCTTCCCCAGACTCAACTCTCGGGCCCCAGACTCTCGGCCTGGTGTCCCTATGAGCCCAGCACCCAGGTGCCCCGCACCCCTAGCTCCTCTGGATGAGACGGCCTGAATGCAAACCACACACAAAGGAGCAGTGACTGGGACTGTGCAGGATTACACTCTCCTCCTACCAGCTGGAAAGCAGGAACATCCAATCCTGCATGTGTGAAACAGCACCTACACTCCATAGGAATGATTCCTGCAAGGAAAATAAAGATATCTTATCTTATCATCTGCTCAGCAGCTGTTGACTGGCAGCATTGTTCATGCATGGCAGGGAGTCAGAAAGGAAGTCTTCCTGGGCCTAGCTTCTCCTGGGAAGATGCAACGTCAGGTCAGATAGGTCTTGAACTTTTTGTGCACATTTTACACATTGCTTGCCTCTCCTTGGATCACTCTGGCCCATCCAACTCAACTTTCAGCAGTCTGTGACTGTACCCAACTCATGCCATTTGTTGTTGTTGTTTAGTCGTGTCCGACTCTTCGTGACCCCATGGACCATAGCACGCCAGGCACTCCTGTCTTCCACTGCCTCCCGCAGTTTGGTCAAACTCATGTTCGTAGCTTCGAGAACACTGTCCAACCATCTCGTCCTCTGTCGTCCCCTTCTCCTTGTGTCCTCCATCTTTCCCAACATCAGGGTCTTTTCCAGGGATTCTTCTCTTCTCATGAGGTGGCCAAAGTATTGGAGCCTCAGCTTCACGATCTGTCCTTCCAGTGCGCACTCAGGGCTGATTTTCTTCAGAATTGATAGGTTTGATCTTCTTGCAGTCCATGGGACTCTCAAGAGTCTCCTCCAGCACCATAATTCAAAAGCATCAATTCTTCGGTGATCAGCCTTCTTTATGGTCCAGCTCTCACTTCCATAAGTCCAATTTGAATAGGTCCAATTTGGTTCAGGCCTCAGCTGAATCTGATACATAGCCCTCACATATCTGATACCTTCCTTTGGTCATTACTCTCAAACATCCTTCAAATGATAGTTTTCAGAGCACAAGTTAAGTTTGTTTATATTAGATTATTGTAAATTATAATTGTAACAATAAATATTGCTTGTAATGTCTTTTTCACCCTATTTTGTTTTTTAAATTTTGTTCATCCTGAAAAGAATACTTTGCAGTAGTTTTGGGTCAAGGTAGTGCTTTGTCTGAAGCTTCCCAGTAAGATTTATGCATGGGCAGCTATTTCCTTTCTATAGCCAAGATTCTCAACATTCATTTCCAATAATTTGTTTCATAAAAAAGAAATTTTCAGCACTAGATTCATCATGGGTATTATGCCTTCTTCTAAATCTCAGGAACAGATATGAAGGTCACCGAACTATCATATTGAAAAGAAAAACAGAAACTCATTAACAAAGTTCACAATAGTTTGTTCTTCGTTGTTCAAAATGGAAAAGGAACAATCACAATCAATTATCTTTGCCCCATCAGCCTGAAAAGTGGTTTGCCATGTGCCATGTGGGGTTTCTGTTTAAGAGACATGAGTCCCAAAGCCCTTTGTTGCATGAAACCTGATGGTTCTATGGTTCTTTGGATCCTAGCCAATGTGTTTAATTGTGTCAGCTATCCCTGCAAGCCATTTAATTTGGAATAGTTCCAATAGCTTCTATAACACCTGCATATCAAAATTGTATTAGTAGTTTCTGTAGCACACAGTATTTTTTTTTTCTAAGGGTACTTCCAGAAGTTGTTCTCTCACTGTAAGCTGCATATCTCCACGTTTCAGCAGGCTCCATAGCTGCCAAGTTCTCCCTTTTTTAAGGGAAATTCCCTTATGCTGAATAGGCTTCCTCGCGAGAAAAGGGAAAACTTGGCAGCTATGGCAGGCTCATGCACATATCTTCTGTCATGCCAATTGCTGCTCATTTTTATGAGACAATGAGTGGGAATTCCTCATTTAAACAACTAAATATGGAAACACCATGCATATCTATTGTTATAGATTCTGCAATTGGAATCCCTAATCTAGAACTTATGTAGAGTTGCCATATTTCAAAAAGTAAAAACCAGGTGGAAGTTGAGCTTTTTTTCAAAAACAATTTTTCCATTGACTTGCCTAACATCAAGGACAAAGTGGTGAGGTCAGAGCTCTGACAGGCCTGCTGTCACCAATCTGTTACTTCCACCAACACACCCTTGTTGCCCTTGCCTCACTGCCACCCTGCCACAGTCCTGCCCAGCTAAGCATCAGTGACACTAATGTCAGGAGGGTGGCTCTATAGTTGCCCCACTATACATCCCACCACTGGTGAGCCCTCCCTTCCAACCTGACAGACATTATTATTCCAGTAGTTTGAGGGATGGAGCTCTGCCAAAACCCTCTTTTATGGGCTTCAGGAAGCAAGCTTACTAATCACTGGATGTGTAACTTATGGTTACTAGTATACTGCTTATGATATCCAGGATTCGGATGCCTCTGGATATTAGCCACTGAGGAACATGGAGCAATAGAGTGCTACTGCATCCATGTTTTGTTTGTGAGCTTCTCATAAGCATCTGGTTGTGTAAACACTAGACAGGTCTTTGTCCTGATTCTTCCGGACTTACATTCTTAAGTTAGATAGCTTATTGTAAGGAAATGTAGCAGGCAGAGAGAGGGGAAAGAAAGCAAGAAAACATTCTTCAAAATTTTAGTAAGTTTCATCATTAGAAGTATAAAGAAAACTTATCATATGGTTTCCAAAGAGGTTTATTATTACTATTATTATTATTACATTTGGCAGCAAAGTACAATGTATGAAAAAGCTTATGTGAAACAAGATCCGGAAAAATGCATTAAAGTGTTTAAAACAAGAAAACATCAAATAAAATCAATACGGGAGATTATTAGAACATTGTACAAGTGAGTCTGAGTCATGGCAATTATTTTGATGTTTGCCACTTATTTTATTGAGCAACCTAGTTGTTACTTCTGGCTTACCCCAAAGGAACCCAACTCAGTGGCCAAACAGTCATTAAAAGCTTACCTGCTGTGTTTCTAGTCAACAAAAAGTGGTATTCCTGGATGAAACTACACCTGAAGCTTTAAAAGGCTGTTCTGTAAATAAGATCTTCCTGCTTCTGATTCTCTGATCTTCATTACAGTTGAACGGCACATGCTTAGGGTAAAACAAGACTGTCCCCCATTATGTATTCCTGAAACAGCTTGCCTAGAATCAACAGCACAGGGGACTGACATTTCATTACTGATGAAAGGAGTAAGTGTTCATGCATTACCGCTGATTTGAACAGTCAGCTCCTAATTCACTGCTCTTCCATCGATGGATCTCAGAGGGGGGCAAAAACTAAAATCTATCTGAACTAAGTCCAAGTAAATTATATTTCTAATTGTAATGATTTCTGAACAAAAAGATGTACAGAGATAGCTTTCTGAAATTCTTTAAGTGCACAGTAGCACACATGCAGTTAACTGATTAAATGTGACAGGTAAGCCTGGAATCCACTAATGTAGTTACTTTACCAATTTACACTAATTTACTGATGATGCCCCCCCCCCTTGAACTAAATTAATGAAGACTCTGGGCTACTAACCTTGACATCACTCACAATCAAATTAACTTTGATTGTGAGACGATCATGAACTGTATGCATTCCCAAATTTTCAGTGTTGCATCACACTTGCAAAACATATTCAATTATCTATATTGTGGAAAGCGCTTGTGCTTACTTATTTATGCATGGAATTCAGAGAGTTGCAGAATTCTAGAATCATGGAGGAGACATGAACCTGAACTACCTTCTCCAACCTGGGAAAGTCTAGCTTGCCATTGCTAAAAATCCTAAGCATGATTTCAATAGGTTGTTTCATAATGTTTCAGATTTTTGTGTGTTTGTAAATCTATGCCTATCATGTCATCAAGTATGTCCTAGTTCTCATATTTTGTGAATGTAAAAAAAAACTGGGCTCCTGCAAATATCCATGGATTGAAAATTCCAAAGCTGCACCTTAAATAAATAAATGCAGAAAGGTATCTGAGATATGTGGAAGGTTCAACAGTATTTTTTTTAAGCGAGAAAAATATATATGTAGTTGATGCATCAGGTTGTGTATAGCATTGACATTTTTCTTCTAAAACCCATGACTTCAGATATTTTTATCATGACACATGCTTCTGCATGGGAAAGATTATGAGTTTTTAATTCATCAGTTTCAAACCTAATGTGAATATGTTTCTTCCATTATGGCTCATTTGTTTAGGATGTGCTTCCTTAAAGGAAACCAAAGAATATAAGAAGGACCTGATGGATCATGATCTCACCATGGCCAACCAAGATGCCTATGAAAAGGCAGCAAGCAGGAGCTTAGCACAAACATACTTTCCCCTCCTGTGGTTTCCAGTAACTGGCATTTCAAAGCATAGCTATTGTGACTAGTAGCCATTGATAATGTTCCAAGTGCTAACCAAGCAAAATGGGCATACCTTTTAGTACCTTATGAATCAGCCCCAAACCATTTATCTGGAGAAATAAATGTAAGCAGAAAATGACTAAGCAAAAGGCGAAGAAGTTGCACTCTATGAGAGGGTTTAATATTTGAAGTATTTATTTGAAATACATCTATTTCTTGGTGCTCCTGTCTCTTTTTCTGGTTTCTTAAATCAAAACTTTGCAATGGCTGAAACAGTTATACTCTGTGTTTGTGAATGCAATCCAGTAAGGCACTGTAGTGTATTTATAGTTTCACCTTCCCTCTCTGAAATACTATATGCCTATATGAAATAGTTATCTCCCATTATCCCTACTTTTGTGTGGTTTGCATGTGACAATTACTACATTTCACAGCTCTCCTGAGAGGAGAGTTTTTAATAATGTTGTTTGAAGCTCCTTTGAGACTGCATTCTTCTTTGCTATTTTTCCTTAGAAAGATAACTGCTTCCCTTTATTATATTTAAAGGTGGTTGTAGCTTATTTTGATTTTTTTAATATAACTATTCCTATATTATATGCATTGTTTCTGCAGTGGTAAGTCTGGAAGATTAAATTAGAGATAACTGCTGGAAGTTTGAATGGGGTTAAAGAGAGAGGTTGAACTCTCCTTACATGTATTAGGAACTATAATGTGTATTCTTTGTAAAGGATCTGATCAGCACTTGCACCATAAATATTTTACAGGATAGAGGTGGAATTCCAAACAGCCTCCCACAATGGCTGCTATTTGTGTCTGTAGTCAGTAGCCAGGAGACCAATTGAAGAAGACTTGCCCTCTGAGGGATTCCAACATCTGGTTGTTTTGAAAGCCCTCTACGGGATTCCAACAACTGGATTGTTTGCCAGACATTTCTAATGTTCATCATTTTTAGACATTTCTAGTTCCTCAAGGATTTATGTATCCCAGTGATTCAACAAAAGAGACAGCTGGAACATCTGATCACTGAAGAAACAATTATAAACACATTTTCTCCCCTAGTTCCTTCTTTGAGAGGCAAGCCAGAAAGCACATCATTAAGAACCTGGCTGAGGAAGTCCCCACTTAGGGAGAGACCAACATTCTGATTATCAATTTTACCATATTTATTGTAAATTACCTCAAGAACAGTTATCAGGTAGGGTAACAATATTTTACATAAGTAATATCTGTTGATCTGCATCTAGCTATGTCTGCAACTATATATTTCTCCAATATTAGCATCAATTTGCAATGTTAATAATTCTATATTTTTCCTATATTAGCATCAGCTACTTTTAAACCCATTTTAAGAGAAAGTTGAATGGACCTGTTGTGCTATTTGCTTTGCTTCCTTTCTTTCAATATATGTCAATATATTGACATATCTATATATCACCTATATTGTGTTTGTATGTACAGTTCTGAATGCACATTTGTCGAAAAGTCCGTAAGTCGAAAAGCGGTTTCCCATAGGAAAAAAAAATATTCAGAAAAATTTGTAAGTCGAGGAAACCACATTTAAAACCGCCAACGGCTTCTGTTCGGCTGTAGAAAAATTAGTAAGCGTGCGGCCATTTGTCCCGTTTGTAAGTCGGAAACATCGGATGTCGAGTAATTCGTAAGTCGAGGGACCACTGTATGTGTATCTCTATATCTATCTATCTATCATCTATCTATCTATCATCTATCTATCATCTATCTATCTATCTATCTATCTATCTATCTAATCACCTACCTACCTACCCCCCCACATTCCAGAGCTGCTGTTCTTGCAAATGTTATGTAGATTTAAAAAAAACAACCCACATACATTTCGCTTGATTTGCTCTGCAGATGTATTATCACTGCACCAGTCTTCCGTTGGATTAAATAGGGGAAATACACACAGCTCACCACTCAGGGCTGGCTGTGACTCAGCTTTGAGAGAAGCATTTCTCCAATGCTTTTCCTATCCTCCTATTGTAAATGAAGTGTTCTTTAGTCTTACAGTTATACCAAATGCAAGCTATTCTTTTTTTATTATTATGATGTGCATTTCTGATACATTTCAATATCGGCAAAGCATAAACAGAAATAATACAAAAATCATAGGAAAAACAATCTCTGAAATAATATCAGATAAAATTTTGAAATAACATAAAAGAACAGAAAACAAACAAACAAAAAATCATGACCTCCCATCCTCTTCTTCCATGGTTCCTTTTATCTCCTCTTTTTACCGCAAGCTGTTCTAGTCTACATTAAAAAAAGTATGGGAGAAAACAATGCCTCCATCTGGAGACCAGAAGTGACACCTGCTATGCCAGAGACTTCTCAAGTCCTCCCATGCTAGACATGATTTGGCAACATGCAGAAAGCTTTGTAGCTACTAATGGGCCATCCAGTGGGGCACCTGAAGCATAGGTAATTAAGCTTCTGTTACTAATCCAGAGCTACAACACCAATGCCAGAAAGAGTATTAAGAAATCTCTCAGGTTTCTTAATATTATTTCTGGCATGGGTGTTTGAAATTTGAAAAGCTGACATTCGATGGGTTTGTTTTTTCAGGAGTGGAGTTATCTTAGAAACTTGCTTCGGCACTTTGGTTGTTGAACTCCTTGGTTCTGTGTAACAAACGATATGCTCATTAAAATTGATGGAGTGAAATTTTACAGCAGCGCAGTATAAACCCAGGGGTGGGAAACGCCTGGCTCATGGGCCAATCATGACCCACCAGAAAGTTCAGTTTGGCCCATGATGCCATTTTCTCCAAACCATACCCACCTGCCCATCAACTGACATCACTGGTGACATCAGCTGATGGGCAGGAGGACAGAATTTAATCCTGCATGGGCTGTGCACCCTGTTCTGAGCAACGGAAAGGCTTGCATAGCCATGGCAGAAGCTAATCTTCACTTATCAGCTGAGAGGCAGAGGTTAAAGCCCTTTGCTCTTTGAAGCTAAAGTGGCATTAAAAGTGGGGTAGAGGGGCCTCAGAGAGAGGTTTGGCAGAGAGTGTCATAACGATGCCATGTAACTAACAGGTGGGTGGCTCTTCCTAGTCTAATTTGGCCCATGAGGCCGATCCTGATAAGGATCTAGCATATGGTACAAAAAAGTTCCCCCGCCCCTTATGCAAGCCAGTAGTGTTCATGTGTCATTCAAATGTTGATATTGGTATCAACTTGGTATCAATTTATTATCCAACTAAACAATTCCTCCAGCAAAGGAAGTTTTAGTTGCCCAATGGAATTCCATCTCTGCTATCCAATTCAAAAAGTGTGTTACTGTGCAGGAGTCCCTTTCAGGAAGGACTGTGGCTGTCAGGTGTGAAGAGAGTCCCTTCACAGATATAATTTAGAGAAACTCAATAGGGATAGGACACTCTTTTAGGCTTTTTTCTTTTATTTCCTTCCCTCTGCACACCTCAAGGTTTTCCTCATTTTTCTGCTACCACCTCTTGTTTGTGGGTGTTGTTATTTTGGCTACATAATGAGAATTGAGGTCACAAGGAGAATTGAGGTCACTGTTGATATATTTGATTGTATTGCAGTAGGTGTGCCTTGTGAGACTTGGCAGTTAAACTGCTTAAAGGTTTTACAGTTAAGCGGTATTCAGATTTTGTTAAATAAATAAATCCTTACTAATGAAACAGGCTCCCAAAGCCTGCATCATATCAGAATATTAATTCTATCTGCCTGTCACTTCACTGAAAATATGACTTTGGGGAACAGTATAACAATGATGGATGAGGTCTCAATAACACAAAGAGCAGTAAATACATAGAGTGAAGTCTCATGGATTTTCCCATCTCAGAGATTCAATCCCTGAGAAAGAATGATTGAGCAAGGACCTCTAAAAGCCACTTTCATTGATACATTATGTTGTTCCAGCCACATTATGACCCTTATCATATGTGCCCCTTCAAGGATGTTTGTGTCTTTTTCCTGCTGTTGGTGTCTATGTGAGACAGAAATGCAGTTTAAAGAAATGCATGTTGTTCTCTAATAAATTGAGGATCATGAAGGAAGGTAGATTAACTCCCATCGGATTTCAATTGTCCTCTGATTTCTCTTCCAGCAGTGATCAGAAAGTGTTCCAGCTTAAAAACATGTTTACATTTGTCATCTGTCCACCCACTATTTTTCATAGAGTTGGGTTTTTTGGGCTGGTGGGGAAAGACCTTTAAAATGTTAATTTCTCTTGCCTTATATAGAGAAGACTCCAGCCATTAATATTCTGAAAGTTAGGAAACCTTACTACTGCTGCTGCAAAAAGAAGAAGAAGAAGAATTATGCTGCAAGAACCCTGGTTTGCAGAGTATTGGAGAAGGAAAAAGAAAATTGCAGCAGAAGGGAAGGAGCTGTATCATAAGCTCCCACTACATCTACTTTGAGCTGGTTCTGCCTTTCTGAGGTACACAAACACACATTTCATTCCTACAGGATCTATACCAGGCACTCCCAAACTTCGGCCCTCCAGATGTTTGGGACTACAATTCCCATCTTCCCCAACCACTGGTCCTGTTAGATCATGGGAGTTGTAGGCCAAAACATCTGGAGGGCCGCATTTTGGGGATGCCTGATCTATACCAAGAGAGCGTGTGAGAGGGGCCTCTTTCATACATTAATCGTACAAAAGAGGTTTCCACTCATTCTAGAGGCAGAGGGGCTACACTGCTGTTTCTGTCCCCTGAGATCACGTGGTTTATTGGTCCTTAAATGTTCATGAACTATGTGTGTGCATCTTTATTTGGGAAGCCTGCAAGCATAGACCTCTGCACTTACGCATTCTGGAGCTCCAACAATGCAGCACCCCTTAATGAATTTAGATCTACAGATCCATGGTGTAGATGTCTGTGCCTAACATATGAACATTTGGGGAAGGGAAATGAAAGTATCTAAAGAGGTGGTGGGCAGCTACACAGCTCTCTTGTCCCTCAGTCACACAGACATCCTTTCGTATAACAAAATACATGGATAACAGAGAAGGTGGGGAGATACATAGATGATGGTAGGGACCAATTCATTTATTTCAGACTTACATGAGCAAAGAAGAAATTGATTGAATATTCAGCAGTTAACAGTACCTCACTCATTTAGCCCCTGTGGGATCTTTTGGCCAAAGGTGGATGAACCTACCTGAAGAAAATCTTTGCAAATGTCTCCTGAGTCCTACACCATTCGATCACTTGCCAATCTGAGGCCCTTTCTGACATTCCCTTTGCAGTGTCAGAACTGTAGTTGTGCACACTGGTTCCACTGCCTACACCACTTCCATAATAGTAAATAAAGAAAAGAAACACATAAGCGAATGCAATGACAATGTTGAACCCTTGCTATCACCTGGGACTGTGGAAGGACGTGTGGATCCAGAATTGGCCTCCACAGTCACTTACGGACCCATTGTTAAAACCGTTTTTATGGAAGACAATCTTACTCGGCTACGAGTGATCGCCAAAGAAGAAGAAGACCAATAAAGAATCCAGGAATATCTGGGCAGCCCACCTTCTCCTTTACATGGAGTGTAACCCTATCTAAAGGCAGGTAGAACAGTCTACACTACATCAAACCCCATCTCTCAGGTATCCCTTGATGTAATTCATAGGCTGATAACATTTCTTAAAATCATAAACACCCAGTGTCTGGTTTTGTGTGCTGTATGCCTACTGAGGTTATGTATCATGAATATCCCAAGGCCAGTAATTTCAGGCTATGTCATTGAGAAACCATGATAAGCTGTCATTTGTCATCCTTTTAAGCACCACTGGGGATAGTGGCTCAAGCAGGATTGATAGCTGTATTTATATAGGTCGGTTCAAATATCAATTAATCCTTATGACACTTAGCATTTATTCCGTTATTTAAAGTGAATGGGTTTAATTTCTTTGTGGTAAAAAAGAATAAGAAGATAGACTTGCATTGAGATATATTGATTGGTTGTCATCAGTTTAAAGATGTGCATCTTTTAATCTAGCCAACATTTAACATCATTACCAGAAGAGGTTGATGTTTATAATGATTAGCTAGCATTAGCATGTGTCCTTTATCTGTCACTTAAATTGTTCATAAAATAGACGGTCTGAGAGGCAGACAGCTTAAGCAACATACTGCTGGATTTGGGGTGAAATTATCATATGCTAAATTCTGACAGGCTGACTCAAAATTACGCAGCACATTCTGTACACAGGATGGGATCCCTGTGCAGAGCACAATGAACCACTAAGACCTGCTGGTCTGTTTAGTGTCAAGCACACTGCAGTGTGGCCAGCCATTATAAACATTTGACTGTGAAAAGGACCTCCCAAATGCAGTAACAACTATATTTGGACCTCATAAATCAGTGCAGTTGCTAATGAGACAGGATCTCTTGGAAGAAGAAGGTCACAGGGTCCCCAACCTCAGTAGAGTATTTAATAACCTCTTTGATGGCAGCTGTCCAATCCATGTCAGCTAGGTCAAGGAGGAGGAAAGAGGAATATGGTGAGCAGGCAGACTTTCACACATGTAGCTATGATGTAGTATATATGATGCATTAAATTGTTGTGATAAAGTTGACTTGTTACATAAATTCAAGATGCCAATCTTGTGGAACTCTGTTTTCTCATAAGTCAGGAACAGTGAAATTCAAAATTCTAACTGTATAATCTTTAACATCTTAAAATATGAACATGGGTAGGTGGACAGCCAACCAGACTGAAGGTTTATGTTAGGAAAAATAGCTTTGGAAGGAGACTCAAGCATTATTAAATAGATAAGGCAGATTTGAAGCCACTTCAGCTCTAGGTAAGAAATGAGAAATTTTGAGGCCAATTGAACATTAAATTTGCCAGATGTATCACAATTATAGAAACATCTGTGGTATATAACATAGGAAAGATATTCTCTGAACATGAATTATACTGAATAGTCTTTAAAAGTTCTTTTTTTTCCCCCTATATGCATTTGAAATATTCAGTGGCTAAACATCAAACATATATTTTAGACTGTTTGGCTCCAAAATACCCTGAAATCAGGAGTAAGGCAAGAAGTAAGAGTAATGAAACCATTAAGAATGCACCCTTCTCTCTGTGTTGTCTGTTAAGTGGGCAGAGGAGACTTTTACGATGGCAATAAGAAATGAATGCTTCCAACAGACAGCTACATGGCTGAGCCTTTAATGACTTCGCTGTTGTGAAGGAACCTTAAAAAGTGCCTCAGAAGAGTAGCAATGAATGCTACATTTTGACATAAACTGCTGTCTGCATTTTTTCCCACAGAGTTGAAGACATTAGAGCTGAATTTTCAGTTTCAAATATTTTTGAAGCAAAGACTGCTCTCCGGGGATACACAAACCGTTCCCAAACTCTTCGTCTTCCATCTTTTGTTGTTGTTGTCTTATGCTTTCCTACAATCAATGTTTTCCGAATCTGCTACTGTTTTGACACCATTATTCATTTTTTAAAAAAGAAAATAGACTTTCTTTTCCCTTCACTTTGTCATCCCAGCTAGTTAAAAATCATTAGCCCTTGTCATGTGCTCTACACACAAAGGGGCAGCTGGAATACAAGGAGACTGCAAATGTGTGTTTAGCCCTGCACCCAAGGTCATTCAGCTTCTTCAGTGTTAAGGGATACATTTTCTAGGACTAAACATTTTCTATCTGCTCTGTCACCTGGCATCTCCCCCCTTCCCCCCAGGTTCTGAATTGTACAGGTAGCCCTACATAGATAGAAGAGCCTTCCTTTTTCACAAATTTTCACTCCATATCTGAGAGGAGCAAGGGTGCCAACTTGAAATAAAATATTGTGTGGGCCCAGGAACACAGTATAATACTACAACTCCATTCTGGTGGGTGTTTAATGATTGTTCGTGTCACAGGTTAGCCCTCATTTGTAGGTGAAAAGTTTTTATATAGCAACTTGAGAAGCACCGCCCCCCCCCTCCAAAAAAACAAGAGTGCCTCCAATTCCCCCAAAGCTATAGACATTAAACCCAGTTAGGGCGGCCTTTTGAAAAGCATACCTGAACAAAACAGGGGCTGTTCTTTCAATAGTCAGCCTTTTTATTATTAAAAATATTCTCTTCTCTGTTAATAAAACCAGATGGCTCAGAAAGGTCAAAAGTAAATAAGAATGGATAAAAGCTGATAGTCCAGTAAGAAAGGATGGATAAAAGTCCATGGTCCATACAAATATAATGAATTGATTCATTTCCCTTCTCTTAGTTCCCAACCTAGTATTAAAACCAGCAGACAGAGCACTTGGCACACATGCTTGCGTTTCTCATCCCTCAGTCACATAGTTTTAAACTGTTCTTGATCTTCACACAACTACCTCAAAGACCTTGGGTTTATTTGGATACCTTATCTCGTCAGGAACTCCAGCATGTCAAGAAGATCAGGGAGAGTTGGTTATTTCAACACAGGCTCCAATATAAAAACTGTCTCTCAGAACATATCCTTGGAGTGCAGGCAGAGCACAGTTTTTGTTCATCAAATTTGCTTCACTGGCTACTGGCTTCAAAATGGCTTTGCCAGCACTCCCATTGAGAAGACTCAGAAAATCAAACTGTGGTGAAAAGAAGTTACACACACACACTCAAACATAGTGACATAGAAGATATGCAAAAACAACAACATATAAATGTAGTATTGTGAGGTTTTTGGGGGGGGTCAGTTTGCATTTCTTAGTACAGAAAGTATTGATCTGATGTGTAGAGATCGTCCCTATTCTGATTGGTTCACAAGTGTTCTAGAAGGTTTCTTTCTATGTGAAAGAAACAGGCAGAAATTTATTGTTTGGGTTATTCCTTCTGGGAAGTTAGTACAGCTGGTTTAAACTGGTTCTATTATCCTTTCTGTCAAGGTCATGCTGACTATAATAGCATAGCTGCCAAGTTTTCCCTTTTCTCGCGAGGAAGCCTATTCAGCATAATGGAAAATCCCTTTAAAAAAGGGATAACTTGGCAGCTATGCTATAATAGTCAAGTCAGAAGTACCCTGGGTTTCACTCACTTTCTCTTTCTATCTCTTTGTTCTAGTGTGGTGTTCTGTATGCTAATATATAGTCTTATTATAAATCATTGTTAAGTTTAGGTTTAGTCTGCTGCAACTGAATTTCTTATGGACTGTGCCAATCCTGAATGTATTGGATTTGTGACCGTTATGCCCATTTGCGTTCAGTAGCTGTAAAGCTCTGCTGGATGAAGTACAATTGCCTCTGGTCTATTTTGGGGGGAACTCGGCAACATGTTTAAGTCCCCCCCCCCTGGACAACAGGGGAGTTGGTTGGCTGTGTGCATAAGATCACAGTTAATTCTTGGATCTAGCTTGGACACAATTTCTGGAAAAGCCAGGCTAGCTTCCTGGTGAGGTAATAGCCCTCTAAGTATGACCCATTAAGGTTATAGAGGAAGTGGTTCTGTGCCATATGGAAAATGGGTAGTAGACATAGCTGCCAAGTTTTCCCTTTTCTCGCGAGGAAGCCTATTCAGCATAAGGGAAAATCCCTTTAAAAAAAGGGATAACGTGGCAGCTATGGTAGTAGTTTGAAAGAGTCACTGGTAGTTAGAAAGACCAAGGCAAGGTTGGGAGTTGAGTTGTGTAAGGTAGAACTAGAAGCAAGGCTGTAGGCTGGGTAGCTAGGAGACAGAACTATTCCTTATTTCTGCTGGAATCCAAAGCAGTGGCTATCAGAGAAGCAAGACTCTCTTGGGGTGTTAATTCTGTAGATGTGTAAATAAACCATACTGTATATCATAAAGACATCACAGTCTCTGCTGTCCCCCATTCTGAGGTAGCTGAACCTCAGATAAGTGCCTAGAACCCCTGGAATCTCACACCATTTGGAGATTGGAGTGATGTGCAACAATAATTAGCCAAATCAAAATATAATCCAGACAAGGAAATTCCATAAAGCAGGAGGAAACAACTGTCTCCCATTTCCTGGACATGTTTGCAAGTGCCACCTGCGGCCCCACAGCAAAGTATTAGAAGGAACTATTCTTCTGTGCTATGAAAACCTGGGTCATGTGAACCTGACATGTGTACCAAGAGCCTACCGATTCAGCATTCATCCCAGTGTGAATGCCAAGCCTAAAGGACCTCAAACCTAGGCAGGATAGGGTGACCCAAGAGAGCCTTTAACCTAATAATGCACCAGATATTTTCCCCACCAAATGTTAAATTTCTCATTCCTGCCCATACTAAAATCCAGTTAACCAATCAAAAGGCCACTCCAAACATAGGACTCCCGGCAGTATGGAGTAGGCAAAGAAGTCCCAAGGCCAATTCCTAATCTGCCCCCAAACAGGCAACTAGCAAAGGCCATAATACAGAGGGAGGATACATGGCACAATGAGAGCCATTGTATCCACATTGTGGCATGTGAATCTTCCTCGACTCCTCCAAAGGGACAAACACATTAGTGATTTAGTTTGCCTTCTGGTTTAGTTCTAACTTTCTCCACACATTCACTTATTTGTCTGAATCTAGTGGTTAAAAAGACATGTTAGTTCAAACTTAATTGTATGATATGGAATCTACATTTTGCTAAATATGGTATCAATTAGGTTCTCAAGCACTGTTAATATCACACCATTATTCAAATAAATTTTTCCTCAGCAGGTATAGAGTTTAAATATTGTTTTCATGAATTAAGAGGTAGACAAGGCTGTTTTTTTAATTATTATAGAGATTAAGGTACTACAAATTATGAACTATTCATTAAAATGTGAAACTTACATATATGTATTAAAGAAAAGGAACAAATTCACAAAAGACCTTTCTGTTGAAGAAGGAACAGCAAATCAGGCAGCAGTGATTTGTAGGGTATGGTTAGAAACATGTGTAATTGGGAATAATTTCAATGTGATTTGATGTTGTTTAATTGGAAAATTTAATAAAAATATTATTATTATTTTTTAAAAAGAAACATGTACCGGTAGATAAATTATCAGTAACAGAAAAACTTATCAATTGGGATGGATCCATTTATTTCTTATCTATATCAGTTTCACAAATATTCATCCATAAGCCTGTTCCATCCCATTTTGGTATTAATCAATTATCATGATGATGAAAATGCATAAAAATCCATATGTCATATAAATATAAATACCTATTTTGAATGTTTTTTTTCCCTTACAAAACATACATTTATAAATGTATTTTGCCTTGAAAGACACATTTGAAATGCCCTTTGAGATATTTTTGGAAAGGTAAGAACTGCATGGTAAAATTCAGTGAAATGTGAAAACTGAAGGATAATTATGTTTCGATCCACATGTGTTTGTGAGATGCTGATTGTGACAAGCAGGATCTGGTTCTGCCTGCTGGTGACCCGGCAACTATCAGCCAATCAGAAGAGAGTGTGTGGAATTTAAGTTAGATGCTGACACTTTAATGGTGAGCTAGGGACTTGTTGCTTGGGTAAGCAGATGAAGTCTTTGACTGTCTGGACTCAGATAGGGATTATCTGCCATTAGGATGGATAATGATTGGGTCTCAGTTAGAGATTGGGGTTGCTTGTGGACAGATAAGGTTCTGACTGTGTGTAGTTACCTAGACCTGGCAAAATGGTTTTGATTCTATGAGGGGAAGTTAAATCCTAAAAGGGGGGTGATGGGTTTTACTGGTTAGAAGACTAATAGCCATTTTAGGTGGGTAAAGTCTACCTGAGACTTGGTTCAGTAAAGACTGCCATTTAAAAGATTCTCTGTAAAGATATTTTGTATAATAAGTTTTCTGCCTCACATGTGAAACCATCAAGTGTAAAACCTTCATGGAGGGTAATTAAATATACATAAAGTTTTATCCCAGAAGTGCCTCCTCATACTTTTAACCTCTGGGTGGGGAGCAAGTAGATACAAAGCAGCCTTACCAGAAATATATGTTGCTGATTAAACACCCGGACCACATCTACCAGTTTCTCCTTGATTTTTGACTCAGTTTCTGAGGTCACAATTGAGGAAAGGTGTACTGACAATTGGACCTTTTTTCCAAGGATTAAATTATTGTGGGTGTTTTGCACTTGTGAATTTTTTTATGAAAACCTTCTTATACACACATGGAAGAGAAAGAAAGAAAGAAAGAAAGAAAGAAAGAAAGAAAGAAAGAGGTTTTCCCATGCTTTGCCTACAGAGAGCAAAATAGAGTGGTTCATTTGATTCTAAGGGAAGGATGTGGCATGTGTCGTGTTGAGGAATGAACTGCTAACAGTTCATAGGAATAATTTCCTTAATTTAAACTTTTTTTAAAAAAAGAACTCGTGTCAAACTAAAACTTTCTTTTTGCCAGAAATGATGAGTTCCCTCTCCATAGAAAAATCACAAATAGGATTCAGCTGCAGCTAGACTCAGTGGGGAGCTGCCACTTTCATTCTGTGCCCTAGAGAGTTGAAAGAACTCCGAAATCACGTCGCTGCAGGCAAATGCAGAGATGGGCTATTTATTTTACAAAAATAATAAGCAGTAGGTTCTCTTTTTTATTTTTTTAAAGGATGACTTTCCAATGAACCTGGAGGCAAGCCATGTGCACACTATTTAATTCTGCTTCCTCTTTAAATTACTCTGAATTTGTTCAGCCCATGTTCCAATCAGTAAGTCACCTGTTGCTCCATGGTGTCAAAGTTAGGGAACATTAGTAATGGGGCTGGCTCAGGGCAATGGGCCATCAGCATTTTATTTCTAGCTGTGCTTAGGTCTAAACATTTCCTGTGTTTTAGTAACAGAGCCATGGCCTGAGTGTTGAGTAATAAAGTACTGCATTCTTTTGCTTAACATTCCTTAGGAAGATGTACCTGACACTGTACTGTATGAAATATCCTGAAATTGAACCTATGCAGAAGGTCCATTTCACCAGTAACAGTTCCTGTTTTTCTTTGGGATATTTAGAAACCACAACCTGATTGGGTAACCTAGTACTGAAGTTATGTCTGTTAGCTTTGCTCTTTATATTATTTGTACTAGTGAGAGTTCAACAGGACTGTAACCACTCATAATGTTTTCTGAAATCCTCTGGATTGCTGGGGCTATTGGAGTATCCTGGTGTGATCAGTTTGCCAGAAACCCATGGTATATGTATATTTAACATCTGTGCGCGTTTAGTAAGCTGAAAGGGAGAATGGCCAAAGGGTAGAAACTGCCTGCATGCTACCAATTCTTCACAGTAGGCTATAATGCGATGACCTTCTCTAAGAAGTACACTTACCGCTTAGCGATTTTAACCATCATTTAATGTGAAAAGGCTATAATCAGACAAGTGCCATGGTCAGAAGCCTGTAAAGCAAACTATGCATTCAGAAATAACCTCTGATTGGTCCTTGGCTACTGCAGAAGAGGCATGTTTGAAATGCTGACCCCCTGAAGAGCAATTTTAATGGATTGAGACAACTTTGTCTTTCATTTCTGTTAATGTATCTGAAGCACAGGGCAGGAATCTTACCCTCATTCCAGAGAAAGTCTTCAAACTCTGACCTGCCTAATTTTATCTGTTTATTTTAAAGAGCTACTGCCTGCCTTTCATCAAATGGGGTGGGAGTTTTCTTTTTTGAAAAACACCACCACCACCCTGGAATTAGTTCTAATGCCTCCATAGAAGGTTGATTTCAGAAAGCTTAAGGGAAACAGGGTGAGATCCCATAGTTAGTAATACTCAAAGGGACTCCAAGATGGGAGTTTCTTGCAGGTGAAATATTGAAGGCACAATTTCAGACAATTCCAACAAGAAAGAAAAGTAGGAGGTACCTAAGGAATCCATTGTGGTTGCATAAGGAGCTTACAGATGAGCCGAGATGTAAGAAGGGTATGCATAAGAAATGGAAGAAAGGATAAATCACAAATGAAGATTATATACTGTTTTAAAAAAACCACCCCACTGGGACCTAATTTGAATAATAGAGTGCTTAGTATCTGGTGGGCAGGGCTTGTGGACGGCCCCTCCCTTCAGTGTGTGTTCCATTATGTTCAGTTAAGAATGTCAATTAAGAGGGATGAACTGCCGCCTCTTGTTTCTTGCCTCAGACTTGCCTCATGTTGTAGTATTTAGTTTCTCTCGTCATCTTATTTTGTTACAGTTTTCTTTATTATTAAAGCTTAGTTTACATTTACGTGAGCCACTTATTTTTTTCTCAAAAGAAAAGGTGTGGAATATCCTAAACTTGGGCGAGTGAGGGGAAATTCCCAGTTTGCCAGGAGGATTGGTTTTGTTAATTACTCCCCACTTCCACAATGTGTACAAGTAGCCAACAGTTCATCCTGGAAAAAAGTGACAAGTAGCGTGCCACAGGGTTCTGTCCTGAGTCTGTTGTTTTTCAATGTATCTATAAATGACTTGGATGATGGAACTGAGGGGATGTTCATCAAATTTTCAGATGACACCCAACTGGGAATGGTAGCCAGTGCTGCAGAATACAGAATCAGGATTCAAGATGACTTTAACAGATTGGAGAACTGGGCCAAAACCAACAGCATGAATTTCAATAGGGGCAAATGTAAAGTTCTGCACTTAGGCAGGAAGAACCAGCTGCACAAATATAAGTTGGGGTAATCTTGGCTTGCTAATAGTCCATGTGAAAAGGATTTAGGGTTCTTCGTAGACTACAAGCTTAACATGAGTCAAGAAAGTGATTCAGCAATGTGGGGTTAGAAATATAATGCTCTTCTAAGTTGCAATAACAGTAGTGTCCCAATCAATGGAAATCATAGTACAGTTCTGCTCTATTCTGCCTTGGTCAGACCACACCTGGAATACTGTGAACAATTCTTGGCACTACAAGAAGTACAGTATATTGACAAGCAAGAATGTGTGCAGAGGAGAGCAGTCCAGATGATCAAGGGTTGAGAAACCAAGCCACCTTAGGATCTTTGGAAGTTTTTAAGCATAAATTGGATGGTCATGTGTCATGGATGCTTTAGTTGAAATTCCTGCATTGCAAGGAGTTGGACTAGATGACCTTGAGGTACCATCCAACTCTAAATCCTATGATTCTCCACCACCACCATCATCAAAGTTGTTTGTCTCTGTTCTCTGTACATATCCTCACCAAATTTGTCACAATGGTTCCTGAGACCGAGGAACAGATTTTTGTGCATGTTTAGATATCATTTGATACTATTTTGAATCAAGATGGCTGGCTGAATTTTTCAAAACTGCCTTGATTTTAATCATTGGTCTCAAAATTGCACTGATCTTCCTTCCTTCCTTCCTTCCTTCCTCCCTCCCTCCCTCCCTCCCTCCCTCCTTTCTTTCTTTCTTTCTTTCTTTCTTTCTTTCTTTCTTTCTTTCTTTCTTTCTTTCTTTCTTTCTTTCTTAGAATCCCCTAACAATGCCAGACACTTTCTGTTAGTATTCACATAATGCAGGTCTAAAATATCTAGATAACTACAAACTGACTGGCCACTAATAATTATTCCCTTTTTCCATCTGAAATTTAGAGTCTGCACAAAAAGATGCATTTAAAAATACACTCAGTCAGGCTGTAAACAGGTGAATAAGCATACAGTACTTGTTCCTTGAAAAATAAATTTGATGTTTTATATTCCCAGAAATAAATTGGACTGAAAATAGTGTTTGTGTGGTGCGTTACATGACAGGTTTGTAAAGGAGAAATTCCAAGTCTCTGCAGTCTAGCATTCATGGTTAGCATTAGCAGAGCACTTTGGGATGCAGTCCCAATATCAATGGCTTACAGGAACTCCTGGAAACCTCTCAAAGCAACTTCAGTGATGGCAATTAGGCTGTGACCCAGCTCCTTCATCTTCAGTTGTTAGAGGGCTGTACGAATAACATGACCCAAAACTTTATAGTCACATTTTCATCTGCATTCTAGAGCATTTAATTAAATTTTCAATTAATCATTATTTGAATGTTGGGCCTCCTGCTGCTGCAATATATTTGATTAAGAATTAGGCCATGTGTAAGCCTACATTAGTAAACCCAAATTAAGCTTTTCATAAAAGCTAATTTGCCAATCACTGCTTTCAGACCAACAAAACACTAGAGGGATTTTTATTTTATTTCTTGCAGATTATGTGTCTCTATTTAGGACCCTGCTTCCATTTTGATTATCTATAGTTCTGTTAAATTTATATTGTTGCAGATTTTCTGAAAAGTACCATTCATTTTCAAATGATAGGAGGCTAACCTATTAATGCTATGCAGTTATTGAGTTGCTGTATCACTGGATGTGGTCAGTGGCCATTTCATTGTGTACTCACACCGCAAGAGACCAGTATAGTGCAGTAAGATTATTTTAGACACTGGATTTAAGGATCTTACATGAGGGGTGTGTGTGTGTGCGTGCGTGCGCAGGAGGGACAGGCCTAGGAGGTAATTTATTTCACTTACTTCCAAATGTGGTAAGTCCTGTGTTTGTGGACCTTCATGCTCATTTAATTTAGTTTAGTGTGGCCCTGGCTTTCTGTCCAAAAAGCTCCACCTTGATGACACCATAAGGTAACAGCACTTGGAAGAACTCATGAATGCCATCTTGGCAATGTGTGCTCATTAAGGCAGATGGGCAAGCACAGCAGAAAACATCATACCAGTTGATGCACTATCACACTAGCTCTATATTGTGACAGCTTTCATTGAGAAATCAATCAAGGCTGAGATACTGAAAAAAAACAGAGTGTCCTAAACAATTGTGTCCTAAACTGTGTCCTAAACTGTGTCCTAAATCAGAGTGTCCTAAACAATTACAAGGATCGAAGTCTGAATCCTGCGTACAATACTGGTAAGTCTTGCTCACTTATTTTAACCAATTCTGATTACAATAAGCACAGAAAACATTAAACATACTACAAAGCAGAAAGATAAAAATATGACTAAGGATCTTGATTCACATTCTCCTTTTATGCTTAAAATAAAGTGCTCGCCCTTTGTGCTTAAAATAAGGTTAACACGTTTCCATGTGCTGCTCTGGTTCACCAGAAGCGGCTTAGTCATGCTGGTCCCATGACCCGGAAGCTGTAAGCTGGCTCCCTTGGGCACTAAAGCGAGATGAGCGCCGCAACCCCAGAGTCGTCCGCAACTGGACCTAATGGTCAGGGGTCCCTTTACCTTTACCTTTATAGATGTACATATAGAAATATTGGGTGAGAGCTAGCTAAGTCATTCTCTGAGCAGACCTGTCCTGATCCACCAGCCCTAAGGTGAGCTCATGGGAGTGGTTTGGTTCAGGGATACCAAAGGATGTTCCAAATGCCAGAGTGATCAGTTCTGGTGCTTTATTATACGAAGAAGTAAACTTGCAGTAAGTCATCCTGCAAGGCCCCACTGCTGTGAAAGATGTGGGACAGACACTGCAACATTGAAAGGTCAGCCTGATTAGTCCACACTCAAGCAAATCTTTATACATTCCCACAACAATTAAAAAATAATCTTGAAGTGTTCTTGACCCCGAAGATGGTGTTTGCAAGCCTCCAGGAACATTTCACCTTTGGTTCAACACACAGAACCATTGATTTTAATGGGTCTACTCTGAGTATAATGATCATTGGATGTCACCCAATTGCTGTAACCTATCTAGAAATATGCTACAACTCACTGCTGTAGGGAAAACTATATCTAGGTGTCCTGTGTGTCTTCTATCCTGGGCAGCTACAAGATCCCTGCTCTCCCTTATTATGATTATTTAACTTCAAAATAGTCTTAAACCAGACAGCCCTTCAAGTAGAGGACTCTTTTCTCTAAATAGTACACATTACCACCCTAACTAGGAGCCACTGTTGCTTTTATGCAGACATTCTGCAGCAGAGTGCTGGTCCACAATTCAAGCTCATAATATGATGTAGCAACAGCTCACAGTATCCTCACAGGGAAGCAATTTTGGAGCTGCAAACGATGAAGTGACTTTAGTTTATAGCCTTCAAGACATACAATCTACAGTGTGTGTATTCAGCCTGCGTCAGTGCTGAGGTCTTCTTTCTCTCGTTTAATTCATGAAAGTGGGTCAAGATTCCTTTTGTTTGGAGATATTTATGTTAGCAGGCAAGTGAGCAAGCAGAGTAAATTCAGATTCCATTAGTCAAATGAATTTGAGCAGTGTCACCTCAAGATAAAGTGTAAACAGGTGTAGGATAGGGCTTTGTGACCTGCTCCATGAGCTGAAAAGATCACCTTCTGGGAAGATAATGCACTTCCTTGTGCTCATTTAATCCTGATCCTCTTTAGAGCTCAGGCTAACAGCTTTGTTGAATTATTACAGGCACATTCTCAGGTAGAAAAGGAATATTTTAGGAACCAAGCTGGGATATCAAACTCCTAACAAAAGGGCTTTTTCCTGCCTAATAGCAAACAAATAACAGTAATCAAATCTGCCGGAATCTAAAAGCACATCAGTACCATTTCTTGAAGGAAGAATAAAAGACAAAGTGGCATTCACTAAACAGAAAAGAGGCAAGTGAGAAATATCTGAGTATCTGGTCCACATTCCTGGAATGGTTTGATTGTTAATCTAGACCTGCAAAGAGATATAACTGCTGTTACATCTCTTAAGGGGTCAAAATTAGGGATGGAGGGGGAAATAATTCAGTCAGATTTTTGCAGTGGACCAACCCAATCTCATGATCTTGAACTCTATGGTCTAGAATTGGGGACAAGAGTGCCCTGCAGAACGCTATAGCACAGGTGCCAGGGTGTGAAAGAGCACTCCTTCAGCAATACTCCATGGACTCAACCATGCACATAAGACTGGAACAACTGCAGTAGAGAGCCTCCAATACCTATCTCAAAAGCTTATGAGAGATCAAGTCAGAGAAACAGAATTGCACGCCCCTGCAATTCAATCCTGATTCAATCCTGAAACCAGATGGAAATGCTAATCCTCAAGACTGAACCTAGGACTGTCTGTACATAAAACATGTGCTCTACCATTGAGCTAAGTCTCACCCACTCAGAAAATAATAATAATAATAATAATAATAATAATAATAATAATAATAATAATAATTTATACGCTGCCTATATGGCTGAGTCTCCCCAGCCACTCTGGGCGGCTCCTAATTGAATATTAAAACAATACAGCATTAAATATTAAAAGCTTCCCTAAACAGGGCTGCCTTCAGATGTCTTTTAAAATTAGGATAGCTGCTTATTTCCTTGACATCTGATGGAAGGGCATTCCACAGGGTGGGTGCAGCTACTGAGAAGGCCCTCTGTCTGGTTCCCTGTAACCTCGCAATGAGGGAACCACCAGAAGGCCCTTGGCGCTGGATCTCAGTGTCCGGGCTGAATGGTGGGGGTGGAGACGCTCCTTCAGGTATACAGGACCAAGGCTGTTTAGGGCTTTAAAGGTCAACACCAACACTTTGAATTGTGCTTGGAAACGTACTGGAAGCCAGTGTAGATCTCTCAGGACCAGTGTTATGTGGTCCCGGCAGCCGCTCCCAGTCACCAGTCTAGCTGCTGCATTCTGGATTAGTTGCAGTTTCTGGGTCACCTTCAAAGGTAGTCCCACGTAGAGTGCATTGCAGTAGTCCAAGCAGGAGATAACCAGAGCATGCACCACTCTGGTGAGACAGTCTGCGGGCAGGTAGGGTCTCAGCCTGCACACAAGGTGGAGCTGATAGACAGCTGCCCTGGACACAGAATTAACCTGCGCCTCCATGGACAGCTGTGAGTCCAAAATGACTCCCAGGCTGCGCACCTGGTCCTTCAGGGGCACAGTTACCCCATTCAGGATCATGGAGTCCTCCATACCTGCCGGCCTCCTGTCTCGCACAAACAGTACTTCTGTCTTGTCAGGATTCAACCTCAATCCGTTAACTGCCATCCATCCTCCAACCGCCTCCAGACACTCACACAGGACCTTCACCGCCTTCATTTGTTCTGCCTCTGTACTAAGGCATCTAAAGTGATCAATCTTCCTAATGAATAATGAATGTGACCTAGGAAGCATGCAAGAACTACGTGGGATCAAGTACTTCCCTTTGTAAACAATTATCTATGATTGTATAGAGGACCCTATTTTTAAATGTAAATGAAAGATGCTTACTTGAGTTCAGCTGTTCTTGCACTTCATTCAGAAACTTGTATGTCTGTGCCTCCTTTTTTAAAAAAAATGTTTGTTTGTTTGGGCTTCGACTGGCTATATAATCCTTTTACTTTAACCCAAGCCATGTGAAAAATTGTTTTTAGCATTTGATGTTGATCTAAATTATTTCTTTAAAAGTGCTTGCCCTTCTGGTCTATAGGGACAATAGCATTTTTAAAATGTACTATTAACCACACAGAATAGAAGTTCTAAAAGTATTATTGTCCATAGAGTTGAAGGGTGGTAACATATTGCATCTCCAGGGAAGCCTATGAGCACAGGCATTTTGCTTTTTAGCATAAAAGACTGTTTTCTCTTGCAAGGCTGAAATATCCTTCTGTAGGTTGCTGGTTGATATCCATCACAGCAGAACACATGGCCAAGATACGGGCCAAGAGTTTTCATCTGGAAGCACTGTGACAGGTATTATTATGAATAACTAAGCTGTCTGTTCAACTCTTCAGCAGCACAGTGGAAGTCAGAAGATGGCAGTCTTCACTCGTCAAAAACTCTGCAGAGCTAACAACTGTTCTTGAGGATGGAAACATAAACTATATCGGCAGCTTACTCTGTATATTTAGTGGCTGAATTTTAATTTGAAGTGTGGAAAATGTTAATTAAATTCCTTGGGCTTTGAAATAAGTAATGGCAAAATGGCTGCTTGTGTTTTACTACTTTGAACAGAACAAATAGTTGGTAGCATTATATTCGTTGCCCTCCCTTCCTATTGCAAAATAAGGACCTTGGAAGATGAGAAACTCAAGGAAGAGGCATGTTGAAAGCAGAGCAGAGCAACCCACTTTCAATATTTTGAAGGACAAACTAAAACCACCACCACTCCATTAATCTTGTGGAAGCCCTGTGCACACACCCCAAATCTCCTCTGGAGGGTCATGAGAACCCCTAGAATGGCATACAGAAGGAAAGCAGAGATCATTTTGTCTGGCAAGCAGAAATGCCTACACTGATGAAACTATGGTCACATCAGAACTTAATGGCAGGTACTAGAGCTATTGAGCAAGATTCATAGCTTTGGTGACTAAGGGTGGACTCCCCACTTCTCACTAGAGACTCCCTTGGAGAGTCTTGGGGTGCTACTTCAAGGCTCAGGCAGCTCAAATAATATTTAGAGAAAACAAAAATGATGTTTTTAATCAAGCATGTGCAGAAGCATGAATATATAATAATCCTAATGCTGAATATGGATGCACCTCTGATGGCTGCTGTTCTGTTTCTTTATTATTGACTTTGTCCAAATGACCTACAGCAAAAATCTCTATTCCAGTTTATTTTGGCTGAAGTCTATATATGGGCACAATCCAGTGATGTCAACTGCACTTCTGCATCAACTTGGATATAGATAAGGTCATCTTCCCTGCCTCCTTCTCTCAAACTCATGCACTTTTTAAAAATCCAGCATGACATAAACTGTTTCACTGTGAAATGCTGGAGGCTTGCCTGGTGCCTTTGTGGTATATCTTTAGGCAAAACATTCCTCTTCCCACAGGCCTTTGGCTAATTCCACAATCTATGCCCTTTTAGACTGTGTGATGGTGGTGGTAGTTATTGTTTTGTTTGTTGTTATGGTATATATTGGTATGTGTGTATATATATGTGTGTGTGTGTGTGTGTGTGTGTGTGTGTGTTTCTACATTGTAAACTGCCCACTGATCCTCAGGTGAAGGGCGTTGCAAAAGTTTAATAAATGGATAAAAATTAACCCTATTTGCAAAGTGCCTGGTTTGTCAAAAAATGTTCCTGTGAAAGAAGCTGCGTTGACGCTAAGCCACACCAACTTTGACATATGGCCCTAGAGAGTTGGCCATGAGTCAGTTCAGCACTTGGCCTAAAATAGTTTAGCCACTCCTGCACAAATGGAAAGAACAGTGCAACCTGTTTGTGCCTGTCAATACTGAAATAAGCATTTTAAAAGGAAACCCCCCCACAAGCATTTGACATTTATTAATATTCTCTTTCTCTTTTAATATTTTCTTTCATGTTTCACATATTTATAACATTTTATACACCACAGCTCTCAGCAGAAAACACTTTCAAATGCAGAAGGTCATTGAATTTTGCTGTGTCTTTTTACAGTTGCATTATTAATGTAATTTCCTTTAACTGCTGAAGGCTGTAATCCTATGTACTCATACTTGGGAATATCCACTGAGTAGACATGCATAGGATCACTCAGTTAATATACAATGGGATTCGTGATTGCTTGAGGGGATAGGAAGAAGCTTTGCTGTGTTTCCAGCTAGCTATTCTGAGGTTGCCTCTGACTTGATTCCATCAGTGTTGGACTCTGAAATGTCAGCCATGCCCTGTGCAATGCTAAAATGTGGTGGCCCCCATCTCTCTCTCTCTGTTGTGGTTACCCTATGGAGTGCAGTGCCCGGTGTGGCCAAACCGATTGTGCTACCCTAAAACCGCCTCTGATTCCATGCAGAGCAGATAACATGTCAGACAGAAGAACCCAGTGATGTGGCAAATTCAATATGTGCCCATTTACAAATGCAAGCTTTATTATTTACAGAGTAGTTAGTTAGATAAACTACATTGGCAATATAAAATGCTTGCTTTTAAGAAGGATGTTATATATAGCCTTTGGGACATCTATGGAAAAACTTCAAAAAAGATTGCTTAGATAACTTAAATATTTCTTTAGCAATGATATCCACAATTCCATGGGAAAATGTTTGGCACCATTATGCTATCGCTTATTTGTATTCTTTTTGCAGCTCTTTTATTAATGTCTAGTGACATAGTTGATAGAGAAATTTTATGCTACTGTTCTCTGGTTAAAAGGAAATGTTCGTTTTTTCCTTTTAAAAAACTATTTTATTTTTTCATGTTATTCTTCTGCTTTTGATTTGGCTGGGATGCTAAAGTAAATGTTTAGCAGAAAAGCATAGAAATAAGGAAATTGAAATAATTTCAATTACTTAGCTCAGCTGCAACCCAAACTAACCTTTATAATTATTTGAGAGGAGAGATGTAACCCCACATCAGAAAAAAAAAAAACCTGCAGTTGCAAGAACATTGGATTTTGCATGCCAATGGATTCTTTTGAAGCAAACACTGTAACATCCCAAAATAGCTGAACATGACTTTAGTGATGAAATTTTCTCATATTTAAATATGAAAGGATGAGACCAATCTCATTTTACATATAGTTTTGTTCTCTCCAGAATCATTCAGATAAAGAAATTTGTTAATAATTTAATCTTATGGTAGTATTTTCTGAATTTCAGATGAGTTATTTCTCCTCAGACCCAAGGATAGAAGAAACTGACAAATAAGAAGAGTTAATCATGGCCACAACTTTCTTTGAAGAAATAATGTGGTTAGCAACTTCAGTGTTACATAGGAGGGCATGGTTCAGGCCCCGGTCAAGTTGATGGCCTCCTGGCTTATAAAAGAAGGTGGATCAGGCTTCAGTTTGGTCATTCTTCCTGACTTCCCTGATCACCGTCTCCAGTTAAACAGATTGTCATTGGTGTGGACAGCAGTTAGCCACTTGTTGGTGGGATAGGGTTGGGAATTTTACCCACATGTACAATTTTGGTGCTGTGCTGTGATTGGCAACTGTTGGACCTAGATTTCACTGTAGGCAGTGATAGCATTGGGTTGTATCCATAGGGATACAACTGCCAACCTAGCAGTTCGAAACCATACCAGTGCAAGTAGATAAGCGGGAAGGTAAACAGTGTTTCCGTGCACTCTGGTTTCTGTCACAGTGTTCCGTTGCACCAGAAGCTGTTTAATCATGCTGGCCACATGACCCAGAAAGCTGTCTATGGACAAACACCGGCTCCTTCAGCCTGAAGCAAGGTGAGCGCCGCAACCCCATAGTCACCTTTGGCTGGGCTTAACCGTCCAGGGGTCCTTTACCTTTTTACCTGCATCCATAGCTGGGAGGTGGTGCTCACCCTACTTCCCACTGGGAAGTCACTTTACTGCCCCAGCCTTGTGTCAAACTGTGAAGTGAAACCCATCCAAGTTGTGGCCATTTTAAACTCACACCACCCTTTGTAATCATTGCTTCCACACAACCTCTGTTATGCATGGGCGTGCAATGAATTTGTATGCTAATTGTGTGCCTGTTGTATGACAAAGTACTTTCTTTGGGGGTTTTTCCCCCTGAATCTATTGCTAATCAATAGATTCAGTGGGTTACCTTAAATTATGGGGGCATGGTCTTCTCTCTCCACCTCCTAAACACAATTATAATTTCTTATAAACTTCTATCTGCCTGAGGTTCCCAGTCAGTTGAATTTTTCTTAAGTAAATAAATAACCACAAATTCTTTCACTTTTTGCTTGTAAAGAAGGCACACCATCCTCCAGATCATTTCCCCCCAGTAATATATTGTTTTTGAGATGGGGTGGCAATAAATCTCAAATGTAGCCATACCATAGATTTGTACAATTATGCTGTAGGTTATCCTTTCTATTCTAGCATATTGTGTATAGAGGAAGAGGAGGAGTACTTCCAATAAGTGTACATACAATTATGCTGTATGTTTTTCTTTCTGTTCCAGAATATTGTATATATGGCTGAACATTCATGTGGCTATTCATATTAGCCCTTCTCTTTCCTCAGGGTGATGTTTGTCTAATTATTGTATCTGTAGGCATCTCTATAATACAGAGAAAGTAAATTTTTAATTTTGTCCATCATCAGCTACTGCAAAGGATAATGATTGCTGAGTGCAGCGGCTGAAACTTTTCAGTTAATGGAACTCTTCAGGAGATCACACTCAAAAATACTACCAAAAAGGCTTTAAATGGGCTCCCAATATGCTCCCAATGATAGTGCATATGTGGGTGGCTCCAACCTTGCTTTCAATCACCACTTCTGCATTATAAGCTGCAGGAGTTCCAGGCCCCCTGCTGTATCTCCGGCTGCTAAGGTGATTCTCATTTCTACATCTGGACACAGCAAGTGCTCTGCCTCTTGATTTCATTTTTTGAAAAATATTGTAAGCTTAATAGACTGGATGGCAATTCAAAAAAGAGAGGCTACAGGTCAAATTCTCAGCTGGCGTAAACTGTTGTGGCATTACTGTCAGAATTAAGCTCTTTGACTCTAGCTAGTATTTTAATAGGCTTCAAAGGCAGATACCGAGTCACAATATTTGACAAGACTTGAGGATCTTACATCTGGAAGATTGCATTTTGATACCACTGTTTCAAACTCATGGCTATTTACACCCCTCAGTAAAATAATCTCTGACTGTGCTCTGTATTGATGAAAGAAACAACTCGTATTTGATAACACAAAACTTTTGATCCTTCTTAGTGCAGATTTCATGCCTGCCTCACACACAGAAAGTCTCAGATGGGGAATGAGACTTCTGCATAGTATACTACGACGTCTTCAAAATGTATGTGCTATTTTGTACTTCAAAATACATGTCTTAAAATTTCCCTTTGTTGTGGATGCCACTGAGTGATTTGTGAATTTTAAAAACTTAGAATCCAGCACATCAATTTAGGGGGGAGAGTGTACAGTCATGTGGGCTGTGATATTCATTCAGGTGGCCATGTGTGCATATTAGTACAGTTATAGTACAGTCCATATTTTCCTGCCCCCCCCTTTGCATTTTTAGTCCATAAGGGATGTATGGGGTGTTAGAGGAGGGGTAGTACCTCTAGTGGGGCACCCATGTGCCCCTTTTGGGTAGTTCATCCACCTGCAGTCAGCGCTCACCTGTGGCTCCTAGTTGTTGTCAGCATGCAGCAACAGTCACACCACAGAAATGGCTTTTACTGGCTGCTTAAACCAGGAGAGGATAGCCAGTGGGTCTCAAACCCTTGGTTAGGGACTTCCCCTGCATGTGGAAACAAGCTCTGGCAGATTGAGCGGATGAGACCAACGGTGCATCTACTAAAAATAATAATCTTTTTATTAGAGCTTGAACATCACTAAGTAACTTCGGCGAGACTTGGGATGCTGCTGCTTAAAAGCACCTCACCAATTTCAATGGCACTTTGAAGGGATACAACAGCCAAAATGGAGGTTTCTGCACATGTTGTAGAAGGAAGTGATGGGCAAGTGGCGCTCATCAACCTGGGAAAGTAGCCCAGCTAGGAGAAGGAAAACTCTGATCCTAAACCTCAGCTGCATTGTGGAATATCTTTGGGAGAAGAAAAGACTAAGAAGAAAATCCAGAGTGGAATCCCTAAGACAGTTGGATGGTGCTCTATACGCCTCCTTCCGGCAAGTCCTGCAGCTCAGCTGGTGCCAAACGTATTGCTCTGCTTTCCTTTGGACCACATCAGCAAGGCCAAGAGGGGGGTCTGGGCAGTCCAAGCCCTCTGTGCACACCGCCCAGGCTTGCAGTCAGTGCTAACAGTGCAGTATACTGCTAACATGGTGGTTTGATTTCACCCCTGGAGGCACACTCCTTTTTCACAGATACCAACAATTCCATAAGCATAATTACATTTTTTTTCCTGAGAGACTTGAACATATTCTAAGCCATCTCTGGTATGGGAGATGGGAACAGCCATGGAGGAAGCTGTCTGGGGAAACCAACTGACCTCAGGAGTCTATACAACAGCAAGGTAATCAGCCCTGGTAAGCAGACTTGAAAAGTTCCAATGATGAAGCCTTTCGGTAGGTTAAACTGAGCTTAATTGTCTGACTCTCTGAGAAAATATGGGCTATTGATCCCTGGTCATTGATCAACTATCAGCCAGGCATTATTTTATTTTTTAAAAAGGTATTTACATAATTGCCTGCCAATTTCAAAGTCATGTAGATCTTGTTTCATATCTTTATTGTTTTGACATGGACGAAACTCAACTGGCACTCTTCAGCTCGTACCGCTGTGTTAAAGGTGAGAGGGAAACATTTGCCCCACAGTTTAATCACCCATAAATAATGCTGATTAGGCCATCACAGTTGTTTGGCTGGTTGAGCACAGTAGCACACTGTGCAGCACCAAATTTAATGCTATCATGCCTCAGTTGTGCCTGCAATAGAAACACAGAGCCAAGTGACTCTTTCAGCTTTCAAAATGCAGAGGCTGTATAGGGGTTTTGTGTAGGGCTGTCTATGCAACAGTCTTACAGCTTTGTTGTTGTTGTTGTTGTTGTTGTTGTTGTTGTTGTGTGTGTGTGTGTGTGTGTGTGTGTGTGGTGCTCCTGTGGATTTTCAACTGGGGCATCAGAAGGAATGTTTGTTTCTAGCTTAAATATAGTGACAGAAAAAGTGCTGTATACTACTTGGGCTGAAAGTGGAGCAAATTCCCCTTCATTCTTCTATAAAAGGGGAAAAAAACCCAAACAATTACTGGAGTGGCGGAGAGTGTACAGTTAGAAGTATCACATAGGTTATTGTGCACTTATCATGATTTGTGCTCATGGTGTTATTGGGGTAGTTATCCACAATCTTACTTTCAATATTGTTTGCACCTGCATATATTTTAGGACAGCCATACTGTTAGAAAACAGCCTGGGGTATCAGGAGCCCCCGATTCCTCTGGGCATCCTCTGGTGAGCGTGGTTCTGGGAAAGCTTCTCCCTTCTTTTTTCAGAAGCCCCAGCGACACAAATCATAATGATTTATGCACACTATTCTCCTGGCATCGTATAGCAATAAGCAGGAGACTCCGTAGTTCTATTCTATGTTTTATTTACAGACTTTACACAGAGAAAGCATAATGGTGACCGTTCTCTTTCAGCTCCAAGAGAACCAAGAGAAGTGCAAGTACATTCCAAAAGCACACATACAGCCGAAGAGATAAGATGGTCTTCCTGTTCTCACACTCTCTCAGACAGTCATGTGAATTATACCAATCACAAAATGCAGCCTTGGTGGACTGATCTACTAACATATACTGCTTCATTTCTAACCCCAATGCATATCCTGTGGCAACCTACTGGAATCCTATAACGTTTCATAGCAAAAATGTTCTTGGCGCATTGGTGTGTCTTTCTTTCATTTTTGTATTCTGCAAGAGTGTCACATACCAACAGTGAAGTAACATTGGGGAAGCATCACACAACTAATAAGGAAAGGTGTTTTGTTTTTAAAAGTATTCTTCTCCTGGATGAGTCAGATCCAGATAATGGGTGTGGGTGGATAAGGGAAAAATGAATGGTATTTCTTAAGAATGAGATGGGTAAGTTGTGTTAAGGGGAATTCAGAGATCCAATAAGCCTTTCCAACTCCATCATTCTCTCCTCCCCACCCCTTGTTTAATGAGATTCTTATTGGACAAGTTATTTGAAAGCATCAAATATTCATGTGCACCATATTTAGGACAATTCCATTCTAGCAGGCTAAAAACTGGCTCAAATAATGGACATCACTGTTTATTTTATCACACGTTGACTTTTGTGAACTGGAATCCTATTTCCTGGCAGGGTCTATTATGTAGTGGACTTTTAAGCATGTTTATATTTATTCTCACAACAATTCTGTAATATAAGGTGGAGATCCAGCAAGTGGTTACTCAATGAGCTTTGTGGTTGAGCAGGTATTTGACCATCTCTCCCAGGTCGGGTTCAGCATTTTATCCACAATACCCTAGCAATCTAAATATAAGTTTTTAAGTCCACGATCCGCTGAGCGCAAGCCATAAAAATTATATGTGTGGTGAGATCCCATGGGAAAGAATCATTGCTCTAGTGTCTGCCAGATAAAATGCATCTAATGGCAGATAAAATGCCAGATAAAATGCATAAAATGTATTTGTTACCAAAAAAGAGAGAAAGTAACCGCAGCATAATAATCAGCAGCAAACAAAAGGAAAAACCCAGAAGCTAAGTGAAGCTATTGCAGTATTGTATATTGTGTTCTAGTTTTATCACTGTTATTATATAATAGAGTCTCTATTATTTTCTGTGTTGTTTTGAATTTAGCAATATTTCATGCTGTTCCCATGAAAGGAAGAAAGTTATATGCCATTAAAAATTTCACCAACAATTGTACGGGAAAATTGACCAATTACTGAGCTAACTCAAAATGTGCTTTTACAATTATTTTTAATGGCTTCTACCCCATCTATTTCTGGAAGGTGTCAGTCAATTTCTGCAGATCTGCCTTGTATCTGTCTGGTGCATATTATTTTTACATACCTTAAAACAGACACATACACACAGCACATATTTATTTTACATCTCATGTTTCTGAGTCCATAATTGTTCTTTTTCTTATTCTAAAGATATAAACTCACCCTATTTGAAGATGAGCCATGACTTACATGAATAAATGAAAATCTCACAATGTTGCTTGACACTTTATAATGCTTAATCTGTTTGACAAAATGTCAGTGACCTTCACACGTGGCCTGTTTTCCTGTACTTCAGCTCTAAAGCAAAATGTCAAATACTAGAGTACCTTCGGAGCTACCTCTGGTGAAGAATTTTAAACAGAATTGATTGTTTGAGCTTATGGAGGCCCTGGCATGTTTCATAATGAAGCATCCCTAAATCAGGAGTTAGAATAATATATTCTAATATAAGCTTACTCTTCAAGTTTGTTTTGAAGGATATTCTGTTAAAGACCAGAGGATGAGAAACTGCTGAGGTTTCACAATGGAAAACAGAAGTGCAGTGTTGAAATGTGCTAAGTGTTCTGTAGTTTACCCTTGAGAAAAGGAAGGACTCTAACAACAACCCATCTCTCTTCAAGAAACCCCTCACTTTGGGGTTTAAACAGTATTTTAAAACACTTAGTTGTGGCAGATTAATTAATATTCATTAATGATCATGACAAGGTCACCAGCATGTCTCTTTCTGACAATGAAGAAGCCAAAGCAGACATGACAAGCCAAATCAGAAATGATGGCATCAAACTGGCATAATTAAACTTGGATCTGATGTTTTCTCATCAAAATCAATGGAGTAGAAGGGTCCTTTTTAGGCAGCAAAAGAGGCCTCGGTCCCCCTCCACCAACTGCTTAATAGGGCAGGTTTTCTGCCAGGGCATCTGTTTAGGGACCAGTCCTTTGTAGGGTACAAACAAGAGCCTCCATATATATACCTAACTGCATGCAGAGGGAGGCACATTGATGAAAGTGAGCTCATGAAAAATATCATGGGCCAGAGCCCTCCCAAACCTGGAATTAACACAACCTTTTCATGCAATCTTTTTCCCCAAGCTTGACTCACTTTCAATATCAGAGCCCTGCTGAAGGCAAAAGCAATATTGGGGGGTCAAACTGAGGAAAGGAAAGGTTGCAAGTTGGAGGGAGGATTCTGAACTCCCTACTAAGACAACCCTCTTGCTCTTAAAGAAGAACTCACCCCTGCTTTCTCTATCAGTTCAGCAGCTCCAACTTCCAGTGCATAGGTCTGCCAGCATCATGCCTAAATTAGACAGATCTTAGTTCCAGTAGGGGCTTTGTGAAGAAGGTGACCATGTTCTGTCAATACAGCTCCAGAGCACCTTGGAGAGCACACATGCAGAGCTCTGTAGGAATCAGCTGTACCTGTCCTGACTGACTATTTTCCAGGGACAAAGAGAGTCAATCCATTGCCCCTTCTGCTCTCCTTCCCAAATAGCTACTTTGCTCTCTTAGCCGATTTTCTGTTCGCTTGTGCAGCCTCAGCTCAGTGGGAAGAAATGTACATGCAGCATCTATTGGCATGTTGGGTTTCATCACCCAGCCAGGGGGTCTGCAGTCTGCTCACATATATCTATAGCTAGCCCTAAGCTGGATCAACTAGTATAAGCAATACTGCTTTCATACATTTAGCCTTACCTGTTCTATTATAAACACTGGCTGCAAAAATCAAAATATGTTTTTTTTTCTTTAGAAAGCTTTTGTACCTTGAAGAACATGGAATAGCAGACTTAAAAGACTATTAGTATGGGGAGGGGGAAATCTTTGTATCAGGATGTACCATACAACATTTTTATAACATATAATTTTGTCCTGTCTTATTAATTATATTCAGATGTCTTCAGAGGACAAAGCAATTATAATAATAGATGGTGTAATTACATGTTCAGTGACTATATAATAAGACTGCAGCTCAGACAAATTTGAGCAATATACCCATTTCTACTCAGGATGGCGATACAATTGAGTTGCCTTTCCAGTAGTAAATCTGTCTCATAATTTTGGGGTTCTGAATATATTACACTATACAATGTGCCCACAAAAAACATTTTATGAAGTGGAGTGAGTTTTAGTGTGAAAGAGTCTGCCATGTGCCCTTTGGCAGTTTATTTTCAATCTAGTTTGACTTATTGCCCTTGAAGATCTCGTCACTTAAAATTTTATAATTTTATTCATTTATTTCATTTTACTTTTATGTGAAAGTTATAAAGAGCAAGGACACATGACAGTATTGGGGCTTTATGCAAACCAAGGACCTGTTAAAAAGGTTCAGCAGATTGCTGATTAGACATGGACACTTTTTGATTCAGTGAATAAGAAAACTTTTTAGAATAGCAGCGGATATCAATCATATTTCAACAAAAAGGGATAGAGGGGTTGGCATTTTGTAAAAAAAGTACTGCTCAAGCAATTTATAAGAATGTAAGAAGAGGATCTGGCCAATGACTCGTTAAGTCCAGCATCCTGTTCTCACAGTGGGCAACCAGATGTCTGTGGGAAACCCTCAGCAACTGGTATTCAGAAGCATTACTTTCTCTGAGCATGCACTGGTAACCATTGGTAGCCTTTCCCTCCCTGAATTTGTCTAATCCTCTTTTAAAACCATCCAAGATGGTGGCCATCACTGCCTCCTGTGGAAGTTTAACAATGCACTCTGTGAAAAACTTCCTTTATTTCCCCTTAATTTTCAAAATTCATCTTCTTGAATGCCCACAATTCATAGTGTTATGAGAGGGGGGGGGCTTCTTTCCTCTATCCAATTTCTCCATGCCATGCATAATTTTGTAAACTTTGGTCACATCGCCTCTTACCTTTTCTCTGAACTAAAAAGATCCAGTTCACTGCAGCTGCTCACAGAGATCCAGGGGAATCGTGCATGTAGAAGGAGAGTGGCATAGTACCCATTTTTCCCATGTGTTTGTGAGCAGAGCCTGTGGGTGCAATCACTAGCATCCCTGATGTTGACCTAAAGGGGCTTCCTAAAATGGACGGGGTGGGAAGCAATTTTTCATAATTCCCCATTCCCCCTACAGCACCTTGTGCCACCTTCCATGCTGTTCCAGATGGTTTCCGAATCCTCTGAAGCTGATTTTGGAAGCATGTGGAGAGTAACTTTTGGAGGGGGTTGTAACAGGCAAAAATAGTCTTCCTTTTCCACTGATGGAAGTCTCTGCTGGATTGAAGAGTGTTTCGTTGAGGTGAGAGAGACTCATTAGTCTGCAACTGTTTAATGCAAAGCCTTTTTTTAGACAGTTAGGGATTCTATTATTTATTTATTTATTTATTTATTTATTTATTTATTTATTTATTTATTTGTACCCTGCCCATCCGGCTCTGGGTGGCTTCCAAAAAAGATTTAAATACATTAAAATGTCACACATTAAAAACTTCCCTAAACAGGGCTGCCTTCAGATGTTTTCTAAATGTTTATCTCTTTGACACTGCTGTTCGGCAGTGGAATTTGCTACCAAGGAGTGTGGTGGAGTCTCCTTCTTTGGAAGTCTTTAAGCAGAGGCTTGACAGGCATATGTCAAGAATGCTTTGATGGTGTTTCCTGCTTGGCAGGGGGTTGGACTGGATGGCCCTTGTGGTCTCTTCCAACTCTACGATTCTATGATTCTATGATTGACATCTGATGGGAGGGCATTCCACAGGGTGGCCGCCACTACAGAGAAGGCCCTCTGCCTAGTTCCCTGTAGCTTTGCTTCTCGCAGTGATGGAACAGCCAGAAGGCCCTTTGCGCTGGACCTCAGTGTCCGGGCAGAACAATGGGGGTGGAGATGCTCCTTCAGGTATACTGTGCTGAGGCTGTTTAGGGCTTTAAAGGTCAGCACCAACACTTTGAATTGTGCTTGGAAACATACTGGGAGCCAATGTAGGTCTTTCAGTACCGGTGTTATATGGTCTCGGCGACCACTCCCAGTCACCAGTCTAGCTGCCGCATTCTGGGCAGTTGTAGTTTCCGGGTCACCTTCAAAGGTCGCCCCATGTAGAGCACATTGCAGTAGTCCACTGTTTGTGAGGTGCCAACCGCAAATTCAAAGCCTATGTGTATATACAGTTTCCATGCCTGTGGGTTTTGTTCCAAAGGGGATTTAAATTCTAGCAGAAGTTGGGAAGGGGGCTAGAATATATACAATCCTTCTTCCTTCTACTTCATGTATTCAGTTCAGCATCCCCACATTATTACTGTATGAATGTGTGTTGAATCAAGTTAGATTTACAAGTAGTCATCTGATTGCTTCATCAATTGCCTTACTACACACTGAAATTTGTTCTGAGTGAAGCATTCAAATGACTATGTTGCCACAGCCTAACTGCAACAGCCATTTATTTTATTCCTCAGATCAGCACAGAAGAAAGGAGAATATCAATATCAAGGAAGCTGAACTTGATAGAAAGATGTTGATTCCTTAGACACTAGACCTTTGGTATGAAGGTAAGAAGGATAAAAAGTTTAAAGAGGGCATTTCCAAGGAAATAATATGAGGATTGCACCATAGGTCATGTTGTTGCAGCAGAGGGAAGCTAAGTTATCAACAAATATTTTTGTGAATTATGGAGAAACAGGCAAAGTCTGAGTATTTTTGTGCCCTTGTATTCCACAGCTATAGATACCTACATGGGACGTGGCTGGTGCTGTGGTCTAAACCACTGAGGCTAGGGGTTGCCTATCGGAAGGTTGGCAGCTTGAATCCACATGACGGGGTGAGCTCCCATTGCTCGGTCCCAGCTCCTGTCAACCTAGCAGTTTGAAAGCACGTCAAAGTGCAAGTAGATAAATAGGTACCGCTCCAATGGGAAGCTAAACGGCATTTCCGTGCACTGCTCTGGTTTGCCAGAAGTGGCTTAGTCATGCTGGCCACATGACTCGGAAGCTGTACACCAGCTCCCTCGGCCAGTAAAGCAAGATGAGAGCTGCAACACCAGAGTCATCCACGACTGGACCTAACCATCAGGGGTCCCTTTACCTTTAAATACCTTCATATAAATGTCCACCCCTTATGTTTCCTTTCTGTGTTTTGCACAAAACACTTTACAAGGTGTCCCTTAGGCAATCTCCACATGGTTTTCAGATAAATCTACAATTCTGCAGCATAACAATTGAAAGAGGGACTATATGCTATAGGATATGCCAATAAGGTCAGTTCAGACTCTTTTTAAAATTGCCTAGTAAAGCAGGACTTGTGTTTAGATAGGTAGAAATAACTCAGTGGAAAAAGATGGATTGCCTATTTTGTCAATGTTAGAAGGAAGAAACTGTGGATCGTTCTACAGCAGAGAGGACTGAATGTGAAGAAGCTGAGCACCTTCCTTGGCTACAGAAGTCAGCACCTTTCTGCCCTCTCAATTTCAAACTAAAATAAAAATGTAGTGAGCTCAGATTAGATATCGATTACTGAAATAGCACCAGTTAAGATGCTTTATTTTCTGCTAGTCTAGCAAATTTATGATTCTTATTTCACTTAAATGATATTGGTTGAGTTAGACTGACTAGTCTTCAAACTCCTTGCCAAACTCTGATTGTCCATTACTTGTTCATAGCAGAGGTCGTAGTAAGTAGTGAAGAGTATTAATTTAATTAGGATTCTTTATGTTTTCTCAGGCCTGAAAAATTAACTGGTAGTTAAAATCCTGAGGTAAGTCATTGACCACAGGCATTCTAATTACCTGAGGAATACACCAGGAATATGAGGAATATTGAGAACAACAGAAAATAAGATGGATCAGACCAAAGGCCCATTTAGTCCAGCATTCTGTTATCATTAGTCAACTGGATGCCTGTGGAAAGTTGAAAGTAAGAATCAGGAAAGGTAAAACCAGAAGTGGTCATTGGAGTGCTGAAAAGCAGAGCAGCATTGTGTACTTGACTTCCCATTGTTGTAGGGTTTTCTTGGGGCAGGGGGAAGCTCTGCCCAGTCAGACAGGGAGCATGAGAATTCAAAAGGTATTCAGTTTTCTTGGGAATGAGGTCAACAGTGATTTTCAGGTATTTTGTTAAGTAGGGGGGAGAGGTTTCACAGCTTAACACTCCAGAAGGCACCCCCAAATATCCCAAAGTTTCAAATATGCTGTCTGAGCCTCTGTGTGCATCTCTCCCAGGCCATGTCTGCACCATACATTTAAATCACTTTTAAAATACTTTACTGTAATAGTTATACCTCCCCCTCCCCAAGAATCCTAAGAACCAAAGTCTGTTAAGGGTACTGAGAGTTAGGAGACCTAACATAGGGAATTGTTCATTAAAACCATACTGGGAACCACTGTGGTTTCACTAACTGTTAATTTCTGCATTATATTTTCACTTTCACATTACATAAAAGCTTCTTCCAGAGATATAGTAGAATGCAGCTCAGGTTTAGTGCTCATTTTCATGTAACTTGCTTCCAGAAAAAAAAAATCCATTTGCAAATAACATGGAAATAAGTGCTAAAGTTGCATCATTTCCCCCCTATATTTGGCTTTTACATTGTGTGAAAATTAAAATACGTATAACAACAACAACAACAACAACAACAACAACAACAACAACAATTCAAATAAACAGGCCACCCTGTTTAGGGAAGTTTTTAATGTCTGATGTTTTAATGTATTTTTAATCTTTTGTTGGAAGCCACCCAGAGTGGGCAGGGTACAAATAAATTATTATTATTATTATTATTATTATTATTATTATTATTTACTGTTAGGAGAAAAAATGAGAAATAAACTGTTGTGTGAATGCAACCTATATCCAGAAAGTAATAATTAAAAAAATATTACAGCAGTACTTCCCACCAGCCCCATACCACCTGAGGCATTTTTAGCTTTAGTTATTGGTGACTACATTCAGTCTTCCCCTGGATCTATGTCTTTCCACCTTCTTTTAAAATAATATAATAATGTCCTTGAAGAAAAATGGGCTTCTCATTCAAAGGAAGAGAGGAGCAGCAAGGAGTAAAAGCTACAGAAAGGGGAAACAATTGTCAAGAAAGGATTCCTATCATGCAGTTCTAAGTCACTTGGTACATCAGAAGAAGCTCAGTGCATCACCTTCCTCCTGAAAAACCCATAGATTAGTTTTACCTGCTTTGTAAGACTGAGCATACAACACAAGAGGTTATGCTTTTCCTTCAGGAGTGGGTTCCTGTGAACCATGAAAAATCAATGTTGTGAAGCAGTTAGTCACAGATGTGCAAATACTTCTCATGTTGCTGTTTTTTTGTGTGTGTGGTGGCTTGTGGGAGTCTTGTTGTTGTTGTTGTTCTTTGGTGATCACTCGTAGCCAAGTAAGATCATCTTCCATGAACACGGTCTTAACAGAAAGTCTGCAAGTGACTGTGGAGGCCAATTCTGGATCCACACGTCCTTCCACAGTGGGGACATAGGTTTCCGAACGGGAGTTGATCACAGTGAGGGTTTGCCAAGTGTGCCTTCCTCTTAGCACGTTTCTCCCTTTCGTCTTGAGTTTGAGAATCTTCAAAGTCCATGACACCTTTGGTAAAGGCTGTTCTCTAATTGAAGCACTCACAGGCTAGTGTTGAGCGAGATGAGCATGCAACCCCAGAGTTGTCTGCGACTGGACCTAACGGTCAGGGTACCTTTACCTTTATACTACATTGTTTTAGATTTGCCTTGAGGGAGTCTTTCAACCTCTTTTGTTTACCACCAGCATTAGCATTATGCTTTCCATTTTTAAGTTCGGAATAGAGTAGTTGCTTTGGAAGATGATAATCAGGCATCTGAACAACATTACCAGTCCAACGAAGTTGATCAAAATCAATATTGTGAAAAGATCCCCTAATCTTTTAGTTTCATTCATTATTTGTAGCTACTCCTATATGTAGGTTACACTGTTAATATTTATTATGCTTTGTGCATCATGGGACTATGCACTGAATATGTGTTAGAAATACTGGTTAGAATATGCATTGATAACCCATAATGATCCAGTTGTTTCAGGTGTTTCATAGTTTGGCTTCTAACATATTGTAACACCAAAGGATAAAATTCTATAGATTTAATCAGTAAATTTTAAACTGTAGTGAAATGTCACGGGTCCCTGCATACTAGGACAGAATTCATAGAATCATAAAGTTGGAAGGGATCCTGATAAGTCCAACCCTCTGCAATCCAGGAATATGAAGCTGTCCCATATGGGGATCGAAACTGATGTTATCAGCACCATAGTTTAACCAACTGAGCTATTTCTACTTGCTGTGGAAGTGGCAGCGAGAAGCTTACATGCATACAACTGCTATTTCTATGCCAGTCCACTGGAAACTGAAGGAAAAACTAGCTTCTCCATATGTCCACATGAGGAACAAGGAATGGACCCACACTTCTGCACTGCAGTCTCATGACTAGACTAGTCTTGCCCTTAGTTGTCTACATGCTGAGCATGGTCATCTGGCATAGAATCCCAGTGTATGAGCAGGTGTTCATACCTATGTGTTCCTCTTCCTATGTCCATGTTCGAATGAGTGGCTGTGGAGGGCAGAGCTGCCTGGTCTTACAAAGCCAGCTGCAGAACTAATTCCTTGTTCTATGAGTGTGCCTCTGTCATAGATTTAACATCACTACTGTGGAGCAGAGCAGTCATTTCCCCTCCCCTCCCCCTTCAGCAAGTAGTGTTCTTTGAAGAAAGCCTGAATTGGGGCATTTATTCCCCACAGTTTCCAGAGAAAACATCGTCCTCTTAAAGGCAAACCATGAAGGAACAGCTAAATTTGCTCTCACTCACAAGGACCTTAAAGGTAAAGGTAAAGGGGCTCCTGACCATCAGGTCCAGTCATGTCCGACTCTGGGGTTGCGGCGCTCATCTCGCTCTATAGGCCGAGGGAGCCGGCATTTGTCCGCAGACAGCTTCCGGGTCATGTGGCCAGCATGACAAAGCTGCTTCTGGCGAACCAGAGCAGCGCACGGAAACGCCGTTTACCTTCCCGCCGGAGTGGTCCCTATTTATCTACTTGCACTTTGATGTGCTTTCGAACTGCTAGGTTGGCAGGAGCTGGGACCGAACAACGGGAGCTCACCCCCTTGCAGGGATTCGAACCGCCGACCTTCTGATCAGCAAGCCCTAGACTCTGCAGTTTAACCCACAGCGCCACCTGGGTCCCTTAGTGTCACACTAATACGGATTTTGAAAGGCAGCTTATTTTTTTTTCATAACTTAAATGTTTTTGCATCATCCTTTTTAAATATGTCAAGTTTGAAACAGCAATGACAAAACCTAAGGAATCTGGTTGGGGGGGAAAGCTGGTTTGGGGATTATTTCTATGGAATATATTTTTCACCAAACTGCGGGAGGCAGTGCAAGACAGGAGTGCCTGGCGTGGTCTGGTCCATGGGGTCACGAAGAGTCGGACATGACTAAACGACTAAACAACAACAACAACATTTTTTCACATTTCTCATTTGATTTTGTGGTGCACTGCTGCTGATCCACTTTCTAAGCAATACTTTAACCTCATTGTTTACATATTGACCAAAGGGTGGGCATCTCAAACTTCCTCTTTAGTGGAGACGGGAACCTTATTCTCCCTTTATATATCACACACATACACCATTAACTAAAATTAAACTGTGAAATTGATCAACAGCTAGAGGTCTTGGCACTCTGCTGGTGGCACCAGAATGTCTAGCAGTATTCAAGAGATGGCATAAAATCCATTTATGAATGGCAGTGGCTATGCACATAATTTCCCACCTCCTGCTGGACAGTGATGAAGGAGGAGGGGGCCTTCCTGCCAAGTTTTCTATTCATGTTCACTTTCAAGTATGCAGTTCTGCCAATTTATTTAATTAAGAATTTTAGCCTCTGCATTTGTTAGCCATAATGAGAACAGGAAGCTGGACTAGATGGGTCTTTGGTGTGATCCATTAGGGCTCTTCTTGTGTTCCCTGTGAAGCTTTCCCTACCGATTCCACCAAAATAATAAATGCCAGGATTAGGTTAGGCACAGTGCATTTTTGCTTGTAATAAGACTACATTGTTAGGGTTGAATTAATAAATGTGTGTTTTCACATTCCTGTTATTCCTAATTAATTACAAACTCATAGTACCACCTCATACCACACATCTCTTGACAGGTATAGCTGCGTAATCTAGTGTCCCGCAAATGTGCATTGAAAGGCTATGTTACCTAGGTAATTAAAATGTAAGTGTTTTAATTGACTGACATTTTGAAGAAATGGTAATAGAGCCATCCTGAACCTCCACAAAAGGCTGGCTGGGTAAGTGGGTGGAAGTGCTGTTGGTGGTGCCACTCCATCAGCAAAGAGGAGTCCTGCCAGTGGTAAAACATGTTCAGCCCAGACATCCCTCATGCCTGTGAAAAGTTCCACAGATGTAGAGCTGCTATCAGTGGTGTTTCCACCAGAAGTAGGGACCAGAGGAAGAATTCCAGGGGTATCAAGGCCTTGCTGGAGGTGCCCTTGGATCTACTACCTCCAAATACAATAAACAATGAAGAAGATACTATATTTAAAAAGATATGCCACCCCTGATCAATATTTATTGTTGTTGTTTTGTCATTTAGTCATGTCCAACTCTTCGTGAGCCCATGGACCATAGCACGCCAGGCACTCCTGCCTTCCACTGCCTCCCGCAGCTTGGTCAAACTCATGTTTGTAGCTTCAATATTCCATCAGGAATATAGGAAACATCCTTAGACTACATCAGACCATTTGTCCACCTAAGAACATAAGAAGAACCTGCTGGATAAGACCAATGGCCCATCTAGTCCACCATCCTGTGGGATGCCTATGGGAAATCCACAAGCAGGATCTCAGCACAATAGCATTTTCTCCTCCAGTGGTTGCCAGCAACTGGTATCAGAAGCAGTGCTGCTTCCAATTGTAAGCAGAGCCTAGCCTCTCTGGGCTCTTTCACTTCACCTGTTATGTTACTTTGTTTTGTTTTTACTGGATATGCCAGAAATCGTACCTATGACTCTCTGCATGTAACACCTGTGTTTTACCACTCAGAGTCATCCGCGACTGGACCTAATTGTCAGGGGTCCCTTTAGGGGTGATTGGCTGATAGGTGTGGTAAACCTGTTGATGCCTGTTAATGACTGCAATTCCCACCACCCTTCTGAGTAATACCCCCTCCCCCACCCTCTCACTATATATAAGGGTCTGGTGACTTCTCTTTCAGTGTATCTGAAGAAGTGTGCATGCACACAAAAGCTCATACCAATGACAAACTTAGTTGGTCTCTAAGGTGCTACTGGAAGGAATTTTTTTTTGCTTTCTTTATATGTTATTTGTTAATTTATGTGACATGCACAGACTTAAAAAAAGAAACCAAACAAAATGTTTTTAAAATATAATGAAGCCATCAAGTTTTACTTTCCTTTATTATTGTTGGCAGAAAGGTTCAGCATTGTTCCATTTCATGTTGGGGGGGAAAGACACCTTAATAGGTCTCCCTTCATTCCCTTTGTTTCTCTTTTATGTCAGCTAAAAGGTATCTTGCACCGTAGTACCAGATATTTCCTTTGTTCACACTGACAGGTTTTTTTTGTGTTACAGGAAAATGACAGCGATAAACGGCTTTCTGACTCTGGCGGCAGAAACAATGCTTTCGGGTAGATATGCTTGTCTTCCACACACAATGTGCTGTTTGAGACCTTTGCGGGGAATTGTTTTGAACCCAAAACAATGCAAAAGAGGAAAGTGATGGGCTGTGGGAGGAAAACAGGTTAGTCATAATTGGCTTGACATAACCAGGAGCAATTCTGTGCTCTGCAGCATGTGTTTGTTATTTTTATAGGGCTGAATTATGAGAGTCCTTAAACTTTAGTTTGTCTCAGTTTCCCTTCCTGATGACATCCTGTTTGTGCAAGTCCCCAGGTGTGTTTTCTCCAAATGCCATTGACCTTAGCTTTTTTATGCTGCTATAAGTTTGCTGTACACATTTGGGGGTTGGGGGGGTGACATCTCCCATTGTATTAGTAAAAGCAGAGAAGATGCACTTACCTATTTCAAAAGCAAGAAAGACAAACAAACCCCAATCAGAAACATATATCCTGTCAAAATGTGTATTCCTTTATCGAAATTGCATCCCGCTCTTCCTTCCAAAGGAGTCCAGGGCAGCAAACACATCCACATTTTTATTATTATTAAAAAGCATTCTAAAAAAGATATAACATTCTGAAAACAATTACAATTAAAAACATTATATCATCCAGTTATATCAGGGTTGCTAGTAACATGATTCTTCAGCCACCAAATGCCCACATAAACAGGAATGTTCTCAAAATCCTCCTGACAGTTAATAATGATGTGGGCAAAAACACCTTACTAGGGAGGGCATTCCACAAATGGGGAACCACCAGTAAAAAGGCCCTGTCTGGGCTGCTGGGGGTAGATAGATGGGTGTTACTAACAATGTGAACAGTTACAACTTTTCAAAGTATCACAAAGCCCAAATGCATTTTGACCTTTGTCTTGGTCTCGGATCTATGCAACTTCCACAGATCAAATTGGTCAAGTGAGTGTGTCATTTGCATTTTCCCATGTGCAGTAAAATCCAATTTCTATGCATGGTGTTAAGTTGAAAGCCATAATTCGAAATGCTTTTTCCTGTGCCCATATGATTATTTGAATAAAACACCCTATGAGGTCCTTCTTTGTGTGCCTCCGCCATGAGAGTTCTGGAGAGTGGCAACATGAGAATGGGCCCTTTCTGCAGTTATACACTTCATTATACACCTTTGGGCACCAGGGGGAAATGTTCCTCTTCAACAAGGCCATTGATTACATCTGATACCCTGTTAAATGTGTTGTGAGAGAAGGGTGGGGGACATTATTGAGGGGTTCTTGTTTTTATTATGTATTTTGTGGGGGGTTTTATATTGAAATTTCATGTTTTGAACCGCCATGAGATCTGTGGATGAAGGCAGTTTCCAAATTTAAATACATAGAAGACTACTTTTTAACCCAGGGAAATCTTCTCAAAAGTTGGAGGTCATCTTATACACCCAGTCATCTTATACGCCGGAATATACAGTAATTAATTAATAATAGAAACTGAATTCAGACCTTTGCTGCTGTATCACATTGATTAGCTGGCTGAGAAATTCCAGAGAAAAATCTCCTGCCCCAGTTTCCTTGACAGTAACACTCACTTGTTATTATGTTATGTTATGTTATGTTATGGGGTCACGAGTCAGACACGACTAAATGACTAAACAACAACAACAACAACAAAAAACAAAACAACAACAACAACACTTGCTTGTGCTCTATGGGACTTAGGACCACAAGTTCACAAGCAGCACATGCATTAGAATTATGGTGTGTGTTTAGATATACAGGACATTGCATGCATTTTGACACCATTTATTTTTAGTTTCTATCAATACTAAAATATAATGAGAGCCATTGCTTACTGGAATTGTGAACATGTTCATAATTCTATGGTTCAACGCAGATCAGTCATTCTAAAAGTTCAGCATGAATTTAGGACTTTGTAGGACCTGTTTGTCAAAAAACATTCTTGATGCAAATTAAGATGCTCTGTTTCACATTAATTTCTTCACATTTTATTACGTCAGGAAGTAATATTAAATATATGTTGTGCTTCTTCAATAGACGCTAGCTACGTATCTTTGTTTCAACACACGCAACATGAGAACAAGATTGGATAAGCAGGTGTGCCGATGTCTGTTTATCTCACACAAAACACTTTTCCCAGGCACTCAATAAGGCTTTATCTTCCTGCAAGATGGATAGGGAAGAAAAGGCACATCACAATCTCCACATTGCAATGTGATGAATCAGAACTCTGGACAAATCAATTTGTTGTTCTTGGCGTTTGATCTATCTCACTTAACTGATGAGCGAGATCTGGCCTCTTTTAAAGGGCAAATTAGTGAGTGAGATACAACATCAAGTACTAAATGTACATGTCTAAATAACATAAGACTTATCTCCATCTTCTCGGAGAAAATGAAATGAGATGGGAGGGGGCATGTCTATTTTTTGTCGTTGAATGAAAGAACTGTGCCAGTATCTTTAAAAATACTCTTAACAGAATCATTATTTTTACATTGATCCAATGGGAAAAAAAATATGACTAGGGGGAGAAAACTCATCTTTCCCCCATCTACATCACTTTCTTATGTTTTTACTCATTGTTTCATTTCTTCATTGATATGTAATTTAATGTGACTTTTCTTGAAATGAATGTCTAAATTAAAGTGCATATTTACATACATATTTTTATAGCTTTGAACAGTGTAATTTTTATCATTTCTGAATGAGGAAATCAGCCCCGGGTGCTCACTGGAAGGACAGATCATGAAGCTGAGGCTCCAATACTTTGGCCACCTCATGAGAAGAGAAGACTCCCTGGAAAAGACCCTGATGTTGGGAAAGATGGAGGGCACTAGGAGAAGGGGAGGACAGAGGACGAGATGGTTGGACAGTGTTCTCGAAGCTATGAACATGAGTTTGACCAAACTGCAGGAGGCAGTGCAAGACAGGAGTGCCTGGCGTGCTATGGTCCATGAGGTCACAAAGAGTCAGACACGACTAAACGACTAAACAACAACAACAACAACATTCCATTTTTATAAGCAGCTTAAAAATGATTGATGTACCACTTAACTACAATTGCTTAAATAAACAAAACAAACACACAACAAATTGTTGGGCAGTTAAGCTCATTAATCCATTATGTGGGGACCAGGCCATTTTATACAGAAACTTGCAAATATTGAATCCATCGATCATCAGTTTGATGGACCTCAAAAGCAGACTGTCTAAGAGCATCACATAGATCTCTGTAAAAAGCAAGATATAAATGTAAAAAATAGAGATAAGGCAACTTCATTAAATCAATGTTTTGACATTGGGTATACACTTGCCTGGGAGTAAAGGTAAAAGGTAAAGTGACCGCCTCTGGGGTTGTGGTGCTCATCTCGCGTTATTGGCTGAGGGAGCTGGCGTACAGCTTCCAGGTCATGTGGCCAGCATGACAAAGCCACTTCTGGCAAACCAGAGCAGCACACGGAAACACCGTTTACCTTCCCGCTTGGAGCAGTACCTATTCATCTACTTGCACTTTGACGTGCTTTTGAACTGCTAGGTTGGCAGGAGCTGTGACCGAGCAACAGGAGCTCACCCCGTCGCAGGGATTCGAACCGCCGACCTTCTGATCAGCAAGCCCTAGGCTCTGTGGTTTAACCCACAGTGCCACCTGCATCCCTACCTGGGAGTTGTTGTTGTTGTTTAGTCGTTTAGTCGTGTCCGACTCTTCGTGACCCCATGGACCATAGCACGCCAGGCACTCCTGTCTTGCACTGCCTCCCGCAATTTGGTCAAACTCATGTTCGTAGCTTCGAGAACACTGTCCAACCATCTTGTCCTCTGTCGTCCCCTTCTCCTAGTGCCCTCAATCTTTCCCAACATCAGGGTCTTTTCCAAGGATTCTTCTCTTCTCATGAGGTGGCCAAAGTATTGGAGCCTCAGCTTCACAATCTGTCCTTCCAGGGAGCACTCAGGGCTGATTTCCTTAAGAATGGATAGGTTTGATCTTCTTGCAGTCCATGGGACTCTCAAGAGTCTCCTCCAGCACCATAATTCAAAAGCATCAATTCTTCGGCGATCAGCCTTCTTTATGGTCCAGCTCTCACTTCCATACATCACTACTGGGAAAACCATAGCTTTAACTATACGGACCTTTGTCGGCAAGGTGATGTCTCTGCTTTTTAAGATGCTGTCTAGGTTTGTCATTGCTTTTCTCCCAAGAAGCAGGCGTCTTTTAATTTCGTGACTGCTGTCACCATCTGCAGTGATCAAGGAGCCCAAGAAAGTAAAATCTCTCACTGCCTCCATTTCTTCCCCTTCTATTTGCCAGGAGGTGATGGGACCAGTGGCCATGATCTTGGTTTTTTTGATGTTGAGCTTCAGACCATATTTTGCGCTCTCCTCTTTCACCCTCATTAAAAGGTTCTTTAATTCCTCCTCGCTTTCTGCCATCAGGGTTGTGTCATCTGCATATCTGAGGTTGTTGATATTTCTTCCGGCAATCTTAATTCCGCCTTGGGATTCATCTAGTCCAGCCTTTCGCATGATGAATTCTGCATATAAGTTAAATAAGCAGGGAGACAATATACAACCTTGTCGTACTCCTTTCCCAATTTTGAACCACTCAGTTGTTCCATATCCAGTTCTAACTGTAGCTTCTTGTCCCACATAGAGATTTCTCAGGAGACAGATGAGGTGATCAGGCACTCCCATTTCTTTAAGAACTTGCCATAGTTTGCTGTGGTCGACACAGTCAAAGGCTTTTGCATAGTCAATGAAGCAGAAGTAGACGTTTTTCTGGAACTCTCTAGCTTTCTCCATAATCCAGCGCATGTTTGCTATTTGGTCTCTGGTTCCTCTGCCCTTTCGAAATCCAGCTTGCACTTCTGGGAGTTCTCGGTCCACATACTGCCTAAGCCTGCCTTGTAGAATTTTAAGCATAACCTTGCTAGCGTGTGAAATGAGCGCAATTGTGCGGTAGTTGGAGCATTCTTTGGCACTGCCCTTCTTTGGAATTGGGATGTAGACTGATCTTCTCCAATCCTCTGGCCATTGCTGAGTTTTCCAAACTTGCTGGCATATTGGGTGTAGCACCTTAACAGCATCATCTTTTAAAATTTTAAATAGTTCAGCTGGAATATCATCATTTCCACTGGCCTTGTTATTAGCAGTGCTTTCTAAGGCCCATTTGACTTCACTCTCCAAGATGTCTGGCTCAAGGTCAGCAACCACACTACCTGGGGTGTACGAGACCTCCATATCTTTCTGGTATAATTCCTCTGTGTATTCTTGCCACCTCTTCTTTATGTCTTCTGCTTCTGTTAGGACCTGGGAGTAAGTCCCACTAAATTTAATGAGGCTTACTTCTATATACATGTGTAGAATTATGCTGTAAATCAAATAATTATAAAGTGGAAGACTGGTATTTTCTAATCACATAAGAATTTGTCAAAACAGCATTTAGTTTTTGAATATTTGAACACCAAGATCATATTGAAATAACTAGTTAATTAAAATAGAGAAGCAAAATATCTCCTTTTAAGTTTGATTTCTTAAATTATTAAAATCTACCTGTATTTTTGATCAAGAGTAGTTCAAAGGCTACCCTAACATCACCCGCCCTATACTCTTGATTGTAATCTGTTCTAACTGCCTTTAATACATATTTGCAACCCACCTTGGGACCTCATGGTGAAGGACAGGTAAGAAATCTAAATAATAGTCATATAAATTGCTGTTGGTTTTCCTATCCATTTTCAGTACACATGCTTTGGGCTGACAGCACAATTTTGTTGTGGTGGTTGTTGTTGTTTAGTTGTTTAGTCGTGTCCAACTTTTCATGACCTCATGGAGCAGAGCACGCCAGGCACTCCTGTCTTACTGAGGTATTAAAATAGAATTTATAATAGTTATAGCTTAAAGTTTGTATATCATTAGAAAAAGAGATAAAACATGCCACCAAATCTATTTCTCCTGAAAGTTTTTAATGATGCAATTAAAACAGCAAGAACAAATATGGAAGTTGCCATGATTTTTCTAATACTGTAATATATATGTATAACTCCAAAAATGTAGTGCCCCTGATGAGTAAATACACAACACCATGTGGGTGAATATGTTCGCGCTACATTTTTGAAATCCTATTACATAATCCAGCTTTAGTTGAAGTATTTGGATTTATGATAAATTAACCTCATTGTTAGCAATTTGGTATGTAACATTTCGAACATTTTCACTTAGGTTGTTGTTCACAGGAGAACTCCTTTTATTGTGTCATTTGCCATTTATTTCTAAACTTTCCAGTGAACAACAAGTCAAGTACTTTATTACAGTCATTGACCAGCATAAGCAAAACATCTAAATAAATAGCATAACAGTTTGAATATAAGCAAAAAATTATTCAATAAATAGGGCAAGAACCAAACATAGATTTAAACATATACATAGAATGCCTAATTAAGCATAGATAAGGGGTGAGTAAAAATTTATAAGAAAAATTTAAAAGATCGGTTAACACAGCTATATGCGGTGGGCTTCAGAAGTGCGGATCTCACAATATGGGCCTTCAGTTTAGAATTGAATTGTAGCATAGACCATTCTTCGTCAAATATCTATAATGGCAGCACAAAATCTGGCAACTTAATAGGTGACTTCTGGGCTTTTGTCCTGTAGTAATAGGGAGATGTTGTGTTGTTCGGAACCAGTATATGAAAATTGGAGCAGACACAGGTCAGATTTCCATATTACTTCCTTCTCATTCAAGCATTTTTATAGTAGTTCATCAGCGACATTGTTAAAACTTCTGCAAAGGATCACTTTATGTTTGCTTTATGCTATTTCTCTTGTACTAAGCTCTACCACAAAACAACTGTTTAGAAGGTAATACTGAGGGAATTAATAGTGGCATACAGTCATTGGGGAAAGAAATCAATGGGTCTCATAGGACCAAACTAGACATAACATTAAATTTGTTTTCATTTTATTTACGTGAAAATTTATATCCTGTCCTTGTAATGCATATGCATCACTCATGACAGCTTACCACAAGTAATATCACAGTAAAAACCACTTTATTAAAAATACAACAGAGGCAGGCAGGTCAGATAAAAACAAGCACTGTATTATCTGACCACATTATCTGACTGGTAGGACAAAATGTGGATTTAATGTGTGTGGATGTTTCAAACAGCTGCCACAGAGTGGTGAGCTGGATTGGGAATCAACAGGTAGACAGTGGGAGTTTAAAACCTCACACCTTGCAATCAACATTGCCTTTGCATTGACATTGATGTCAATGACTTCTTACTTCTCAATGCAAAAAAGCAAAGTAGGGAGGTGATTTTTGTCCGAATCATGGGAGAAGTGGGATTGAACTACCCCTCTCTGTCCACTGTGATCTTCACCTCAATGAACAGAGCAGTCAGCCTTATAGAAAGATGTACATTAGCCATAATGCCTTGGACACCACATCTAGTTGGCCTATAGCCATAGCCTGCCATCAGTATTGATTTTCATTAGGTTACAGGGAAGCAAAGATATATTTCACGTGCAGTATTTATGCTCCGCAAAGGTTTTTGGACCCAAAGTATTTTGCCTAGGGAGTAATTGATATGGAGGTTCAACTAATGAAAGCCTAATTACCATGATATATCTTCAGATTCTGTAACTTCAGGTGTTGGGAGTATTAGAGGCTGATTAAAATCAGGATTAACTCGGTAATTTAGACATATAATATTATGCCAATGACACTTAAAATCTTGGCTGTAAGTCCTGGAGTATGTGCTCCCTACCTTGCAGGCCTGGGAATCTGGGTCCCTGACTGACTGCAGCTACAAAAGCTGAGGTGGCTGACCAGACTTTTGGGCTGGAGGGGTTGTGTGCTGTTATTATTGCTTCAATTGTTTTAAATTGTTTTTAACTTGTGTTTTTTTAAAAAATTTGGAGGTTTTGTTGTTTTTTGAATTAGGGGAAGTAAATTGTGCCTGAGAAGAGAAGAACAGGTAATCCCAATAACAAAGAACCACTTCTGGCCAGTGTATAAATTTACGCATGGTGGATAGAGAAAAGTTTTCCTGCTCAACGAAGCTGAGTGTCAGAAGATTCAGGAGAAGCAAAAGGAAGTGCTTCTTCACACAGCACATAGCTAAACTATGGAATCTGCTATCACAAGATATAGTCATGTCTGCCAACAAAACTTGTCTTTAATAGGGATTAGACTAGTATCGGAGGTGACATGCATCTGAATGTCAATTGCAGGGTTTCCAAAAGGCATCTAGTTGGCCATTGTCAGAACTAGATGCTGGACTAGATAGGCTGGACTAGATGCTGGACTAGATAGGCCTTTCCAACAGGGTTCTTTTTACATTATTATAAACCACTGAGATTCTTGGGCTTGCCGATCAGAAGGTTGGCAGTTCGAATCCCTGTGACAGGGTGAGCTCCTGCTGCTCGGTCCCAGCTCCTGCCAACCTAGCAGTTCGAAAGCACACCAAAAAAGTGCAAGTAGATAAATAGGTACCGCTCCAGTGGGAATGTAAAGGGTGCTTCCGTGCGCTGCTCTGGTTTCAGTGTTCCGTTGCGCCAGAAGCAGCTTAGTCATGCTGGCCACATGACCCGGAAAAACTGTCTGTGGACAAACACCGGCTCCCTCGGTCTGTAAAGTGAGATGAGCGCTGCGACCTCAGAGTGGTCTGCGACTGGACTTAATTGTCAGGGGTCCTTTACCTTTTTATGTGTATACAATACTCAACTAGGTGGATTCAATATAAGGTAGCTGCCTAAGTCCCTTTGTTTATCTTTTGATATACACTCTTGAGCAGTTGAGGCCACATAGTGATCCATCTCAGTACACCTTATTAACTGCACTATCTGACTCTGATTTCTTGAAATGTGATAACTTTCCCTGAATCACCCCATGAATTCATGAATTCACCATGTATTTGGGGGCACACCCAAAGCCAATGCATTCCCCTGCTATAAACAGGACTTCCAATGTGAGAGCAACATCAGCATGTTGCATAAATATAACACTGAGCCACCATTCCCAAAGCAAGAGCAGATGCAATACTTCAGAAGCTGAGGAGTCTTTTTCTTTTACTATCCATATGTGCAACCCAGATTTGCTGACAGACCCAATTAATTGGTAGGTAACAAGAAGAGAGATTAGAAAATGACAGGTGGTAGAGGAGTACACATTATTAACCTATTCTGGTGGAATTGTTTTAAATACTCTTTTGTGAATCACATTTGTAATTATGAAAGAAAACTACTCAAGAAGTTTCAATCACAGCTTTCATAAAACATACTTAAATAGCTCCTTCCCATCCAGTGTGGTTGAAAGGTAGCTGCACTGGTGAGACCTACAGGACAGTATAAGAATCATTGACCATTTGCTATCCTTTTGTGGATGTCCATGAGGAATAGAAGCTTGTGTGTGTGTGTGTGTGTGTGTGTGTGTGTGTGTGTGTGTGTGTGTGTTGTTTTAACAGTGGGTTTTCAAAAAGTTGCTTAATTTTTTTAAAACTCTTTTCATGTTAAAAATATAGTTTAAAAATATAGAATCTTATCACTGAAGCATTAGACAGGATAACATTTCCTTACCTTATAATACCTCACAATCAGCACCAGTAGATGCCAGCACCCCCATGGCAAACTGGAGGAAGCGGTTCTGCCATAGTTTACTATAAAATATTGGATGGAGGAGGTTGTTCGGAAAAATGCTTAGCATTTCATTGCCACCTTGAGTCCCTGTCTGGGGAAAATGTGAGATAGCTTTTAATATTATAAATATTAATACTTAGGCTTAGCCCCTGTAACATGGAATTTAATTTTGAAATCAAGTTAAAAATACAGACCAGAAAAAAGGAAAAACACTACAGACCAACAATGCAAAAATATCACTAAGAGAGAGAAAGGGAGAAATAAACATTAATTATAGAGGACTTGTGGAACTTGTGGAATAAAGCCTCTTAAGGAGAACCTTGCTAACTGTTGAGAGAGCTTGGATGCATGAGCTTTGTAGTCAAACCAGAGTAAGAATGAAAAGCACACACCACCCATTCACATTTATAAGCATATTCAAACATTCATAATAGGAATTCCATAAACATGTCAAGAAGGGAAAGTATGCATGTGCACAGTAGCCTTTCTCCCATCCCTGTTACCATGTGCATGCAAGGCTGAATGTACAAAGGTCACCCCACAGCAAACGTGGAGATCAAAGTGAAGAGGGAGGGATGTGAAGTTATCACACTCATACATGCTTTTCTCTCTTCACATGTTTATTTAAGCCCTATTATGGATGCCTGAGTAGGTCTTCTGTTTGAATGGAATGTGATCCGAAGCTTGAAGGTCTTCCATTCTGGCATCCATTAGTTTAGGATATTTCATGCTGCCTTTCAGACAAAGATCTCAGGGAGCCATATCTGTTTTCATTACAATCTCATCAGCTAAGTTAGGTGGACTGATGGTGAACTGCTGGGGCTACTTCATGTGGGGGAGCAGAAATTTGAATGCAAGACTCCCCCATCCAAATCCAACACTCCGCCTATAATACTATAGCAGCTCTGAGCCACATGTAGAAAAATTAATACATGAGATTCTTCCATTTAATAATGGTGCAGAGAATATGCCATCCATAAATATGGGCCTGGCCTTTTTAGTTCTGCATTTTCATTTAACGAGGCTTATGAATGTGTGGCAGCAATAGAATAGGATGGGGCTTTAAGGAGCCTGAATGTTGTCAAATCCACTATTCGAAAGTTGACAGCACTTGTATTTACTGGGTGGTATGCTTGTGTGGGTTCTACCATCTAGTCTAAGTACATATTAAAGCTGTCTTATATCAGGACAGACTATTTGTCCATCTGTCTCAGTGTGGTCTACTTAGATTGGCAGAAGCTCTCCAGAGTCTCAGAACTCTGGTAGCTGACACTTCTGACTGGACATTACAGGAATTAGGCTTGGGGCATTTTGCATGTAAAGCATGTGCCCTAATACTGAGTTAGGATTGCTTCCTTTTCCTACATGAATGATACAGGGCATGACCATCTTTAGATTCTTTCTGGCCCTCCTCTGTTGCATTGACATTTATCCCATCTTTGTACCAATCAGCACTCAATACGACTACTGTTGTATTACAGAAAAACTAAGTTTGACAATGCATGTTATGTTCAAGATGAAAACAAATGCTCCCTCACATTTGTGACTGCAACCCAGAAATGCACCCAAACATTTCTTTCTTGTACCAAAATTAGCTATGCATTCTGCTTGTGTCATTGTTTTGCAAAAAAAATAAAAGTGGCCTATTAGATTTTCACGTTTTTATTTGGCTTCTGACTGTTTTCTCATACTTCACGGTTAACAAGGCATGCGTGCTCACTCTTTTCTGTCACCGATTGCGACTCAGCTTGTTGAGCGAAGAAGTTAAGAGTTCTGCAGAAGGTTTACCTGCTGTGCTTGAGACAGTAGAATCCATTGGTTTGTTGATTTGGTGAGAATCTCAGCTACAGCAATTATTCCCAAGTTTGTGATCCTGACAAAATGGAACAAGAGGATGACATATGGCTAAGCCGCAGGAGCTGAAGGAAATAAATATGAGTTAATAACTTGTGCTCACCATGAAGGATGATTGAAATGTGAAGTATCAGTGCTGCTGGTTCTACTCCTTCTGCTGTTGCTACTAAGATAAAAACATTGACTCAACACACACACACACACACACACACACACACACACACACACACAGTGCAAAAATTCTACATTAGGAATGCATACGACACCCATGAATGCAATTTGAGATTTTGCAAAATGAATTTATTTTTCTGTAATGGAAGTTGGTACCCTCTAACCTGCAGAGACAAGATAGAAAACTAAGTTATTGATATAGAAATTGCTATATTTCAAACTTCTCACTAACCCAAAGCAGGCTATGACATTGCAACAACATACAGCTGCATTCCTACACAGTGTCTCATGCTTGAACCCAGTACTTTGTACTCTTATCTTGCTATAAGCATCATGGATGTCAACACATAATCGCTTCTATGGTCAGCAACAAAAGAAAGAGGTCCCAGTATTCTGTATTTTGTTGAGTACTATCGCAAAAAACCACATTGCTTAAACCTATGAGTTTCAAAATAAGAAGTGCATATAATTGGCTTCAGCTTGTGTTTGTGTGCATATGTTATAGTTGTACAAAATATGGAATCTGTTTGTAAACACAGACATATTTACAATTCTTGACGATTCTTCAATCAGATGGTGAATATTTGAAAGTTTCATTGTTCAGCATTCTCCCCATTTGATTATTCACCTGCATATACATCTCTATGTAGACTCTTCTTGCTAAATAATGTGACAAATGTGTTATAAAATGAAAAATTTCCAAAGAGCTTCCAAAGAGCTACTCTTCTGAGTCCAAGGCATTAACCACATCCCTGGACTAGTTGCAGGTAAGAAGGTAGGCAGGTGAGGACAACTTAGCTTGGTGAGACAATTCCCTATTCCTCCTAATGGGCCAGCATCCACTGTAAAACCAGGCTGTAATCCAATGCTTTTCTTTCATATTGTGCTTCAAGATTTTGATGGGCAAGAAATGTTAAAAACAGAAAAGAAATCACTTGCATGTAGGCCATAAATGCTGTAATATAAATTGGACACAGCAAGTATCTATATGCTAATACCTATGAAGGAAAAATAATCCCTAATGAATCATTTACTTAGTTTCCCAATTTATGGGTGCATGTTACAATTTCCCTGATACTCCTTTTTGTGAAAAATGTATTTGATATGTAGCTCATTAGCAGCAATTCACCATGTTGACGTCTGATTCTAAAGTATCCTATTAGTTTTGAGAAGCAACGAGCTTTATTCCATGCTCCATAATCAGAACTCTTAAAAAAAAGAAGTTGGCTTAGTGGGCATCAATTCATCTGAAGGCGAATTGGTCCAGTCGTGACCGACTCTGGGGTTGCGCGCTCATCTCGCATTATTGGCCGAGGGAGCCGGCGTATAGCTTCCAGGTCATGTGGCCAGCATGACAAAGCCGCTTCTGGCAAACCAGAGCAGCACATGGAAACGCCGTTTACCTTCCCACTGTAGCGGTTCCTATTTATCTACTTGCATTTTGACGTGCTTTCAAACTGCTAGGTTGGCAGGAGCTGGGACCAAGCAACGGGAGCTCACCCCGTCACAGGGATTTGAACCGCCGACCTTCAATCTTAGCTATATTTAAATATTTTTATTCCTACTTTTAAAATCTACTAATCAAGTGTATACTTCATATAATCAGGCTTTGCTTATTGGTCTTTCTGGCAAAGATGAGATCTCTCTCTCTCTCTCTCTCTCTCTCTCTCTCTCTCTCTCTCTCTCTCTCTCTCTCAATCTTGCCTTGAAAATAAATCATCCGTCCACATGCCCTTTTGAGATATAGCTTGATATTTAATAATTAATGCAAGGCTGCCATCAGCTCCCTCTTCAAAACATGTTTTACATTGGGATTTTACCTCTCCATCAGTGGTTATCAAAAGGTCATTAGCCTTATTGTACTTCAGCTATTTAAGTGTCCTTTTGAACTACATCCTTGAATTTCAGGTCAATTATTCATTGTGCTCAGTGAATGCATAAAATGTTTCAAAATTTGGTCTCCCCATCTTATGTCAGCAATACGGCATAGTGCATTCCCATTATATTTCAATAACATCAAGAGCTTTCTCAGACAAAAGATTTAAGCAAATACCACTTTCAGATGCAATCTAAAATTATCCTAACTGTTGCAGGTATTTTAGGAGGCATCATTCCTTCCAAAGAAACTCAAAGCAGAAAACAAAACAAGATGGAATATATATATATATTTGCAGCTAAAAATTTCAGGGTTCCATAAACAATGTATTTTAATCATCAAATACCTGGAACAACAAGAAAGTTAAGAATAACCCAAATGTTCAAAATGAAGGGAAGAAACAACCTTCACCTGTACATGAATTCCCTAAGTGGAGGGCCACTACAGAGAAGGCCTTGTCAGAGTTCAGTACCATCCAGAAAGTGCACAGTGGTGACATCGCTAACAAAGTTTCTGTTACTGATTGCAAGGCCTATGATGGATAATGGGAGTTCCTGCTTCATGAAGGTACATTTTTTGTGTGGAAAAGAGAAACTGGCAGTTGTGCTGTGTAAATGTTCCTCCAGGAGTGGGGAAACCTGGCCCACGGTCTCCATCTCTTGGCTCCAGCCATTGTGTAGCCATTTGGCTTTTAAAAGTTTGCATTGTTGGCGATGAGAGCTTTTAAAAAAAGAAACCATAATTGCTGTATTTTCTGGCTGGAGGGAGAGTTAAGGTCTAGGTTTTGTCTTCTGAGCTTTCTCAGAAATTGCTAAGACTGGCACCATATTTGCCAAGAGTTTGCTGAGAAAAACCTGAACTAATTATAAGTGGAGCTTAGGAGAAATGTGTCCATTGTGAGTTCAGATAATACTGATTTGCATTTTAGAACCATATTCTAGGCTGAATGTCTTAAACAAAGGAGCTAACTATCTAAAACTTCCATTTATTTACACATTTCCTTGACAAGCTCCTTAAAAATAAAAAAAATGAAACATCTCTTTAAAATAATTCAATCGGAATTACATGCTTGTGTTGAATAGGATTATAAAGCACATCAAAACGCTTTGCTTGGGAATTTAAATTGTATATTCAATGTCATTGTTAACTGTAAGTGGAAGATTTTATCCTCAAAATAGAATTATTGAAATTATAATAATGCAGTCTGGTCCAGGTGAGTGGCCTTTTGTTGGTCTGTTGCTAAGGATACCATTTCAAATAGAGGGGAACAATATTTTGGCATCTTTTCCAGTGTTTAAAATACTTGCCCAAAGAAATCAGAGGGTGGGGGAACTAACCAAAAACATACATTAAAACAAGTATTTTTTTTTAGTAAGGGGTTTAGCTTGTTTGGGGAAGGAAGGAAGGAAGGAAGGAAGGAAGGAAGGAAGGAAGGAAGGAAGGAAGGAAGGAAGGAAGGAAGGAAGGAAGGAAACAGCCCACTCTCTACCTTGGTTAGTAAGTTTTAACATTCGTGAAAATCAGTTAAGTCCTTTGAAGCCTCACTGGTTCAATGGGAGGAATTCAAGCATGCATTTATCTTCCACTGAAAACTCAATAATGTCAAAGTACTTCACTGTAATTGGGTTCTGTACCGCACACTATCAATTTTAATGGTATCCTAGTAGTGGTAGTAGTGGTAGTAGTAGTAGTAAATCTTATAGAAGCTCAGGTTGGTTCACATCACATTTATTGTGATAAAACATGACAATCACAAAACAGCAATTAAAATATCTGAAACTACAAGGCCGGCCCTACGGCCAGGCTGGGTGGCCCAGGGCGCCCGGTTGCCAGGGGGGTACTGCGCTGCGGCGGCACCTGCCAGCTGTGCAAAGAAACGGGGCGGGGGGCACCGGAGGGATTGTCGCACCACGGCGCCCCCGCACCCGATATGCTTAAGACAGCCCTGAAACCTACATATCTAAAACCAAAGTGCCCAGGGAAGCAGATAATGCTGCTAAAATGGTTGGATTTCAGTTTCAATGTATGCCCCCAGTGCTCAAGGAAATAGATGCTGCATCTTTAGTTGAGGCCAAAAGGATGCACTTCCTGCGGAAGTTCCATAACTGAAGAGCACCACTAAGAAAACCTATTATTTTGATCAAATCTCCAAGATTCCTGAATAAAGCACTCATATTTAGCAGCACAACCAAACATTTCTAGCATGTAGGTAGAAGGTAGCTTCTACAGCAATGGATTAACCATTTACAAACGCAGTGAACAAGTACCGTACAAGTAGAAGTACAGCAAGGACTTTTAAAAAGGAAAGGAATTCAAACTTTTAAAAGGAATGCTATAAAACCATGGTTACTATCTTTTATATATATATAGAGAGAGAGAGATTCAAGCTTCTGGCTACATTGCTTTTGCAGTGGACAGATCCAAAACAATGCCCCTGAGCTTGCTTGTGGGTAGGAAGACAGCTGCTAGAGAAGATTACAATCTTCTCTAGATGTTCCAATGCATTTTCAGTGTGCAAAAAGTGTGCATAAGAATTTGCATTTTACATAATTTGTATTTTACAGTGTGAAGGCCACTCCCTGCAAGGCCCTTTCCACCTGGCCTAAGGGGAGGGGCCCACACTCACCAGCCCTACAAAAGAGGCTCCTCATGAGGCCGGAGGAACATCGCCCAGCTGTAGGGTGCAAAGGTCGCTCCCTGCAAGACCCTTTCCACCTGGAGGAACATCGCCTGGCTATTGTTTTATTGATTGATTGATTTAATATGCTGTATACCGCTTTGAGATTTTTTTAAAAAAATATATAAAACAGTAAAGAAATAATAAAATAAAATAAAATAAACCTGAGTACATAGTATGTATTTTACTGGTGAATGCATTTAAAAGGCACGTGCTTTCCTTCTGTTTACCCTGTGGGGTCTAGGTGGATTCTCAGAAGGGTGAGATACACCTGATACATTGAGCAGCCAAGCTGGAGTGATGCTCCACCTGCAGGACCATAATTCTAAATACCAAGGCCCTTTGGGAGAGATAATTTCATCATCTATTTTCCATATACTACGTGATCTTCTAAGTTAGGGCACTTGTTGAACATTTATAAATGCAAGATAGGCTGCCAAACGCTACACTGTGGAAACAGAAGTGCACCTGCACAAACAGGCTGGAAGCATTATTAGTGTGTGAACTTGACCCTGGAGGACATGAAACAGCACCACCAATTTCTTTTTAAAAAATGTGGGAAATGGCTGAAATGTCTGTTCAGTGACCTGCAATTTATTGATGGGAAAACACATCTGTTATTTTAATATTCATGACTGGTGCCACATAGATTACATGTCCATGGAGGTTATTTATCTCCAAAGATAAGAGATCCAGAAAAGGACATCACACTTTCCTTTATGCTTTGGCAGGACTTGTTTTTTTTTCCCAATATCAAAATTATATTCTATATAAAAAGCATTTGAATTATTGATTTTTGGCACAGATCATTGTGCCATTAAAGGGGAAAAATCATTAATTTGCATAAGCTTTTGATCAGAACACTTGTAAAAGTGATATCCCCTTGACTTCATTGAGATTTGGCTTTGGCTTTTAGTTTGCTGTTTATTTTTTTATTATGTTTTTAATTTGTGATTGTGAGTCATTCTGGGGGGCTGCATGAGACCAAAGGCAGGTGGTCCATTTCATAAAAAGTGATTTTATGAAATTTAATATTATTATTATTATTATTATTATTATTATTATTATTATTATTTGAGCTCGGATAGCAACAAACAAGGGACGTTGGTTGCGCTGTGGTCTAAACCACTGAGCCTCTTGGGCTTGCCGATCAGAACATTGACGATTCAAATCCCCGCGACGGGATGAGCTCCCGTTGCTCGGTCTCAGCTCCTGCCAACCTAGCAGTTTGAAAGCAAGCCCAAAAAGTGCAAGTAGATAAATAGGTACCATTCTGGCGGGAAGGTAAACAGTGTTTCAGTGCGCTGCTCTGGTTTTGGTGTTCTGTTGTGCCAGAAACAGCTTAGTCATGCTGGCCACATGACCCAGAAAATTTTTCGGCAGACAAATGCCGGCTCCCTCAGCCTGTAAAGCAAGATGAGCACCACAACCCCAGAGTTGTCTGCAACTGGACTTAATTGTCAGGGGTCCTTTACCTTTACCTTTTTTAGCAGCAAACAAACAAAAATGCCACAGGTTTCTCCTTAAAACCAATGCAATCCACACTTGGGATGCAAGAAGACATTCTTTTCTGTTTAACCCCATACTCATTACATGCAACAGTGGCTTTGGCCGACCCCCAAAATACTGGTTTGGGATGGGCCACACCTGGCAGATCCATTTCATCAACATGGGGCTTGTGGAATGATGAACTGATCCTGGGACCCAATGCCATGCTAACCCTTGCCCTGCCTGCTGCTATCAATAAAGATTTGGTTTGATTTTATCCCACCACCATTCTACGGTCTGGTTATTTTTCTGCTGTCATGGGTCACATATTGCACCTGCTTGCAAGCAATTTTCCCTAATGCAATGAATTTTATGTTATTTTGCACTAATATATGCTTTTAATGGACACCCCCTCCCCAAATTTTTGTACAGGTTATCTGGTTTGGGAACTGCATCATAACGCTTGGAGAATTGTAAATTCTGAAGGGTAGCAGGGTTACAGTTAGCATATTGCTGCAGAAACTGAAAATTAGTTAGCTTTGAATTTCTCCTCCATTTCTAAACTGAAGCATGAATTTCGGGTTTTTTCCTCCTATATGTAACTTTCTATAAGTTACAGCTAGGCACAAATAGTTGCTGAAACTATCCACTCTGTTTCTTGGCAGAGGAACCTCAGCAACTGTTTCCCCAAATTTCTCTAGAGGAAAGAGATATTATCCCTACAGTTCCTTGAGGTGGAGCTCACCATTAGCAAATAAAGTAACAGTTTCCTTCTCCCCCCCCCCATTTACTAAGGAACAGCAACTGTTCCATTTACTAAGGAACAGCAACCTAGCCTCCATTTTGTGTTCTCCACAATGCCCCGGGTGTAGCTATCAATTGTAAATATTGTTTTTACGCTTTTTATAATGCTACTGTTGATGTGGATTCTCATCTTGCAATACATTTTCCCCCTGAGATTTCCCACAGTGAGATCTTCTGGTTGGTGAAGAAACTATATTTTTTGTTGTCAGAATCAGCTAATGATTAGCTGAGAGAATTTTAGTCACACTTTCATGCTTTTGAGACACCTGACGTATGGTGCAAACAGAAGCTTATAGCTAATTTCCTGCCTTAAGATGTTAATTTGCCATGCATATAGAAGGCTGATTTTGATGCCAAGTATGTATTATATTTCTTCTAACACTGCCTTACTTCAAACATGTGTTTCAAGCTGGGATATCTGATTGTGCTTCAAGGCCCCCAAGCCCTTCCCCTGAAAATAACTTCACACTGACATGTAATTTTCGTTTAAGTTATTAGGCAAAATTTTAGGCCACAATTTTATTGATTACAGCAAAGTGAGTGGTATTGGCTTAGGCATTGGCAACAGACTATAACTGACTCCTGTCTCTCTGGCTGGGAGCCTGAAAGGGTAAACACCAAATGAGGGAGCAACATCGATGAAGATCAACAGAAGCTCACCCCGGGGTTCCTGTGGTCCTGGCATGGCCCTAGCCCCTCAAGCGGACTTCAGACGAGATCCAGGACCCCCAGATTCCTTTACCAGAATACCTTTATTCATGGAGGGGCAGGTGATGGCCGCATCTCCCCTCCCACACACTTCAATAAGCCAATGCCTAACCGCCAAACCTTACAAAGTTTTGACGATTACTAAGGGGGTAGGCAAAAACCAAGTGGCTACAGCCAATCTGCCACAATGGACAAGATTCATACACAGCCCCTGCTCCAAAGCAGGCAACCCAATCTAAAGCAGGCAAGGCAAAGCAGCACTGCCTAAAATCAGGGAGGGAGGGAGGGCATTCGGCAGCACGAAGCAAGTGCCCTCAGTTATGGCTTGCTGCCACTTTCATAGGCCCCAGGAATCGTGCAAACCACCCCGATTGAGCCAAACAGCCTGGCGCGATCCTGGGGCCTAATGGTTAAGGCTTGTGCCATGCCCAGCAACAACTCTTCCAGCAGGGGTGCCTTACGGGGCCCCGCGCAACCAGGTCCCTCATTAAGGAGGATCCCATTTATTGACAGAATTGAGGCTAGTGCAGCAGCGGCATGACATTCAAAAGAACTGCCAATATCATCATGCTGCCATACAGCTCTGTGCATGGTTCGGGTTGCCTCAATTCAAAAATGATATTGTATAGCTGGAAAAGTTTTAGAAAGGGAAACAAATTCTGGAGCCCTCTGAAGGAAACAACATTTGGGGATTTTTACTTTAAAGAAAAGGTGAGAGGTGATAAAATTACACATGCTGTGGATAGACCTCTCAAATAACACTAGGACCCAGGGCCATACATTGGTCTTCACCTGGCTCACAGCTTGATGCAAGGTGGGTCATGATAGGAGCATCACCACAATGAAAATATATAGTAAAAGATTAAGAAATGGGTCCTCAAAGTAATGGTTGGGTTAAAGTGAGTTCTGAGTCTGAAAAGGTTAAGGATACATGCAATAAACTATTTTCCTTTTCTAGGTTGACAATTGTTATCCCAGGGATCTGTACGCTTTTGTTAAGATCTGTTCTTTGGTGTTTCGAAAGGTACTTCTTCAGCGTCATCTATAATAACCATTAGCAACCAAAATCAGTGAAATTCCAATATATAGGCTATCTGAACTCTACTTTTGGTAGCAAACAATTTTATTCTCTCTCTCTCTCTCTCTCTCTCTCTCTCTCTCTCTCTCTCTCTCTCTCTCTCTGCTTTGCAACATGGCATCAAGAGAAAAGCGAGGGAGGATACCTTCAAGAAGTAAGAACACTATCTTATCTTGTGTGACCTAGTTTATGTAATGAATTTCAATTTGTCTATTTTCTTTAATTAGGCTGTAGGAAAAATGCCTCTTACCTTGAAGATGAATTTCCTTACTCCTTTAATGTGGCATAGTAATAGTCTGACATTCTTTATCATTTGCTAATGATATGTTGCAAATTTTCTCAACTTTAGCAGACTTAGAGACTTTGGATTGGATACAGACTAATAAGTTAGCTGAACCTAGTTCCCACAGAAATCAATGGGATAATGAAATTTTAATATTCATTTTAATGGTATCTAAGTCCAACTAACAGACTGGATCCAATCCAATATGTAAATTACACATAACAAATTAAGGTGTCTTTAAGATCTCAACAAATTAATGAAATGACGAGAACAGCTCAAAGATTAATTAGCCCTGGAATAGACATAAAAAGGTAAAGGTAAAGGTACCCCTGACATATGTTGTCCTTAAATAATAATAAAAAGTAGCAAGGTCAATTTCTCAATTCTGCTGCTCACATACACAATGCTGGTAAGAGACTTTGACTTTCTATGAGATTTCAGCTCACATTAGGGATGGGGAAGAAAGAAATCAGGACAAGAACAAGGTCATGGTGTTCTGTACCTACTTACCTGAGATCATGACCCATTGAACTTGAAACCTGATGCCTTTTTAATTTTGTTAGGTGAAAAGCATTCCTAAGCAAGTTCACATGGAAGTGATAGGACTTACACAACCATGCTTAGAACTGTGGCCTTAGTAATGTAAATTACTGGTAACAGTGGCCCAATTCAGATGCAGTAAGCTCAGTCGAATCAACCACAATTTGAGCCAGCACTGTTCCTGCATGCTCCTTTTTCGCATTTCCCTTCCTTTCTTCTTCCCCATGTGTATCAGACATCAGTGCTTTTCTCATAGTCACAATTTACAGCACAATTTACAAACCAGAATCTGCTGCTTTGGGCCATCTTCTGAACATTTCTTTTTTGAAGTGGGAACTGGATTCAAAGTTGTGCAATAAACAAACAAACAAAAACAAATGGCTCCCTGCAATTCACCTAGGCTGGCTGTGAAGACTTTGCTCAATGTCTCCGGCAACTTCCAACTGTATCTTCTGCCCTGGGGAAGAATCTTTAGCTCAGTGGTCTGCAAAGACGATCAAAGGATGGTCAAATAGTGAACAAAGTTAGGGGAAATTATTTGGGCAACTCTATTGTAGTCTACTTGCCAGTAATGCATTATTATTGTGTCAAGAGCATGTTACAGTCTGGGATCTTATTACTCACATGCCCATACATACCTAAAGATACAAGCCTCTCAACTGAGGATGATACTTTGATGTTCTGGCTACAATAAATAAACACAGCTACCCTACTGGAAACTGAATGTTACTTTGTAGGATAAATGTTCCAAAAGAACCTGGTACAGTAGTGTCAACTTTAAACGGTTACATTCCATTTAGCATTCCAGGGAAATAACAAATACCTTGGTGCTACCATAGAAATGATGGTCAGAGTCAGATTTAGGGGAGCACAACTGGTTTGCCCACACTGGGGATTGAGCTAAGAGGGTGCCACCGATGATGCCGCAACAATGACAAACAACATAATGTGAGAGGCTGAAGTTTGGCAGAGCACAGGGGTGCCACTGGAATTTTAAAGCCCAAAATTTAAAGCTCCAATGTGATGATTATTATTTATTGGATGTACAGTACATAGGAATAAAAGGATAGCTATGTTGAGCTGTTTCTGCAGATTTTCCTGTACTATAGAAAGTATATTTTAGAGACTAAACTAAGCTTATGTTGACACCCACATAGTGCTGATTCCAGCAGAGCCAGGACAAAACCGTAGTAGTCCATGTTTCTAAAGAGGCAGAAGCCTTATGAAACTCAGAAAGTGAAGTTTTGGATCATAGTGATGTAAGGAAAATACAATGTTAGCCTCTTTCTATTAAGGAGTTTGATCTTATGCTTTAGAAAATTAGATCTATAAAGAAATCTGAGAAGAAGCTAATGCTCATTTGTCTGCTTTAGCTACATTGCTTAGCATATTCAAATCAAAGGTACAGCCTTTCTGAATAGCTTAAGAAAACGTTAGTTCAACAACTTTCTTCTTCTTTTGTAGTCTCAAGCATTTTCAAAGACCAATTTGTCAGATGTAGAGATCAATAGGCTCATGTGGATGGCTTTCCTAATCCTCCTCACCCTGTGTGCTATATGCTCTGGTATATTTTACAAAGTATCTGTTTATCTGTTATTGAAGCAAGAGTTACAGGTAGGTAGCCGTGTTGGTCTGGATCGAAGTAAAATAAAAAAATTCCTTCAGTAGCACCTTAAAGACCAACTAAGTTTTTATTTTGGTATGAGCTTTCGTGTGCATGCACACTTCTTCAGATACAAGCAAGAGTATTATTTGTCCTTTTCTTGCTTGGTGTGGACATATTTTGAATCACAACAAAAGGTTTTAAGTTGTTTGCAGTTATGATCTACAGCAATGGGCATAAATCCTCACGGTATTGATTAGGCTCTCAGAGTGGATTTAGCTTCAATGGAAAAGCAAGCTTGAAAAAAGAGTTGGAATCAACTCTCAAGATAATGCCATAATTACTATGTATGCAGTCAGATTTCAAAAGCCTGATTTTGAAAACAAGAATATATATGGGATAAAGAGAACGAACGACTGAACAAAGGAACAAAGGTGGCCATAAATAAAATACTATTAGTACATTGAACAGGATTTTCTATTTCTGCTGTGTTAACAAGCTTTATTATAACAAATGAATATGGGCATGTTATCTACACCTCCTGCAGTATATTTTATTCTTTGTCAATATATACTTTTGCTACAGTAGTAACCTGCACACATTTTAGACGAGGCTTATTTATCCGAAACTTCAGTACCTGTTCCACATTTTTTTTTTTAGATTATTAATCTCTGCTTCTCTTAATCTGTAGTGGACTTTCTTGCTGGTGCATGCATTAGTGCCAGAGTCTTCTATGAAGGCCCTCTGCACCATCAGAAAGGCTGGATATGGTTCTAGTCCTCAGTGCATCAATTGGTTACTCTTGCCTTCATATCAAAGGTCAATGTGCATAGAAAATTACATCACAGAAGACCTGAAAGGGAAACAAAAGACACACTGCTCTCCTCTAAGCAAGAATATCCTACTGTCTAGACTCTTAAACATTAACCAAATGTACTTAGAAGTTCCACTGAATTTAATTGGGCTTACTCCAAGGTAAATGGGGTTAGAATTGCAGAAAGTTAAATAGGAAAGAGTATTATAGTGATTATATGCCCCTTTTGTTCTTCCTATCAAATCAATTTCACTTGCAAAGAGGAGATTCTGTACTTCTTACACATTGGATTAGTTTGTAGGAGGAATATCGGAGAATTCCATTGGAAATGAAAAGCGGAAGCTGTCACTGTTCACATTTTTGACCCAGTTCTGCAAAGGAAATCAATTCAGCTAATCCATTTGGTATTTGATCACAATGTGCTTTGAAAAGAAAAGGGGGAGAGAGTGCTTGCAACCGATGCATAATAAATGACTTGTTTTTAAATATCATTTTAATGTTCCCTTCAAATGGAAATAAGTGGTATGGGAATAGTGACATCATTATTTACTTTCATAACTCACATAAATAATTATGTAGTGGACAGTGAGATGACTTATTTAGTATTTGGGGGGAACTGAACTGCAGTAGAATGGAAGCAACGTTGCCTGTGACTAAGCCAAGTAATAATGAAAATAGCATTTAATACTTTAAAAAAAATACTCATAAAGTTAAATAAGTAATGTCATATTATGTTTCTGTTGTGTTTTAAAAACTGCTTAAATGTTAATGCTTTCCTTTTTCTAATAAGCATTTATTATTGTCTCCAGGCATTTAGAGGTTTCGACATCAGCATTGATTTCCTGATGGTAGCAATTGATTACATTTCACAGACATGTGTAAAAAGGTAATTATTAAATGAACTCTCATTAGTTATAGGATGTACTGAACCAAGTTCTAATGAGAACATGGAATTTGATGTAAATGAAATTTGATTAGGATCACTTTATTAATAGTAGCAGAACAGAAAATTCAAATAAACTAACTGTGGTGATGAAAACTTGGCATTCCCATTTTGATTCCAATATTTAAAATTGGGTCTGCACTAGGGACTACTTCATGTGAGCTCAGCAATTGCAATTACTGACCAGCACCTGCTTTCAGCCCTCACAATCATTTGATGCCTACAAGCTGTGTCACCAAGTTGGGTCTTTGGATTTTTGCCATTAGGATATCTGACAATGTTCTTTGAACAGCAGTTCCCCTACCATTTTATAAACCACTTTTTAGACTCCTTTGAGTTTCAGAATTATGTAATATGGAGAGTTGATACTAAGCATATAAGTCCAAGGTCTTCTGGTGGAAGCAGAATGGTCACATGGTTCTGCAGTGTCCTTTGTTTGTAAACATGAATGAACACTTAAGAAGCTGTGGTCATTTTGTGATCTAGAGAATCATGAAACAATAAAATATAAATTTGAGAAAAATAATAAATAGGAAGTTTATACCATTCCTTAAATCATTATTTGAACAAGTCCAATCTCTGACACATGTCACCAAAAGAATGAAATTCCCCTAAGGCTTATCTGGAGCCCCAGACTGCAATATCAGTTCTGATACTTTGGTCCAATGTACCGTATGTCTACATTTTAGCTTATATTAGATATTTTTATTCAGCTCTTTTCATAATGTATGTGATGAATACGAATCCACATATAGAATATACCTATTATTCATCTATAAACAGAATTCTGAATTTTCTGTTCCATTACTATTAATAAAGTGATCCTTATCAAATTTCATTTCCATCAAATTCCATGTCCTCGTTATAACTCACTTCAGTGCATCCTATAACTAATGAGAGTTGATTTAATAATTACATTTTTTACACATGTCTGTGAAATGTGTTTTTACATAAAGTGTAAAAAAAAAAACCTATGTATATTAGGGGAAACTAAGCACAAATATGTATCTGTTGGTGGAAATAACATACAAATATGCATTCTGTTAAGGGGAAAATATTCACAGCAGTATGTTCAATTGACAAAATAATGTATATATTTAGAATGTTTATTATTAATAATATTATTAACATGTTTACTTTTTATTTTGGTTAAATTGCAGGTTGGTGTGGCAGTGTGAGTGAACTTAAATTTGGGAAACTGTGAAACAGAGAGAAACTGAAATTGATAGATGCATCTGTGGCGTTTCACCTCTAGGGGTCTAGAAAGAGTTAAGTTGCCAGGGAGGTAAACGGCCAATGGGAGCTCTCCAGGCAGAAGCAGGGGTATATAAGGAGAAGCAGGCAGACAGGAGGGGGAGATCAAGGAGTTGAGTTGAGGTGGATTTGATGAGAGAGGTAGAGAGGATTTTGAAATAGAGGGTTAGAGAAGCTAGTGAGGTGAGCGGTGTGGCAGAATCTATAAGAGTTAAGAAGAGAATTTCAGTCAGGGAGAACAGGGGGAGAACTAAGACTAACGGTTAAGCTTAAAGTAAACATAACTGAGAAACCAATAAGAATTGATATGCTTGTAAGATCTGCACAATAAATAAACTTAATTGTTTTGTTCACTGTTCAACTGACTGAGTTCAAATCAATTGTGTACCAGTACACAGATATACTGGTTGGTGGCAGCAAAAGGAAGAAATAGGCGAGGGAGGTATTGGGTCAATAGACCGTCAAACGTCCGGAGACCCTTTACCAGTGTGTCACAGTGTGAGTGAACTTAAAATTGGGAAACTGTGAAACAGAGAGAAACTGAAATTGACAGATGCATCCATCTCTGTTTTTGTTATCTTGTTTCCACGATTTCCTGAAATTCCCCTCAGACGCTAATTCCATCATTAGAATCCCAAACATGTCTGAGAAAATCCAGACATATGCCACCACTAATACTAAGGGCAGGCAGATTCTATTGCTCAAACTTTAAGGATTGTAAATTATGGGGGGCAATGCAAGATATAGGGTACAGAATTTCCTTTTTATTGTAATTTCATGAATTTTACAACATTAAGCACTGGAATCTGAAACTGCTTTTGAAGATATGCTTCAGCTCTACTGGTTTCCAGATGTGAACCACTCTTATGACTATAAATATGAACATGTTCTTAATTCTTGATGACATTTGCAAATACTAATACATCTCAGTTCACTGTCTAAAAAGGTTAATCTCACATTCATAGAATACATTCTTTTGACTCCAGATATCAATACTACCGGGGTGTAATATACAGTGTTCCTGAAGACTATATATTTTTCAAAATGCAGGTGTTTAACGAGAGTTCAGTTGATCTGGTGTGTGCAAATTATAAACTTTACAAAGGAATAAAGCCATCAAAATAAAACTGAAAATAGTTATGTTTTTACTGGTATTTTTATTCTGTTATTTAATATAGTTCTATTATTTATAACTTTATACATTTTATTTTCAGAGAACAAATGAGCTGCATGACATTCTAGACTCAATTATGCTAATATATGCAAATAGTGCAGAAAACAATAGAGCTTTGAATTCAGATAAAATTATAATGGCTCTAAAAGCTTTCTTAAATAATATAACAATACACACACTTAAATGCAATTAAATATGTCATGGAACCATTGCAAATTAGGATCTCTCTGTCACACACACACACCTCTGGACTAGGAGTGTGCACTGATCACAAGATTTGATTTCAATCTGTACTTGACACTTCAGTAAGGAGCCTGGTCTGTTTTGAGTTCTCTTTGTTCAGTCGGATTCAACTTCTGCCCTTTTACTTTAACAGGATGTTCCTTTACACTTGTAGGCCTCAAATGGCAGAAAGCATTGGCAACTCTCAGTGGTCTGGAGTGCAGTTGTGTATGAAGTCCTCTCTTCACCCCTCTTTCTGTTTCACCATTTTTACCTACTCTCCAACATGTTGTTGGAGTCCCCAAACCAGGCTGCATGTCTTCCCGTCCATGCTCCCACACATGTCACGTGACAAGATCATGGAGCTTAAAATACATGAACCCCCCCCCCCCCTTGAAAGTACATGGTGGTGAAGTTCTGCTAACTGAACTCAATGTGTATTTTCTGGAGATTCAGTTGGGAATGGGAGCCTACACTGCTTTTAGCTACAGATAGGAAAGACTTTTATTGGAGTAACAGGCTTTTGTAGCAAATTCACAGCTCTCTATAAAGGAGCTGTCCCGCTAGTCTAGGAGTTGTTAAAGACTCCCTGTTGGGAGTGGCAGCAAGAACTTGCTGAAGCTGCCACTAAACTGAAATAACTGTGAGGAAATTTTGCCAGATGGAGATAAACCTTTCTAGCTTGACATTAACCCATTTCCAAATCTAATTTTGTGAATAGGGTGTGGAATGGAGAAACTGCACAGTTAAGTGGGACAAAAGAATGTGGCTCAAGAGGCATCCACAAAAATAGGAAGTAAAGTGATACACAACTAGGCATCTTGCATTCAAGGAAATGCTGTCCAGTGAAGGCCAAATAGATGATGAGATATTATATATTGATAGGAGTTGTCATATGCTCAGGGACAAAGAAGAGCAAACCTTACAGCCATTGCTGCAAAAAGGAAACCCGTTGATATTTGGGCAGCCAAGCTCTAATGGATGTACAGAGATAATAGCAGAGATAATATTTGCATAGGCCAGAGGATTAAATATATTCAATATATTAGGGATTGTGTGAGTTTGGGGATGGTGGAAAGACAACAAATTTATAACTGATGGTGACAGAAAGCATATAGACACGTGGAAATGTCTAGATGATTTGTCAAAGTCCTTTGATAGCATTGACATAAAAAAGGAGTAAAGGTTTATCTAAAGAAAGAGGGGTTTTTGCAAATGGTAAAACAACCAGGCAAATGATTTAGTTGAAGCGGAAGTTTGTTGTTCACATCCTTGGTAATTTTTAACAGACTTGGGTGCCCATTGATGCCCATCAAAGTACTTGCAAGGTGTCAGTACTGCAGCATGCATAAAGTTTACAAGCCATTCAGAATAATGAGGAGGAATTAGGACAACTCTGGTAACTGATAGAAAACCAGAAGGTAACATGAGAGGAGCAGAGGGTGGACAACAGAGGTCAAAGAGAGAAATGGGCTGGTAGTCTGAATGAGAAATGAACTTGCCTGATCATATTAATCACAGTCTGTGCTGTGTCAGATGAAACAGGACATACAGGTGTGCCTTATCTAGAGCCGGGATGGGGGAGCTCAGGCCTAGGGGCAAATTCAGTCCTCTTGGCCTCTTTATCCAGCCCTTGAGACTCTTTCCAGATCATGCCTTCTGCCCTGATTGCCTCTGCTATGCACCCTTCTCTAGTGATATTACCTTGCTGGAACTTGTCCTTGAACTGTGATAATGCCTCTTGCTTTGAGGATGGAGAGTGTTGTGTGTCTCGCTAATTCTACTTTTGTGACACCCAGGGCTCTTTTTTCAGCTGGAACAGCAGAACTCAGTTCTGGTACCTCCAGGTGGACACCATCGCCATTAAAAGAAAAAAGGGGAGGTGTTCATGGTGAGTTCTGCCATCTCTTTTTCTAAAAAAATATCTCTGGGGACACCCAGCACTGTATGTAGGCCTTAAAATGTTACCTGTGACAAAATGCAGCCCCAATCCTGATCTAGAGAAAAAAAATTGTAAGAATTCTATTGGCCCGTGATGACTGTGGAGTGTGTTGCTGTTTTTCATTGAAACAAGGCATTTCCTACAAAACACAGGACAGTGTAGAAACTGCCCATTTGCATTTTCCTGACATTTCCTTACCTGAAATTTTTTTCATATTTTTTTTCATGATCTTTCCCATGATGTAAAATCCACTTTTGGAAATCTAGCAGGACTTTTAGTGCTCATTTCTGTGCTGCCTGCTTTCAGGGGGGAAGAACCAGCTTGCAACACTGTTGACCTGGAAAAATGTGGGATTGAATCTGGGGTGGTATTCCGGTGGTATTTCTCATCATTTTCATGGGAGAATCATGGAGCGACAGAAGCCCACATGCACATAAATTTCATATACAGGTATTCATTCATTTGAAAATTTATAACCAGCTCTGTCATAACGTATAGCAAGGTGGGTTACAACATATAAAGCACAGTACAATAAAATGATTATATAAGTAGTTGTAAGACATAAGTAAAAATATTAATATATATTGGTTAGTTTAAATAACAACAACAATGTGACGCCCTGTCAAAACAGTACAGTTTTCAGAAGACGTTTGTAATAATAATGGGGTGTCATGTTGGAAAATATCTGCTGTTCTGTCACACAACTGGAAGGCTGTGAGTGAAAACCACAAAGTTCTGGAGATATGAAAGGAAAGCATGAAAAGCCATTTTTACACTTTGCTTTCCCCACCCTCAATACAGTCTTATTTTTGTCACCACAGATTTGGGGGGGGGATGATTGAATGCTCTATCTGGGGTCATAGCTCACCAGTGCAAACAACCATATTCAAATGATCAATATTTTTCATCATTAATCTGAACATTAGTTAACAGATAGGATTTGTTCAGCATGTTGTTGGGGAAGATTGGTGAGAGTTGCTATATTGTGAGGTCTGCTCTTCCCTCCCCATCTGTAACTGGCTGTATATTTTCATCCCAGATTACCAGAATTCCACTGAAGGTAACAGTATATCTGTATTTAGGGGGCTGTACTCTGCAATTTTTGAAGTGATGCCAATTCTTTTTATGATAGGCTTTACTGTGCTATTGTGTGGCTTAATCTTCTAGGGTTGTTTGCTTCTGTAGGGTATTGTTATTCTGCCAAGGATTGTGTTAGATGAGCTTCATGTTGCTCTGAGCCCATTACAACTGTGAAACTATGACTTTGTGAACTGCACATTATAAATGATTTTCCAGGAAATGCATCACTTTAAATGTGCATATACTTCTGTAAATGTCAAGTTCATTTTTTCTGGTACCTCCTTTTTTGGATGGGAGAGTGTCTGATTTTTTTTTAAAAAAATTGTTATTTCATTGATTATAGTTACTTTTACACATTTTAAAGACAGCTGCAAAGTGCACCTAACTAGCAAAGGAAGCATAAAAGCAATGTTTGGATTAATGATTTCAAAGGGGATTCAGCAAGGATTTGAGAAGTCATTCACAATACCAAATCGAGATAATAGCGACTTAATGGACTTAATGGCATGTGAAAAAAGTGCTTGAAAACAGCACACTTTGGGTTTGTCACAGTCAATTTCACTTAAAACAAAATATGTCCTATTTTTACATTTTACATTTAAAGCTATTCTGCCTTAGGTTTTTTATTACAAACGTCAGCTTATTTACTTCTTCTGGTTTTGTATATATTACTGTGACTACTCATAACAATATCAGTGCTTAAAATCTATAAATTATGGCAGGGTGGAGATAAAATTCACTGTTCCTTTCTCATTTGGAAGGGAGAAAACAAACATTGAAACCATAAATCTGTACTGACCCATCATATCTGAAAGTCACTGTCACAATTCATTGTCCTGACATTGAGCAAATAAATGGGAAGGATTGTGTTGTGCATGCATGAGAGGAATTTTTGTCACAGGTCATTTCCTTATATGAAACGAGGTGCGACAAAATGGTGGCCCTCAATTTGCCACCCCATTCACATGTGGTGTGAATTATGGATATAAATGGGATGAGGAGTACTGTTGAAATCCAGGACACTGTACAGAATAAATTTGGAAGGGGTGGGCTTACCATTTTTGTGCACACAGACTTTTTATCTCCTTGTTTTTAAAAGCTTTCTTTCTTTCCTACTTCCCTCCCTCCCTCCCTCCCTCTCTCTCTCCCTCTCTCTCTCTCAGACCCTATCTGCATCAGGCCAAAGGCCCATCTAGTCCAACATCCTGTTCTCACAGTGGCCATCCATACTATGGGAAGCCTGCCATCTGCCATCTCCCTACCTGTGATCCCCATTAACTGATATTCAGATGCATATTGCCTCTGACAGTGGAGACCATCTCTACCTCTTGTGGGAGCAGATTCCATTTGTGTAACTAGGTGCTGTGTGAAGATGTATTTTCTTTGTTATTAGCAGGGGTGTCAGCTTGAATAAAATCTTGGGAGGCAGGTAAACCCTGCCCTGTATAATCAATCACAAAATTTGGTGAGCACACACACTATTTAAATGGCAATGGCCATCAAAGGGACCTCAGCCCCTAGGAGTTGGCTCCTACGGTCCTGAATATTCCAACATTTAGCTTCATTGGATGGTCCTGGGTTCTAGAACTGGGAGAGAGACTTAACATCCATTTTCTCCTCACCCTGCATAATTTTATAAATCTCTAACATAGGCATCCCCTGACCACTGGTCCTGTTAGCTAGGGATCATGGGAGTTGTAGGCCAAAACATCTGGAGGGCCGCATTTTAGGGATGCCTGCTCTAGCATATATTCCCTTACTCATCTTCCCCCTTCAAACTAAAACAAAAGCCCCAAATATTATAACCTGTCTTCATAAGATAGTTGTTCAATTTCCTTGATCATTTTGGTTGCCTTTTTTCTGAACTTTTCAAGCTATACTACATCCTGTTTGAGGTGAGGCAACCAGAACTAAACACCCTATTCCTAGTGTGGTCACACCATATATATATATATATGTGTATCCATTATGATATTGACAGTTTTATTTTTGATCTCTTTCCTAATGATCCATAATGTGGAATTCACCTCTTTCACAGCTGTTGCAAACTGGTTGAACATCTTCATTAAACCTAAAGAATTGTTTCTGGCCAATCACCACCAGTTCAGACCCCATAGGCATATATGTGAATTTAGAGGGTTTTTTTGCCAGGATATGCATCACTTTACACTTCCATACATTACATTCATTTGCCATTTTACTGTTCATTTACTCAGTTTGGAAACATTGCAATCACAGAGAAACCCCAGAGCAAACCAGATGAACAGTAAAGAAATGAAATGGGAGAAATCCCCTTGTCCCTAAATAAAAGTTTACATGAATCATAGTTAATTAAACCATGAGGCTTTCTCTGCATGGAGAAAAGGCTTAAGGGAAATTTGACAACAAAACTGTTGCAGTGGAAAAATGAGAAGAATGACTGATTATCTTCCAAGGCACTGGTGCCCACAATCAATAGATTCAAACTGAAGTACAGCAGTTGAAGATCGGCTTCATTGGATGGTCCTGGGTTCTAGAACTGGGAGAGAGACTTAACATCCATTTTCTCCTCACCCTGCATAATTTTATAAATCTCTAACATAGGCATCCCCTGACCACTGGTCCTGTTAGCTAGGGATCATGGGAGTTGTAGGCCAAAACATCTGGAGGGCCGCATTTTAGGGATGCCTGCTCTAGCATATATTCCCTTACTCATCTTCCCCCTTCAAACTAAAACAAAAGCCCCAAATATTATAACCTGTCTTCATAAGATAGTTGTTCAATTTCCTTGATCATTTTGGTTGCCTTTTTTCTGAACTTTTCAAGCTATACTACATCCTGTTTGAGGTGAGGCAACCAGAACTAAACACCCTATTCCTAGTGTGGTCACACCATATATATATATATATATGTGTATCCATTATGATATTGACAGTTTTATTTTTGATCTCTTTCCTAATGATCCATAATGTGGAATTCACCTCTTTCACAGCTGTTGCAAACTGGTTGAACATCTTCATTAAACCTAAAGAATTGTTTCTGGCCAATCACCACCAGTTCAGACCCCATAGGCATATATGTGAATTTAGAGGGTTTTTTTGCCAGGATATGCATCACTTTACACTTCCATACATTACATTCATTTGCCATTTTACTGTTCATTTACTCAGTTTGGAAACATTGCAATCACAGAGAAACCCCAGAGCAAACCAGATGAACAGTAAAGAAATGAAATGGGAGAAATCCCCTTGTCCCTAAATAAAAGTTTACATGAATCATAGTTAATTAAACCATGAGGCTTTCTCTGCATGGAGAAAAGGCTTAAGGGAAATTTGACAACAAAACTGTTGCAGTGGAAAAATGAGAAGAATGACTGATTATCTTCCAAGGCACTGGTGCCCACAATCAATAGATTCAAACTGAAGTACAGCAGTTGAAGATTGGCTATCGTGTGTGTGTGTGTGTGTGTGTGTGTGTGTGTGTGTGTGTGTGTGTGTGACTTCCTAATTGTATGAATGGCTGAGCAATGAAACAGGTCTCCCAGTAAAGTTATATAATTACCTTTTGAACAGATTTGGATGGAGAATCTATCAGGAAAGGTTTGTGCATAGGATATCTTGCCAGTTTAGAAGTGTGAGCTAAATGACCCTTGGTTCTCTTCCATCTCTATAATTTGAATGGCATACACTCTATTAACACAGTAATAAAAGATATGTTACAGGGAGAGCTGCTGATAATGTCAACATTTCATTAGTGACACTGCGATTAAATTTCTGTCAAGCTTTAGGAGCATCAATTATGTGTTAGGATATGAATCAAAATAAATGGCAAAAATTGATTTAAATAGTCTATGTTCGCCATTCCTAACTTAGTTCTTGCCTACAGTTAATATTTTATGCTGTAAACCTGTTCTTAGCAATAGTACTTCATACACAGATAACCAGGTTGTGAAGGATTTCTATCATCATCTGAAAGCACAGCTACAAGTGGCATGTGATACAGTACGCCTGTATTATGGCTCTCCTTTCTGTCTTCATCACTGTTGCAGGGGAAGGAACCATGTATTCATGCAAAGACTCATGCCACACAATCCTTTCTGTGTCAGTCAGCAAAGAGAAAAATGTTGGATGGGTGACCCTTCATCCTCAAACTGCATTAGGGTGTTCACTAGGGAGCAAATATTAACACCCCTCACTTCTTGCACCACCTACCAGTTGTGAGCAAGATAACCATGCTCATTCATGCTTCCAGTTATGTAGCTAAATCAACCAGCACCACATCCCTGCTTGCTTTAACAGTGAGAGGTTGGTGGAAAAGGTGTCCTCTTATGCCAGTTGTGAACCTTATCCCCAAATATCCTGCTTGGTTCTCAAGCATGAAACTAACTAGTTTACCGTGGGTGTATATTAGGATGGGTGGGTCACCATGTTGAATCCAGAGGCACAGTTGAGAAGATGGTGGTGCTTCATTAAGGATGCCTCCTTCTGATTGCTTGGGCTTCTCAATAAGACATTGGCTCCAGGCTAGTGTGCCTTCATCCCAGTTTCAGATCAAAAACCAAAGAGCAACATCCAAGCAGCCACTATTATTCAGGGAACTATTATTCAGGGAATGTTCACCAATAGGTAGCTAGCTAGATGGATGGATGAATAGTTTGGCATAAACCCAAAGAAGATTACCAGGCAATTACGTTGAACTATGGCAAGAATTAATCTGTTGGCACAAGACAGATTGCTAAGTAAATAAGAAAAAAAAATGATTCAAGAAACTTAATACATCTGATAAAAGCATCCCTGAAAGTTCAAGTTACACAGCTCATTTAAATCCCTTTTCAAAAACAGCAGCATCACCAAATTACTAACTAACTGGAGCCTAAAAGTTCTCTATTGGAAAGCTAAGCAATTCTACAGGGTTATTTCAAATTACATTATATGTGCAGGAACTCAGTGAAGAAGGCAAATTCCGCATCCCACTTTCCCTTATGAGACCTTCTGATACAATGATGCAATAAGTTTAAGGAAGAAACAGGAATATTTTATAAACCACCAATGCTGAACGGGATTAGGATTTTATATGATTCTTACTTATTTCACTTTCAGGTACAAATTCATGGGAGTGCTATATTAAAGTTGAACCATTTCTTCATAGTTGCTAAATTGACATGTTGTCAATAGCACCTTTAGTTAAGTTTGCTATAATAATTTAGATACTGTAATGTTCTACGAATACATCTGCACAGGGTTGCAAACCTGAATAAAATAGAGGGGGGGTATAAGTCCACCCACATAATAAATCATATGACACGGTACACACACACACACACACACACACACACACACACACACACACCATTGGAATGGCAATGTCCATCAACTTTAGGGGGGCCCAGCCTCCTCAAATATTTTATTGGAGGGGATGAAGACCTGCCCCTAGGAGTTGGCTCAATGCATCTACATAAAAATATTCTGTCTTTGCCATTGACTTTTGATGACCATACCGACTCTGCTATGAACCCTTGAAGGACTGCTGGATCTTCTAAAATGAAGGGTGAAGCATCTTAGAAACCATGAGGACCTTGTTGGAAGTTGATTCACATAATTTGCTACTCATTTCCCTTTCATAGTTCTCTACTAACAAAGACTAACATCAACACAGCATCAAGCAGATTCATTTTGATTCACTAGTTTATTATATTAGTAGCTTTCATTGTTTAAGATGCGTTCCAGAAATCCCGGATATCCTTAGGTTAGGTAACACTGAAATAGTAGAAACAAAACAAAAAATTCCTTCCAGCAGCACCTTAAAGACCAACTAAGTTTTTATTTTGGTATGAGCATGCACACTTCTTCAGATACACTGAAATAGAAGTCCCCAGACACTTATGTAGAGAAAGGGTGGGGAGGGGGTATCACTTAGAAGGGTGGTGGAAATGGGTGATTGACTGATAGCTGTAGACAACTGTAGATGACTGCAAATGGTCTTGCATGAAAAAGCAAGGGTTGAGATGGCTGAAGATCGCTTTATCATGTATAATGAGATAAGAATCCAATGTCTCTGTTCAAACCAGGTCCCTCCATGGTTTTGAGCTTGGTGATAAATTGCAATTCAGCATACTGAATCTATAATAGTACAGTGGTACCTCTACTTACAAATTTAATGCGTTCCGAACACACATTTGTAAGTAGAAAAAAAAATTGTAAGTCGAATCCCATAGGAATGCATTGGGAGAAAAAATTCGTAAGTAGAAAAAATCCTATCTAAAATTTTGTAAGTAGAAAAAATCCTATCTAAACCACATCCAAGATGGCGGATGGAGCTCCATTCGTAAGTAGAGTTATTCTTAAGTAGAGGTACCACTGTACTTAATCTATAATAAGGCTGCAATTCTCAACACAGTTGCCTGGTTCACATGACACACTGATCCAAATGTGTGGGCTTTCACAGATGAGCTCACAGTTGATTTGCACCTTTCCAGTCTTTTTTTTTTTTTTTTTTTTTTTTGCTTCTCTGAGCTAAGTGATAAGGCTGACTAGCTTGAAAACTGTTTGGATAGGTGCAATTTGAAACAAACATTATCTTTTCCATTGATTTCAACTCAAGGCACCAGAGTCAGCATGTAAATTAGGGAACTGCAGAATTCATCAATCCCAACAATGGATCACACCTAATTATGTGCAGCCTTAGAGAGTTATGTGACAATCACAGGACATTTCCCCCCTACACTGCAGTTAATGAATGTGTATGAGAAAAAAACACTTGCTCAAACCTCTGCATTTCACATAATACATTAAACCTATTCTGTAAAAAAAAAGTATTGACCTTAAACGTCTCCTCTAAATTCATAAATACGTGTTCCAATTTCCGCAGAATAAAAATCTGCTGAGTAACACCGTTTGTCAGGCATCACACAAATAACAAAAGTGCTGGCACCCTTTTAGCACATTTCTTTTTCTCTCTCCCCCAAATCAACAATAAAATTAATAAGAATAGGGACATTACCTGATTGTGTGTTTTCTTCAGCAACCCAAATGTGTTAAAAAGTAATTTTTCATGAATATATTTTCACATTTCATTGAACACCTAGTGATACTGATGAGAACAAATACAATTTGATCGCTGCCTTGCATAAACCTGTAAAAAAGACAATAATATTTTCTGAACTCTGCATTATTTTCTGAAATCTTAGCATCATTGGCAGTCAGATCCACATCACTCTAAAATGGGGCATTATGGCTGAATGTATATGTGAAATAAATAGACTCCCCCATTCAAATAACAACAACAACAACCCAGTTATTGTATGGAGAAAAAGAATACAAAAGCAAAAATTAGATTAGCAAACCAGGGACTGTTCAAAAATAAGAAAGTGCCTGCCTTACAAGTGAACTTTGATAATATTTAAAATATTTATTCACAATCATACATGCATAATAGGAAAAACTTACATAATGATTGTGTAATGCTGGTATGAAAGCAGTAACACTTTAAAAGGGGTGTGCTTCAGTGTATTCCTTTTTGACACTGGACATGATCAAGGAGGAGATGATCTGGCAGTAAGTAGTCTTATTTCAATCATTTTTCTATAAATAGTTAAATAATTATAACTGGACCTTGCTTAGGGATAAAGTACATTGGTTGGTAGCTTGGATCCCGAAAGCAGCTGCTAAATGCATATGGCAGGTGAAATCTGCGGGTTCCAGGGCTGCAGCACTAAAACATTGTCCTTTCTTTCTCCCTGGCATGTGGGAAAGGGGCTAGAAATGAAAGTTTTGAGACACAGTGGTGGTAGTGATCAGTGGATGTAATAAAACCCCAATTTCCAAAACTCCACAATTACAAAATTCCTCCTGTTGTTAGGCCTAATGTGGTATCATTTCTAAATTAGATGTATCTAATAGACTGATTCATATTAATAGATCTTGATTTGCATTAGGAAAACAACAACCCAGGTAATAAGTATGCAAGAAACACAAATATGGAACTCATTGCACTGTGATGCCTCCCAATAGCTCCAGAGTGTCAACATCAGTTTATATGTTAATGAAGTCTTTCTCAACCTTGGGTTCCCAGATGAACTAAAATTCCCATCATCCCTGATTATCGGCCATGATGGCTAGGAATGATGGGAGTTATACTCCAACAACATCTGGGACACAAAGGTTGAGAAAGGCTTTGTTTAAGAATAAGCAACACATTGGCAAGCTGTGGTTTGCACCATTTCCCAGTTATGTAGCACCATTTTCAAAAGATTACACATAATCCCAACACAGGATTATGGTCCAGTTTTATGGGCTCATGAAGTTGAATGTAATTCAACTAGGTTCACTCAGAAAGGGAAAAGAAATTTGTGCACAGATGATGATTGCAACAACCTAGCTCTTTAATCATTCTTGTAAGAATCTGTCTTGAATAGCTTGATTTATATATAAATATAACTGTGAACCTTTAATTTTAAGGCTGAGATTCTTTTAAAAAGGTGGGGTGTTGTTCAGTTTTCCTTAGTAACTAAATTAAATTGTCCATCAAATTTAATCGGTCAGTTTGTGACAAGGTATCCCATGGGCACGTTTTACTGTAGGTGTCATTATCTTTGCCTTCATAAATCACCATAATAGAACTCCATAGTGCCAGGCTGTTGCAAAGCATCACATGATAAATCCCTAATAAATTGGTTTGGATTTTCTAAAATAAGAACAGCTCAATCTTCTGAACATAAAAATACAAGAACAATACTGCTTCCTGGTGCAGAAACAAACAGGTGGGGGGGAGCACATTTGTGGGACAGACTGGAAATGGAGCATGAAGCCACTTCCAGCTAAAAGTCCGGTGTATTTGCCAGGGGTTGGGAGGAGTGAGAAGACGTTATGTAAATAAATTAAGAATCGTGCCATGAAATAAAACGTAATTTATGAGTTACAGAGAGGTAACTGGAAGTCAAATCTCAATTTTTCTTTTTTCCCCCTTTCTTTTCTTCTTTTTTCTTTTTTTCCTTCTGTTTATCTTATACTTTTTTCCTCTTTTTCTTCTCGTTATTTTTTTTTCTGAGCCCATCTGATATGAGGTATATGTTTTTGTTTGTTTGTATTCTTTCTTTGTGATTGTGTATTTTCTTCTTCTTCTTGGGATTTATCTGGGATAGATATATGTTGTGATTATTGCTTTTGTAATGTTGTTGTTCACTGTGATCTTTTAAATGGAAACTAATAAAATTTATTTATAATAATAATAATAATAATAATGAGAAGACGTTACTTAGGTGTTGTCCCAGACCTCCCCACCCCCTCATTTTCAAGCAAGGCAACAGATAGATCAATGAGAGACAGCCGGAATTGGGAGTGGCCCTAGTTTGGAGGTTGTTTTGGACAGGAAAAGAACCTTGTCAGTGGCAGCAGCTCGGCAGTGGCATAGCAACTGCAGAGGCAAACTAACTGGCCTCATAGAATCACAGAATTGCTGATTTGTATGGGACTCAATAAGTAATCTGCTTCAACTCCCTACAGTGCAGAAATCACAGCTCAACAATTATTTCAAGGTAGTCCATCCCACTGTTGAACAGCTCTTATCATCAGAAAGTTATTCGTAATGTTTAGTTATTCATGATACTTGCTCCATCTTCCGTGTGGCAGCCCTTTACATATTTGAAGATAGCTATCATATCTCTTCTTAGTCGCCTCTTCTCCAAGCTAAACATCCCTCAAATGTTCCTCATAAGGTTTGGTTTCCAGTCCCTTGGTGAACTTAGCTGTCCTCCTCTGCGCATGTTCTAGTTTGTCTTCTTGAACTGTGGTGCACAAAAATGAACACAATATTCCGAGTGGGGTCTGACAAAGGCCCCCAGAGTGGAACCAATGACAGATCTTGGGGCCTCAAATATCAGTGGCAACCTGTGTGACACCAAAATCCAACATACTCACCCTTCTTGCCTTCCATTCTGCATAAGAGTTGTGGCACCCTCAAGGCTTCGCACCTAATGCAACTGAACTGATCACGTTTCCCTAAATCTGCCTCTGGTGCAACTATTACCTTCCCATACCACATTAGGATTATAAAAATTAAGTGAATTCTTTTCATCCATCGCACATAACTAAGCATGTTCAACCATCCACACCATGTAGTCAGGGCTTTTCCTATCCAAGGGCATATCACTGCCAGGATTTCAGGGTACCTAAGTGTGGTTCTGCTCACAGTCTTTAATTGCACCTCCTCATACCTCTGTCAGTCCATCATCTTCAGATGCTACCCCAGCCATGCCAGTAGCAGTGATGTGGCTGGACATTTAAGAAAGAAAAGGAATCCACATTGCAGGTAATAAAACAAAACATCCTATTTGAGATATATAGGTGGGCTACCTAACTAGTAATTAGCTGAGGCATGGTAAGCTTAGGGGAGAAAGTAGTGGAAAAGTTTGAAAGTCTGCCAGAGAAATGTATTAAAGAGAGTTAAAATTAATACTGTTTGTTCAGTCAATTCTTTTAGTCAAGCAACAAGGCTTTATATAAATGTGTGTTCTCTGGTAATTGTTTTGAATACAAGGGAATGATTGGAAAGCGGACCAAAACCAAGTAAGTAAACTATTAGACTCTACCGCAAATCAGTGATGCATGGAAAATATGAAATGAGGTGGAAGCATTTAATAAGATGCCACGAATATATCTTTCTGCTGCCCCTTAAAAAAAGTTAAAATTAATATGCTATGTCAAAAACAGGATTACCATAGACAAAAATTCAACATAAAGAATTATGTTGGGGTGGATTCTAATCAGATGAATCACAACTAGGTTAGGAGTAGTTGCACAGGATGTGTTCATTAGAGACAGAGGAAGAATTCATTTCAAAAGGATTTATTCATGGAGTTTGGTGCTTCTGACCAGAACAAGATTTTCCTGCTTCAAACTGCCTCTTGCACTTATGTATGAGCTACTCATGGAATGTCACTGCCTTTTTAAAAAGCAGCTTAAAACTCCAAGTATATTCTGGTAATAAGGATATCATATCCAAATCAATTTATCATCAAGTTTTAGAGTGGTGTATGTCTGTCCTGAAATTTGCACATCATTCACAAATGCCTGGGTTAGACTGCCTAAATGCTTCAGCAAATGTTCATCAGGAATGACATCATCATTGACTACAGCATGTTGCTTGCCCGCACTATTTAACTGTAACATCATCTCACAGTCCACATCCAACAAAAGTCCTCTCTCACGGGTGGCTTCACTGCTCACCAAACTCCAGGATATTAAGCTAATTGGGGAATAGGTCATTGACCCACTATCTGCTCCACAGCAAAGACATGACAGGGTGGTACGGGCTCTCATGGACTTCCTACTTAGGCTGATGCTCTGGCTGTGGAGATGTTAAGTTGGTGAGTCAGGGCTTTGCCTTTCCAGTCTTCACTCTCCTCCCAACAGGCAGAAATCACCATTGCTAGAAGGAGGCATGTATGGGTTGTTGTTTTTTTGCAGCCCCCCCCCTCCATAAGTGATAGGCATCTTTTCTTTCAAGGATAATAGGATCCTGTGTCCTACTCTGACCTTCCTTCCAAAGGTGAAGCAGCTATACACTTGTACCCCACAGATACAACTTCACACTTCTCTGAATTTTTCAATGCAGATGTGCAACCAAGAAAAGTGTACGGGGGGAAGCATTTGCTTTAGAAAACTGTGCACAAACATACATATATTCATGAAAATCAATTTGCAAAAGTTGCTATATTAAACAAAAATTCATAGAGAAATGCGCTTATCAGAAGCAATTCACTCAAGAAATGTTAATGATTCCCCCCCTTTTAAGATTGCAAACTAATGTGGATTAATGAATTTAAGCCAGGAAAAATGAGAAATTGAGAGAAACTGAAATTGAGAGGTTCACCTAAGGAAGGTGGCTCTGTAAATGCAAATATGCATGCAGATCCTATTGCAACAAACCATATCTTTATAATTCCAGTTACAGGTAGGTAGCCGTGTTGGTCTGAGTCGAAGCAAAATAAAAAAAAAATTCCTTCAGTAGCACCTTAAAGACCAACTAAGTTTTTGTTTTGGTATGAGCTTTCGTGTGCATACCAAAACAAAAACTTAGTTGGTCTTTAAGGTGCTACTGAATGAATTTTTATAATTCCATTAAAACATTTGAGATGTTGCCTTATATGCTCATTTGTTAATATAGTTTCATAATGAAGAACAGCCACATTGTGGCTGGCAGGAGTAAAAACAGCTTTACAATGCTGAAGGCAGGATTATTAATGGTTGCTGTGTGTGTGGTAAGTATTGTGCCAATAAAGCCCTCTGAGTGCTACTTTGTAAAAGGTAACAGAATCAGGCAATTAGATTATTTCAATCTCCACACAAATTCTGTGAAGTGGTACTATCATTTAAAAGTTGCACCTTCTTAACATCTAAAAGATCTGGCTCATCTGATCTCTGTTTAACCAAGTATGCAACTGAAATAAAATCCATGCTCCCCATCAGAGATGGGGAGTCTAACTTAAATCATTACTGACCATTAGCCATGTTGGATGAGGCAAAATGTATGCAATGACAACTGTATGATGGCTAGAAAGGCAAACCATTGGCTCGGTGAGGTTTCAGGGTGTCTGCCAGCAGCTCAGACCAAGATGCTAAACCAGTCTGCAATTATATAAGGGCCAGATCCAAAATGGGTGCTATTGCTCCAGGTCACCTGATCCTGCTGGGCTAAAGTAACAATTCATATGCAATAGGCTGCAGGCATCTGAAGCATATATCCAGCTGCATTACAATATTGTTTCCACTTGGAGGATGCCAAGTGGTCCAAGAAATACATTTTCTTCCACCTTTCTCATCACAAGATGCCCTGAGTGCATCTTAATCCAAGATGCTATCTTTTTTTTTTTAACAACATAAATAAACTTTCTCCTCTGCACCAGGACAAACGTCTGCCACCGAAGTCAAGAAGAAAGAAAAGTAAGCAGGTAATACATTTTGTCTCTTGGGAGAACTGGGATCACCACAGGGCCATAGTTCATCATTAGAGGATTTCCTTTGCATGGAGAAGGTTCCAGGTTCAGTAACTGGTATCTCCAGACAGAGCTATCTGAAACCTTGGAGAACCATGGGCAGTCAGTGTGGACAATACTGGCCAATACTTGGTAGAAGACAGCTTTCTTTGTTGCTATGATGCTACATATTTTTTTTTATATTTACAGTGTATCAAAAATTATAGATTGCAGAAGAAACAAATGTATAATAAATGCAAAAGAGTTTCACTTAATAACAACAACAACAAAACAACTATTATTATTATTATTATTATTATTATTATTATTATTATTATTATTATTCCCCACTCATCTGGCTGGCTTTTCTCAGCCACGCTGGGTGGCTCCCTACAAGGAGCTGTCAGGTGGAAGAGAACTGATGATAGGATATAAGCCATAGCTGCCAAGTTTTCCCTTTTCTCACGAGGAAGCCTATTCAGCATAAGGGAATTTCCCTTAAAAAAAGGGATAACTTGGCAGCTATGATATAAGCATCCTCACAACAGAGGCAGTTTTAGGGTGGCCTGACCAGTGTGCTCAAATTGGGTGCTGCGCTGCAGGGGGCACCAAAAGAATGCTGTAGAGGAGAGTGTGAGAGGCAGGGGGGATGAATTCTAGCATTGCACAGGGTGCTGCTAATATAGTGTGAGATAAAAGGAATCACTTCCTAAAGAGAAGCACATACTGTTCCTACCTGAACTGTGCATATCTGCTGATTGAAATTGAAAATGCTGGTGAAGACGAATTAACAATTATGTTGTCAACTAATACAGTAGTGTTGCCAATGTAATGATATCACTGCCAAAGCAATTTCTGAGCACAGAAGATTTATATAAGCTGTTGCCTAAATAAAGCTATGTATGAACCAAACTGTAGACTTATTGTCTATGTGGTAGGGGGAACGATCAATAAGAAAGCTCAGGTAACAAATGGAATAGGGTGGATGTGGAGGTACTCCCTGAAACCAACACCTTGAAATAGATCGAGCTGATCTAGCTGGAACTTAGAGGGAGTCCTGAGTTCTTTAGGAAGGTCACGAGTCACACAGATGCTGCAATCCAACACCCTAGAAGGAATCCCTAATGAACTCAATTGGCCTTATTTCTGAATAGTTATGCTCTGGAATGCACTGTAAAAAAAAAAAAAACCCAGAGAGCTCAGCTGTGACCCAGAGAAAGATATGCCAGTGAGAACTCCTGGGGTGAATTAAACATATGTTCCAGTTTCACAAAGTGCTCTTGTGCCTCATTTTCTATTATGCAACTTCAGCAACACACGTTTGTTCAAGCCTAGTCAAAATACATTATATATTATTAGTACAGTAGTTAGTGTTAGCATTCTTAGTATTGTTATTTTCCCTGCTGTTTGATGGTTGTTGACTCTTAAAATTAAAGAACTGGCTGTCTCTGCACATACATTCAGCCAGGCTTCTTTCTGTAATTCTAGAACTGAACTCATAGTCCTATCACAGAAATCCTTTCTTGGTGCTCCAAACCTCCAGTTTCTTCATCTCAGCTGTCTAATAAAGAAAGAGAATACCTTTTTATTGTGGCTATTGTTAAATAATTGGGACTCAGAATTCTTGCGGATCAGCTGCAAACCTGTCAGAGATCTACCAATATGTATGCTGTATGTTTATTTATTTTTTCATAAGCTCACCTGAAAATGCCAACTGGCAGAGAAGTGTGAGGCATCCATTTTAGAAAATACCTTGCCTGATATTGGGGGGGCCTCAATAATTTGGACTATCAGAGCAGCGCTGCTAACAATACTGGAAATTGGCCGAATCGGCATACTGTATATGGTCTACTGAAGAAATGGGCACATTATATAAATTGAATGCTTTTCAAAATGGGATCCCTTTATTACCTCTTAGAATAATTATTACGTGTTTGGAAGATTGTGTACGGTATTTTATATTTAACACTAGGAAATATATAAAAATGCATGTATAATAATTATTATTAAACTTTTCAATAAGCAAATAAGTGCAAATTTCCCCTATGGGCCTGTTTGGTCCAGTTCCAATGGTTCTTCTTTCCTAAATAATAAGACAAATCCTCTTGTCCATTCCGCACTAAACAATATCATAAATTGAAACCTATGTTTAAAAAAAGTACACTCCCCTTAGTGCAGAAGACACCAGCCGCAAAATTCTAAATGCAGATTCTAAATTCTAAATGCAGATTCTAAAATTAGCACTTGGATCATTCATGGTTTAGATATTGAAACTCCAGAATATTCATTTTGCAAGGAAGAAGAAAAAGAACAGCATTTGTGTAATTGTTCGGATTTTCAGAGTTTAGAGTAATGTGTCCCACTTCAATGAATACAAATAAAGAGAATGCTATCGACATCACTTGACAGTTTGAAACCAGATGACTGGTTTCCAATATGTATCTTGTACCAATGCCTGAAATGGGACTTCCAGTAAGCTGATGACACAAAATATCTTTCTCTGTAGTTTGAGTCTGCAAGGGGTGGGGGAATAATTTGGGTAACCTGATGCCATTGTAATACCTGTTGGTTCACAGATGGGCAATCTCACCCACCTGTCAAAATGCCCCACCAGCTGAAAAAGGTTCTCAGCCCTGGTATAAAGTGGAAATGTTTCAATGACCTGCATGTATGCAGATACTCCATCCTACTCAGAAATGCAGATTATAAAATTAGCACTTGGATCATTCATGGTTTAGATATTGAAACTCCAGAATATTCATTTTTGCAAGGAAGAAGAAAAAGAACAGCATTTGTGTAATTGTTTAGATTTTCAGAGTTTAGAGTAATGTGTCCCACTTCAATGAATACAAAGCTGATAGAAGATGCTGGAATTTTATTGTTTTTAAAAAAATGCAATTTCCTTTGTTTTTTATATCAGTCTATTTAAAAATAGCACCATGTTCTAGCTTTTAACATAACTCACCATATATATATATATATATATATATATATATATATATATATATATAATTTCCATTCTTAAGGAAATCAGCCCTGAATGCTCACTGGAAGGACAGATCGTGAAGCTGAGGCTCCAATACTTTGGCCACCTCATGAGAAGAGAAGAATCCTTGGAAAAGACCCTGTTGTTGGGAAAGATTGAGGGCACTAGGAGAAGGGGACGACAGAGGACAAGATGGTTGGACAGTGTTCTCGAAGCTACGAACATGAGTTTGACCAAACTGCGGGAGGCAGTGGAAGACAGGAGTGCCTGGCGTGCTATGGTCCATGGGGTCACGAAGAGTCGGACATGACTAAACTACTAAACAACAACATGATTTTTTTGATTGATTTTTTTCCCCCAATTGGGAAATTTCTAAAGTTCTTTCTTTTCAGTTTCCCTAGGCCAATGTCTATTAAGTCTATGCAATTGCGTCCTAAACACTCATATATTGATTACAGTGTTATATTTAACTGATGTTATTTTCTAAGTAAAGCGGAACGTTACTATACACTGAAGGGCATCAGCTTGAAGGATGACAGCTGACAGTTGTCTGCTATATTCTCCATCAGCTATAGACAGCTTTATTCAGGAGGGCCTGGGGTCATCTGAACCTGACACATGACAGATCTTGTACTGTGTTTACATCAACTACTGTCTCTCGACTGACAAAGCTCTTAGGTAGCTTTGTAGCTGTGTGAACACTTGTCTGAGTGTAACTTACATCCTTCAAGCCTTTCCTGGTCAAAGGTCTACTGCTTCTGATAATCACTGAGGTGGATAGATTGTAACATAACCTGGTTGTATTCATGGTGAATTGAATCCCTCTTCATGGAAATAATTGAAACAAATAGTTGCTTCCTGATAGAAATCCTGAGTATGACATAACAACTAAATTTTTGCATTTCACTAGAAAGCTTTCTTTTTTTACTTTCTTTTGTGGTATTTAATCATTTGAAGTTCTTTGTATATGCTAGGGGTGTATGTCATAGAATCATAGAGTTGGAGAGACCACAAGGGCCATCCAGTCCAACCCCCTGCCAAGCAGGAAACACCTTCAAAGCATTCTTGACATATGCCAGTCACGCCTCTGCTTAAAGACCTCCAAAGAAGGAGACTCCACCACACTCCTTGGTAGCAAATTCCACTGCCAAACAGCTCTTACTGTCAGGAAGTTCTTCCTAATGTTTAGGTGGAATCTTCTTTCTTGTAGTTTGAATCCATTGCTCCGTGTCTGCTTCTCTGGAGCAGCAGAAAACAACCTTTCACCCTCCTCTATATGACATCCTTTTATATATTTGAACATGGCTATCATATCACCCCTTAACCTTCTCTTCTCCAGGCTAAACATACCCAGCTCCCTAAGCCGTTCCTCATAAGGCATCGTTTCCAGGCCTTTGACCATTTTGGTTGCCCTCCTCTGAACACGTTCTTATCATAAATAAGAGAGGAAATGTGGCATATCCAAAATATTCCAGATTGATTCACCTTTAACCACTTGGAATAAGTTCAACATCACTTTTGCCAGTGCAGTATTAATCAATGACTTTTTGCTGAGGACCATTTAGACAAGATTAAATACTTCAGACTCTGAAGTTGTGAGGTCCTGCTCTTGCCATAACAAATCTTCTGCACCTGCATAAAAGTTGGCAAACTACATATGATGCTCTGAATATAATTTAAAAGTGGTTAGGAAAAGAAGCAAAGGAGCACTCCTGTGCCTCTTTAAGACAATTGAACTTTTTTTAAAAAAAAAACCCACCAAAATTGAGCTTTTTGGGGGGGGGGAGATAACCCAAAAATAGTGATTTTAAGCTTTTTGAGCTGTTTCTGTTGCTTTTTCTATCATGTTGCTATACATCCGGGTTTTCCCTGACATTTTGCCAATTCAGCAAAATCCCCCTAATGCCATTTTTACACCTGGAAACCAGGACTGGTCAGGAATTTTCTGACGTATGGCAAACCTACACTATAAGCCTTTAAACCCAAATGTTATAAAAAATGGTACCTGCAGACATAATCTACCTGATGGGGTCTACAAATGTGCCAAATGTCAAGCCAATCCAATAAAAATGGCAACAGATACAAGTTTTAAAATGCTGAGAATTGGTTCCAATACAAGACATCTTTGGTGGTCCCAGCCACTCCATCCCACCCACCTGAATTTGGGCCTGAGAGACCAAGGGAAAGTGTAGATGTATGCAAAAAACATGTTTTGACATTGCACAACACAGTCATGGATCATGTGACATGTACATTAAGGCACTAGTCATAGCTTTCCTGGCTTTGTGGGGCTTGAGCCACCGTGAGATGGCCTTTGCTCTGAACTAATTGTTTTGTTTTGTTTTCAATCACTGAATAACAGCTCCCAAGCCTTTCACTGTGGAATCCTGCAGTATGGCAAATAGAACTGAGGGTGACTAATTATGTGCTCAAATACTTGCTAAATTGGAAGTCTTTGCGTTGATTAGGGATCTTCTTTTGGCACTTGCAAATCAATAGATAATAAGCCATTAAAAGATGCATGGAATATTTTATAGTGTCTTTTCTTGAGAGTTTGTAGCTTTAAGGAAAGAAAGAAACTTGAAACCAGACAGCTTTTCTGTAATTTAGGATCCTGCTACTCAAATGTTTGCACAGTTCTAGTAAAAATAATAAATAACAATGGCGGCTATGAAAACACTTGCTGCACACACAACCCATTTAACATTAAGCACTGTAGTAATTTTAATTAATCAGAGCACAGTATCAACGTCAGGGAACTAAAGTTGTTAATGATGCTAAGCTCTGTGTTAGCAAAGACAAAAGAGCCTGATTCTGCTTGCTTTATTAAGTAAGGGGCCCTAATATCTTATTCCCTAAATGACACCATTGATTTTTAACGGGGCTATTTGTTGACTAAAGTGCTGACTTAATGAGAGTTGGGTTTGCCTAATCTGGTGATGCATGGCATGTGTCATTCTAGCAAGGCCTTGCAAAATGTTAAGTAAAATTGACATCCAGACTAGTTGATGGGAGGTGTTGTTATAACAATTGACTTACCTTATTTTGAATGTATGAAATAGTCTGTAAACAATATTTTATCATTAGGTTTTGTATCTGCTTCTAGATCCATGCTATTCAGAGAAGGAGTGATTAAGGAGGTTATTAGTAAACCGACAAAGAACAGGACACAGAGCAGTTAAACATTGCCCCATCATCTGTGCAAGAAATGTTCGGCATCATTACATTCTCCACAATAGTAATTTGGCACTGCTCTGTGGGGTAAGCAATCAATACATGCAGGCAATGCTTATTATATCAATAGAAAAATGTACGATTTAGATGGCTTCTGCACTGTAAAATCAATATGCATGTCTCTTTATAAGGCCAAGCATTAGTCTCTGCTGCAGCTGAGAGTGACAATGTATGAGCTATAATTAATTGGGGGGGGGTGTGCCTTCTATAAGTCTTAATTTGTTTTTGTGCACACTTCCGTTCCAACTGTTGCTGAACATTAAATATAAACATTGTTCTCATCACTATCTATTGTACAAAAAGCTGCCTGGATGTTTTTATTCACATTAGACCTATCCAGTGCTATTTTCCTAGAAAAACAGGTGCCGGAACTCACCATGAATGCCTCCCTTGTTCTCTTATAATAGCAATGGTGCCCACCTGAGTGGTGAGTTCTGGCTGAAAAAAAAAGCCCTGGAAATATCGCTTCTGCAAATATTCCCAACATTACTATGGTCTTTGAAAACATATAGCAAATGGGATTCTTGCCTTTTGTCTCACATAAGTCTGCTTTGAGAAAAGTGAACCAGAAAACAAAACCAACCATAATGTGCCCCATGGCTTGTCTACAGTAAAGGTTACCTCTCATGATAGTTTTGGCTAGTGCTGTGCAGAAAGTCCACTTAACGTTTCTGGTGGGCTGTGTTGCGGCCAAGCGTTGAGGCCTTTGCAGTGATCTAACTGGGGGCAGAGATTGATGCCCCCTTTGTTGCCATCCCGGCCACAACCTGGTGCTGGGCAGGGCCCCTGTCCAGGCAAGGCCCGGGATGAGTCTCCTACATTTTCCCCTGATCACTCTTCATCAATTAATGAGAAATCGGGTCTGACCTAAGAAGAGGGCACATGTTGTGGTGTGACCTGGCAACCAAACCCAGTGTTGCGGGTGGGAACGTTAGGATGGCCACAACACCCTATTGGAGGTCCCTCGATGCTGGGTGCAATCAGACCAATGGGGTGCCAGCTAAATTCTATCGAGGGACCTCTATTTAAGCCCATGGATGTGTCCCTGAGCTTCCTCTTTTGGGCCACTTCATCGGAACACCCACCCACCTCTCCCAATATTTAGGGCTTGCACGCATGACCTTGCTATGCCATTGTGTGTCACCTGTCGTTGGGACAGGGGCACAGAAGGAATTTTCCCCACTTGGCTGATTGGCTGGTTTCGCCTGCCACGTAGTAAATTGTCACAAGTTGTAAGTTTGCGGATAGGCTCTGGTTCAAGTGATAGGGGTGTGACTCTTGGTTGGTCAACCCTGAGAGCAGCTGTGCCCTGAGCCAGAGTCCAGGGGGGCATCTGGCTGGTGGACTGGCTTGACCCCACTTTCCACTTTGCGGGGTGTTCACCCAAGGCTGACCTATGCTGGTGCCCTGGGTCAGCGCTACCTGCAACGGTGCAGGGAGCTAGTCGAATCAGAGCCTATGCAACCACTCACTTGCTGTAATTGATAAAGTTGTGACCTAAATTCTGCCAAAAACCAAACCAAAATTTGAGTCTTGTCTAAAATTATTTAAGGGGGAGATTTAAAGGTATTTACATGCAAATGATCTCCAAATGACCATTTGGTCCTTGTGACTTGATTTTGGCATTGATGATACTAAGTTAAAGTGACTGACCAAACTTCTCAGTGTGATCATAAAACTACGCACTATAGTTCAATGAGCTGCTACTTCAGTGATTTTTGTTTTCTGTAAGGCAGCTAGCATTTGGCCTTTCTAAACACATCAGCCTTGATGTGCAGGGCAGTTCCCAGCAGGAGCTGCCAGTCCTCTGCAAAGAAGAGCTTCTAATTTGTACTGTGATAAGAAAGCAAAGCAAAATGCCGGGAATCTGCTCACATGCTTTTGAACCGGGGAGGATGACCTAGATTGCATTCAATGAGGTGTTATTTGTTTAAATGTTACAGCAGCTTATCTCGAGAGGGGGAGAATTTTGCAGTACACTTTTAATGACCTGGAGGGAGGCATAGTTATCTCTTATTTTTTGGCATTTTTGTTTCATCCTTTTCTTTGCCTAATTGGTTATTTTCAGCAAGTCAAACTCAGTTTGGGGATTTTAACTCAGACATAGGCATTTTGTTGCTCCCCAAAATATCAGTAAGATTAACAGCTCAAGGAGGGGGGTGTTTATGTTTTAATAGGTCACATAGTTCCACTTGTGCAGAGTCTTAAAGGCCAGTATTTACATAATATAATGTTATGTCATTTGCATGGTCCTGTGCTTGCCCAAATGGTACCTTGAAATGAAACATTATCTTTTTGATTGTAGATATCTATAATAACTTCCTATGGAAACAGGCTTTTAAACTAAATCTACTGCTATTTATAAGGAAACAATAAATAAATAACAATTCAGGTCACATATCTAGCTTCTGCGAAGTTTGATCTTAGAATTATTTTGGCCATCCCAAACTCTTCCATGCTTTCTGTGCTTCTAGAATAATAATTAATTATTATCGTAATATGGACATTTTCAGTTGAATCTCAGCTTCTCAGACCAAACCATTATATTTTCACCTAAATTTTAATTTATTGAGTGAAAGCTGCCTACTTTAACATTGCCATATGACACTATATTCTGCAATGATCAATGTTTACATAAGATTAATGCATAGGTGGAAATGATTGTTTAGGTAGCCTTACAACTATTAAAACATGTGTGCACAAGAAAACCCTAGGACCTTTAGTTAAAAGCACTACATTCATATCATTGAATGAGCTGGTGTATAATTGAAATCTACTGAAGTTCAAATCCATACCCTTTTTTTCGTTAAGCAGTCTCCTGCTCCAGATTAGGAAACAAAACTAGAAAATTTAATTCTTCAAAAGATTCATGCCTATGTAAATAATACATTGGTCCAAATTTAAACAAAATGTTCATCAAATTTGTTCCCGGAAAGCTGGGAAATGGCATACAAGAAGGAAAGAGATTTTTACAAAAATAAAATGAGAATGAAATGAATAGGAAGAAACAAACTTTATGGGGCAGATTCAAAAGGCATCTGAACCGCCATTAAATGAAGTTGGGTGGGCCACAGTTTGCGTGTGGAGGTCCCCCAAACCACCCGTCAAATAACTCACATCATAGACAGAATTTTTGTTTAATGGTTTTTGGCATGAATTTGGCCACAACTTTTATTGAAACACAAATATAAAATAAGTGAGTGGTTGCATAGGCATTGGTTCTCCAACTGTCACCTAAGGACAGAAATAAACTCACCTTGTCAACAAGGGGAAACCCTACAGGGAGAGACAGGAAGTCGGGTCCAATAGGCTCTCCCCTCTCCCCTCAGGCTCCCAGGGGCTCATGCACATTCCTGGCCCCCGACTGGGGTTATGGACACTGCATAGAGCCCCTGTATTCCTGACCGGACTTTCCCCAACACGCAGGAATTAACTTGACGGGCCAACACAGTCAACAAGACCCCATATATAACCAATAACCAATGCCTAACCGCCAACCTTACAAGTTGTGACTATTTGCTATGCAGTAGGCAAAAACCAGATGGCACCAGCCAATCAGCCAAATGGAAAAATTCCTACCAGGCCCCTGAATACAGGCGACCCCAGTAAAGAGGCACAGCGGAGGGAGGGTGGGGATCCGAAAACGCAGCCAAAGAGAAAGAGAACCCTCTCTCTTTGGCTTAAATACCCAAGGGGCTGACCCATCAACTTGCAACATACAAATTTGCCCAACAACAGCCAGGGACCTATCAAACGGTGATCACCCATGCCCCCACCTTTGGACTCAGGAGTGGTTTTTTAAGCCCCCGCCGCAAATCGTGCTCACCATGATGGTGAACCCGCATTGCACACCTGTGGTTTAATGTGTACAGCTAGTGTCTGTGTTGTCAAGCCCCTGTTCTAAAGGAATTCCACCTTCAGAGGATATCAGTTCCCCAAAATGAACACACTCTGAACTGCAACTGCATGACAATCAGAAAACAGAAGATAAATTACACGTGCCTCAAGAAAGTGAGGTAGGACACAGATAAAAAGTCAAGTCACACTTGATAGCATTATATGATCAAGAAGTTAAGCATATAGAAGAACTGGCTTGCAAACAGTACCTGGTTTAGAGATAAGGATATACTACCAAAACTAATTTTACAGGAGGGAATCAGACAAGAGAGAATTAGGCAGCTGATTCCTCAAACAAGCAGGAGGCCACCACTGCCAGTTTGAATCAAACAAGCCCATTCAGGAGCAGTAAATTTTCCTCTCCCCCAAACGCATGCACAACCACACATAGATTCTTCAAGCACTGCTTGATTCTGTATATCCCTGCTTGATAACTGAGGTCTTTGAGAGGTTTTTTTTTTTAAATAAATAAATAAATAATAGTGACCCCCCCCCCCATGGCTCAGATGCAGAGATTGTATCCTCCAGGAGCTGTACAGTCAGTATTGTGGACCCTCCCAGCTGAGATCAGACACTCCCTGTTGAACTTTTGGCACCTAGCAAAGACCTTTTTATTTCATCAGGCATTTTAAGTAGGTTTTCTAGTTTTATGGTCAGTTTTAACTGCTTTTATCTTTATCGGACCTTTTTAACCTTACTGTGTATCACTTAGACACTAAGGCAAGGGGATGAAACTCCAGTCTTTAGGCCAGATTTGGCCCAGCACAGGTACCAGCTTGGCCTGCAAGATCCTGTTATGTATAAGAAGAGAAGAGTTTAGATTTGATATCCCGCTTTATCACTACCCTAAGGAGTCTCAAAGTGACTAACATTCTCCTTTCCTTTCCTCCCCCACAACAGACAGACTGTGAGGTGAGTGGGGCTGAGAGACTTCACAGAAGTGTGACTAGCCCAAGCAGCTGCATGTGGAGGAGCGGAGAAAACCCTGCAGTCTGATCATATCCTCATAGTCAGAATTCAAAGGCACCACAATATAGCTGTAGCCAAATTAACCTGGAGTGGCTCTGTGGGTTCTTGGTGACTTCATCGTGCTTCTGGATGTTCTTTTTTAATGCCTTGTCTATGGCCTCTTGAATATCAATGTTCTCAGCACTTTCAGCTACATGGCATTATCCCTGTGGCTTTTACATGATGAATGCTTTTTGATTTTCACAGTCAGATGTGCTAGGGTATTAACTGCTTTGTGTGTCCAGCTGTTCTAAATATCCAAAATCAGCCATGAAAGCAAGAGCAAGACAGAGGGAGAAATTTATCATTGGTCAACCACAAAGGTACTGGCTGCCCCCAGCATATTGGTGGAAAGGTTATATTTATTAAAATGTAACAAATAGAGAATCTGCAGGATAAAAGTCAATCAAATTAATTGCAGGCAGGTGAAGTCAAAGCAACCTCTGGTAACCTCTGGGCATGTACGCTCATGCATTCTGTGGCTTCCCAGCCAAGGATTGGGATAAATTTCCCTTCTTTCAAGGTGAACCCTGGGTATGTGAGTTAAAAATGTTCACCCAGAGATTTCATTGAGGCACACATTCTGGCCCTAAGAGCACTATGAAGTACCCCAAAGTCACAGGCTTTGAGTGATAATTCTGGAGTAGTTCCAAACCAGCAATGCTTCAGGGTAGCAGTCAGTTACAATCTTAATTTCTTTCAGCAGCACACAAGAACAATTTGGCCAAATGAAGAAACTGAAGTCAGGGGCTCCCTGCAAAATTCCTACTGAGCCCTTTAAAAGGCAGCTAGCAAAAGCCTACATTGTTAAGGGAGGGCACCACAAGGATCATGAGGGAGAGGAAGGGGCAAATTGATGTTAAATACTGCCCAATCTATCCCCTCCTGGTTGGACAATCCTGTCCAGATAACTTCCCAGGAGAGATCAACTCAAATCTCTTCTAAGGAGAGGATGGGTAGGGCAAACATCTCCTCACTGTAGGTGGGAATGCAATTTTTCTCATAACAGTTTCTGCTAAATCTTCCAATGCATCATTTACCAGACTATTTAACCTCCCAATCCACCTGCTTCTGAATATTACACATGTGAGACAGTATTTTCTGCTGTTCCTGTCATTCATCTCAAGCCTAGGGTATATGGATGAGACATGCTGAAGATGATAGATCTCAACAACGTAGATTTGTAAAGGTAAAGGTAAAGGGACCCCTGACCATTAGGTCCAGTCATGGATGACTCTGGGGTTGCGCGCTCATCTCGCGTTATTGGCTGAGGGAGCCGGTGTACAGCTTCCATGTCATGTGGCCAGCATGACTAAGCTGGTTCTGGCGAACCAGAGCAGCGCACGGAAACGCCGTTTACCATCCCGCTGTAGTGGTACCTATTTATCTACTTGCACTTTGACGTGCTTTTGAACTGCTAGGTGGGCAGGAGCAGGGACCGAGCAACGGGAGCTCACCCCGTCGCAGGGATTCAAACTGCCAACCTTCTGATCGGCAAGCCCCATTAGAAAAACACACACATTTATTTAACTATATTGATCATCAGGGTTACCCACTTCATACTTTCCCTGTTAACACAGGAAAGTTTCAGGGGTGGGGGTCCCCCATGACAACTTCACAGGTGCAATTCAATAATGTCTGAACATAGGGCCATAAGGCAGAGATATCGTCACAATGTTGGTGACCATTACTATGTTAAGAAGAAGAGGAGGAGTTTGGATTTGATATCCCGCTTTATCACTACCCGAAGGAGTCTCAAAGCAGCTAACATTCTCCTTTCCCTTCCTCCCCCACAACAGATACCCTGTGAGGTGAGTGGGGCTGAGAGACTTCAGAGAAGTGTGACTAGCCCAAGGTCACCCAGCAGCTGTATGTGGAGGAGCGGAGACGCGAACCCAGTTCCCCAGATTAAGAGTCTACCGCTCTTAACCACTGCACCACACTGGTTTAAGAATATAGACCAATATTGTTATCAACATATTGAAAAGGCTCTGGTTCTAAGGCTTTGTTAAAAGTACTCAGTGAATTCATGACAGTGCTAAGATATCAACTGGGACTATCCGGTTCATAAACATGTGATATTATTCACCATACTGCAGCAGCTGTTGTGTCTGAATCATTGAGTCAAAATGGCAGATTCAGCCACAAGTGAAGCTAAGCTTAATGTCCTCCTGCCATGTTTTAAGTAGAGCATTTAAAAAAAAAAACCACAGAAGTAGCAGCTACTTGTCAATCATCTCACTTCATAGCAATGATGAAGAGCACTTTAAGTGACTTTCAAATGATGCACCAGAGATCCTCAGTATGTTTTATCCCATAAAGTTTATGGCATGAATTAAGGGCAAGGAAACAAAGTACTGTATAATAGACTGAAGCAATAGTGGCAGTATCCATGTTGTCAAAGTGTACTACCGGTACCTATCCATTTAAAATGAAGCGTTGTTTTTTTATCATTGGTCAGAGGAGCACCGACTGAGATCTGATCATGTCAGGGCAAAAAAGGCAGTTCATCAGCTTTGATTAAAAAGGGGGGGGATACTCTGATTATTTGAAGTTTTGCTGTTTGGAAACTCAGATCTTAACACCATCCTGACTACAGGAGGAAATGGTGTTTGATTCTGTTGTGCCGATATTTATTTGAGAATAGTGTCCTTTTTTAAAAAAAATAAGGATAATACATTTTAAAACTAAAAACAATGAAATAAGCATCTGTTACTATGTATATGTCTGGCCTGCCTCTAAACTGTTTTGAAAAATAGGAAGGGAGGGAGGAAGAGACCAGGTCCTGAAGTTAGGCCTGTTTGCCATGACCTCCTTCATCTGTTCTCTGTGTGATCATGGGCAACCAAAATGGTTAAAAAATAGTAAGAGGAGATGTGATAGAGGTGTATAAAGTTGGGGATAATGTGGAGAAAGAATAGTTTTTCTTCCTCTTTCATATTATGCAAAGCCTGGTAGGTCATCCAGTAAACCTGACTCTTGGAAGGTTCAGGACATGCTAAAGGGAGCACTTCTTCACACCAGCACATACTTAAACTATGGACCTCACTAGCACGATATGTATTGATGGTTGCCATCTTGGGTGACTTTATCAAGGGATTAGATAAATTCATGGAGAGTAAGACTATCAATTGCTACTAGCTGTGATGATTATGTATGTGATGATGACTCCCTCCAGCATCAGGGGTGGCATACCAGTTGCTGGAGATCATGAGTGGGAGAGAACTATACAGCTCATGTCCTGCTTGTGGCCTTCTCATAGGTATCTGGTTGATGGTAGAGGATACAGGATACTAGACTAGGTGGTCCTTTAATTTGACCCAGCGGGGCTTTTCTTCTGTTCTTATGAGATTCAGATAATGCATTTTTATACTAAACTTCCATGCCACACCAAGACATTACTACTTCTCAGACTATCATCACAGTAATTCCCCTTCCTGCTTATTCTCCTGCTGTTCTGTGTCCTTTCCTATATCTTCCTATTGCACCTTTTTGCTTAGCTCTGTTACAGTTTCTTTGTTGGAACTTTAAAAAGGGAAATACTCAGTTTCCTTGCTCAAAGATAGTCAAGAGAATGTTCTCTCATAAATGCCCTCTTCCAAGATAGCTCTGACCTTGGATAGAATCATTAATTTCTTTTCACACACTGGGAGGATACAATGGAAAAATCAATCACATATTACCATCACGACATCATTAAAAATGTGATATACCTTAATATATATCTATGTACTGAGGACGAAAGGAGGAAAAAGGTTAAAATGGCAATCGTAATTGCAGTGCATGACCAGCTTAAACTATATATTGATAACTCTCAGTATATTTAACTCTTCCAAACTGATCACAATACATACAATTAACTAAACTTCTGCAGGCATCAATAATCTATTAAAAATGGAACAGAAGAAGTCAGAGCTACGATCCATGTTGTACCAACTGTCTGGATACTGCAAATAAATATAAAATTCTCAATTAGAAAATGTGGAAACAGCATTCTTATAGGTTTTGTGATTAATGGAGCTGAAGTGGTGATTTATGTTCATGATAATATATAATAATTGCCTTGCAAAATGATTTCCCTTTATGCTTGCGAATGAAAGGCAGTGCACAACTGCAATATAACACATCAGGGCCAGCACTGCACCTGCTTGGAAATAGTAGAGGGATTCTCTTGCATAGAAGCAAATGATGACATTAAGCGGCGTTTGGGTTATTTATGGTTCCACCTTTGGCAGCATCGCTATTGAGACCCAGTGCCAGTGTGCAGATGGCCGGCCTAATTTATGTGATTATGATGGCACCTTTTAAAAACTGCCACAATTTGCAAACTCCAGCAACTCCTTGGACTATCGAAGGGTTGGGCATAGTGTGGATGAACACTGGAAGCAAGCTTATGCCGAGTCTGACCATTGGTCCCTCTAATTCAGGCATCCCCAAACTTCGGCCCTCCAGATGTTTTGGATTACAATTCCCATCTCCCCCAACCACTGGTCCTGTTAGCTAGGGATCATGGGAGTTGTAGGCCAAAACATCTGGAGGGCCGCAGTTTGGGGATGCCTGATCTAATTCATTCATTGCTTAATTTCATCCAGTTCATGGAGCATGGCCAGTAGCAGTAGTTGGCCAGCTTGGGTACAGACCAGGTTCTCCAGCACCTCCGAGGAGCACCACATTGGCCTGACCTGACTGTGCAACCTAACCACCCTCTCTACCAGATAGCCATTTTAGGAGTGGGCAGGCAGCAGTGCAGCTTTTGTCATGTTTTCTCAGCTGCGTTCTGCACTGATTGAAGCTTCCTGGGCAGCTCCATATGCAGCACATTGCAGAAGTCTGAATGGGAGGGTACCAGGGCATTGATTACCACGGTGAAGCTATTTCTGTCCATGGCCAGTCATGGCACTTCATGATACAGACGTTCCTTGGGCTCTAGTGAAAAAGTTAGATCCAAGAGTATACACCTGGCACCTGTAGAGTAGGGTGAGTTGGCAGAGCTTGAAATGTGGCATAGGAGCCATCCCTCCACTCTTCCATAACCCCACTTTGGATTTCTTCCCCATTATGGTCCTCTTGAGATGACTTGCCTTCCTAATTTCTTCCCTACTGGTAAGTCATAACCTTCACTTCCTTTGAGACAGGTTTATGCTGCCATAGAAGTTATAGAGATATTGATATTCAAAATAGTTTATGGAGATGCTCTGAGTCAGTAATGTACAGAAAAACCTTTTCACGCTTTTCTCTTCTTCCAGGAATCCAAAAACTTTCTGAAGAAAATATTCTCTAGGGAAGTCTTAAATTTTTTGACTGTGTTAATACCTGCACAATAGAATTCCCTTCAGTTTTTCCACTGCATTACAGATTGAAAATTAAAGTAACTTAATGACTCACTGCTTATAAAGTTATTTTCATTATATTACAAAGTGCAAACCAGTCCCCAAGTGGCTAGAGCTTTAGTACAATTTGTATGTTTTGTTCTGGGAACTTAAGTTTCCAACTAAATTAAAGTCTTCCACCTAGTTACAGATTGTGCATTAATCTGCGCACAGATTCATTTGATGCCTATAATGCACTGTTGATCATTTGGAAATGTCTGAGCCACCACAGCTGAATCAACTCATGCCTGATAATAGGAGGACTTTTTCTTAAAGTGCTATCTAGATTTATTTTTGATTAATTGGAAGCTAAACACAAAAGAACTCATTTGTGCATCTATATCAAAACTCACACAGTCATTGAAAATATTCCTGTCTTACCTTTTTAGTTTTGCAATACGCACTTACCACAAGAGTGACATTTAGGGAGGCATAGAATTTTCCATGGCTTTGAGATTTGAATATAATATCTGATGAACAGGGTTAAACAAGAATATTATGAAAGCAGAGTGTATTTGCATTTCCACGAGTTTCCATGGTTCATACTATTTATTCTACTGTTCATTCATATTTATATTATTATTATCATTATTTTACAGATTGACATACTGCCCTTGGAATCAGATTTTCCAGGGCTATGCACAGAAAGCTCTTTCCATTACTCTGATATATTTTACTATGGTTTCTGTATAATTGAGTAACTTTATTATTATGTGCAACATATACTTATGATGATTGCATCATTTATTTATCTTTATTTGGAAATAAAGAAACAATGGAAAAGACAAAAACAAGTAAGAAAAACAATGTCTTTTTTTAAAAGCAAGCAATAAAAACAAGTTACCATTATTTTATTAATGCAATGTTTTATATTATAAGTATGAATGTTTGACGAATTCAGTCTGCAAATTTTAATATCTGTTCTGCACCTCTTGCACTAATGCTAGGATTGTTATGCAGTTATCCATTGGATTTCATACTTCCCAAATATTGCAACATTATACTCAGCTCAAAAAAAGGGGGGTGAAATTAGTATTTTGAAAGAAAGCATGTTTAAGATATGGATTTAAATCTGTATTTAAATGCAAAATTCATTTAGGATAGGGGCCACCACTACAGCCTGGAATTGGGGTGCCCCTGTGAGGGATCAGTGCAAGTAGTATGTCTGGTTGTTGTCATCTTGCCACAATTCCTGGAGTGGCTCCAGGGTGAAGCCTTTCTAAAAAGGTATAGCCAGATTGAACAGCCATGGCCCCTTCTTTTAAATGTGAAATATAGAATGAAACAATCCTCAGCTACTTTTTACATTTAAAATAACCAGGAGTTCTTTTCTCTCAAGGACCAAGCCTCCTCAGCCTGCTTGGGAACTAGCGGAACTGCACAGAGTTCTTAGGATGATATGGGTCCCTGTTTCTGTGCTCCTTTGTCCATCCCCAATGAGCCACTGCTAATACCTAAGCTGACATTGCCTTTATTTATTTATTTAAGAATCATGTTAATTGAATAGAACATTCGGGCCACATGTCCTTTGTTTTGCAAACCTATGCTGTTGATAGCAATATCTTAAAGTAGAATACATTTTCTTTTTTTCTTCTGATCTCATTTTCAGCTCTGCTCTTTATCAAGCCAATCTCTTCTGAGAAGAATTGAATATAGTGTAAAATGAGGCAATAATTATGCTTCATTTTAGGCATTTAGAATAAATTGTTTAATATGAAGGCACTGAGTTGTATCTGGGTTTGCAAGAAGATGAGTTTGGATTCCATCGTAGGGCATTTAAAACAGCAATTTCCTCCCTTTTTCTTCACCGAGATGAGGCTAGCCATAACATCCATCTAATGAAGACTACCCTTATCTGTCGTATTAATAAAATGCAATTGGTGCAATAATTATTTTCATCTCGCTTAGGCAAACAGAATAGAAACCCTTTGTCTTGCTTCATTTCCTTTCAGCCACATAAACAAGAGAAAATGGAAACATCACATTTGCTGGTGAGATAATGCTAAAATGTTGGGCAAATTCAAATGACTGAAAGAACTAGGAGTGCTTAGACTGGAGAAGGTTGAGAGGAGACATGAAAATGCTCTCTAAAAGCCTGGAGGGCCACCACATCTCCTTTGCCTATAGAAAGTCTCAGCTTCAATCCTCAGCAGTTTCAGGTAGGACTGGAAAATACCTGCCTGAAACTTTTGAGAGTAACTGCCTTTCACTGCAGATGAGCTAGATGGGCCAATATCTGGAAACTTCCTAAGTTCCCTAATTTGATAGTAAGAACAGTTTAGAGAGAGCTCTAGAAGGATGACATGCTCTCCTTTTTTAAAGGTATTCAAGTCAAGACTAGGCAGCCATCCATTAGGATGGTCTAGCTTTGGATTTTATGCATCAAGCAAAGGATACTGAATGATTCTATGATCAAAACCGCTGCCACGTGGCCCAGCTATCTTTAAGGCTACAATCACATGAAAGGAATAACCACATGATCCAGCTTATTCTCATGGATACAGTTATAATAATCAAAAGGGGGCGTTTCAATCATGTGCATCTGCAGCCATTGGCAGGATTACTGCAGCTGCCTGTGTTGGGGTGTCAATCATTATGCCCTCCACACAATCATAGACATGTGGGCAACTAAACATTATTTGTATTATATTGCAACAAATAAGCCTCATTATACCAGTGAGGAATAATGTCACTTGACTAAAGAAATCTTAGTTAAATCATTTCTTGTTCGAAAACAACAAATTATGGTTCAAATAACCCATGTGTGTTTGGTGAGGGTGATGGAAGTTGTATTTTAAAACATCTGAATATCATCATGTTGGCAAAGGCTGGTCTAAAGAATTAACCATCTGACACCCTGATCCCAAACTTGGCATTCTCATTGATTTCCATATAGCACATTCCTAATTAAATATGCTTGGGACTGCATCCTAAACGTTAATTTTTTAAAAGTGCAAAGTATCTGTTCTCTGAGCAGCACTAATTTTGATGATGCCACCACTTAAATTGATGGAGTTTTGCAATTTGCAATTTGTGTTAATGGGATGAGCACTGAGACCCAAAAACATGTGTTCATCTTTGGAAGTTAATGAGATGTGTGTGTGTGTGTGTGTGTGTTAATCAACAGGGAAATATACCCAAAATAGATGGAACCTGTGAATTCTAAATGCATCACATGGTTGGAGTATAATTTAAGGGCATTTCTCCCCATAGGCTGCCATTTGAATGTAGATGTGAGATGCTGAGGATGCACCCAGCTTCAGTTGTATGTTTGTATGGGGGACTTTGTTGTGTCTTTAAATGCTAAGCAAAATCACCAGGCATAGTGCATTACTATCACTGGGAAATAGAGATATTACAACTATTTGCTGTAGACACTTATGCCCACATCTGCAAAATGAACAGTTTGAAAAGAGAAGATGGAACAGATGGGGAAAGTTCCATCATCTCCATGAAAAAAATCAGATCAAAATATTGCACAAAAAGTTACTCATCTATTTCCTGTTCTTTCCCACCATATTTTCCCCATATACGAAAAATCATTTATGCTTTTTTCTCACATTTAGCTGAAAATATGTATGCTTAGCATTTCCTCCCCTCCCCTTGCCCCAGTGCATCCTTTCTCAGAAGTAAAGTTCTAAACCTATTTCCAATTCAGGTTCACTTGAAGAACTCATTTTTATTATTAATTAAAGGAAGTCTCTCCTTTCTGACAATTCATTACATGGTGGACTACTCTATTAAGCGTGTACATTGTTTTGTGAATGAAGTGATTGCCTGTCCACATACATTCTGTATACAGGATGAATGCTATTTTGATAGTGGAGATAATTAGTTTTAAACTTTGCCAAACTTTATTTGTTTGTTTCTTTATTACAAATGTGTGCAACCCAATGTCCCAAAGTGTTTCACATACAAAATCAGTATAACAAATGAAAACAACATATTCTATAAAACTTGGATGAAAACTACACTTGGAATTATGATTTTAAAAGTATCAATGAAAAGAATCTCATGCTAAGCAAGTTCTTGCACTAAGCAAGGAAAACATCAATTCAGCTTGATATCCACTCGTAGGTGTCTGGGCAAAAAGATGTGTTTTGCCCTCTCATTGAAAATTAAGCAATGATGAGGCTAGACACACCTCATAAATGGGAAGGGCATTCTGAAACTTGTGGGCCACCACAGAGAAGACCTTCTGATGTGCCACCTTCCTTGGACTTTATGGGTGATGTCCAATCAATTCGTATGTAGAGTAGCCTCGTTGAAATTAATGGATGGTGTACAGTTGTGATGTCCCACTTGTGCAAATGTTACTCCTTGTCCCTTTGCTGAAGCTCCTGCTCCCCTCATAATCTACTCTGGAGAGTTAGAGGACCATGCAGACCAGATTGGGGGCTCCATGGATGCAGAAAGGAGAATGGGACGTCTCACCTGACCTCACTCACTGATATATTGGATCTCACCCAAAGTAACTGAAATCCACAGATTTCAGTGGGTATACTGTGAGTTCAACTAATTGGATGTTACTTGAAAACCTGGGCGAATTTTTTTGAAATGAAAACTCACTGGAAATTGTGCGTCTATACTTGCAAATACATGCAATGTTTTTATTTGCCTTTAACTATTTCTTACATGAGATGCTATTTAATGATAGAAAAGAGAGACCAATGCCCTATGTTCTGCTTCAGATAAAGAGCCAGTTGGAGAGTTGAATAACTCACAGTAACTTTCCATGTAGTATTGATTTCACTTTCCCCAGGACAGGGGGGGGGGAAATATTGTGTGCATCTTTGCTGTTGTGTCATCTTCCTTTTTTCCGCTAGGTATCTGATCCATTAAAATAGAGTCTCTTGCTCTCACTGTGCCATTACATACAACAAATATCACCAACACACTGTCTGAATGCATCCACTCACTGGTGATTTTACAAGTGTTTTTATTGGAGAAAAGAAATGTATCATTTTAGTCAGTTGACAAACTGTAAATGCTGGCTAGCATCTCTAAGGAAGCTGTGAGATTCCCTATTCCCTTCACATTCTGCTGGCATGCTCATTCCCCTCACCATCTCCAAATTTTCTTCTCCCTGGCCCACTTATAATTCTACCTCCACTGCTTCTGTCAATCAGTGGAGTGGAAGCAAAGGGCCATAAAACCAGCCACAAAGCACAGCAAGAAAGCAAGTGTAGGCAGAGGATTCGGGGACACATTTCAGGGTGACAGTTCCTGGGGTGCCACATTTATCCCAATATCTGGCTGCACAGCTCACAAATCAGAGTCTTCCCCATAGCCAAAAACCTTTGTTGTGATTTTGACATGAACTGGATATGAGCCCATTGGCTATCAAGATCTCTGGCTAGTGTATTTTGGGGGTTTAAGCTATAGAAACCAAACATGAAGGTGGCGAAGTTAATATATAGTTATAAGTTGGGGATGCCCTAAACCCTAGAAATGAATAAATGGTAATATTTTGATTATTTGGGGTATGAATTCCTGGGCCAGCCTATGCAAAACAATCTGAGGGCCATTGGCAAGGCAAGAGAACTGCCCTCCCCTCGTCCTAACGTATGAACAGGGACAGGGGATTTGGAAGGCTGCCAGGGTAACTGAGTGTGATGTCACAGGAAGAGTTTGGGCCCTTTGGCATGAGGCTTGGAATAGCTGAAAGAGAATGGATCCATCTTGGGCAGGTTGGCTGAAGGCAAGCTGGGAGAGATGCCTTGGACTCTAGCACTGCAATGCTGTGGGAAACAAGCCCACAATACTCTCAATAATACTCTTTTTATTTCCATACACACTGTCAAAACAAAAGATTCCAAAAAATACTTCTCATACACACACTCAAACAATTTACAATGCCTATTTCCAGGTATCTCTGTCATGGTTGTCTTTTTGCTAGTACACTTCTAAAAATACTTTCCCTAGTGCTTATTTATCTAGCAGAAAGCGTCATAATTGTTCCATGCATTAAATACAAATGCCTGGATAGGGAGGTAATTTACGAAAAAAGGATTGTATTATAAGCAACAGATGCTGAAATTCCTTCTATACCATTATGAAAGGTACAGGAACCTGATTCTCTTTTGCATCTGACCACATCATATCCCTATGCATTATCTTCTCAGAAGTAAGCTTCCTGTTCCTTCATTCATTCTCTATTATCCATAAGATATTATCCTATAAATCACTACATCCCCCTCCCTGAATCCAGATCTTTCCATACCCTCTTCTTTCTAGAGTATCCTTGGTATGAAAAACCCTGTATTGAGGGAAGGAAAACTAGGGACGCAGCAATCTGGAGGAAAACATATGAACAATGGAAAGTTAACAGAGGTATAGAAAGATTATCCACATGAACCAGCAGTATGAATGAACCTCCTAAGACTCATAGTGTTGAAAAGGGCTTAATTCTGGACATGAAGCACCCTTATACAGTGGTACCTGGGTTTATGAACACAATTGGTTCTGGAAGTCTGTTCATAAACTGAAGCGTTCATAAACTGAAGCAAACTTTCCCATTGAAAGTAATGGAAAGTGAATTAATCCGTTCCAGACGGTCCGCGGAGTAAGCGTTCATAAACTGAAGCAAACTTTCCAATTGAAAGTAATGGAAAGTGGATTAATCCGTTCCAGACGGGTCCGCGGAGTACTTAAACTGAAGCGTTCATAAACTGAAGCATGGGTGTAATTGGTTCCGGAAGTCTGTTCATAAACTGAAGCGTTCATAAACTGAAGCAAACTTTCCCATTGAAAGTAATGGAAAATGATTTAATCCGTTCCAGATGGGTCCGCGGCGTTCATAAACCGAAAATTCATAAACCGAGATGTTCATAAACCGAGGTTCCACTGTACAGTAAACAAGTCATTCAGGTTAATTCCCCCCCCTTTGTGTTATTTTGGTATGTTAGCCAAAAACACATTCCTATTGTTTTTCCCCAGTCACTGATACTCCACTGCTTGCCATCCATAGAATTTACTCAGATTCAGAAGTCAGTCTCCGCAAAGGTAGCTCTCCTCTAGAAGAACAGACTTCATTTGGCTTTCCAAAGTTACTGTATTCTGCAAAACCTTTGGCGCATGAACACCTTGCTGTCATATATAAATGAATATATATTTTCAAAGATTTTTCTTGCACTCCTTCTGATAAATAAGAAATGCATTTTTGAAAACAGCTCGGTTATTTCTCTCCTTTCTGCAATGAGGCTTTCTTTCTGGGTTCAGTGTTTCTATTTTCCCCTCGATGATAGCTAATTAGTAAACTTGGGACAATTACTGTTGTAATTAAGGAATCCAGGTGAGGCATATTAAAGGGAGCCACACTACAAAAAGAGGAAGCAGATAAACATCTTCCCACAGCCAATCATGAAAAAAAAAGAAATAAGTAAGCTACAAAAAATTAAAAGAGTTATAGAGTCTTCCTTGGCAGTTGTATGGTCTGTTCAAAAGCTTATAACCTAAAATTTCACCCAGAGAAGACAATAGAGGGATGGAATAAAAATGGTGGTGGGGTAGGAAGAGGGAAAATGTGAATTTCTTTGTTTGCTTGGTTGCTTGCTTGCAGTTAGTCTATGGGTACTTAAGGGGCTGTACTAAATAATAATAATAATAATAATAATAATAATAATAATAATAATAAATTTTTATTTATACCCCACCCTTCCCAGTCAAAAACCGGGCTCAGGGCGGCTCACACCAACAAAACCACAATAAAACATAAAAACAATTAATTAAAATACAGATTAAAATACAGTATTAAAATTTAAAATGCAGCCTCATTTCAAGTAGTCCATAAATCCAGGCCATGAGGGAGGAAAACACAGGGGTCAGGCTAAGTCCAACCCAAAGGCCAGGTGGAACAGCTCTGTCTTGCAGGCCCTGTGGAAAGATGACAAATCCCGCAGGGCCCTGGTCTCCTGGGAAAGAGCATTCCACCAAGTTGGGGCCAATACTGAAAATGCCCTGGTTCTAGTAGAGGCCAATCTAGCCACCTTATGGCTCAGGATCTCCAGAGTATTGTTGTTTGTGGACCTTATGGTCCTCTGCGGGGCATACCAGGAGAGGCTTAATAAGAAACTACTTTGATAATGAATGTGGATGGTTAAATGGAGTTAAAATGCCATGAAACACCACTTGATACCTGTTCAGGCTTATGATATAGGCTATGCTCTCCATTTCAGAAGAAGATACTTGTAACAAGGTCAATATGAGATACTTGGACAGGCATCCCCAAACTGCGGCCCTCCAGATAGGCCTACAACTCCCATGATCTCTAGCTAGCAGGACCAGTGGTCAGGAAAGATGGGAACTGTAGTCCAAAACATCTGGAGAGCCGAAGTTTGGGGATGCCTGTACTTGGAGATAGAAATGACAGTGAAATTCAGTTGTTAGAATTTACCTAGTTGGGTGGTTACCTGGACCAGATGGAAGGGAGGTAGATGAACCAATATGTACTTCTATAATTTTTGTGAGAGAGTTCTCTCTTTTTTTAAGCGTACAGAAATGAGTACATTAGGAAGAAACTTACATTGTTGTGAAAATTTTATGAACTATTTCTTGTAAAATGCATAGAAAAAGAATGAATACAAAAAGGTGTGTATTAGGAAGAGTGTACTAAAGTTCTGGCACTTTTTTGTGAATAGTTAAAAAAAAACCAAAAGCAAACTGATGAGGAAATGTGATGAACTAAACTTTAGACTAAAGAATGGCAAAATATGAAACAAAAATGGACAGATTTGTCCATTCCTGGTGGCAACCCTAAAGATATTCATTTTAACAACAGATGCTGAATTTTTGAAGATGGAAAAAGTTGGTTTTCCCACAGTAGAAGAAAAAGGCATATTTCCCCAGATTATTTACTTCAAGTCCTTATTCGCAGTCAATGTAACTAGAAGATGTGTGTAATGTCATGCAACTACAACTGCTAACAGATGTTCATTATTTACCTGTGCTATGTGGCAGGTCTAACAAGCAGCTTGTCATCCTGTGCATTCTAAAAAGACAGAGGGAGAGAGATTCAGAGCAAAGTAGGATAAGCAGATGCCTGGCACTTGATGGTAATATTTGATTTAGTACCTAATGAAAGGTCTCAGCCTACATACCACACTCCAACAAGAAATCCAATTTACCTCACAGGAGTTGTTTGCATCACTAAACATTGTTTGACAGAGCCCTTAAAAAGCAAGCACCTGACAGTTGCCTCCGGAGGCTCTTCCCCACATTTTGGCATTTGCTCCATGCTGCTGGGTGCAGGGAGGAGCATCAACTAGCTCCAGCTGCCGCATCCCTATCCTTAGGTTTATCAAAACAACTTATATCATTACAGCCAATCAGCCTCCAAATCTAGGGAGATTTCCAGTACTAATTGTAATAAGTCCTGGAAATATGATATGCTACCAGTATACTCACAAAACTTCCCTAATTAACAGTTGTCCATTAACTCAAATAAGCACCTGCCTCCGCTCCAACACAAACACAAAGAAAATACCCTACCATATTTCTTCCCTCAAAAGTGTCCCTTAATAATATGCCACTGACATTATACCCATGCCATAAATATGATTTGAACAGCAAAGCATAGTACAAATAAATCCACTGCTGCTTGAAGCTAAGGAGAGCTCCCAGAAGTTTTTACATTTAAAGGGTGTGGTACTGCAGTGTATTTTCCATACAAAATTATACAACACTAATGCAAGGCATTCCCTGGCCGACTGGATATCTAAGGGATTCTGTGGTCTTCCAGCCATTGTTGAACTCAAACTTCCATCTGCCTCAGCCAGCATGGCCCATAGCCAGGGAGTATGGAAGATGTAGTCTGGCAACAGCCAGAGGGTTGCAGGTTCCCCACGCCTACTGTCAACGATAGCCTAATGTTAAGCTATATTCTGTACATGACCATAAAACAAAGAAAACAATACAGTGGACGCTCGGGTTGCAAACGTGATCTGTGTGGGAGGCAGTTCGCAACCAGCAGGGTTCATAACCCACAGTGCCGCGTCTGCGCATGCACGGGGTGCGATTTGGCACTTCTGCGCATGTGCAAAGCGCGATTTAGTGCTTCTGCACATGCACAAGCGCTGAAACCCAGAAGTAACCCATTCCAGTACTTCTGTGTTTGGTGGGGTGCGCAATCCGAAAACACGCAACCCGAAGCATCTGTAACCAGAGATATGACTGTATTGATTGTTGATATACGCTGATGTTCAAATATCTAAATAAGTTTGTAAAATCAGGGCATCTTTGATGATTGGAAGAACTATTTAGAAAGGGGGCTTCTTGAGAAGGCTCAGGCTATAGTCAGCTTTTTGAAGGTTGGACTATGTAATCTATGTAGCATGCACCACACTGAATTCCATCTTAGAAGCAGAAAGGTGGAATACAGTTTTCATGTAATGGATAATAAAGCTCACAGCTATTATTATTTTTACCTCTTTAGGAAGTATAAGCCTAGATACCAGTGAATTCTCCTTTCCCCCGCTCTAGTTCCTTGAACAATGATAGAGCTCTAATGGTAGAGACCCCTTTCGTGTCCTGTATGGCATATCCTCCTTGCTACCCCGTGGAATGTCCCTCCTAATATGCCCACCTCCATGATAACCTACCTCAGGATTGTTGTGTGGGCAATGTATGCCCAATGTATGCCACCATAAGCTTCTTGAAGGAAGAATGGAATCCAAATATGATGGGTATAGGAGAAAACAAAACACAAACAGTAAATGAGAATGGCTGGTGATACTGGGGCAATAATTTCATTAAGCTGAGTATGAAATAAAGAAAATGAATACAGAATCTATAACACAATAGAGAGATAATAGTGACACTCTAGTATTTAAATTCTCTAAATAACAGTTTTATTGGGGGCATTTTTTTCACTACAAAAATGAGGTGCTAGTATTCATATATTGGTAATAGTGCCATGGGTAGCAACCAAGAGGAGCCCAGATAAGGGACATATACATTCCATTGAAGAAATAAAAATAGGGGTAATGGTGGGTATAATTTGTCCCAGTAAGTGCACTTACTGGTCTTTCCCACTGATGTTGAATGTGTAGTTGTGGAAAGGGTCTAGGCAGTGAGACCCATTCAAACCCACCTCCTAGCACTGGTGTGTGTGTATGTACACTGACCCCGTGTATTTCCTCCCTACAACCCAGCCACTGGCATTACATAGCCCGGGGAGTTAGCAGATCTCGCCCTGCCGATTCATGCTACCCTTCTTCAGCTTCTTTAATTGGTTCTTAGCCTCAGTGGAGGCATGCCTAGTAGGGCAAATGAAGCACAGGCCCTTCAACCTCAGTCTGCCTTCAACCAGCCCACAATTGCTTGTCTTCTCGCTTACAACCAATCAGTCTTGCATGTCTTTGACTCCAGCTACACCTCCTGTTGGTCCTCGGTCCTAACAGCCCCAATGGGCACCAGCCGCTGCTGCTGAAGGACAGACACTTTGTTCTCGCCAAATTCACATTCTGTTAAACTCTGGATTTTCTCTTTGAACCTCTCACTTTATTCTCCCAGGTCTAGACTTCACCTTTTACTTTTTCCCTTTCCATTTTTACGGCCACAGCAAAGTTTCCGATCAGGAGCATTGATGTATTTTCATAATGAAAAGGTTAAATGTATTTGGCGGAAGGTGTCTGGTGCAAACATAAATGATCACAATGTGAAAACGTTGAATCATATGAAGCCATATGACTTTTCAATTATTTTCCCCATTTGGAAAGAGAAGAGAAGAGAAGAGAAGAGAAGAGAAGAGAAAGACAAGACAAGAAGGTTCTGTTTTGGAGCTTTCGTTCTCCCATCCTGGGACCCACAATGAGATAAACATAGAACCCAGAGAACAAGGAGTTTGAGATTAAGTTCAAGCTGGACCACAGAGATTTAAATTATTAAAACATCTATTCATAGTGGCTACATTTGTGAGAACCTCTTCCCTTCAGAGTCAATGAGTGTAGCTATGCATATCTTGTGAGGAGTAACAAGTAACCAAAGAGTTAACTGTGTTCTGTATAGCACCTGACCACTGAGGAAGATATCATGTTACAGAATGTACCAGAAGTTTTTCTGTATGTTTCTGTTGTTTTCGTTTCTGCCTGGGAGACGGTCGCAAGATGTCTGCGCTCTCACCAGGTTGTTTGTTATTTTCTCTCTAGAATAAACTTAAGTAGTTATTAGAACACTTTGGACTCTGTGTGTTCTTAAAAGGCTTTTTATCCAACGGCTATACAAGCTTTTGCTGTGTGAGAAGAAGAAGAACTCTGCTGTGTGTGTTTTACTGCCAGCCCGGATCTACGAGAGCAGAGAAGCGCTAGAGAAAGCGCACCGGGCGATAATCAGTGGCTCCTAATTGAGTCATAAACAACTCAACGGAGCCCTATACCCGTCACAGGTTATGGGTCATAGAACCTAATCAATCACCAAAGCAATAAAAGGTGATTGCAGCTGTAAAAGCCTTGGAGAAAGCCGGTGTAAAGAGCTAGCTGGGAGAAACCTGTTGTCTTGCAGTCGGCAATCAACAGATGCACTCGCTAGCAGAAAGACCCTGTACCAGAAGGCTGGGATCCGCAGTCTACCCGGAGGAGCAACGTCAGCTATTCTGAGTGAGTACACGGACACGGAGCCCGGGGGTGGACAAGATGGCGGAGCAGCTACAGGAGTCATTTGTCGTGCCGTTCCAGAGGTTGAATGGCGACAACTATGCAGAGTGGAGAGAAAGGGCCAGAATGTGGTTGCTGGGAAAGGATTTGTGGACTTGTGTGTTAAATCCTCCAACCCCTGTCGCTGATAATTCAGCAGCTGAAGCACAGAGGTTTGCAGCAGAAACCAGGAAAGACAATAAGGCTCTATGTGCCATTGCCATGAGCTGTGATGCTACGCAACTGCCCTATGTGCAAAATGCTGAAAATGCCAAGCAAGCCTGGGACAGTTTGGAAAGGGTCCATCAGAGAAAAACAGCTGGAGCTAAGCTGCATGCTATGAGACATCTCTTTGAGTTGAGACTGAGACCAGGGCAACCCATTAAGGAGCACATTGCCAATGTGATTGATGCATTCCATAAGCTGCAGCGGCATGAGCTTGTGTTCAAAGAGAAGGAAAAAGTTTATATTTTGCTGTCTAGTTTGGGAAACGCCTATGAACATTTGTGTTTAACATTTGAGTCAATGCCTGAAGCTGAACTCACGATTGCTTACGTTTCTGGTCGTTTGGCGGATGAGGAACTGAGACGCCAGAAAGAATCGGCTGAGAAGGGGGGCCATGGGCGCAGAGAAGCCAGTGGGGGTGCAGTAAAAAGCACTGAGGAATCCACTGTGAGTGCGTGCGCAACAAGGCTTTGCTATCGGTGCCAGCAGCCTGGGCACGTAGCGAGATTTTGCCCAGCTCCGGAAGCAGCCAAGGTCACTCAGCCAGGTGCCAGGCAACCCAGCGGACGTGGTCGTGGGACCAGCCAGCAGCGCCGAGGCAGAGGACGTGGGAAAACTCCAGATAAGCCTGTCAGCCGTCTTTCTGCTGCCTTAGCAACGGTTCGAAACAGATGACAGGACAGTTTCACTTTTATTATCGACTCAGGCAGCACCCATCATCTTGTACCGCCTTCAGGACAGATCCTGAACTGCAGGCCACTTGAAGATGAAAAAAGCCTGCATCTTGCTGATGGTTCTTCTGGAACAATTAAAAGCAAGGGTGTTTTTTATATGCAATGCTTAGACACTAACCTTGATGTTTATGTTGTACCAGGCATGGAGAATGGTCTTTTAAGTGTGTCTTGCTTATTGCGTGAGGGCTTTGAAATAAGTTTTGCCAATGGTGTTTGCAAAATTGCCAGAGATGGGGCTGAGCTGGTAAGCGTTACTGTTGGGTCTGATGGTCTGTTTGTCCTAGATGGGAGGGGGCAAGCAGGTGGAAGTAACACTGGTGATGCTCAGGCTAAAAGTGCCAATACCCCAAAGGGCACAGAGGGCGCTATCCATAAGGATTGTATTCATGCTTGGCATAGAAAATATTGTCACATGTCTTTTCCTTATGTGAAAAAAGCCCCTGATTTTGTCAAAGGTTGCAGGTTCAAGCCATGTCAAAAACACCTGCAATGCCGCGCATGTGCGAAAGCGAAGACGAAGAGATGCTCTTATCCTAGGTCTGAGAGGAAGAGCACAAAGCCATTTCAGTTAGTGCACATGGATATTTCTGGGCCTATGTCAACGTCAAGTTTAGGTGGTTCAAAATATGTTTTGTGTCTTCTGGATGATTTCAGCCATTTTTCCTGGGTCATAACACTGAAAAAGAAGGGGGAGGCTGCCAAAGTGATAAAAGAGTGGGTAGCCGAAGTAGAACTACAGTTCTCCGTCACTGTCCAGTGTTTTCAGAGTGACAGGGCAGGAGAGTTTTTGAGTGCAGAACTACAAGGGTTTTTCCGCAGCAAGGGAATTAGGCACAGAAAAACCGCTCCTTTTAGTCCACAGGAGAATGGTTTAGCTGAAAGGAAATTTAGAACGCTGTCTGAACTGGTGGAGGCAACGTTGTTTGATGCAGGACTACCCCAGAAGTTTTGGGGGGAATGCTATAAATTTGTGAATTATTGTTCAAATCGCGCTTTTAATTCAGTTGTGGACAAGACACCCTACTACATGTTGTATGGCAAAGTTCCGAAGGTGCACTATTTCAGAACTTTTGGGTGTGAGGCTTGGGTTTTAATTCCAAAGCAGAAGCGCAGAAAGGGAGGATCAAGATCCAGAAAAATGATCTTCTGTGGTTACGAACCAAACTCAAAGGCTTGGAGGTTTGTACCAGCAGAGGGGGACCAAACCCGCGTTCACATTAGCAGGAGTGCTACGTTCTGTGAACAAGAGGGCTGGAGACGCATTCATGCTAACCCCGAAGTTCTTCTTGACTGGTCTTCAGGTTTTGACCAGGAAGAGGAAACTGAGGTGGCTGATGCTGAAGTTCCAGGTGCTGCAGGACCAGATCCAGGTCAAGCAGCTGGTCCAAGTGGTTTTCAGCTGTCAGTGTATGGGCCAACCTAGCAGTGTGTGAGCCTGAAAGCTTTGAAGAGGTGCAACAGTTGTCAGTGGAGGAAGCTGGTAAGTGGAAAGTTGCAATGGAGAAAGAGTTGAACTCCATGCAATCTCTTGGTGTGTATAGCCTAACACAGTTGCCAGAAGGCAAGAAAGCAGTCAGTTGTAGGTGGGTCTACAGGCTGAAACCCACAGTGACTGGAGAGCCTCAGTACAAGGCTAGATTAGTGGCTAGAGGTTTTACTCAGAAGAAAGGAATCCACTACACAGATGTCTTTAGTCCGACTTCGAGAGCGGAATCTTTCAGGATGCTTTTAGCGACTGCAGCGCAGAGAGGCCTAGTGGTCAACCACTTTGATGTGGACACCGCTTATTTGAACTCTGACCTCCAGGAGGAGTTGTACATGTTGCCTCCTCCAGGGTTTGAGAGTGACGTGCCAGGTCAGGTGTGGAAGCTGCACAAGTCGATCTACGGTCTGAAGCAATCCGCTAAAAATTGGAATTCATGTCTTGATTCTGTTTTGAAGAGCCTAGGTTTCAGGAAGAGTCTAGCTGACAGTTGTCTGTATCTCAGAGGTGAAGGAGAACAGCAGGAACTGTTGCTTGTCTATGTTGATGACTTGATCTGCTTAGCAAAGAGCCAGATGCAAGTGCAGAAGTTTGCAAAAGAGCTAGGCAAGAGGTTCAAACTCAAGAATCTAGGTGCAGTGAATGTTTATCTAGGTGTGCAGATAGACAGAACTGAGGATGGAAGTTTTTTGCTCAGTCAGAAAGGCAAGATTGAACATTTGCTTGAGAAGTTCAGAATGTCTGATTGTAAAGGGGTCAGAACACCCATGGAGACAAACTTTGTGAAAGATTCACAAGTGAAGGACAAAGTAGCATTTGAGAGTCCTGAAGTGTTTCAGTCAGCGCTAGGGAGTTTGTTGTATTTGTCACAATGGAGCAGACCAGATATTGCTTTTGCAGTCAATTTGCTCAGTAGAGAAGCATCGAAACCTAGCGTGCATGCTTGGAATGGCATTAAGAGAGTGCTTAGGTATTTGCAGGAGACCAAAGAGTATTGTTTGGAGATGTCAGCGCAAGGTGAGCCACAACTCACTTGTTTTGCAGATGCTGATTGGGCCAATCAGGAGGACAGGAAGTCAGTGACTGGTTTGGTAGTCAAGTTTGGAAATGCCCTGATTGGTTGGCGGTCGCGCAGGCAAAGCCTAATAGCAATGTCTTCCACGGAAGCCGAATTCTGTGCGTTGTCTGCGACATGCACTGAATTGGAGTACTACAGATGTTTGGTCCAGGAAATCTGGGGTGATTGTAGCCAGCCCATCACTGTTTGGGGCGACAGTCAACCATCTTTGAGACTGGCGGAGTCTGGACAGTTCAAGGCCAGAACCAAACACTTAGACATCCGCTTCCGAAACGTATGTCAGAGCATACAGGTAGGCTTGGTAAAGTTGAGGTATTGTCCAAGCCAAGAGAACCTAGCAGATGGGTTCACAAAACCCTTGAGTTTCCAACGGCATGGGGAATTCTGTGAAGGGTTGGTTTTGGGGTAAGTTTGGATACCCGCTATCCCCAGTGTTCAGGTGAGAGGGGGTGTGAAGAGTAACAAGTAACCAAAGAGTTAACTGTGTTCTGTATAGCACCTGACCACTGAGGAAGATATCATGTTACAGAATGTACCAGAAGTGTTTCTGTATGTTTCTGTTGTTTTCGTTTCTGCCTGGGAGACGGTCGCAAGATCTCTGCGCTCTCACCAGGTTGTTTGTTATTTTCTCTCTAGAATAAACTTAAGTAGTTATTAGAACACTTTGGACTCTGTGTGTTCTTAAAAGGCTTTTTATCCAACGGCTATACAAGCTTTTGCTGTGTGAGAAGAAGAAGAACTCTGCTGTGTGTGTTTTACTGCCAGCCCGGATCTACGAGAGCAGAGAAGCGCTAGAGAAAGCGCGCCGGGCGATAATCAGTGGCTCCTAATTGAGTAATAAACAACTCAACGGAGCCCTATACCCGTCACATATCTGGCCACAGTTTTGCAGCTAGTGTTATTTTAAAGCTCTGCTTTGCAGGGGGGGGGGCACTTTTACATAGGACATAGGGCAGGCATAAATTTAATGGGGCAAGAACTACTTTTTGTTGAACCTGAATAATTCTAGTGTATATATATATACCCTGTTTCTCATATTTTAAGACATACCCATAAAATAAGCCATAGCAGGATTTTTAAGCATTCAAGGACTATAAGCCATACCCCGAAAATAAGACATAGTGATAGGCGCAGCAGCAATGCCGGCCACGGCAGGAGGAGGAGGAAAAAAATAAGACATCCCTTGAAAATAAGCCATAGTGTGTTTTTTTGAGGAAAAAATAAATATAAGACATGTCTTATAATATGAGAAACACGGTATACACATACTAACTCGACTGTAGCTGACGGTTTCTAAAATTGCCCTTACTACATGCTCTTGGCATTGCAAATGATCTAAACTTTTTCTGTGTGCTCAACACATTCACTGAGATAAATGAAGTATTGGCAGGAGCATTTAATTTAATTACCCTGCTGGTGTTGTAGAGTTAGTTCACTGCTAGAGAATTTGGAAACAGGAGCATAATGCAATGCAAATTCAGCTTTAGAACTTGTACCCCTTTCCCTATCAAGTCTCTGGTTAAAACAGCTTTGAAATCCCTTTCCATGTTTTGTTATCCAAAAAAGGATTTGCCTTAGGCAGTGGTGGCAGACTTGTGGGGGGTGCCAGGTGTTGTTGGACTCCCCTGCTACCATAGCCAGGGATAATGGGAGTTGCAGTCCAACAATGTGTTTTTGCTGACTGTATTTTTATATGTTGTATGCCACCTTGATTTTTTTAAAATGAAAGTGTGGGTTATAAATCTGTAAATGAATAATAAACATCTGGAGGGCCACTCAATTTAACAGGCACAGAGCACTGGGATTCTCCGTCACTGTATGAGACTGAGGGGTGAATCAATAACAAATTTTTTTGTTTTAGCCTTTGCCAAATAGTAGTTAGAGCTATGGACAAGGGCCAAATATGCAAAACTTTCCTCTCTGGACCCCACCCCTCACCCCAACATCTTTATCCAACTTTTTACATTGTGTGTTTCAGGGAATTGGTACAGGGGCAAAGGGTTAACCTTCCTTCCAGAGCACCATAGACTCACCACAGACTGCAGACTATTATTGTTCAGTAGTAAAAGAAAAAGCATTTAAACAGCTTTAATGGGATAGGAAAGCTATCAATGGAAGGAAGTACTTTTTACTCAAACACATCTGAGAGGAGCAACCTTCATTTTGAAAACGTTTGATTGCAGGACAGGTTGGGATGAGAGGGCCCCACAAAAAGGGTAATTAATGGTTAATAGCTTCTATAATGATAGATGCTGATTTGACAAGATTACATTTGCTTCAGAAAACATGTGACCATTGCTTTGATGGCAAAGTGAGCTGCTTCTTTCCCTTCCTGACAGATTTTCCTTGTCCCTAAGAAACAGGTGGTATGATTAACTGGAAAGCCAAGACCTGGGTCAGTCTTTGAGAGCTGGAGACAGTGAAACTTCCAGTAAGCTTGTAGCTGTTCTCTTCAAAGGCTGATACTGTTACTCAATGCAATCACAGCAGTGTGACCCCAATGATATATGACCTGACAAAAATGTACAAAATGTAGAGGTTGAGGGGAGAGCTCTCAGGTCCTACTTGAAGATGATAGTTTTCCACCTCCTCTAAAGTTTACATTTGTTTCATCTCCTGACAATTTGTGGGCATTGTGCAGCTGCAGTAATTGCCCATTGTTTAGCTGCTAGTCTATTTTGGGCTGGTTTCTTATTGCAATTATTAATTCTGTATTTGTTCTTTAAAAAGAAAATAGTTCAGCCCTTTCAAGAAAAATGAAATAGATATAATGCATAACCCCTGACTAAATCTACAGTCTACTTTATAACGACATTTGTTAATTACCTTATTTGTACTAAAAATGGTGAAGACCTTTTGTTGTTATTTTCTCTTAAGTGGACCTGTCCTGGTGCTCTTTCTAGGTGGGGAGCACCCCTCCCTTCATGGTTTTCTCTGGAAAGCATTTTTCTTCAGGCACCTGCAGTAAGTAAACTATGTATTTTAATCTGAAAAGAACAATTAGCTATGCAAGGAACAATTGGCACAGTGTTGACAATTTTAGAGTAAGGTTGCTGTTATATTTCAGGCTGGTGCAAGACAGTTTTAAAACAGATAATGAAACACCATTTCTATTCTATTCTATTCCTATTCAAACAAGAACACCCCCAGCTTACTACAGCATAGAAGGCTTACAGCCTAATGCACAGTTTAGCTTATTTATTTATTTAATTCGATTTATACCTACTCTTCACCACAAGGTCTCAGAGCAGGTTACAACTATAAAATATACAATTATTTAATTAAATTAAAAAGTTACAAAAGAAAAACATTAAAATTATAACAAGAGAAAGATTTTCTATATCAGGCATAGGCAACCTTGGATGATCCCTAGATAACATAATCCCCAGTGGTCAGGGATCATGGAAGTTGTAGTTCCAAAACATCTGGAGAGCCAAGCTTGCCTATTCCTGTTCTATACTGTATATAAAATGAAGGGGGGGGGGCAACCTCATGTTTAACTAATCACAAGACTAATCACAACTAATCACAAGCTAACAATTGCAGGAGATGGTGACACAGGCTTAAACTCAGAATTAACCCAGGCTTGCAAGACTGAAAATAATAATACAAGTTTTCTTTCTATTGGGCGACAATGAAGGCAGAACTGCTCAACACATACTTTGCCCCTGTCTTCACCCAAAAGGAAAGCAGTGCCCAACATGGGGATAACAGAATAAATGATGCAAAGAGGCAGTTGCAGTCAATTTATATGGAGAGAGATGGTAAGGGAACACCTAGCTACTTTGAATTAATTCACATCTCCAGGGCCTGATGAGCTGCACCAGGATTCAAATTACAAAAAAGGAGATTCTGACTAAACACCAGTAAGTAGTTTCTGACAGTAAGACCCATTTGAGAGTGGAACAAACTTCCTCAGAAGGTGGTGGACTCTCCTTCCTTGGAGGCTTTTAAGCAGAGGTTGGATGGCCATCTGTCAGATGTTTTTATTGAGATTCCTGCACTGCAGTCGGTGGATTATATGGTGCTCAGGATTTCTTCCAATGCTACAATTCTATGATTTTCTGAATTGGCACTCAATACTTTTTAATCCAGCTTTTTGATCTTCAGTGCTAGAAAATGATAATTGGTTTAATAATAGCAATAAACCATTGAAGGTAAAAAAGTTGTTTTAGTCAGAGTTTAGTGACACCCCCCCCCCGGTAAAGCAACAGCTTGTTTTGTCCCAACTATGCCTTTTGGGGAGAAGTTGGGAATGCTGTTGTTTTCAACTATATCATACTTGGCAAACACATGCATTAGACTACATTTTTTTCAGTTACAGCCTGCAGAAGTTGCATCTTGACTAATGAATATACATATAATGCTAGGGCACATCTTTTTATACCCCACCCCACCCCACAAATGTATCTGAATTTTGAAATGAGGGGCATGTGGGCATAAAAGGAAAAGGGCTTCCATCTATTCACTTTAGAAGAGAAAACTTGTTATTTATCATGTCTAAGCCCCCAGGAAACCTCAAAGGTCAAAATGCATCTTGCAGGGTGTAACTTTATCCATCAGTATTTATGCTCATGGGTATTATTTTAGTTTTATTATGGTAGTCATGAATGTTTGTTAGAAAACAATTAGTAAACATTTTTCTTATAATTTCTGTTTTAATCTTAGCCTTTGTTAGGGATGCTTTAAGACCACTTGTTCTCATTCATTGATTTTGAAACATTATTTGAATAGGTTTTTCTACCAGTGCAGTGTGTGTGTGTGTGTGTGTGTGTGTGTGTGTGTGTGTGTGTATATATATATATATATATATATATATATATATATATATATATATATATATATATATTAAAAAAAACACTTTAGGCTATTTTTCGTGGGTTGATTTGTAGTTAGAAAATTTTTCTTTCTTGTTCAGACTCATCAGGATTCCCAAGGGCTCACAACCAAATTAAGTATTCAGAGCTGGGAAAACTGGAACTAAACACATCACTAATGGGGGTGCAAACAATTAGAATACTCAAATTTATAGAATCCATACCATTTATAGGAATCTTTTCAGTGGATAACTTTAGTTCCAGGCATATCTGCAACAGATTGACACATTACTGATATTTCTGGCAGCAAGTCATGAAAACAACCAAAGTATTTATTTTATTTTTGCAGGAGTTTAATCTTAACAGATGTTGGTTGTGTTCTTACAGCTGAGACAGCTGGTCACAACATGAATCCTTGAAGGCAGTTTGCTATGTGTCTGTTCCTCAGGGAGCCTAAGTTTCATCTAAAGCCCTAGGAGGAGTTGGTTCTGCCTTAGTTCCAAAGCACCTGCCTTGAAGCTGTTGCTAATGCCACTGTTCTGATAAGCAGATAATTTCCAGCTTGTTTCAGTATTACTCAAGGAGACCATAATAATATGACTATATTCTAGCTCCAAAATTTGAGAAATTATGTGTGGATATGGTATTAGGGCACTCACTGGAGCCATACCGTTCTTGTACAGAATTTAATTCTGTTTAAAGGAGGGTGTACCCCCAATACAGACAAACAAATAAAAATATTGGCTGAAAAGGACTAAGCACAACATTATTTGCAACTAAAATGATAATGATGATGATGATGATGATGCTAATAATAATAATAATAATAATAATAATAATAATAATAATTATACCCCGCCCATCTGACTGGGTTTCCCCAGCCATTCTGGGCGGCTTCCAACAGAAAAATGCAATACAATAATCTACTAAACATTAAAAGTCTCCCTAAACAGGGCTGCCTTCAGATATCTTCTTAAAATCTGGTAGCTGTTTTTCTCTTTGACATCTGATGGGAGGGCATTCTACAGGGCAGGTGCCACTACCCGAGAAGGCCCTCTGGTTCCCTCCAACTTGGCTTCTCACAATGAGGGAACCACCAGAAGGCCCTCAGTGCTGGACCTCAGTGTCCGGGCAGAACGATGGGGGTGGAGACGCTCCTTCAGGTATGCTGGACCGAGGCCAGCAGTCCTGTGTAACTAGAGTAGCTGCATTTTTGTTTGAGTTTATACCTTTCTTCTAATAAAACTCCTGCTCCATGCCTCAGACAGCTCTGCAGAAGTCTGGCTATAGTGGTCAAACAAGGTTCCTTATTAACTTAATGACCTTAGAACCTTATTTGTGAAGATGAAAAATGTTGTCACAGAAGCAACTAGGTAGTTGTAGTAGTCCCATCTGAGTCCCATTGTCGAGCAAGCAGGGGCTAGGAGTCTCAAAGGAACACTTGCCTGAGAGCAGAATCCCCATACAAAATCAGCTATTCCAGAGGTCAATGAATCTAGATGATCACAGAGCCAAGGGTACAGATGGAAAGCAGGAAGGTAGATCCAGGAATCACAGGCATTCTTTCCAGCATCTGACTGCTGCTGAGAGCTCTGTTTAAGAAGTCCAGAGCCAGCTGGTTCTCATCAGTGCTTTCTGCTCTGTGTCCTTGAAGGCCGATCAGCTGTATTCCATTCAGGCAGCTGTTCAGCAAGCAAAACTGATTTCTCACCCATGGCAGGTGTTTCCAGAAGGAGCGGGTGGGCATCCTCCTGCCACCTGATTAGATGTCACATGAGCCTAGGAATAGAAGAAATGTAAGCCAGGAGTGAGTCTCTGTACTGTAGAGCTGGAAGGGTGTACAGTCTGCAGGTGCCTTGCACAAATGTTTTATGAATTGTTCAGTACTGGAAGGGTTGAAGAAAATGTACCCTCTTTTAAAAATAAAACAACTTCATCTATAGAAAGCAGCTCACTCACTTAAGCTAGCTCAACACTTCCAACTTATAAAGACTACTACTGTTTTTACTGAAAGGAGAACCCCACTCTGATTTTGAGGGGTTGGGGTGGGGAGTATTGCCTAGGAGGCTTCAAGAAATACATAGCAACAAGTGGCAACTCAGAAAGTTACAGGAGTGATTATAGCTTAGGTTTCCAAATATGACACAATTCAATGTGGAAAGGGAAAGTCTCAGATACAGTGGTACCTCTGGTAAAGAACTTAATTCATTCTGGAGGTCTGTTCTTAACCTGAAACTGTTCTTAACCTGAGGTACTATTTCTGGGTTAGCAGAGTCTGTAACCTGAAGTGTTTGTAACCTGAAGCGTTTGTAACTTGAGGTACCACTGTACTGGTTTAATGTCTTCACATTAGCTTTAGAAAAATTAGTGCCTTTTTGTTTCATCTTCAACCCATGCTGAATCACAAGTTTGTTCTCTCTCTCTCTCTCTCTCTCTCTCTCTCTCTCTCTCTCTCTCTCTCTCTCTCTCTCTCTCCAGAACAGAATACAATAGCTGCCACCCACACACTTGCCATTCCTTCTCTTCACAAACTGCATATTTATTTTTGATATATCTCCCATTTTCTTCCTAAGACCCTCCTCTTGTTTCAGTATTCTTTTTTCCTTTCTTGCTCCCTTTCTTGAACTGTACCATACATGCCCAAGCAGGAGATAAGTGGAAATGGCACTGTTAGCAACACACTTTTCAACCTTGCTCTGAAAATACATAAGCCAGTGTACACTCTGCTGAAATCAAAAGAAAGAGTGCTCAATTTTCTATGCTTTTAATCCTGTACCTGAAAATGTACAAAGGTAACTTTTAGTGAAAGAAAGCTAATGGTTGAGAGAGGCTGAAAGGTCCACTTCTCAGTACCCCTCCTTTCTTAAAATTTGGTAAAATTGCATTAATGAGTCATGTTAAGCATAATTCATTTTGTATTAACAGAGTGGATAAAATAGACTACTTCAGTACAAATTACCTAATAGTACCGAAGTCATTATTCCAAACCTACTTTGTAACCTTCTGCACATTGGTAAAATGTATGTGTGTATCTGGTGCTGGATATTTTTAGTCTGCAAAATAAGTTTTCTACGTCCTAAAAACTTTTAATTTTCTTTCTGTGAAGACTAGGCCCAAATCCATATAAGTTATTCAAAATGAAAGGTTTGGGACTTTCATTTATTAAACATGTGAGCATGATACTAACATTTGGTACCAATGAGGTCTTTCAAAAAGCAGATTGTGTTAGGAGTCTCAAAAAGATGTATATTGTTTAAAGTAATAATAAAAAAATCATAATAATCTCATTGGGCATACCCAATGTAGCTGTTGTATCCTGCCTGAAAAAAACTCCCAGCACCACTAAAATAAAAAAATTCTGGAGAAATTTGCATGTGCCCTGAGAATATGTTTGGTAACATGTTTTTGAAAGTTTGTCTACAGTCGAATCTTGATGCTTCACAACACAAGCTTATTCTTTCACATCCCTAATAAGTGGTCATAACATGTTTGGATCATAATTTGATGACTAGTTAAACCATTCTGGGAAATGCAGCTCAGGGAGGGGAATAGGGGCTTCGTAACAACCCTCAGCTCTCTTAAAATTTCAGAATCTTAGAATAAAATGAACAAGTCATATGTATTTCACTGTTATTTTAAATTTTTCTGCAACTGTTTATTCTCCGTTACCAGATGTGTGCTTCCTTTTATATGGAAATTTTCTGTGACTTTTTTTTTATTATAAATTGCAGTGATTCTAAGATGAGGGCAGGATATAATTATAGCACTGAAGCTCACATTTTATTTCCATCTAATTTACTAATAAAACTTTCAAAGTTAATTTTTGGTTGACTGCTGTCCACTCTTCCTGTAATTGAATTTTACTATAGCATTTTAGGCATGCAGTTGCATGCATAAGCTAGCTCTGTTAGTTGCTTTGTAATAGCAAAAGTAGGTGATTACCCAGACATTTGAATAAATAATATATTAAAAGAGAGCTGTTAGCTCTTCTTAAATAATTTCAGTGTGGATAGGTATCACTAATTAGCTGAGTTATTTATGGCTGTGCTTGGTATAAAAGATGTAAATGATGTTGTGATGCATATTTGTAATATTTCTTATTTATATACCTTTCAGTAGCAACACACCTTTATTGTAGTTATGTAGAATGCCTAATTAATTTATCTACTTGCTATTATTTCCTGTAGAGATAATATCTGAAAACTACAGCGGCACAGCAGGAAAATTATATCTCTGCTATGCAGTGTGAATGTATTACAAGGGAATGAAACACATGCTTGTCATCGCTAAAGACGTGTCTTATGTTTATCACGAATTGCACTAGACTTATATTAACCAACTGATCTAAAAGCTCATGCCACACCAACTTTGGAGTGGGATCTGGAATAAAAAAATAAGCAAGAAATAGATACTGTAACCATAATATTGCCAGCAGAGTGCAGTGAGAATTCAGAGTAGCAAAATTGTAGACAAGTGGCAAAAGAGGTGGGAAAAGAGATTTATTGCTTAGGTCTTGTTATTAACTGTATAACCATGAGCAACTTAGGACCAGGTTACTTGGAGAGCATCTGCTCCTTTATTTCTATTTCCACGGGATCATTTAGATTTTCAGGGTATGGCTTATTGGTTGTGATGTGATCTACAGATTATGTTTGGTCCCATGCTGTGTCATACTCTGTAACCCATAGTGGAGTAGACGTCCTCCCACCACACACACACACACACACACACACACACACACACACACAATCACTCACTGACTTACTTAGCTGTGGAGTGTTAGCTTGATTTGCCAAACACAATACTGAATCAAATCAGGAGTGGGGCAATTGTCACTAATCGCAACTAATGAACCACCCTGATTATCAACATGGCAGGGTAATAATAGGTGTTAAGGGACAGCTAATCTACATTAAGTGCTTTTGATGTATCCATTACTTGTGGGTAACTTTTCAGTGAGGTGTACTTTCAAGCGCAGAGTTGAAGTAAGTTGCAATGTGAGAAAAGCACACAGTTTTACAGCTACTGTTCAAGGAAAGCAGTGAGCAACAGAGCAATTAACTGAGTAACCTATTGAGAGGTCACAGCAGGTATAGTGGAATGAAATTAGCACCTGTCTCGATTTAGTACCCCCTCACAAATTAACACTGCCAAAGTTTCATGGCTGGAAATGAAATGCACAGTGATATAGTTAAAAAACACAGCCTTGGATATCTCTTATACAGTTCATTTGCTTTCCATAAATGTTGGGGAATTAGGAGTGCATGTAGGATTGGTGTAGCACACAGCTCACAAAATCAAATATGAACGTATCTCAATACATTTGAATGCGTTTCAGGAAACATTTTGGGACACATTTGTAACATAAACAGAAGGTTGCAAATGTTTCCCCAAATATGCATTCATCACTCCATCATAGAAATATAACAAACATTCACTGTAGCACACTGTAGTCGAGGTGGGTGGATTGCTCAAATTCTAGTTTGTGTCCTTTTTACATATGTTCCTTTTTAAAATACTCTTCTATTCTGTTCCCACATTGATCTGAATTTTTTAAAAAATAAAATAAAACAAAAAGCAGAATTCCACATGGGACTATTACCCAGACAAAAGAAGTAGCTACTCAAGAGGTTATATCAAGCATTGTCATACCACTTGCACATCAGAAGTGCACTTGTGCAAGAGAACATCCCCTTCTCACCTCTGCAGCCCCCAATCCTCAAAATCTGCTCCAGAGAATTGGGGGACCCTCTGGAGCAGATTGGGGGGAGCATGAGGAGAGAAGAAATTCATGGAAATTCTGTTGCATTGGATCCAGCCATTCGTTACAAGGTCGTGCAAGGGCTATTTTAAAGAAATTATTTCCCTTTTTTCCCATGGGTAACTGTTGTTCCAGGAAGCGAAAAAGCCCAACTACTGCAAGTGCCTCCCTGATGGTCTCTTGACTAGGGGGGAAATGCAGGAGAGAACATGGGTCCAAGGGGACAACCATGTTTTCTTTATACAATCTTTCTGGGAGGTATGGAATGTCATCACATTCCATTGCTACCAGGAAGGGACTTGGAGCTCCATTTTCAATACTGAGAGCAGCAGCTACATTATTATTATTATTATCATATAGCTGTTTGGAGCACCTGTTACATGCAGAAGAAAATAAGAAAACAAAATTTAAAAGGCAGTGCTTGGGACTAGTTGTAATGTTGTGTGGCAAACTTGAGCAATCCGAAAACAAAGTTCTCATCCACAGATGCTGATCAGCAGGTGCTGATCAGGTTGAATTGTTGGGGTGCAGGTGGCTTGAATTCTTCAAGCATCCCTAGCAACATGAAATTTGATACAATGATATTTCTATTGACTTGTGCATTTTTGGAAAAAAGAAGGGAATTTTGATGTAAATACGCATTAAAAGCAGAATCAACATGCTGACGACTCCCAGGAATCTCCGATTGAACACTTGATGATCCAAGTGGTACACAGAGAGAGAAAGTATGGCTAGAGGGAATATCAGTGAGTAGGCAATATCGAGCAATATCAAGTGTTATTTGGAAGTAAGTGCTGCTGTATTTAATGGGACTTGGTAAGTTTGTGTAGGATTGTAGCTTTAGGTTCTACATCAGGCATCCCCAAACTTCGGCCCTCCAGATGTTTTGGACTACAATTCCCATCTTCCCTGACCACTGGTCCTGTTAGCTAGGGATCATGGGAGTTGTAGGCCAAAACATCTGGAGGGCCGCAGTTTGGGGCATAGCTGCCAAGTTCCGGCCTGAGAAATAAGGGACTGGACCGGAAGTAGCAGACCGGAAGTAGCGCTGCCGTCATTTTGGAACATTTGATGCTGCTCTGACCTGTTCCAAAATGGCCGCCGCACCAGAAGTCGCACTGCAGCCATTTTGGAACTGGGCAAAGCAGCATCAAAAGTCGCTTCTGAGCATGCTCCGCCCAGTTCCAAAATGGCCGCTACGCCAGAATAAACCAGGAAAAAACAAAAATAAATCCATATTTTCGGCTGGGGACAGCTGGAAAAACGGGGGTTTCCCAAGGAATACGGGAGACTTGGCAGCTATGGTTTGGGGATGCCTGTTCTACATCTTTAGGTTAGTGGCAGTATTAAGCAAGTGCTTAATCATTTCACATTGCAAATAAGGTTTTAAAGTGCTTAATGTCTGCTGGATTGTCCCCACTTTAAAAAAAAATGCAGACATGAATTCAGTATTTTCTTACATTAATTTTTGGGTTAATAAACACTTAATAATTTATATTCAGATCTAAATCAGAATATTTTAATTTCTAAATTAAATAATAATCAGCAGAAGGGGAATTAAGGATGTCATTCAAATATTGGTACATTAATATGATGAAAGTCACCTACTACAAGCAGCTGATTCCTAGTAGCTGGTAACATCACTTGCTTCTTAGCAGAGTATCCTGTGAAGCTTCAGTTTGCTCTGTTTCTGTCTCTTCCATGAGGAGTGGACTCCAGCTACACAACCTCAGGGTAAAGAATCCTGAGAGCGAGGAAATCACTTTCCATAACAGCAGATGTAGGGAAAAATAAGGAGGAAATGAAGCTAGAATAAATACAATGGGGACAGTGTAAAATATTAAGATTGTAGGAGTACTGGAGAAAAGTAGTCACATTTAATACTTTGTTAGGACCAACACATGTATCACAAAATAGTGACCAAATTTTTATTTATTTTATTTTTGCAACCCAAATGCCTAATTACTATGTTGTGACATTTTGGTTGGTTGTAATAAAGGTGTGGCACTACTGCTGATTTAAGATATTATTAAATATAATCTGTCCCCTAAAAAAAATCAGAATATTCCAATGATAACTGCCATAAGAGCCAGACAATAATTCAGTTTCCAATGAACACGATCCAATTGCAGCTTTCCAGATGAGGCAATCCCTCCTCCTCTTCCTGTGCACTGTTTTGGGGGTTCTCCCCCTCAGCCCGCACACAGAGTTGCTGACTTGGGTGTGGGTGCCCATTGGTGCGTGCACACAATTTGACGTCATGACTGCCGCCACTGTCTAGTGCCACCACGGTGACCTCTGCAACAGGGCCTCTGTTCGGGCCCTCTGTGGCCACAGACACACCCAGAAGCATATCTGCAGCTGCAATGGGCTCCAGCAGAGGCCCCGCAGTGGCGGCTGAGGCCCCAGCTCAGTCACCACCACGGCACCAGAGAGTCAGAGGTAAGGCAGTGAGCAGTGGAGGGAAGGTCTTGGCACCCACAGTGAAAAATTTTTGAGTGGCCAGGCCCCCAGGGCCCCCTGGAGATGGTGCCAGTGACCCTGAACCAATTTAAGGGGTTGGGGCATGTGGGAGTGGAGAGAGGGGGAGCCATGTTGCACAAGTGGTAGTCCTCGTGGAGGACTTTAACTGATGAGCCACGTTAGGTAAAACCCATCTAGTATATTTCAAAATTAACTTCAGATTAGCAAAACATTTTACATTAAAGATGGCTTCCTAGAATTCTTTCTACATCTCAAGTTGTACCCCCCAAACGGACATTTCATGACACTAGGAAAGTGAAATTAAATCCCAAGGTGTCATTCTGCTTGCACAGTTTCTTGTGAAACAGAGCCATGAGAATGGTAATATACTATATCTCTTCTATAACTATGTCTACTCTTGAACATGGATGAGTGTTTAAAGCACCCAAGGCAAGTGGTTGTTTTCCTTTTGTTTATCGTTCCTTGACTCACTCTATATATCAGTGTTGTATTCAGATGCCTAGTCATCTCAGACTATGCTTATTAAATAGCAGGTTTATTTTTGAGTTCCCTGCTTGCTTATTGCTACACAGACTCCTGTTCTTCCTTCTTGAATTCCCTTTCCACCAGTCTGCCTACTGTATGCCTGGGGTAGACCACTCCATGCTCACCCCAGAGCATTCTGGAATCCTAGTCTGGCTCTAGGAATGGATCTGCCATAAACATTACACTCACCTCTGCCCTCTCTCCTCTGCCAGCTGCTAATTAATATGATTTCATTGAGGAAATAAGTCTCTTAAGGTCTTAGTGCCTGCTAGGGAGGGAGAATGTGTTTTGCTGAAGAGAAAACTTGGCTGCACAAAATATCATTGATTGCTTTGAAATGCATCAACAGAAGCCATGAAAGCAAACTCTTCAGCCTTGAAAGACTATCAGTTAAAGCTATTGTGACCTCATCTGTCACAGCTATATCTCTGTGGCACAAAAACTTCCATCTACATCAGAAATCCATTAGCCAGTGATCCTTAATGGAAAAACTAACATAATGGATGGGTGAACTTCGGCATCGCTCTGAATGTATTCCTTGTTTTGTTTTGTATGTGCTCATTTGCAACACCGGCAGCGCTTGATCAGGCTATTTGAAAATAATAAAATAGTCTAAAATTAACCCAGATTTACACAAACTATTGATAAATGCTGAGATTAATTAGCCTCTGTGATTAAAGAGCAAGGGAACAATGTAGCAAAGGGCAAGATAATAGATTTTAATCCATAGCTCCAGGTAAAGAACAACTATGCGAAAGACAGCCAGCCTTTTGTTCTATCCTTTGCAGTCCATCTGGGGCATATTTATTCTTGCAGAACACAAACTCTACACTATTGCTCATGCGGTCTTGCAGAAGACTGGGATGCCATCAGTCTGTCTCTCTTTGATTCTCTTTATTCTTCAGAAGAAGGCAGAAAATTGCACTTCACCTATAATATCTTCAATATTTTTGTCACCATCATGAACAACCATATAAGGGATTATAACAAAGACACTTTATTTCCACAGATGTATGTCACCCCCTGCACCTCTCACCCCCATAGGAGCCCAAGGAACTGTCTACAATTTTATTCCAAACAACCCTGTGGATTAGGCTGAGATATTGGAGCACACACCAGATCACCTAGTGAATTGATGACTGAGTAGTTTAAAAAACAACAACATTGGATTTCCCTAGTAAAACCCTAACATTGTAAACCGTACCACAGTGGTTCTCAAGGGTATCACTTCAAAACGAGGAGAGGCAGAGGACCACAGAAGCTGTGTTCTTGTGTTACATCTTGGAACTGAAGTTCATATAGTAGATGTAAATTCTGATTTGAATAACATGATATTCCTATTATCTTAATTCAGAATCCCATATTTTTGGTCCCAAAGGAATCCCAAGGCAGCTTAATCTTTCTGTGAGGCCGCCTTCATTCAGGCAACATATCTGGTTGGATGCTGGAGCACTGGCTGATTGCATCTTAATCTAGTTAGCTGTAATGAAGTTGAGCAAAATCCACTTTTATTTATTATTCTGAAATGAATGGGCATATTGTCTGAGGAATTTGGCAAACACATCCACACACTATTTCAAGAGTGGTGATGATGGCAGAGAAGAAGCGTTCCGATTTTGATATTCAGAATAAGCAAATTATTATTTCTTTTTGCTTCAGGTTGCCCAACTTAGATTCTTTACATGTTACAATATATGGGATTCAAGAGAAGCAGAAAAGTGTGTGTGTGTGTGTATCACACATACTGTAATGGTGTGGGTAGTTTCCTCATGAGTAAGCGGCTCCAAACCCCGTGCTTGGTTTTTACAGGGTTTTATTATATACATATGTACAAGACAAAGCATCAAAAAGCATGACTGTACTAATCCGATTCAAAATCCGGAAGCACCTCCCTCTGTGATCTACGCCAGCATAACACCCGGGGCACCCTGAACCTCCTGCGTTGGACCCTCCTCTTTTCCCCCCTCCTCTGTTGCAGTGAGGGTGCTGGTGGAGCACCCTCTCCACTAGAGCTGCTCAGTTGAGGGACCGGCTCTGTGGCTCTTGGAGCCTCCTCCTCTTGAGTGCTTGGGTCCACCCTCTGCAACTCTCCCTCTGGAGCTCCCATCTCCCCAACATCCCTAAGGGTTTGCATCTCCTCCTGAGCCCCAGCCCCACCTTCCGGAGGAAGCTTCCAGGTACTAAGCTCTGGGGTTCTGGCAGCGTCTGGGAGCCCTTGCTCTGCTCCACCAAGCTCTCCGCTGACCCCTGGTGGTCCCCTGACACCCACACCCACACCATTTTGCACTGTGGGAAAGAGAGATAGCTTGTGGGCTTCAACCATCCATTTCTCAGTAGTGGCCTGCTCCTTCCTCCAGCTGCTCCCAGAGGGGCTCTGAAGATCCATTTTGCCATGAAGTGAGAAAAAGGAGCAGATTTAGTTTGTTTCCAACAGCAAACATTTCCATACCTTCCAACATTTCTCCGATGAAAACAGGAACGTCCCATTCCATAATGATAATATTTATATCCCACACATCTTACTGGGTTGCCCCAGACACTCTGGGTGGCTTCGAACGCATATAAAAGCATAATAAAACATTAAACTTTTTTTTTAAAATCACCCTATAGAGGATTGCCTTCAGACGGCTCAGGGGTTAGATAACTCCATACACTCTAACATTTCTCCAATGAAATTTTCCTAAGGAAAAGCGGGACACTGATTTCTGACATCAAATCAGAAACCAGGGCAGCTTCTCTAAATCAGGGAAGTCCCTGGAAAATAGGGACACTTGGAGGTCTGCATTTCCATTTCCTGATTAATTGTATTGATGTATCCTACCTTCATGTACCCTGCACCTCCCCAAATCTGCTCCAGGGGGTTGGAAAATCCCAAAGCAGAGCTAAAGAGTGTGCAAGGGGAGAAAGTTCCATTGCACAAACATAAACCCTTGCACCAATGAAACAAGCTGCTTGGCACAATACTGTATACAAGCCTTCATCTGGTAAAACAAGTTATATTATCTGAGCCTTTCTACTGGGCCTCCAAACAAAAGCAAGGGACCAACTAACGGTTGCAAATCATCTCTGGGAAAGTTTTTCCCCACAATCACCCCTGGCTAGAATAAGATCTTTATGGGCAAAGCTCAAATGTCCCATTAAACTGCTTGAGAGTTAATTGGTTTTGATTTTGTAATATGCTATGTGTATCACACAACAGAGTATGTACAGGCTTACCAGTCCTATACATTTTAAGGTTAAATTTTGTTGTGATTGCACAACTAACCACCCAATACAAGGTTAAGACACTTGAAAATGAGTCCCAAGTTGCAAGCAAGAGGTGAAAGGTGGGTCCCAGATCAGAGCAGGTTGCAGCCCCAGTTCTGGAGAACTTATCAGCGTGTTTCAGCCCGTTTGTTATTTTACATTCTTTCCACAACAATGGTTCCTGACAACTTCTGCTTCACTGGGAAATTGTTCAGAAATGCATTTACCATGCAGTTATTTTCATTGCTAAGAGATCTTTACAGTGGGTATTGGTAGCTGAGAATGTGTTCCAAAAAAAGAGACTAAAGAGCATAGCTGTTCCTGCTTTTGCTTTTTTTTTTGTTTTTTTCCAAAAATCAAATAGCTTGTCAAAAATAATATCTCATATAGAATGTGTTCCTCTGACATTTGAGTACCCAGAGATTTGGATTTTTTGAAAGAGGGGAATAAATTTTTCTGCAGATACTTAATAGACATATTTAAAAGCAAACTCAAATCTGTGGTCTGCCTGATATTTGGCCTTGTTATTTTGACTATTACTGAATATAATGTTGATTTGATTGCCTTTATAAAAACATGGCAGTGCTGAGTGCTGTAAGCTGACCCCTGCTAGAAACTGAAATATAGTTGCACTGCTTTTGTTTGCAGTTAACATTTATAAATGATATTAGAGGCAATTAACACAGGATTCCCAAGAGTAGACTTACTAAATCATGAGTATCTGCTGTCTGCTAGAAAGAAGCTTGCAAAATAAATGCAAAATAAATATTGAAGCCAGTGGTCTTCAAGATTAGGGAGATAATTAACTATTTCTGTGTACCTTTGGAGCAAATAAAAAAAGAATTTTCTTTCCACTTTATAAAGAATTGCAGGACAATTTTATACATGTCTACTTGGAGTTCAACGGGACTTAATCATAGGTAAATGTCTATCAGCAGTAGCGAATCGTTTTCAGTTCCATGTCCTCATGGGTAACCTTCAGAGGGATATGTGTCAGTAGCAACGGATGAAGCTCATATCTTTGTACAAGAGAATGCAGTCCAGCCATTCAAAAGTCAGAGATGGGATTTGGGTGGTGCTGTGGATTAAACCACTGAGCCTAGGGCTTGCCGATCAGAAGGTCAGCGGTTTGAATCCCTGTGACGGGGTGAGCTCCCGTTGCCTGGTCCCAGCTCCTGCCAACCTAGCAGTTCGAAAGCACCTCTAAGTGCAAGTAGATCAATAGGTACTGCTCCAAGTGGGAAGGTAAATGACATTTCTGTGTGCTGCTCTGGTTCACCAGAAGCAGCTTAGTCATGCTGGCCACATGACCTGGAAGCTGTACGCCGGCTCCCTCGGCCAATAACGCGAGATGAGTGCCGTAACCCCAGAGTCGGTCACGACTGGACCTAATGGTCAGGGGTCCCTTTACCTTTACTTTAGACATGTATAGGATTTTACTATTAAATGTATTCCAGATGAATAGCAATCAAACATGACAAACCCTCTTGTCTTTGAGTGTCTATATATATATATATATATATATATATATATATATATATATATATATAATCATGCATTACTATGGCACATAGTAATGCATAATTCTTCTGAAATATGAACATTTATTCTCCTTTCAGAGAGTGCAAATATATGTTTTTGTTAATGGATTTTTTCTTTTCACACACACACACACACAGCATCCGTATTCTATAAGGCCATAATTGCCTATAAATTATTATTTGGGATTGTTTCACACTATCTCTATATACTACTGACAGATATAACTAAGGGCATTTCCAGGGAGGTTCTATTTTGCAAGTAAGATTTAATCCCGCAAACAGACTTTTGGGTGTGAGCATCATCATGGGAAAATGCACTGGGATGTGTGAGATAAATGTGCTTGATGTCAAACAAGGGAGTCTGCCAAGGTTGTATGCTAGCTCCCTATCTCTTTAATTTGTGTATAAGTGATATGAGAAAACCCCTAATCGAGTCGCCTGTCAATATTTACCCACAAACATATCATAATGAATACCATACCAAGATTGTATAACCTCCTCACAAATTTTGTGCAAACAAGTCAGGATCAATGCTCAATAAAGCATATGTAAAGGTTTAGTTTTGTTTAAAACTAGGATTGGGTGTATGTGTGACTATAATTCAATTAAAATGCACCAACTGCATGAACCTGTTGAAATTGATAAGAAAACATCAGTTGGATACTGGGTTGTCTCTCCATTTTCCCTGACTTTCCTGGCTTTGAAAGTTTTAGTGACTTTTACTCTCACAATAATGTATGCAATGCTTTAAATTTTAATGAGTCTATCCAATTCATCATTTCACTCTGTCAAAATGTGTTAGCAATGAGGGCTGCTGGTCATTGCAAATACATTTCAGATCTGCTTTATGCCCAGAAAGTAATTCTTGACTCAGATAGCCTTGAAACCCAGAAAGGTTTTAGCAAATAAAAATGGAGTGAGAAAAACAATGCACTTATTGGGTGGAATAAATGATTATCTTAAGAGAGACAGATTTGGGGTATATCTGGTTCTGGTTGTTGCCAGTTTTATCCGTTGGCATACAGTCCTGAAGAGTTTACCTCCAATGGAATTTAACAAGGGAAAATAAATTGCCCATTCCAAGCTCAGGTCACCTGACCACGATTTCATTGTAAAATAAATCCTAGAAGGTCAAGAAGTCTCCTGCATGTTGCCTTTTCCCTCCATGCCCTTCTTTCCATCTTAATTTGTAAATTACAGATTCTGATCAAGGCAGTACTGGTGAAATAACTGTTCATTAACCATTGGCCCAAGAGGCTACTGAAATGAAAGAGCATTTTGAGACGGAAGGTGCATTAGTTTGGAAAAGTCTGAAGATTTATTTGAGACTGGAGGTTTCAGTTTAACTCCGAGTCTCAGTGGCTCTGATTTATTTGACCTGTAGTTTAACCTACAAACAGATCTTTCAATAGCTGAAAGTAAGTCACACAGGCAGCGGGGGGGGGGTCGTCTTGATTGAGGATAACAAGTCCCCTTGTAACTTGCTTTGCTTCAGTTCTGAACAGTGGTTTTCTACTGCAGGACTTCCCAAATCTGTATCAGCTCTGGTCTAGGCCTTTTTCTTCAGGGTAGGAAAAAGTTTCATTCACAGATCTCTAGCAGCATTACCTCACATTATTCACCACTGCGTGTCAAAAAACCACACACTTAGAATTGGATACATTTAGGAGTTGCCAATGTGAAAAAGATGGCAGGATCCCCAAGGATGACCTGACTTCAGGTACTACTGTTAGCAAACCAACTCTGTATTACAAAGACATTTGCATCCCTTGCAGATGATCACAATGTCTGGGTTTAGACGGTCAGAGGAGGAATGAGAAGAGTGCAGAGAGAAGAAACATTATGATGCACCTGTAGCAGCAAAACTGGACATCTTCATCTGCCTCAGCTGCAATAAAATATGTCTCTCCCGTATCAGTCTCTACAGCAACAGCAGGTGCTCTAATTCTCCAACAGTTTGACTTTACCCCTGAAGGCGCACTCTTCCATTGTCTTGTGAGGCAGACAGATGCTACACCTCACAGAAGCCAATGGACCTGCAAAGGTCTACAACCACAGGGTTTCCTCTGTTGAAATTTGACTTGGAAAGAGGATTATATTATAGCCAAATGATAGGTATGAGCTTGGTTGCAGTGTGTGCCTCAACTGCTAATGGGGAAAGATGCTCAACAGCATGTAATGATATGCCTGCTATTAAAACATCTGCACTGGCTGCCCATATGTTGCAGGGGCAGTTTCAAGATTCTTGTACTGATACACAAAGCTCTGAACAAATTGGGTCCAGAGTACCTTAATGACCACCTGAGTATTTATAGCCCAGCTCAGCTGCTGGGATCACCCAGAGAAGTTAGTCTTATGAGCAAACACAAAGGGGGTAGAATCACCTAGCTAAACCTACAGTTTCCTTGCTCAAGTCAGTACTTAGCAGAATAGCAGCCTCTCCTATTTATCTCAGTTTAGTTTCAGGGGCCACTGCAGCCCTTTCCATTCTGGTTCCTTTTTATTTCACCTTTCTTCTTGCTGTAACAGGGCTCTAACTCTGACTCTGCCTAAGCAATTTTGCTTTCCAGCAGGGCCGGCTCTAGGTATAGTCCTGGTGGCGCGGGGCGCGGGGCTGGCAGGTGGGGTGCTGCGTGGTGAAGCCGTGTGGAAGCCATGCTGCGTGCCGCGAGGGTGGGGGCGGGGGCGCCGGAGCGATCTCTGCGCTTCAGCGCCAGGGTGCCCGACCTGCTCAAGACTGCCCTGCTTTCCAGCTTTGCTTATATACATTATTTCCACTCCATGTGCCCTCCCAACATCTTGGTCAGTCAGACGGGCAGTAGAGGCCTGGTTGAGTTTCAGTTCTCTTTATTTCTTTAGATTTTGTTTTCTTCTTAAGATTCAGACACTCCAAATGTTGAATTACAGTTTTGATGGAGGGTGTGTGTGTGTTAATGTATGTAATTGTGCACTGTAACTTGTACATTGCTTGCCTCCTTGGTATCAAGTGTGATGAACGGTGGACTATAAATATGCTAAATAAATAAATAAATCTTGTCTAATTAAAAGTAACAATTTTACAAGCTCCAAACATAACACAATATGGCTGAAGCAGTTTTGTGCTTTCACACACACCAGTGTGTTTACCAATAAAAATATTGCCTCTCTCTCTCTGTCTCTTTCTCATATTAAATGTCTCCTGTTGATAAGCTGGAAGGGAGGCAAGAGAGGGAGGGGAAATAAATAAATACATTTTTATTATCCATTTTTCTAGTGACAAACTAGGTAATTTAATGGCATTGCAAAAAATAATAATAGAATTGTTCCTGTTTTCTTTCACCTCACCGTTATTATACCTGACCTATGTGACAGGTGAATATGAGAGGTGAAGAGCAGTAGTATGCCTTCATTAGAGATATGTCTCCTCTCCTAACCATGTGGTTCCTATACAAATATATGCACTTAAAAATCCATTTGGAACAAATGACAATCTATGAGTGGATGTTGATTTTTCAAGGACACATACTGTATATTTCCAACTTTGCATAATATCAAGAATCTGAACTCTCTGCAGCTTTACAGGACTCTGGAAAGTAGCAAAATTAGTGCAAAATGATATATCACAGAGTTTAAGAAGGTTTGAGGAGGTGAAAAAAATCAGCAGGAGGGCCATAGATTGTGCCTTCCCTTTTAATGTGAACGATTCTTGCTACAGGACGATATAATAATAAATGCCTATTTGTCACAGCTTGAGAAAGTGACTTTGAGCAGCCATTTGTTTTAAGAGGTGGACAGAGTTGCAGTCAAATGCAAGACTATAAACTGAATGTAGTGTAAAAATGAAAGCATATTTCTTGATATCTTTCTAAATAGAAGCAGTTTTGATTGGAAAATAATAAAAATTAACAATGACTTGCCACCTTTTGTCTACCGCCTGTGATAAGTATGCCACTCCAGCACTCCATAGCTTATTTTTGAAATTCAGTGCAGGGCGGGGGGGGGGGGTGCTTATCAACAATGCTTGTTATTATACACATGTGGAAACTGTACATGTGTCGGCTTTTCCATATCAACACACATCCTTAAATAGCTGAAGCTCGCAACAGTTTGGACAAAAATCACCATTGCAGGCTCTTTCATATCTTCATCTGGATATCCAGATGAGATGGGGTAAAGATCAGTGTGAATGATCACAGTTGATCTTGACTGTGTATTCAGTTAAATAATGACATGACAATGTGTGAAGATGGCACACACACACTGGTGACTGGTAGATTTAATAAGAATAAGAATAAAAATAATTTTTATTTATACCCCGCCCTTCCCAGTCAAGACTGGGCTCAGGGTGGCTAACAACAAATAATATCAACACAAGTATAAAAGAAACAATTCAGTTAAAATGCAGATTAATACAATGTTAAAATTCAATTTTAAAATTAAAAATCTACGAATAAGATAAAACCATTATGAAATAAAACCTTAGGGGAGGGTAACCGTGGGGTCAGACTGCGTCAGTCCAAAGGCCAAATGGAACAGCTCTGTCTTGCAGGCCCCACAAAAAGATGACAAATCCCGCAGGGCCCTAGTCTCCTGGGACAGAGCGTTCCACCAGGTTGGGGCCAGTACTGAGAAGGCCCTGGTCCTGGTCGAGGCCAGCCTAACCACCTTGTGACTCGGGATCTCCAATATGCTATTATTTGTGGACCTTAATGTCCTCTGTGGGTCATACAGAGGCGGTCCTGTAGGTACGAGGGTCCTAAGCCGCATAAGGCTTTAAAGGTCAAAACCAGCACCTTAAACCTGATCCTGTACTCCACCAGGAGCCAGTGCAGTTGGTAAAGCACTGGATGAATGTGATCCCACGGCCGGGACCCCGTAAGGAGCCTCGCCGCAGCATTCTGCACCCGCTGGAGTTTCTGGTTCAGTTTCAAGGGCAGCCCCGCATAGAGCGAGTTACAATAATCAAGCCTAGAGGTGACCATTGCATGGATCACTGTGGCCAGATCAGGTTGAGAGAGGTAGGGGACCAAAGAATGAACCCATTTATTGGAATACAAACAGAGATGTCAGGCATGGTGCCATCACATGCAAGGAAGATATAAAATGCTTCAGGGTCCATGGTCTCCATGAGGGAATCAAAGCAAGCTTTAAATGTGGACCAAGCAGAGCTACTCACAATTGGTTGAGGTTTCACATTCTTCACCCACTGTTCCCAGGCAGTATAGCCACTGCTATCCAGTTGGTACATCCCAATAGCCCCCTTTCCAAGGCTTCAATATTGGGGAGAAGAAGGTTCAGGGGCTCTGATGCTGCCCCAGTTGCCAGGTCCTCCCAAATCCTAGTCTAGTATGGCCATGAAAACTGCCTCCTTGCAAACAGATCTGCAGTTGAGCCAGGAAAATATGGTGGAGAAGTCACTTTCTACCCTCCTTCATGATTGCTTCAGCAGGTGTCAGAGCCCTTTCTCAGGCTTAGCTGGTAACAGCTACTCCTTGCTCCACCATTCTTTTGCCTGTGCTGGCTGAGTAGCTGCAGTCTTGGCTCCTTGAGATGTGAACTGGAACCACCCTGAAGGCAAAGTCACAGCAAAGGCTGAGGCAATCACCAGCAAATCTTCACAGTGGGCTCCTTTATTTCTGTATTTTAATGTTTTGTTGGAAGCTGCCCAGAGTGGCTGGGGGAACCAGATGGGCGGGGTATAAATAATAAATTATTATTATTATTATTATTATTATTATTATTATTATTATTATTATTTATTCACAGGTGTTGAACCCCTAAATGTGCCCAGTCTCTATCACTCATGTGAATGTCATATTGCCAGTGTACATATCACCTTGGTCCTATGAATGCTTGGAAAGGAAGTATAAATGATGTAAGGAATATTTGTACTGCCATGAATTTATAATCTTCTCATTGATGCTACAATATATAATTCCACTCTACTGGAACATAGAATCGACTTAGCTTTGAAGAGAAGATCCAATCCAGATCTCAGATATTATAGGAACATTGTTGAGTTACCCACCAGAACCCCAAGAACACTTTTGAAACAGTCATTGTCAGTATATTAGTGTATATGTGAAGGTTAGGAATCCCATCTAATGCATCTGGTTACATTGAACTGTATTTGACATTTTACTGCCCATTTGCCCAGTTTATTGATATACATTTGCAGCTCTCCACAACCTCTTTCATAACAGGGAACTGATAGCCATGAGAATTTAAAGTGGCTTGAATACCAGAGGCTGTCAAACTTCTCTCCATGATTTCTGTCCCTGTATCAGACATCCAACATTTGAGTAAGGCCTTTAGGCTAACACTAATCACACATTATCTGAAAAGTCTGCAGAGTGTATGCAGCATCACTGAGGGGACTGGGGTTTCCCCATGGATTCTCACTTCCCCCCTTTGCACACGGAAGAGAACTACTGTTGAGGCTACTTTAACAGGGCTGTTTTAAGCATATGTGGCGCTGGGGTGCAAAGATCCACCCAGCGCCCTGCCCTGGTTGCCCAGTCCCAGGCGTGCAGGAGGGCAGAGCCAGCTGGCTGCCTCAGCGTCTCACTGGCTCGGTCGCCCCCGAACTTCTGGCACAGAGCCGCCTGCAGCAGAAGAGCCCATCACAGCTCTCCGACCGACGGGCAGGCTCTTCCCCAGACTCAACTCTTGGGCCCTAGACCCTAGTGCCTATGGGTAAGACAGCCCTGTACTTTAACTATCTTAAAGGAATTTCCGTAATCTCAAAAAAATCTGCTGCAGCAGTCCATCCCGTATGTAAATAAGTTCCTTTCTTCTACCTCATTTGATTTTATTAAATTCTTCATTTCAGTAGAGAAGGGAAATTAAGGTCAGTAAAATAGCCTGAGCTTCCTCAACAAAGTTTTAATTGGATTCTTAGCTATGGAAAAACACAAAAGCAATTTTTTAAAAAATAATAATAATATATAAGCTGATTGATTCAGCTGTTTCTACCTCTGTTAGAGCCAGGAGGAAAATTAGGAAAAAGCAATAGTTCCTATATATTTCTTTACACTAAGACAAAGAGAATGATGGATTTGACTTAGAACTGAAAATAGCAAAAAGAGCAGAACAGAAAATCTAAGGGTCAGATGGTATGAAGAGGGAATAAAAGGGAGAGAAGATGCAGCAATATTTCTCAAGTGCTGCTTGTAACAGGATCGAAATGGCAATCCCCCTATCATAAATTAGATGAGGGCTGACAGTCAGTAAAGGGAACCTTAGTCCACTGATTGATTTTCAGCCTACCGGGTGAGATCAAGTGTATAAACTTTACACTTTAAATGTATGAGTTCTAATTGATCAGTTCATATGAATAAGCACTCCAGAAGTGGGGAGGTACCACTGAAATGGCAAATTTTCATATCACCTCATCCCAGAGGAGACACACAGAGATGGAGCTCCAATGCTGAATGCAGGGCCTGGGCTGGCTCATAAAGGGAGAGGGGATCCTTGTGTATTGGGGTCCTGAGCCACATAAGGCTTTATGGGTCAAAACTAAGCATGCCAGGATTGGTTTTATATGCTCAGACCATCTTGCTCCAGTTAGATCATGGCGACTGAGTTCTGCACCAGCTGCAGTTTCCTAACTGCCTTTGAAGGCATCCATCTATATAAAATGTTGCACTTATCTTGCCCGGAGGCTACCAAAGCATACATAACAGAGGTTAAATTGTCCCTAACCAGATAGGGATACAGGTGGACCACAAGTCAAAGCTAATGGAAGGCACCCCACATTGCCAAGGCCATTGCCAAGTGATAAAGTGGGATATCAAATCCAAACTCTTATTGTTGTTTTAAAGTACCATCTCAGAAGAAGACATTAAAATCAATAAACTCTGGAAGCTCTTTAACCATTGTAGAAAACCATTGTAACAGTCCCCCCCCCTAAAATTATACACATAATTGTCCATATCAAGTGTTAACCACTGGCTTGGTCTCACAGTTGCATTAGTTTTTATACTGGAATATTAACTTTCCCCCCAAAAGACAGGTAACAATCAACAATTCAATGGAAAATTGTCCATGCACATTTCTTTCCCTTTGAGTTATTTCACAACATTTCAAGCTTAATAAGGTTTTGACATTGAATAAGTAAATGGATTATAACAGTACATTAGGATTTTCTCCTAAAACCCTAAGGATACTGGGCAATTATGAACTTCCAATAATCAGAAAAAGAATATATCATGGGACTCCACTGAACTTCCCCGTCTGCACAAAGAAGATACAATTGTTGAAGCATTTAGTCACTAAATGGAAAATCCAGAGAAGATAAAAATGATATGGTGCTTCATCAATTACTTTTAATGAGGAAAAATGTTTTATGAACATATTTGCAGTAATGGAAATGGCATTGATTCATTAACAATGGTTGGCAGTGGAGAAAATTATAAGTGCTACTTTTAGGTCTTTTAAATATGCAAGATTAGGAGTTTGTAAGATTCCACAGCACAGATAGAGAGAAAACACACTGGCAAGCAACTTTGGTTACTGTGATATGAGCAAATAAATTTAGGGAAAGGGATAGTAAATTAACTCTTGTGAACAGGAAAGCAAAATTGAAGTCGATGTCACATTCCTTGTGGTAAGTGGGTATGTTCTCTTCCATAACAATACTGTATATGTATTCAGTTGCAAGACTCAAATCTGCCCTTAATCTAGCCCATTATAGATCTGGTATTTTATTTGCTACACAGAAGCTGATGAAGGTACAGCTTGAATATCTTTTCCTATTTCTGATCTTCCGACTCAGCCCACTTTCTTTGATGTTCTTCCACTTAATTGTCTGAATTGGCAGTATCAGTTTAGACTCCAATTCTAAACCAACTTTTTTGAGTTCTGCTGAGTTCCCACTGGGGAACAAAAGCCCTGGTTACCATAACCTTGAATTTCTATGACACTTTGATCTCTTAAGTGCTTTGCTTCAATGCATGATCCAGCTATCACTCAGTATTTCCTGTGAAAAATTGTCCTAATGTCCAAATATGTTGACAATACAGCTTTCTGTTACTGTTCAAAGCAGTTCACATAGGACCTGATGAAGCAAAACCATTCACTATGCATGGGTGAGAGATGTTGAGAAAAAAAGACAAGGAAAAAGAGACCGAGTTAGTATTCTCATTGTAGTTTGAGGTAAGGGTTCAATGAATGCTAGTCATGTAATCTGATTACCCTTTCCCCTAAATCACACACACATAGGGAGAGAGAGAGACCAAAAGGTTGAAAACATCAGAATAGCCATGCAGGATCAAACCTAAATTCTACCTACTGTGACATTCCTCACCAACTCTGGCCAACTAGACATTTCTTTAAAACTTCAAAAGTGTGTGTGGGGGGGCAGGAATGGTGAGTAAGTGGTGGTACGATCTGCCCATTGAGACAGCACAATATCTTGCATTGGCTCTGCCTGATTCACATGTAAGCACCAGTCAGACGTTTGTGAACTGCAACTCCCATCAGCTCCAGCCACTATGGCCAATAGTCAGAGTTTATGGGAAATGTAGTTCAACAACATGTGGAGGGTCACTTGTTAGCCACATTTGGTCTAAACCAGTGTTTCTCAACCTTGGGTCCCCAGCTGTTGCTAGACTACAATTCCCATCATCCCTAGCTAGCAAGACCAGTAGTCAAGAGTGATGGGAGATGTAGGTCCAACAACAGCTGGGGACCCAAGGTTGAGAAACACTGGTCTAAACCTTCCTCATTTACCATTTAGTCATGTCTCAGAGGTTTTCTCCAACTGTTGTAAGCAAAAGCTGCAAAGAGCTTATTAAACATATATGCAAATGAAAGGTTTTTTAGCCATTTTTTTCTAAAGCAAGAACACACCCCCCCCAGGCTCAGAAAATCCTTCTTTGCAGCTATGAAGCATTTCATTCTTTCCATCAGTACTTTGCTTGTTTGAGTCCCAGTGCCCTGAGAAAGCTTAACTGTAATCCTGAAATAGTTACCATAAGGAAAGAATCCTTTTTTAGGAGCAGTCGGACAAAAATGGACTCCTATTTTTCTCTCTCATTGAATGTATATTCAAGCTTATTAATTTTCTTGGGAAGAACAGAGAAACAGTCCACACATTTGCAAGGAATGTGCCAGTCGGCACAAACCTAAGTGAGCTTAAATATTATCACACGAACACAGAAGGTGGTCTGGAGAGGTACCTTACCTGCATTATATTGTGATTTATAGTGCTATGATCTCTAAGCCTTTTGAGCAGCATCCTGTAATAACTGATAAGGAAGAAATATTGAGGCTCAAGCAGCCACTCAGGACAGCACTCTCAGCCAGTTTTGAAGGCATTGCCATCTCAGTGACTTGGAAGTTAACTGTACACGCATAGGAACTCTACAGAGGGGTGAATTCAGGAAGTCATCTCCCCCCTGCAAAATGTGATTATTATTATTTCAATCACTAACCCTACTAAAAGCTGTGATGGTTATATGAATCCTCTAGATCCATAAGACCCTACCAGATTGGACCAATGGGCTATCTCAAAGTGTCCACAAAGTGACCAACCACATGCTTCTGGGAAGACCACAAGCAAGACCTGAGCAATACAGCATGGTACTTCTGAATACAAGTTCATTCCCTGGTTGTGGGCTTCTGAGAAGTATCTGGTAGATTACTGTGGGAATGGATGCTGGCCTAGATGGTCTTTTGCTCTGATCCAGTATGTCTGGATTTTCTTATTCTATGGTTGTTTACTTGGAAATTGGTCCAATTGATTTCGGTTGGGTTTAATCCCAACTCTCGGGGGAAATTCATTCTAATACAGAAATTCCTTCTCTACACTTTCTGAAATACACAAACCAAAACACAGCCAACCATCAAATTTCTTTGAAGTTTGCCATGCAGTTTCCTAACCCAAAATTCTGTACAAAAAAAATGCACATTAGGAGAAAATGTGGGCGAAAATGCATATATTGTACAAAATAGTACACAACGTTGCATTATATTAAGAGAAATTGCTTGTGAATATGTGCATATTAGTCAATACTGCATGATTACTGCAAAGAGAAAGGAAGTTTCACTGCACAGCCCAAGTGCTTGTGTGAGCAGAACTGTTTAGCTGGATATCGCAATATATTTATTTTTTGCCACTTTTGCAGGGGCCACTTTATATATTTGATAGCAGTAGTTAGAGAGGAACTATGAATGACTTACATGTTTTGCGTCTTCTGTGAAGTGGGATAAGTACTTGTTCCCAGTATCCACCTGTCCTTTTCATGAAATCGGGGGAAATTAAATCAGGATGTTTTGGTGACAGTACTCACCGGCATGGAGTACCAACATTACTTTTCTTTTGCTGCCCATGGTAGCCATTTTATGATGACATCCATGGCACTTTTATCAATATAGACCCCTGCCTTCAAACATTCTGATATCATTTAATTCCCATGACATAGATACTATAACTGGAGGTAAGATCGAGCCTTTTTTCCCAGCCAGAACTCATGTATCATGTAGCTCTGCCATACGTATGCTGGCAGACAGTGCCTGAGTGCTCAAATACAATGGGCTCAGGCCTTGGACCAATAGGTTTAACAGTGAGGTGTTGGCTTAGTAGGAGCAAGACAGTACATTTTGTTCGTATACCACAGTTTACTGTACTGTTATTTCTATGCAGTTATACATATCAAGCAAGAATTTACCTGTTAGTTTTAAAGAGAATTTTAATCACAGAGGTTTCCCACTCTTAAAGGTAAAGGGACCCCTGACCATTAGGTCCAGTCGTGGACAACTCTGGGGTTGCAGCGCTCATCTCGTGTTATTGGCTGAGGGAGCCGGCGTACAGCTTCCAGGTCATGTGGCCAGCATGTCAAAGCTGCTTCTGGCGAACCAGAGCAGCACACAGAAACGCCGTTTCCCTTCCCGCTGTAGTGGTACCTATTTATCTACTTGCACTTTGACGTGCTTTTGAACTGCTAGGTTGGCAGGAGCTGGGACCGAGCAACGGGAGCTCACCCCGTCGTGGGGATTCGAACTGCCGACCTTCTGATCGGCAAGCCCTAGGCTCTGTGGTTTAACCCACAGCACCACCCGCGTCCCTAGAGCACCAAATATCATACTTAAAAAAATGCTTGTAACTGTGAATCCTTAAAGATAGTTATTTTTCTTCTGCATTAGGCAAGCAGGGGAATAGTAGGGGCAGTTAATTGTCCTTCCAGAAAATAACTCAAGTTCATGAATCAATGACTTGTGAACTATAGCCAAACCACCCAAAGGCTATAACAGTCTATCAGTTTAAAGCAGTTATGATGGCAGTAAATGTTCTTTTTCCTCATTGCAGAAGGAGGGGGAAGAGAGATTTAGTAAAGTAATAAGTTCTGCATACCCTCCTATGGTGGGGGTGGGGAGCAGAGCTCATGAGCCAAGGAACAAAATCCCCAAAGGCAATGGCACCTCATCAGTGTAACAATACTAGGATAATAGCAAATATCCCTTTCCCCTTGTGAGTATGTATGAAAAATGAGTAAGTAATAAGCTGGGCAAGCAGACTTAAAATATACTCCCACTGTGTGTCTCTGAAATACATGAAGCTGTGTAATAGAGAATAGACAGGCACTCTAGAGGAAAGTGGAGTTGTCACCAATCTCGCCATTTCTAATTGATATAGTTTAGTAACAATGGCTTTCCAGATAGACTTTAGCAGTTGGGTATTCTGCCATGCTTGTCACTTATGAAACATGTTTTCCCCCAGGCTGCAATACTGATGGAGAGCTGCAAATAGAAGCAGTACTAACTAGCCATGGGTTAAGGGGCTGATATCAAAGGACACAAGTTATTTTTCTAATTATGGTAATTATCAAATAAAGGAAAACCACTCTAGATCAGACTAAGGATCCATATAGTCAAGTATTCTTGTCACAGCAGTGTCCAACCAGATTCATCCAGGAGCCTCACAATGAGCGTATGAAGGCACCAGTCTGCTTCTATTATCTGATGTTCCAGGCATAGGAAAACTCGGCCCTCCAGATGTTTGAGGACTACAACTCCCATCATCCCTAGCTAACAGGACCAGTGGTCAGGGATGATGGGAGTTGTAGTCCCAAAACATCTGGAGGGCCAAGTTTGCCTATGCCTGTGATGTTTATTATCCAATATGCCCCACAGAAGTAGAAAGTAAATCTTATTGATGATATTAGGTTTCAAATAAGCATGTTTGGGATTGTGTGTGTGTTTAGGAGAAGAGTGTGTTTATGAGCTCATGGGAAGCACATTTGTTAACAGAAATGGGAAGAGGTATCTTAGCATGTCTAAAGTTATTCGGATCATGGCCTATATGTAAAAAGTGAACATATATCAACCTGAGTGACAGCTGAAAATCATGCATGGAAAAAAGAGGAAATCAACACTGTTGTCACAAGCTTTGCTGTTTATTCCATCTTATTATAGATGTAGCTGTTAAACAGGCAGGGCTAAAGACATAAGCAATATGATCGAGAAAAATATGTGTTGTTTCTATCTGATAAGTTATTCTCTCTTTTTTCTTTTTAAAGACCCAGCGACATCAAAGAATAGAACATTGGAGAAAGTCTGGATGATTAACATGAACCCAGTGACAAACAGAGCATGACATCAATTACCAACACCTGTGTGCTTCAAAAAGACAGTTTTTCATCCAACACCAACGAGTGTTAACGCCAGCATGTGGAGTCAGCACGAGGGCACTCAATTCAATAACAATTATGTCTCTAGGAGTGTAATACAAAAGCGGACAGCAACAGAAAGACATGTCAGAGAAAAAAAGAGTGAAATAAAAGTTGCCATTTACAAGAGCTGGTTGCATGAAAACATGTGGCCACCATTTTCTAGAGTTAGTTCTTTCTTCTTTGGCGATCACTCGTAGCCAAGTAAGATTGTCTTCCATAAACACGGTTTTAACAGTGAGTCCGTAAGTGACTGTGGAGGCCAATTCTGGATCCACACGTCCTTCCACAGTGGGGACATTGGTTTCTGGGCGGGAGTTGATCATGGTGTGAATTTGCCAAGCGTGCCTTCCTCTTAGCACAGTAGCAAACACTCTGCACTTCAATCGGGAGAAAGCCGTACTCGCAGAACTCAGGAGGTGCTGGATATCAGCATCAATGTCTGCCCTTGTGGAAAGATAACTGCCCAGGTAGGACGTGTTCGACATTTTCCAACATTACACCATTGAGTTGGATTTGTGGCACTGCAGAGGGGTTATTTTGTACTTGTTGTTACAGCACTTTGGTTTTTTTGATGTTGAGCAATAGGCCAAGCTTTTCATAAGCTTCTGCAAAGATATTTAGGATGGTTCGGAAGTCATCCTCTGAGCGTGCACACACTACATTGTCATCAGCATACGGAAGCTCTATGATGGAAGTTACAGTAAACTTACTCTTTGCTTTCAGCCTGCTCAGATTGAAGAGCTATCCACAGCAATATCAAAAAGGCATTTTTGGGGAGGTACTGCAGCAACCACAACAGCCACTCTAATGAAGAACCAGGCAATTCTGTCATCAGCCACATTCCTGATGACACTGCCGTATTAGACATACACAGACCACCAATCAACCAATGCCAATTGCTACCACACCAAGAATATATGACATAGCTTAGTCTACACACAATTTACAAACAGGTTATCAATAGAAGTTTAGGCACAACCTCTTTTAGTATACCTTGCCAAAAGATTTGGGAACTTGATTCAGCATTTGGGATGAATTCTTATATTCTCTGTCCTCCATGGGCCAAATTTGACAGGTGAGTGGGACTGTCCATCTATTTTTGCATGTGAGGTTTGATATCAAACTGCATGGGCAAAGGCACGGCCAGCAAGAGGCCAACAATCAGCCCATCCACCTCATTCAGCACAGCCATAAAGGGTGGCACCATGTCCAATGATGGCTACTGTTGTGTCACACCAAGCCAACTAGGGTGAATGACATTTAGCACAGCATGGTTGTATATCAATTAAAAAACCACTATTCCAGGTAATGTACTAGAAACCAGGACAGAAGTGCCAGTATTATAACCTGGAAAACTAACACACATCTGAATGAGTACCACATATGAATGCAGTCACTGTTGCCAACTTTAAAGAGTTGTTTCAGAGAAAATTATGACAGTGTGCTCACAGAGCTTTGAATTGTGAACAATAACTTGATAATTTTCCTCAGTACATAGAAGCTGTAATATAGATGAGAATTTCCCCACACTTTCATTTTGAGAGAAATGGCTGAGAAGCACCACAGGAAAGGCCTATCTGTAGAAGAGAATGGGAAGCCCCAATTCAGTATGGCTCTGAATCATGTGTATATTGTAACTGAGAATTATTTGGCTCACGAGGACATACTTTTTAGAGAATGACATCCATAACATTAAAAGTGAGATTACCCACTAGGATCTATTCTTTGGGGAGGCATGCTCATAGGTTTAATTAGCACTAATTAGAGGTAAGAATATTCAGAGAAAGGAAGGGGGGAAACACCTTTAAAAAGTGCTTGAGAAAAAAAAAATGCACATTTCTAGCAGGTTACCTGACCTGCTAATTGCCAACACAAATCTGTATATGGCATTCAGGGCTTGAACTAATTATCCCACCAAGACTATTTCCTATCAAGGCGTTCTACATGAAGTGCCTTTAATAAAATGCTAAAATGAAGTGTAAATAGGGATGTTTAGATAAAAAGAAAATGAAAACCTGAAGTGAAGCATTGATTATATGTGTCTAACAAATGCAAGTTGGAGAAAATGGTTATATACAAAAAGTTCCACCTGAAACCTACCTCCAGCTTCTGTAGACTGCAATCTTGTGCACACTGCACAGCGTGCAGTTGAACCCCCCCCCCAAAAAAAAACCCAACTGAAATGTTCATGTACATTGCTTTTATTTGTTCTTGCTTTCCACTCTGTGATAATGTTCATTCTAAGCAATGTCACTGCATAAATAATCCCAATTGGCTGCATTGCATTGTGCTATCATCACCCTGCTTACTTGTGATCCCTCACCGAATAACAACCTTTCAGTATGAGTCCCGCAAACTTCTGTGAGAGGTGCAAATCTGTATCTAGCATGGGCGATTCCGCTCTAAGCATTACACTGCTGACTGAGCAGTGCTTGGCCTTTCCTGAAAGGTCTGCTCATCAGGCATTTGATTGGCTCATACCATTTTGGCTAGTCAGCCACAGATATGATGATGATGCCAACAGGGTGCAAGAGGAGCTCCCTTTCCACAACCCCTCTTGCAGGTTGGCTGCAAGAGTTTGGCTGGATAGAGATCCTTCAACCCAAAGTGGCCCCAGGGAGCTCACCAGACTGAGCTCACATTAGACTTGGCCCTTTTGTCAAAATAACATTGCTCTTTGAATCAGCCAAATTAGACTACTGGTGCACATACGCACGTGTGCGCACACACACCAAATACTACAGTAAAGATGGATATTTGTTTTTCAGCCTGAGTGTTGCATTCCCTTCTGGGCAACCTTCTGAGGGTCACATAGAGGGTGAGACTAGAAACCAAAGCAGGCCATACAATGCAAGTTTTCCTTTGTACAGTAAATTTCTTTCTACACTCTCTCATACACCATACAGACAAGCAAGTCAAATTATCAGAGTTCTAGTACACAATTCAGCCAGGCAAAAACACTCAGGGTGTAATGCACAGCCAGAGAGGTATGTGGCCATGGAGAATTATGAGAGCTAGATAAGAAAGGACCACATTCAGCAGCTGGGCCTGATGATCCCTAGCCCTCTACTACAATATGCAGCTGATGGGAGGAAATGTTCTTGTTCTCGCCAAGTGTGAAGCCATCCAACAATTTCCTATTTAGCCCCACAATTTGTTGCTTACTATTCCTACACTGCAGACAATCTTAGGAGTGATTTGGTGGCATTCTACTTGCTGACATACTGAAAAGGGGAAGCCAGGGCCATATGAAACACGTTTCAAGGGGGAAATAGACATTTGCATATAATTATAATGCATATTTAAATATGTATTTTGAGAGACAATTTAAATTGCACATTAATGCAGAAATGGAACAAAATGAAATGATAGGCACAAAGAGGTGAAAGTGCTCAAACCAGAAATAAACAAAATCATCCATCTTAGATTGGGGGTGTATATATTTTTTATGAATATGTGTATAGGAGTTACAGCCATATTTTGCAAAACGGGGCTATTCTTAGAGAGCTCATTTTGTGTAGTTGGATATTTCTTGCTATAAAATCATAATCTAAATTTATCCAACATTGGTATCAATTTTAACAAAAAATAGAATACTAAATAAGAAAATGTGTATGTATGGTGTATGCTATGATCGCCTGGCGCCTTCACTATACACCTTTAGGTGCCAGGCAAAAACGTTCCTTTTCAACCAGGCCTTTGCCTGTCTTGATCTATGTCTTATACCCTGTTTAAAAATGCTGGCTCTTTTTGGGGTTTTATTATCATTCTTATTGGGTTGCTGGTTTTGTTTTGATTTTATGTATTTTGTATGTATTTTATATTTTATGTGAACCGCCCAGAGACCTTCAGATATAGGGCAGGATAGAAACTAAATAAATAATAATAAATGATCATAATGATCACAGAGCAGATAATTCACAGTGAATAATTTACTCCCAGGAATCTCTGTGTGGGATGCCTACGAACAGATTGCTGGATCCTATAATTTTGTATTCATAAACGTATATTAGAATGTATGTATAAATTTGCTGGGGTTTTTAAAATATATATATATACACACACTTTATGACATATGTATATTCATTATTTCATCTTTTGTCATGGTTGTTTTGGCTTCCAACAGTGGTGGGCCAGGAGCTGGATAGATAGAGAAGTGTTGCTTTCCCAGGTTTCCAGTGTGAAAGTCGCTGCCAGTATCCAAAAGAGGGATGAAGGCAGGGATAATTAATCAATATCGGGCTTAGATGGGTAATACGCTATACACTAGTGTGGTTCATAATTTATTTATTTTTTTGCAAATGCCTGCTCCAAAGGTCTTAGCCTACTGCACTGGGGAGTGTATAGCTATATATGAAATTACATGCATATCAGTTAATATCTTGACCCTCCTCCACAAAAATAGCTGTTTACTTGGCCTCTTCTCTATGTCGTGAAGGCTGAAATTTCAGTTCAGTGCAGCAGGGTCAAGATGTTAACTGATATAAATACAACATATATAACTGTATGGCCATCCTGCATTCCATATGAAAATGTTATATATTATATATATACGATTCTTGTGCTGTACAGATGTAATTGGTGCTCCAAATATTTAAGCAAATAAAATGTGATGACATTGGAATTTTTAATGGAAAAAATAGCATAAAGTGACATGGGGGAGCAGATGTTAATTCAATGTATAGTCATGCGAATATTTATGGATAATTTATGGTAGCATTAATATTTCTATAGCAGTTGTTACTAAGAAACTAAGAGCAGCTTTCCAAAAGTAAATGTTAATCATAGTGCCCTGGCTAAATTCCAATTCAGGTAATTACATTTTGCTTATTTAATTCCCCCCCTGCAGTTTTAATTGGATTCAGCATTCTTTTCTTCTCATCTAAGTCATTGTATGGTATTACTATGCTCTGTTAAACACTTGCCACATTCTCCTTCTGAGAGAGATTGCATAGATGGGTGAGGTGATTCCTCACCCATCTTGCAATATTTGCAGAACAGTTTGATGTCTTGCGGAAAGAACAACACTATGTAAATATTCAGAGGCATGAATGAAAGGAGATAATTTGGATTGTAGATGCGCGACTTAGCCTTGTATGTATGTTTGTAATCAGAGTCACATGGCTGGAAAGGAACAAAACGAAATTATGGCCAACTCCTAGGCAAGCATTTGAACACATTTCAATCATTTAATGCACATTTCTGTGAACTGTAATTGACCCCTACAGTTCCCAGCACCCTTAGAAAACTACAGTTCCCAGGGTTCTTTGGGGGGAAGCCATATGCTTTAAGTGTATGATATGGATGCAAGCAAACTCATTGGTGTGAGCAAACTCATTTACTTGGCTTTATGGGTAGCAGGCTGGGATTCAAAGGACTGTTATATGGCTGTTTTCGGGGGAGTTCCCCCTCTGCCAGACAAACCAATTTCAAAACCAAGATAACTTCCCAATTCAGTTTCCAATGCAACATAGTAGTCTGGGGGGGGGGGGAGGAATCAAGGTTGGAATTCAATGTAGTGTTAAGGAGGACATTCCATTGATGTAATGATTTCTCCTTGCATACTTTTTATTTTTAAATATACTACTCTTAAGGCTGGTTGTGTTCACTCTCTCTCTCTCTCTCTCTCCACTATGTAACTTAGATGTTTGGAAAAGGAAGGAAAGAAAGAAAACAGATTAGGTTGCACTACCGTGTTTCTCATATTATAAGACATGTCTTATATTTATTTTTTCCTCAAAAAAACACACTATGGCTTATTTTCAAGGGATGTCTTATTTTTTTCCTCCTCCTCCTGCCGTGGCCGGCATTGCTGCTGCGCCTATCACTATGTCTTATTTTCGGGGTATGGCTTATATTCCTTGAATGCTTAAAAATCCTGCTATGGCTTATTTTATGGGAATGTCTTAAAATATGAGAAACAGGGTACCATTCTATATTTCTTTTTCATTATATGAAAAGAATCTATAACTTTCTACAGCAAAGAAAACTGATTGCAAAAGAGCCCTGAAGGGTCTCAAACAATCTTTGATGGTGAAATAGAAATACATTTCAGTTTCCCTGCTACAAGTGCTAGATACACCTCTGGCCTTTGTCCTATAATATATGCGATTCACATAATAGTGAAAGACATAGTGGAAAAACCAGTATGCCTTCTCTTAACTCGCAAAGAAAATCACCTAGAATTTGAAAGTGATATTTAAAGGGTTGCATTTCAATTTTGCACCATGGCATCAAAGCCTGTGATTATTACACAGTCTTTGGACAATTCAAGAGGCTGTCAATATAGTCTTTTATAATGCAACATATCATTTTAAATTAATCAACTTGAAATGGAATCCAAATTATACACTCCCATTAACCTCATACAACAAATAAACACACTTGATAAACACATTGTTTGTGTGCAGGTAGAGCTAACGTGTTTGTATGACTGATTCAAGGCTTCATTAAAAAGGTAAAAAGTGTGTTGATCCAGTTCACACTGTAGATATATTTCAACATGCCTCTTGACTGCTCGTCGCTGCACATTTGTGAAAGCTTCACATGCAAATGCACATATCCCAGCGTCTCGTCACTCAGCGGTTCTGAACTGAATGTGCAAATCACAAGTATATGGAGATATGAAAACCCAGCCTTAGCAAAATGGCTGTTTTATGCATTTAAGATACTAAGTTTGTCACTTAGCTGTAGTCGTTTGGCTGTCATCATTCAAGGGGAGACTTACTCTCAGGGCTGATTCATTTCCAAATGTTATCACTTTAGCTGGATTGCTGCTGACAATCCCTGGGCATTGCCAATACTCTACACAGGTGCTGTAACATCTGGAATAGGTTTTTAATGTGGGTCAGCTAAATTGCTTGGTAAGTGCCCAGGTCAAGGACCAGTGGCTCTCTGGGATATTTGGAGACACTTGGACTGGAGTGCAGCTGCCAAGCTTCCTAAAGCATCTTGGTGAGAACATGCTAGTGTGAGAGAACTTCCCCTCCAAAATATGTCCTTAATTGCCTACTTCTCAGGGAGTACATTAAAAGGAGCTTTGGTTATTTAAGATAAAATTAAATTTCATCTAAAAAATTGCTTGAAACAGCTTGTGTCAGATGCAGACTTCCCAATATACACTGTTCTGTGCCCAGTTAAAAGCTTTTGTGTTTGTTCTGGCATTTTAGATTATGATCGCTCACTTCTTTGGTTGGCTGAACAGTTTAATTCCTCTTAATTTTATTGCATTTTCTGGTTTGTGATATGATATTTTGGTAATCTGGTAATATTATATAATATTTTGGTAATTTGGTAAATTTCTTCCTGTGAAGCTTAACTTATTATTTTGGTTAAGGCTGAGCAAAGCAGTTCATATTTAAAGGTGAACCTACCTAATCTTCACTTTCTGAAACAATGTGGGAAGTGAAAAACAATATGGGAAGTGAAATTTCTCTGAATGTTGTAATCCAGTTCTCCAATCAAGCAGTGTTTATGAAAATGAATATATGGGGGAAAGTGTTACATTATTAAAAAATAACATACAGTGTGCATTATATTATTGAAAGCCCCTTGCAAAAATGAGTACTTTAGTGGAATCTCATACAAAAAAAATGTGTATATTAGGAGAAATTTTCACAAAAATACTGATGAATTTTCATGAGGATTTTAAAGAAGTAAATTGCTGCAGTAATGTGGAGAACTGAATGAACGATACTGTAAGGATGAATATTGACTATCAGTTTCTATTTTCTACTAGCTAAGGTCCTTCCATGCGAGAAGCCTTATTCAAGTGGCTATCCTGGCTTTATAATGTATGAAAATATGGGATAGGTCACTCTCATAGTATAGTTTGCCATGTTTTAGAAATAAAAGTGATTTGGCTAGGTCCTATAAGTCTCTCTGAGCACATCTGAGGAATAGTTTTCAAGAGAGTTTTCAACAGGGGCTGCCAAGAGGTTTTTATCTGTAATTAGGCATTTAACCTCTGTGGTATAAGTTTTTTTATTGTGCAAAAGGTCATGAGTAATCTTCCTCTTTTTCTCTCACCCACTTTCCTGCTGCTTCCCTTATTGCTTCAACATGTAGGCTTTGGCTTTTAACTGCAACTAATTTGGAAAGATTTGATACATATTAGCCATAATGAGAGAGCAGAAGAATTTTAAACAATCTTCTTAGCAGATCAGGGAAAAGAAAACTAAACAACCTTTGTCCAATTAGCGTTGGAAAGGGGATCTTGGGCCACTTGGGAACCATATAATGGCCTCTTGCTGCAAAACGGAGATGACATAATTACCTACATAAGCATTAAAAGGTATAAAAAGCAAAGTACGAAGCATGTAAATATATTGCAAACATTAGCACAAAAGTTTTTGCTGAGGTTTTGAGCTAACAAGAGTTAGATGCAGATATTTTCTATCACAGGCATCTGCCCAGGGGCAGAGTTATCTACAAAATTATTGTGACTGTTATGCACTTTGCTATTATTTTGACAGTGAAAAGCAGGTTATAAATAAATAAATGAATAAATAATGCCATTTATGGATAAGTTACTATGTTAGAGTGCTGTGGGGGTGGGTGCACTAAGTTTGTACAAATAATAATAATAATAATAAGAAGAAGAAGAATAAGAATTTATTTATACCCCGCCCATCTGGCTCGGTTTCCCCAGCCACCATGGACGGCTTCCAACAGAAAAATAAAACACAACAATCTATTAAACATTAAAAGCCTCCCTGAACAGGGCTGCCTTCAGATGTCTTCTAAAAGTCTGGTAGTTGTTTTCCTCTTTGACATCTGTTGGTAGGGCATTCCACAGGGCAGGCGCCACCACCGAGAAGGCCCTCTGCCTAGTTCCCTGCAACTTGGCTTCTCGCAACGAGGGAACTGCCAGAAGGCCCTCGGTGCTGGACCTCAGTGTCCGGGCAGAATGATAGAGGTGGAGACATCCATCCCCAATCCTCATCACCCTCCAGCTTTGAGAAGTAGGGAGCCACCTATCTTCATGGAGGCTCCTCCAGGTATGGGGATCCTTCCTGTGTAAAATTCCCTGCTTCACCATGTATGTGAGGACAATGAGACTAGAAAAAAGAGGGCAGAATGAGTGTGCTCATTTTTACTGCCCCTCACATGGTAACAGCCTCAGCCCAGAACACCTGAAGGAGCGTCTCCACCCCCATCATTCAGCTTGGACACTGAGGTCCAGGGCCAAGGGCCTTCTGGCGGTTCCCTCACTGCAAAAAGTGAGATCACAGGAAACCAGGCAGAGGGCCTTCTCGGTAGTGGCGTCTGCCCTGTCAGATGTCAAGGAAATAAACAACTATCTGACTTCTAGAAAACATCTGAAGGCAGCCCTGTTTAGGGAAGTTTTTAAGGAGGACTCCCCTGCTCACTGCCTGGAGGCCCCAGTCCTGCCACTCACCACCTGGCCCAGGGCGGGGCCAAGGCCTATAAGAACTGCTGTTGCTGCTGCTATCAGCCAGGAGGACTCCCCTGCTCACTGCCTGGAGGCCCCAGTCCTGCCACTCACCACCTGGCCCAGGGCGGGGCCAAGGCCTATAAGAACTGCTGTTGCTGCTGCTATCAGCCAGGAGGACTCCCCTGCTCACTGCCTGGAGGCCCCAGTCCTGCCACTCACCACCTGGCCCAGGGCGGGGCCAAGGCCTATAAGAACTGCTGTTGCTGCTGCTATCAGCCAGGAGGACTCCCCTGCTCACTGCCTGGAGGCCCCAGTCCTGCCACTCACCACCTGGCCCAGGGCGGGGCCAAGGCCTATAAGAACTGCTGTTGCTGCTGCTATCAGCCAGGAGGACTCCCCTGCTCACTGCCTGGAGGCCCCAGTCCTGCCACTCACCACCTGGCCCAGGGCGGGGCCAAGGCCTATAAGAACTGCTGTTGCTGCTGCTATCAGCCAGGAGGACTCCCCTGCTCAGCGCCTGGAGGCCCCAGTCCTGCCACTCACCACCTGGCCCAGGGCGGGGCCAAGGCCTATAAGAACTGCTGTTGCTGCTGCTATCAGCCAGGAGGACTCCCCTGCTCACTGCCTGGAGGCCCCAGTCCTGCCACTCACCACCTGGCCCAGGGCGGGGCCAAGGCCTATAAGAACTGCTGTTGCTGCTGCTATCAGCCAGGAGGACTCCCCTGCTCAGCGCCTGAAGGCCCCAGTCCTGCCACTTACCACCTGGCCCAGGGCGGGGCCAAGGCCTATAAGAACTGCTGTTGCTGCTGCTATCAGCCAGGAGGACTCCCCTGCTCAGCGCCTGAAGGCCCCAGTCCTGCCACTTACCACCTGGCCCAGGGCGGGGCCAAGGCCTATAAGAACTGCTGTTGCTGCTGCTATCAGCCAGGAGGACTCCCCTGCTCACTGCCTGGAGGCCCCAGTCCTGCCACTTACCACCTGGCCCAGGGCGGGGCCAAGGCCTATAAGAACTGCTGTTGCTGCTGCTATCAGCCAGGAGGACTCCCCTGCTCAGCGCCTGAAGGCCCCAGTCCTGCCACTTACCACCTGGCCCAGGGCGGGGTCTGATGGGCTTTATGAAGGACTGTTGCCGCCGCTGCTGGGCAGAGAGGGCTCCATTTTGTTTTTTGTTTTTGTTTTGTTTAAATTCCTGTTATTTTTTACCTATGTTATTTTAAACTGTATTAAGGATGTATTCTTAGTTTTAGATTTTGATTCATGTCGAAATTGGTTTCTATTCAGTTGTGTATTTTTTGATGTGGCTTATGTATTGTTTGTGACTTTTGTAATTGTGCTATTGTTGTATTGTTTTGATATCTGACTGGAAGCCGCCCAGAGTGGCTGGGGAGACTCAGCCAGATGGGCGGGGTACAAATAAAAAATTATTATTATTATTATTATTATTATTATTATTAATGTTTGATGTTTTATTGTCTTTTTAATATTCTGTTGGAAGGCACCCAGAGTGGCTGGGGAGGCCCAGCCAGATGGATGGGGTATAAGTATTATTATTATTATTATTATTATTATTATTATCATCATCATTAATGCCTTAAGAGGGTTACTGTCACTTATGGAAAATGTTAATGTCTGTTTTGGAGGCACAGCACACAAAGACCTTTGAACAGTGTACACATCCATAACGGATGCAACTTTTATTCTGAAGGAAAAGCACATGTGAAAAGCACACTCCCCATAAACAGCCCAATGTGTGCATCTGATATGGGTTGGGTTTCTTCCAAAATCCAGTTCCAGGATTACTAAAAAGTGCCACTTGCTGCTAAGAGCACCATGCAAGGAAAATTCAGCCAATGTGAACAATAACCATGTGATCCGATCTATATTGGCACTAGGTGAGGTCTCCATATCTTCAGGATAAAAGGAACAGAATGAAGCAAACTTTTAAAACTCATGACTGTTGGTGGTGGGACACTGCCATGGCAAAAATCTCAAGTTTCACCTTGGTGGATGGGAAGCTACTGGAGTGGGATTTCTTGCAGCAGCAGCTAGCACGAACCCCCGAACAGGGCACTTTAGTTTGGGCAGATCTGCTTGATCCTAAGCCTCATAGATTCCCCAAGGGAACTTATCCTTGGGTAAATTCGCTGTATCAGCCTGGAATTAGGGCAGAAAAGAGGGGAAGCCTATAGGGCTGTAGATGAACCTGGTGTTCTGTGCTTCAATAGTAGGATTCCTGTGTCCTTTTCAGGGGGTGCAACATGCTACAGACAAATAAGAATTGAATTAGTGTGTTCACACAAAATTATACTCAAATGTTTTCTTCCAATCCACATTAGCATGAGGCAACCACAGTGAGGTTCCCACACACACCAGCTCCAGCCTGTTATTATACTCGGCTATCTATTGTAGAGGGACCCAGGTGATGTGGTGGGTTAAACCACTGAGCCTAGGGCTTGCTGATCAGAAGGTTGGCGGTTTGAATCCCTGTGACGGGGTGAGCTCCCGTTGCTTGGTCCCAGCTTCTGCCAACGTAGCAGTTCGAAAGCACGTCAAAAAGCAAGTAGATAAATAGGAACCGCTACAGCCGGAAGGTAAACGGCATTTCCATGTGCTGCTCTGGTTTGCCAGGAGCGGCTTTGTCATGCTGGCCACATGACCTGGAAGCTATACGCTGGCTCCCTCGGCCAATAATGCGAGATGAGCACGCAACCCCAGAGTCGGTCACAACTGGACCTTATGGTCAGGGGTCCCTTTACCTTTACCTTTATCTATTGTAGAGAACAGATGAGGAGTATGTGAAGACTAAAGACAAATGTACAAGCAGCCTGGATGATTTCAATTTACAAAGTAGTATTTACCCTCATTTCTCATCTCCTATCATTCTGCTCAATGTCCAACTTTAATGCACTGATTGTTTTTGCAAGAAAAGCATAAAAGCTGGCATTGACTGATTGTAGGAGGGTGAATCTACACCGATTAAAATTTCTAGTCTGGTTTAAGAAAAAAAAATGTAGAGGCAACAAGGCCAATGCAGAAAGGTTTAGCTATTAAATATGGCACAAGAGAGATCACAGGCATGAAACCAGGACACCCAAACATAAATAGAATTATTTTGACATAAATTTCTAGAACTATTGTTGTTCTTATTGTCTGCCAGCTCTTTCAGTACAAAAGGCTGTTGCAAAATGATTACAAAACAAATTTCTTATTAACGCATAAACATAATTACTGAAGCCAGTACACATTTAATTAGGACAATGAATTATTTGTAGGCTAAGAGTTTACTAATTGATTTAAAGAACAATCACAGAAGAGTAGTTAGAAGGAAACTTCTTTTTTAAATGTTTTTTATTTATTTCTCTTTTTAAAAACATCAACATACTACATACACATTTTCCTCCACAAAAAAGAAAGAAGAATTATACAAAGAAAAAACAAAATATGAAAGAAAAAACAAAAACGAAATAAAAGTGGCTTCCAATTATTCTCTATGTAAATGTATAACTCAACCTTGTTTTATCACACAATCTTTAAGCTTTATTTTGTTTTCTTCTCTTACATTTTGCATTAGGTTCAAATATATTCTGCCTATAAGATTTTGTTGCATCCTTATTCAATCAAATATTCTTCTAAAATCTTCCATTCCTTTTTTATTTTTTAGTTTTGTTTGTCCCCTAATTTCTCCTGTATATTTAGCAAGCTGTGAATATTCTTTCATTAAAATTTGTCAATCTGTTACGTTGGGTGCATATCGGTCTTTCCATTTTCTCGCAACCAAAACCTTCGCTGCTACTATACCATACCATAGCTTCCTAGTTTTCCCTTTTCTCACGAGGAAGCCTATTCAGCATAAGGGAATTTCCCTTTTAAAAAAGGGAGAACTTGACAGCTATGTACCATACATGAGTAATATTCTATTTGCATTTCTGATCTCTTCTGGAATTATTAGAATGAAACTTCTAACAGTAAAATTAGATGAGAACTGAATGAAGTAGTTAGACTTAGGTAAGGGTAGCATCACTGCTTTCTATTATTAGTAATTAATACTAATAGCTCAGTGTTGGGCCCCTTCTCCACATCCAGATCTTCAAGAAGTGTCAATGCAGTGTCAGCACTTCTACCTTCCAGAAACTCCTTTTGGGTTAGAAATAAGGATCCTTACATACCATCTTTCAGTTCTATGTGGTATTATTCAATACTAAGCTTTAAAAAGCACTGATAACAAGAGCTTATAATGGGAACACTCCAAGTCCCTTAACTGTAATATCATGAACAGGAAGGTGAAAGAAAGGAAAGCTTAAGTGATAACTAGCCTTAAGAATTCAGCTGCTGTCTGTAAGACCATGATAAAAATAAATGCTGCTTTCAAAGCAATAAATTATTAATTTAGGAATGACTGAACTGAATATGGGAAAGTAAAGCTGTCAAAAGAGGTAAACTTCATATTGCTGCATACAGGCAACCTTGAGTTCTTTAAAAACGAGACCCTCAGCCCTAGATAATGGATTTGCAAGTTCAGCTGAGGAACGCAGGGAGATCTCATACAGAATCAGACCATTTGTCCCTCCAGCTCAGTGTTGTTACACTGAATGGCAACATACAGGAGCCTTTCCTGGAGAAACTAGGGATTAGAAGTACTAGGGACTGGAACTAGAACTTCCTTCTCTACCTGGAGTATATATTGGGTGTGGGAATTCCCATTCCACCCCTCTTACCTTCAGGGAAAACACTCTATTTTTTTTCCCTGTCAGCTAACAGAAAACAACAGATGCCTGTATGATTTCTGGATCTGGCCAATCTATACTAATTAGAAGGAAAAAAGAGCATTTTAGTGAATCCAATTTGACCTAAGGACTATTATTGATTTAAATGTGTTTGGGGGATCTGGTTGCAAACAGCTGGCAAATCAAAAAGGGAAATAAAGAAATGCAATGGGTGAATTTTTATTTCCCCAAATTTAGAATAAGCTTCAAATGCAAATTTCAGCCGTAAAGCTACCAAAATAGAAACACGGGATAGTTGAGAAGACATTCACCATCTCCTTTGTAATTACATGTATTGTTTGTGCAGGTGCAATGACTGACAGCTTGGTTTATTCTAGTTATGCAACAAAAATTTCAGAATAGCCTCCAATATTTATGCAATTTTACTAAAAGCAGCACATTTGGCAAAGTTGGCAAAGTAATTTTGCTTTAGAAAAGTTTCATCTGTCGAGTGACTTCTGTCAACTCAAGTGAAATATCTGTATATTTCTACATGTCAAATGAACAAGCTATGTGTAGTTATATATGCTGCTCTCATCTTTCTATGCTAAACTATGCTTGTACTTCAAAGCCTTGAGGAGTTAGTTTTCTTTTCTACAATGAAGTCAAATCAAACTTTCACATTCTTGTGGTTGGATAATATATGTAGGAGGTATTGATGCTGAATTTAATTGGAATACAGGGCCAAGCAGAATAATCTGATCTTGTTTTTAAAGTTATACCACAGATTATTTGGGATGGATGGGAATATACTATATGAACAATTTTCATCTGATGGCATATAGCTTGCCAGCAGACTTAACCACGGAACATTCATTTAAATGTTAATATATCAAAGCTTCAGCAGAATATTTAAAATATAATCTGAGCAGCAAAACTGCAGAATCCATGCTGTAGAATCAGTGCTTTGAAATCTGATCTTTAAACATCTAGGTCTCATGGATGTTATACCATTAACACAGTTAACTCAAATGAGGGCTCCTCCAGCCTAATGCAAAAGCGGGCAGGGAGGCCCAATCCAGGAAGAGGAATTATGGAGGAATCATTTTGTTTCTAAGGTTATATATATAGCTGCATGGAATTGGCTAACAGTTTGCAAACTGGCTTTTTGGGTGGGAGTTGTGTAGATACCAGCAGGGTGACAGTTTAACTTGGTCAAACAGGGTTCTGCTAGTGAAGTTTCTGTCTTTTTATGCAGACACCAAGGGGCCAAAACTTGATGAGTTCTAATAATCAGTTCATGGACTATATGTCTCGCCCTATTGAATCATAGTTGTATGCCAATGATGGTGTAGAATTACCGGTATACCCAAACTGAAATGAGTGATTAAGGGGGGCTCTGCTAAAGAGAATAAAAGTCTTGGCTCATCCATAATTTCAAAGGTGTAATTGACGTCTGGGGGGCAAGTCAATCAAAAAATAAAGTTACTTTGGCGTTTATGTAAAAAAAGCTCAACAATTCTGGGGTCTTCCTAAAATATGGCAACCCTATCATTGGCTAATGCTGAGAAGAACCTGTGACTCTAGAGGGAATTTTACAGCCAATGCTCAGCAGCTTTATTAAGAACCTAAGAAAACAGAGATTGATACATTAGAGTAAAAACGCAATGAAAGTTCTGAGAAATTCCAGTGGAGGTTACCACAAAAGACCTGAGAAAAGCCTGAAAGCAAGAGGTTGTGGATTATGTATTCACATCAGTGACAAGAAGAGAAATGACCACTGGTTTCCACGGCCACAGCAGGCACTGTGACTCTCCAATGGTTTGACTTTACTCCCAAAGGCCCACTCTTCCATTGCCTCAAGACAGGTGGATGCCAAAAAATAAATCGATCAAACAAAAAGAAAACAGATCATAGCAAAGGTAAAATAACTATTGCATGAGGCATCGCTCCATCAATAACAACAACAACAAAAGTGGCAAATTTCCCTCAGGGAACATTGCTGAGCGCAAAGGATCAAAACTGCTCTAGCATTTCACCAATCCAAAGGCTCTATTTAGATTGGACCCCACAGCTGCAATTTGACTTCTTAGGAGCCATTCATTCAACTACTTATAGGGGTGCCAGACTCAATAGTGGACAGGACTTCTGTGCCTTTAATTGCCCTGCTCTCTTTTGAGTCTGGAAAGCTTAAAGAGAAACCAGCAGGCCCTTTGTTTAATTTCTAAGGAAAGGGTCTGCTGGTTTCTCTTTAAGGTTTCCAGACTCAAAAGAGAGCAGGACAATTAAAGGCACAGAAGTCCTGTCCACTATTGAGTCTGGCAACCCTAACTATTTGTGTGAATGTGGTCGGGTAGCGACTTCACCACTACATATTTCCCAGGCCTGCAACTGGCCTTATTGCCACCTTTTCTGGTTTAGTCTGAATCTATTTGGGTTTATTTTTGAAAAGTTTCAGCATTTGTTTTCAGTAAAGGGAATGGTCTCCTCCCACCTTACAAACTGAAAGTTGGATAATGGGAGGGGGGAAACGCTTTTCAACATGGTTAAGTATATTTTACTTTAATCTCAAACATGAAAGTATTTGTTTTGATGGCTTACATAATAAAGCAGTTGGAGATTGCTTTATATTTCTTTATGCAAGGCCCCTATAGTGTAAATTGCTGCAAGCAATGAGTCCTGTCCTTCTACAAAGAAGCAAATTAGTGTTTGTTACCAGGTTCCACAGTGGGCAAAGTAAGTCCCATAACCATTTACTTAATCAAAAAACAGCAGGTTCAGAAGTAGCCATGTAATTTAACATTTTCTTTTAATATGCACAGTTTGTTTGACCTTTCAAAGCTCCCGAGAGTCGCGGTTGAATACAATATGTATAGTTTTCATTCAAGATAATACATATAAATAGCTGCTTATTAACTTGCATAAAGAGGAGTATAAGGAAGATTATATGCATAACTTCTAATGATCTTATAAGCAATGAAGAAATAAAATAATAATAATAATAATAATAATAATAATAATAATAATAATAATAATAAATGTGTGCCTATAGGTAGCAACGGTGGGGGCAATCATCCCCCCACCCAAGGCAGTAAACCCTTTTAATCAAAGTAGAGGAAAACAGTCAACTACACAGCATGATTTTTTTTCCAAGATTCGCTCCCCCCCCCTTTTCATCAAGTTTCACATAGAGACTCCTTCTTAGGTTTATTGAACAAGAAGTAGGGAAAAATTATGGCCACCATATGGGAGGGGGCTATAGCCCTCTAAAAACTGGAGAATTTTACTAATTTCTGAGATTGTGCCTGTTCTGTGGAACAGTATTCTAAATACAGCAAGTGCCCGCTATCAACAATTGAAGAAAATCTTGTTCTGTCAAGCCTTCAAAGGTAGATGAATAGGTTTCTGCCATGTGTGTCCATTTTGTGTTGTTGTTGTTGTTGTTGTTGTTGTTTTAAAAACATTCTGACTTTAACTGTTTTTAATTGTATTTTGTACATCGCCTTGAGAATTATATACATATATATGGAAGGCAATACATTTATGATAATAATTTATGTATTACATCCATATCCCATTTTTTCCTTCAAAGGGAAAAGCACATACACACATCTCACTTTCCGTTCTACCCTGTGAGGTAAGTTAAATTGAGAGATTGTGACTGGGCCAAGAGAACCCAGTGAGCTTTATGACTGAGTGAAGATTCGAACTCATACAACACTAACCACTACACCACACTAGTTCTCATATTCCAAAAAATCTACAGTAATTGAAGGAAATAATATGCATATCATAAGGTACACATATATGTACTAAATCATATGAACATGTGAAAATTCTTTTTTGTGGGGGGGGGGGAGGTAACGTAATCCTGAAAATTCCAAATATTATGTAAAATGCCATTATTGGCTAATAATTAAAGCATACCAGGAAGGGTTTCACCCCAAACCTCTGATCACATATTGACGAACCATTCAGTAGAACTAATCAGGAACCAACTTTCCCAAATGTAAAACATGGGGATAATTAGTGCCACCTTGAGTACAATGTGGAAATAAATGCCTGTGACCTTCATAGTTGTGACATGGACACTGAGCATGCAAACCAACGTTTGCAGTGACCATTGAAGTTGAAGTTAGACCTTTAAGAACTACTTCATATGCAGCAATTAACAGGTGGTAATATTTATTTTTTTCAGGGAGATGCCAGGATTAAATCTGGATGGAAATCTGTAGACCTCCTCAGGGATTCGCTGATTTGTTGATGTGTATTGGTGGCTGAGAGTCCCATGGACTGCAAGAAGATCAAACCTATCCATTCTGAAGGAAATCAGCCCTGAGTGCTCACTAGAAGGACAGATCCTGAAGCTGAGGCTCCAATACTTTGGCTACCTCATGACAAGACTCCTTGGAAAACACCCTGATGTTGGGAAAGATTGAGGGTACAAGGAGAAGGAGACAACAGAGAATGAGGTGGTTGGACAGTGTTATCAAAGCTACCAACATGAGTCTGACCAAACTATGGGAGGCAGTGGAAGACAGGAGTGCCTGGCATGCTCTGGTCCATGAGGTCACGAAGAGTTGGACACGACTAAACAACAACAACAACAACAACAACAACAACAACAACATTGGTGGCTGTACAGGACTTTAAGAATTCTGTCCCTGTATATAACCCTTTCATTTTAGGTTAACCACTCAGTCACTCTGATAAAACAAAACAAAGCCCAGTGTTACAGGTGATATGACAGGACTTGGCTACCAATTATTGCTAGAGGAGAACAAAATTAGGATCAAAGTTATGTTTATGATTCATTCTAGACTTTTCAGATGTGGATCATAGCAAAACACCCAGGATATTAAACTTTATCCATGTCCTTAATGAAAACAATAATACTTTAATATGGATTGACAGCAGGATACATTCTCATTATTTACTAACCACATTCATCCATTTAATAGAAATGTCTCTGAATTTGCATGCTGTGAGGGACAGGGGATATCGCGAAGTCCCTCCCCTCCTGAGTTCAAGCCCATCACCGACCACAGGGGGAAGCAGAGGGAGCTCCGATTCCAGTGGGGAAGCAGGAAGTCGGGTCCGAGGCTCAGGCAAGGTAGCGGAGCCAGGGTCCCAGGTGGGACAGGAAGGGGGAAGTAAGGGGGGGAGACCCATCCCCCCAACTCCAGAATTACGCCGGAAGAGGAGGGGAAAGAGGATGGGGCTTCCAAGACTTTTGTGCTGGGGAAAGACGCGCCAAAAGTCACTTGGAGGTTCTGAAACCGACTGACCACATCACTCCGTGTAAATAGCATGACTTCAGCACTGTAAATACGCAGCACCAATAAAAGAATAAGAATGCAGAGCTGCGTAGCGTCGTTACTCTGAAGTAGTCCACTCCGGCCACTGTGACAGCAACCTCCAAGTCTTTTGTTGGGCTACTTTGGAGTTGCCGGGATGAGCGTGTCAGAGGCGGAGAGATGGCGGCAGATCGCGGAGCAAGCCCAGCAAGAACTGCAGCAGCTGTCGCTGCAGGCGCAGGGGGAATTGAAGGCAGCTAAAGAAGAGACTAAGAAGGTCCAGGACGACCGGCTACAACTGGCGGAACAGGTGAGAGCACTACAGGAAAGAGAGCAGGAATTAAGGGCGGTGGCGGTAGACCTCCAAAACAAGCTGGATGCAGAGAAAAACAAGGCGGGAGGGGCACCCCAAGTCCAAGTGCTGCCAGGAAGGAGAGCCGGGACCCTAGTGAACAAGTTCAATGGAGACCCGAAGGAATATCAGGGCTTTGAGACTGAGATGGTGTATGCTCTTGAGCTACACCACGCTGAGTTCCCTGATGATGAGCACAGAGTAGCGTTTATTGTGGAGCACCTTACCGGGGCAGCCAGGGAATGGCTAAGACCGTTAATCGCAACAAAGAATCCTTGCATGAAGGATGTCAAACTATTTCTAGAAGGTTTGAGAACGATGTATTCGTCCGATAGTCATATGGACCAGACTAAGGAGGAACTTCATAATTTACGCCAAGGAAATATGACAGTTCGCGCGTACTGGGCGAAATTCACCATGCTGGTGCACAGATTGGGGTGGGAATTAGGGTCACCCCCAATGCAAGCGGCGTTCTACTTGGGGTTGCATGAGGACGTGAAGGATGAGCTCTCGAGAGGTCCAAAGCCCAGTGATATGGATCAGCTGAGCAAAGCGGCTCTGGCGGTGGGGGTGAGACAGGAATCCCGGTGGAGCGACAAACAAGCAACGCGCACAAAGCGGGCTTGGTTCCCACGGTCGCAGGAGAAACCACTCCCCCAACAACCCTTTCAAGCCACGCCTGGGGCCAGCCAGGACCAGGAACCCATGCAGATTGATAGCGCGCGCGCGCGGGCTTTTCAAACCCCAGCGGCGCCAAGACGCAAGGAGGGAAAGGGCGGGAATTGCTTTCTCTGCAACTCCCCCCAGCATCTCGTCAGAGACTGCCCACATCGCAGGGAGTGGCAAGGAAGGGCGGGAACGGTGGTGCCCTCCCCCACTGACGCAGCACCACAGCAGGGAAACGGGAAAGCCTGGCTGCAGGAGACAAGGGGCAGCAGCCAGGCACAGTCAGCAGAGAACAGCCCCAGCCCGCCCACCCGCACAGAGAGGAGCAGAGCCAGCCCACCCCTCCCAGAGCAGGAGTGGTTCTAGAAGTCACGCTAACGCTCCCAAATGGCTATCCCCTGACAGTCCTTGCCTTAATTGACAGTGGTGCCTCAGCGAACTTCTTCTCGAGAAACTTTGCAGAAGAGCACCAGATCCAGCTTCTGCAGCTGGATTTTCCCCTTCACGTGGCAACCATTGACGGCAGAGAGCTGCTGGGAGGGGCCATCACTCATCAAACCCCCCCCCCCATGAGAATGACGGTGGGAAGGCACTCAGAGACACTGGCATTCAACGTCACCACCATCTCAGACCCCCCCATCGTCTTGGGCATGAGCTGGCTGGCGCGCCACGACCCCTCCATCAGTTGGCACCAGAGATGCATCACTTTTGGATCGGACTTTTGCCTGGAACATTGCATGCAGCACCAACCAGGGGAGGGGCCTCCGATAGCCACGGTGGCCACCATGCACGTCAAAGGGGGTGAGGCGATACCCAAGCCGTACTGGGACCTGCAGGAGGTCTTCAGCGAAGCGGAGTCCGACCACCTACCCCCACACAGGCCTTTTGACTGCCAGATCAACCTGGTGCCCGGGGCAACTATACCCCCAGCCAAGCTGTACGCCATGTCAGACCAGGAACTGGAGGATCTGCGCGCTTTCATCGACAAGAACCTCAAGCGGGGGTTCATCAGAGAAAGCAAGGCAGCAGGGGGCAGCCCGGTCTTCTGGGTGGACAAGAAAGACACGCAACAGCGCCGCCTGGTGGTGGATTTTAGACGGCTGAATTCGGTGACGGAGCCAGTGGCTTTCCCCATGCCCAGAGTGGATGATCTCCTGACAGCAGCACGCAGGGGCAAGATCTTCACCAAGCTCGACCTGAGGGGGGCGTACAACTTGATCAGGATCCGGGAAGGCGATGAGTGGAAGACCACGATGTTCACGCCTCTGGGCTCTTTTGAATATCTGGTGATGCCCTTCGGGTTGCAAGGGGGCTCAGCATGCTTCCAGGCCTTCATGCACCACGTCCTGGGGTCCCTACTCTTCAAGAACTGCTTGGTCTTCCTAGATGACATCCTTATCTATTCCGATGACCCAGTGCAGCATGTGAAAGATGTCAGGGAAGTGTTGCAGCGCCTGAAGGAGAACCACCTGTATGTGAAGCTGGAGAAGTGCAAGTTTCACACCAAGGAGGTGGACTTCCTGGGCTACAAGCTGTCAGACAAGGGGCTGGCGATGGACAAGGACAAGGTGCAGGCCATCCTGGACTGGCACAGCCCCAGGACGCGCAAAGATGCCCAACGCCTACTAGGCTTCGCCAACTTCTACAGGAAGTTCATCAAGAACTTCTCTCGCGTTACGGCTCCCATCACTGACTGCCTGAGAGGCAAGCAGAAGTTCAGGTGGACACCAGAGGCGCAAGCAGCGTTCGAAAGCCTCAAGAGGGTGTTCGCCTCGGACCAGAACCTGTTCCACGTGGTCCAGGACGCGCCCCTACGCATTGAGACAGATGCTTCTGATAAGGCTGTGGGCGCCATTTTGTTGCAACTGGACGCCAACAGGGAGTGGAGACCCTGTGCCTTCTTCTCCAGGAAGTTGACACAGCCCGAGCGCAACTACACGGTGTTTGACAAAGAACTTCTTGCGATCCACGCTGCGTTCAAACATTGGAGACACTTCCTGGTGGGCGCCAAGCACCCCATCCAGGTGTGCACAGACCACAAGAACCTGGAGTTCTGGAGAACGGCCAGGGTGCTCAACCAGCGGCAGATACGGTGGGCAGAGTTCTTCTCGAACTTCAACTTCTCCATACACTACATCCCGGGGGAGCAGAATGTCAGGGCGGATGCCCTCTCCCGCAAGCCAGAGTACATGGAGGAGGAGGCGCCACCAGCACCAAGGCACATTTTCCCCCCGTCAGCATGGTCCTGCGGAGCAGCAGTGGTGAGCGAGGCAGAACTCACAGCACTGACGGCAGCGGATGAATTTGCCAACCGCATCTTCAGAGAACTGAGAGGGGGGAGGGAGCAGGCAAAGGACTTTGCAGAACGCAGGGGGCTGCTTTTCTACAAGGGTGCACTGTACCTGCCCACCACCCAGCTTAGACGTACGGTCCTCAAGCAGATGCACGACAACCCAACGGCGGGTCATTTTGGAAGGGACAAAACCGCTCACCTAGTCATGAGACACTTCTGGTGGCCAGGGGTGAGGGAAGATGTTCGAGACTATGTACGGGGCTGTGACACCTGCCAGCGGGCAAAGGTGGTCAGAGCAGCGCCAGCAGGATTGCTGGAGCCCTTAGCCACACCACACAGGCCGTGGGAAGTGGTGTCCATGGACTTCATCACAGATCTGCCTTCTTCCAGGGGCAAGACCGCAGTGTTGGTGGTGGTGGACCTCATGTCCAAAATGTGCCACTTTATACCGTGTGCCAGGGCGGTCTCTGCAGAAGAGACAGCCAAACTGTTTGTTGATCACGTATTCAGACTGCATGGATTACCTTTAAGGGTTATTTCGGATCGTGGCCGCCAATTTGTTTCCAGGTTCTGGCGGCGGCTCATGAACCTCCTGCAGGTGGAGGTCAGCTTGTCGACGGCTAGACACCCGCAGACCAATGGACAGGCGGAGAGGGTCAACGCCATTCTGCAGCAGTACCTGAGATGCTACGTCAGCCAGCGGCAAACGGACTGGGTGGATCGCCTGCCACTGGCAGAATTTGCCTACAACAATGCAGTGCACGTCTCCACAGGGGTGTCGCCCTTTAAGGCCAATTACGGGCGCGACCTCAGATCTTTCCCAGAGAGGGAGGGGGAGGAGGAGGAGGAGGGCCCACAGGCTGAGGATTGGGCAGAGGAACTGGAGACGGTGCACCAGCAGCTCAGAGAACACTTGGAGAGGGCCAAGGAAGCGTACAAAAAGGGGGCGGATCGCCACAGGCGACTAGGGGAGGTCATCAGGGTGGGGGACAAAGTTTGGTTGTCCTCGGAGGGCCTTCCCACCAGAGGGAGGTGCAAAAAGCTGGCACCCAGACGGCTGGGCCCCTTCACGGTCACGCAACAGGTCAACCCGGTGGCATACAGGCTGGCACTGCCAGAGGATATGAGGGTGCATCCAGTGTTTCATAGATCGCTGCTGTCGCCGTACAGGGAAAGCAGCAGGCTCCGAGACAGCGAACAAACCCCCGAGGGAGGGGGGGAGAGGGGAGGCAGGGAGCAACTCAATGAGGCCACGGCCATCCTTGATTCACGGAGAGGGGTGGGGGGCCTGGAGTACCTCATGGCATGGGAGGATGCTCCACCGTCCCAGAATGAATGGGTCCCAGCCACTCAGATACAGGAGGAATTCTTGGTGGAAGAATTTCACGCCCTCTATCCCCACAGACCCAAGCCCTGGCACATGGAAAGGGAGGGGGAGGAGGAGGAGGCAAGGGAGAGCAGCTCACCATGGCGCTGGGAAGCGGAGTTTGAGGATTCGGGAGACGAGATATGGGTGTCACCGAGATCCACACAGTCAGAGGCAGAAGCAGATTGGCAGCACATTTTTACCCCCACCAGCTCGGACGCCACGGAATTTTTGGGATTCCAGTCCTCCCAGGCGGAAGGGGGAGCCTCGCAGGACTGGGCGGAGGTGTTCACACCAACGGGCTCGGAAAGCACTGAGTTCTTAGGCTTCCAGTCGTCACCGACACCTGGGGGGGACCTGGGGAGGGGAGAAGGGGAGCTTGGAAGGGGGGTGGATGTGAGGGACAGGGGATATCGCGAAGTCCCTCCCCTCCTGAGTTCAAGCCCATCACCGACCACAGGGGGAAGCAGAGGGAGCTCCGATTCCAGTGGGGAAGCAGGAAGTCGGGTCCGAGGCTCAGGCAAGGTAGCGGAGCCAGGGTCCCAGGTGGGACAGGAAGGGGGAAGTAAGGGGGGGAGACCCATCCCCCCAACTCCAGAATTACGCCGGAAGAGGAGGGGAAAGAGGATGGGGCTTCCAAGACTTTTGTGCTGGGGAAAGACGCGCCAAAAGTCACTTGGAGGTTCTGAAACCGACTGACCACATCACTCCGTGTAAATAGCATGACTTCAGCACTGTAAATACGCAGCACCAATAAAAGAATAAGAATGCAGAGCTGCGTAGCGTCGTTACTCTGAAGTAGTCCACTCCGGCCACTGTGACACATGCATTGCATAGTTATTCTCCCCCACCCGCAAAGGCTAGCTTATCTGAATTGTATCCCATGCTGTCCCAATACACACTCTCCCTTTTTAAAGCCTTAAGCAGATTTAAAAATAAATTGCAAAGAGCTGTAATCTAGAGATTTTATAAAGCTTCATTTTGGGGGGCATGAAGATATGATTGAATAGGAGCATTGTTGTTATGAAAATGGATTAAATAGGTCTCAGTGTTTCTCTAATTATTACCTGTAAAAATTGCAAAATTATTGTATTGAAACAACAGGTAGTGTCACTTTGCACTGGTAGCAGTGTAGAGGTCTCCTTAAACTAAATGAATGATATGATTTTGGTCGGAGGAGAGATGGGCATCTGAAAGATGCCTTATGAATATATAGAGAGTGAAAAGGGACGCTTAAGTGCTTGCTGCTCTTTCTGTGGAGACCACCTCTCACCAGGGCTGTAGCATGGGGGCATGGGGGCCGTGGCCCTGGGTGCAGATTTCTGAGGGTACGTGAGGGGGTGCAACCAGGCACCCCCAGGACAGGCTCCCTCATCAAGAATGGAGCTGCAGGGAAGCAAGCCAAGCTGTGCCCTAGCTGGGCCTTCATGGCTAAGATGGCACCGCCTTCTTTTTGTGGCCATTGAAGACCTTAGCCCTAGTGCCAACAACCCGAACTACGCTGCTGCCTCTCACCACTTTGGTTACACAACCATTATTTTTTATACTGACCCATAACCTGTTCAGTCATTTGCCTGATCATACAAGCAGTTAAACTGGGGAAGGGGTGTGCACACAAGACTCCACCCCCCCCCCCGGTCATTTTGCTAGGTGTAGTGGCTGTTCTTGATATCTTCATGTGAAGATCTGAAGATATTTTTAAAGTCTCTTTGACTAATTGCACTTTCCTCATGATTGGAAACTCCATTAAGCCAGGTTTCCCACTTGAGGAGCGGTTTCTAAGCTTATTCAATACAATGCACTTTAAAATTATCTTCAGTCATTCGTGCTAATTGCGTGAAGACATCTGGTGCACCTGGTTTTGCGGTCAGACTTATGTATGCACTTCTGCCCCATCCCTGGTTTTGCAAGCGCCTGAACACTGCTTCCCTCGAAAGTTTCTTGAACTGACTCATCCCTTTATGATGTGCAAGAGTGGGCATATTCCTATTTCCTTCTACCATGCATTTAAAGTTATCTATGGCCTGGGCCATCTGTTAGGAAGTCAGTCAGTTGTTTATGAGGATCACAAAATTTCCCACTTCATAAAAAGTGTGAGAAAAACTGCAAGCTTGGTGGAGAGGAAGGTATACGGGTCTTTTAATTCCCAATACTGAAAAACAATTTGTAAGCTAGGCACATAACTAAACCAGGACTGAGTCTTGACCACCTCTCACCTCACCTTTTTATGCGGAAATATTTGTTTTTCCTTTGGCATGTTCGTAATACTGGCTGCACTGAGAAACATATAATGTTGCTTTAAATCAGCTTGGGAAGAAATAATTGAATGAGGTGTGTTTAAGCAGAGGTCCATGTTTCTTGTGAACTTTGTAGGGCATACAATTTTTTTTAATTGGGAATAAATTTCAGACTTTCAGTCTATAGTCCTTTGGTATTAAGTGTGCCTATGGTGGAATAGTATGTGTATGTATGTTTAAAAAAGAGACATGGTGATTTATTTTAAAAGATTAAATGTGTCAAAGTAGCACCTACTGCTACTTGCAGTTAAGAAAGTAGAGAACAGATAAGTACAGTGTAGCAGTTATTCAATAAATTCTTGTAATACTGGAAGAAAGAAATATGAGAGGGTCTGACTTAGTTCATATAGCTGTTTGTATTTATACTATACTGTATATATGTAGAAGGAAGCAGAAATGTGCCTGTTTTTATACCTTTTTTTAAAAAAAAAAAATTATATCCCACATTTTTTCCAAGCTGATGTACATCTGGTTAGCAGGCAGTAGGGATGGAGAAGAAATTCAACCCTGTTCTCTTTTACAGGTGAACCCAGCTAACTCACATTTCCTGAAAATACCTAAAAACTGAAAACACAGCCACCCTTCAAAATTCTCTAAATTTTGCATTGCTGTTCTCCATTCAAACGATGTGTAAATATACCCATACTGGGGTTAAGTGAGCATAAAAATGCATATATTAGTAAATACAAAATTTGCTCTGCAAATTGCATTTGTTAGGCAAAATTTCATACAGGCATGTGTCTATTAGGATAAATTGGCTGATGAGTTTTCACCAAGACTTAAAATAAATAAAATGCAAAATATTTAGTAACAATAAATAACAAATTTTACCATCATATTTAGGAGGCATTGGAACCATCTATGTGCATCATGTTTATATGAGCGCAATCATTGTCCATGCATCATATTTTCTTGGGATAATTCACAACTACAGGCACTTTCTGATTCAGGCCCCCAGAGCTATGTTTACAGATCATTGCACAAAAAGACATGTTTTGAAGCAGATGGTTTCTGCTCCTTCGCTGAAAGAAAAGATCATCCACATTGGGAGTTGCAGGGGAAAACCTTTAGCATTTTTCATTGCTTTCTGTTTTTTTGCTGTCCCTGCAGTTTTAAATCTGTGCAAATACTGTCATGGTATAGTTTATTTCTGGTCTCACTGACAATTTTCCTTGGCTTCAATTATCTTGATATGGCCAGCTATCCTATGGCTATTAAAAGAGAGTGGGAGATTAATACTTTAACAAAACCTTGGATTTATTTCTTAAGAAATATAAAAGTTCAAACTTATTATTGAGTTTAAAACAGGAAAAATAATCATTTGAAGCTGTGTATTTTGTTTTTTAAACAGATGTAGAATGATATACATTAGTGCTGACACCAAACTGAATAACTGGGGAACTTGTAATAATATACTCAAGAGATCACCTCCCCCAAGCCAATTATGACCTGAGACTTGCTTCAAATGGGCTCACCCCAGTCCTTGTGCCTTCCCCACTGCTAGTCTCCTTTATTCAAAGGGTGTGATGGCATGGCGTACTAACCGCAGAGGCCTCAGTTTTGAGGTCCATTCTTACATGCAGATCATCTATTGCTGCAACGGAGTGTGAGAAATGTAGTTAACAATGGATTGAGCCAGAATGCACCGGGGACTCAATTAATGAGGTTCGCTTAGGGTGATGGTTGGTCCCTCTCAGCATCTTGAAATGTGAGGTCTCCATTATTCTCCAAGCCCTCAGCACCTTACTGTCATTTGACCTTCACAAGCTACATTATGGTGGTGAAAACTGGGAAAGAGCTCCTACAACATAATGCCTTTTTAAACAATAATTCTCTGAGAATGATTTAAAAAAAACACCCTGAGCTAATGTTGAAGTGAGTCAGGAGGCACTCACCCATAATGCTGATCAGACATTGGTGTGAGAGACCGCCATACTGTACTCTCACTCATTTTAATGGTACTTCAGCATAAGGAGCTCCTTGCGGATGGTGCTTCTAATAGCCATTTCTATGTGGAGACTTTTACCTATCTTTGGGTCATGGTGCCCATCACCTGTAAGGTGCTCTGTTATTTGCTCTCTCCTAACTCATATTTCCACTTTATTTGTAAAACAGCACTTAGATGTTCCTCAAAAATCTGGACTAGATCTTGCATAATGAAAACTTGCTCCCAAGAGCTAGAGGGTTGCCAAATATTTTGAGATGCTTTTATCCATTTAGATCTGCTTTTGCCAAAGCTTCCTGAGGGTAAGGATAACATGCTTGGGAAAGTATAAGCTACCACCCCAGGGTTTCTGGGTTCTGGCCCATCTCGATTATTTAAATCTTGCCAGCAAAAATTGGCATGTTTCTGGAGGATTTTGTGAATGCTTCCTAACAGTCCATGATTTGGAGATGATCCTGTAAATTATAGGCTTCATTCTCATGTCATCCATTCATAGGTAAGGGAATTGCAAACCATGAGGCAGATTTTGTTAATTCATTTCAGCTGGACTTACATTTGGAAAGCAAATCTGCCTTTTTAGCCCTGGTGGCAATCTTGATCAAGCACTTGACAGCTGAACTGTGGAGCAGCTTTTATTGATGAATTTGTTATCAGCAACTTTGTTCATATTGACCTTCAGTTGTATTCAGCTGACATGCCTACCAGATTGGTGGAAGCTTTTGGTCTTCCTACAGGGTGCTATTCCTTTCTTTCTGGATATTCTTGGAAGGTGGGGTTAAGTGACTACTCTTCTTAAGGTTCATCTTGTGGAGTATTACAAAGCTCCATCTTGCTGCAAATATTGCTTTACATCTATATGAGGCTGATCAGAATGATTGCCCTAGTACTGCCCCAGATCCAACCCATTGGTGTTTGAGAGCTCTACTACAGAAGCATTTGATGCATTCACTGAGCAATAAGCAATGGGCATGCATTTAGGAACCCGGCCACATTAATGAAGTAGTAAGAAATATCACCAGCTCCTTTCCCTTTTTGAGTGGAGAGCAGCTTCCCCGCCCCTTCATATTCTCACCAAGTGTATTTCACAGCAGAAGAGTAATTAACCACTCTCACTTGTTTGTTGATTTCTGGGAATATTTGCATAAGCTTTAGAAAATAACTATATTCAACAAGCTGCAAATCTTGTACTTTCAAAACAATTGCTGCAATGAGCAAAATGTGTACACTGAGATAGGGGTCAAGATAATTCTATGTGCCAATTAGCCAGCAGGGCATGACGATGTATAATTTGAAGCAATTTAACCATATGCTGGATTGCGTTATTTTTACCATCTTATGTTGTAAGAAGTTGGAGAAAAAATAACACAGCATGTATTTCATAGAAGAAATCAGTGAGTGAACTCATTCAGTAACATAATGTGATGAAAGGTACCTAAGAGACCGACCTTCAGCTGCTATCATATTTTTGTTTAATTTTATTCAGTGCATGCACACGTACACATGCAGACACACACACACACACACGGTTCATTGCTGACATACTCACTGAAGTTATTTATTTGTTTATGGTTGTATCACATCGTCTATCAGCTACAATATTAACAATTAAAACCAATTTAACAAATCTAATCACTCCTTCCCTCTCTATAGGATATCTATACAGTGGTACCTCGACTTAAGAATGACTTGACAACCAAATTTTTCGACTTACGAATGGGCCAAATGGCCGCACACTTACAAATTTCTCAACATCCAAATGGAAACCGCGGTGGTTTTAGATAGGGTTGCTTCGACTTACGAATTTTTCCATTTCCAATGCATTCCTATGGGAAATCGCGTATCCAATGGCGCTTTTCGACTTGCGAATTTTTCGACCTATGAAGGTGCCTTCAGAACGGATTAAATTCATAAGTCGAGGCACCACTGTACTTGATAACTTCATTCTCTGTATAATGATCTCAACCGTTTTCCCCATCTGCAACTATGTTCTTCCATAAGTGCCTGAAGAAGGAGGGGAGGGAGTCTGTGGCCTTTCAGATGTGGTTGGGCTTCAACTTCCGTCACCCATCACCATTTGCAGTGCTGCCTGGGTGGGGCTCATGAGGTTTGGAGTCTTATGGATAATTTAACCACATGACATCAACTTGAGACTGTAATACTATCTGGGTCCAGAAATTCTCCTAGATTATCAGTCTTTTAGGGCAACACCCTACAACAAGGTTCCCCTCCAAGTGTTTTGGACTACAAGTCCCATCATCACTGCCCATTGGCCATGCTGCTGGGACTGCTCTGAAATTTCTCGAGGGCACAAAGTTGATTGATTCAGGGCTATGTAGATCTTATCATTCACAAGACAACCCTATGTTTCATTTTGATGGAATACAGGTACATCTCACTGGTCTTATCCTTAACTGAGTAACTCAAAGCAGATCCATTTGTGCAGTATATCTTCAGGGCATCCCTGATTCCATCATATATGCTATTTTAGTATAGGCCTACACAATTTATACCACTTTATATATTCCTGGAGGGGACGCGGGTAGCGCTGTGGTCTAAACCACAGAGCCTAGGGCTTGCTGATCAGAAGGTTGGCGGTTTAAATCCCCGTGACAGGGTGAGCTCCCATTGCATGGTCCCGGCTCCTGCCAACCTAGGAGTTTGAAAGCACGTCAAAGTGCAATTAGATAAATAGGTACCACTCCAGCGGGAAGGTAAACAACGTTTTCATGTACTGCTCTGGTTCGCCAGAAGCAGCTTAGTCATGCTGGCCCCATGACCCAGAAGCTGTATGCCGGCTCTCTTGACCAGTAAAGCGAGATGAGTGCCGCAAACCCCAGAGTAGTCTGCGACTGGACCTAATGGTCAGTCAGGGGTCCCTTTACCTTTTTATGCATTCCTGGGAAACAGTAAATTAAGATGTAATAGCAGGTTGCTTTTATTCTAGATGAACTTAGTATTGTTTGATCATAAATCATTAATGGAAACAAGAAGTCCCGATTGCTGTAAAAATAATAATAATAATAATAATAATAATAATAATAATAATAATAATAAGGCTCTGGTGTGTGTGTGTGTGTGTGTGTGTGTGTGTGTGTGTGTCTGTCTGTGTGTGTGTGTGAAAACAACTTGACTAACCTTATGCATGTTTATTGGCAGGTGAAATGAATCAATCCAACTTGATATTAGTCAAATGGAACTGAAAGATAATTTGAGAGCTAGCACATCAACAATGTTCTCAATGGCATCATACCATTGACATACAGTGTTGAATATCTCAGTGTATTGTCTGCCTTAATAATTGTGAGCCCTTTGGCAAAGACCTCTGGAGCTGTCCAATGTCACATGACAGAACTGGCAACTGGCTCTAATCCGCATGGCATTGTGCACTGACAGATGGGTGTTCTGTGCTACTGGACAATCTCTTTATCTCGCCTCCCAACTCAGCTGGCATTTTTGTGCATACTTGGCAAGTTTTATGTTACTCCATCGGTTGGAAGACACCTGACACAATATTTTGCTTCTCCACACTAGGTAAAAAATAATGCCGCCGTAAAGGACCGTTGTGTATTTAAAGGGCAAAGCACATAGAGTGCCATAGGACCATGGACCACTGACTCCTTCAATCATTTGCATCAACTTGGCAGTTAGTCTGAGCCCATGACACATTGACCCTAGATCATAGTGTGGAAGGGGCCACTCCATTCTAGTGAGAACACACAGGCTTTCCCTCAAAGAATCTGTGGCACTGTAATTTACCCAGCACAGAGTTATACTCTTCACCAAGCCTTATAAGGGAATGTGACCAACTTGATACTTACTTTGTTAAGGATTTATTTTAGTAACAGAGGCAATAATTGTTTGCTGATTTGAAATTGAAAAGATAAAGCAGAGAAGGAAGAAGGAAATTGTTGTTGTTGTTATTATTATTATTATTATTATTATTATTATTATTATTATTATTATTATTATGGTTTATATAGCACCCTTAATCATAAGATCTCCCTGTAGGCTTGGGCAAAATGGTTGATGAGTCTCCAGAGATCTTCCCAATTTATGTGAAAAAGCTATGATAAGTTGACATATTCACTGTGTTTGTCAAAGGTAAAGATGGCTTTTCAGTGCCCAGAACCACACAGGATTAATTCTAAAAAAAGAGCGATTTTAGATACAGTGGTACCTTGGTTCTCAAACATCTCCATTGTAAAACATTCCAGAACCCAAACGCTGAAAACCTGGAAATAAATGCTTCCGTTTTCGAACACGCCTCGGAAGTTGAACGGCTTCTGCTGCGTGTTTTTCAATTATTTAAAATTGCATTTGCAGCCAACCTTTTGTGCCTCAGCTTTTGAACGTTTTGGAACTCGGACGGTCTTCCAGAACGGATTACGTTTGAGAACTGAGGTACCAGTGTATTTCACTTTTAGTTCAAAGGTCTTGGTAGTAACGTCTAGCCTTGCCATGAAACTACAGCATCTGCCAAATGACCTGCTATGCTGTTGCCGTCTCACTGCTGACTGATTAGTATCACCTGTGAATAGCCAGACTTTTACAGTATAGTTCAGGATTCCTGCCAAGATTGTAACTCAAATTATACCGACAACACTTTTATGTTGGCACCTAAAAACAAAACAAAAAACAAAACAAAAAAAAATAGAGACTCCTTGCAGGGAAAAAATGATTTCTTCTCCATTTTCAATTAGAGAAAACTAGTTTAACAGCAAATACGGAGGACTTAGCTATACAACTGCAAGTAAAACATTAAAATGTGTTTTAAATGCAATATAAAATGTGACACTAGATGGCCAGGGTGAGCCTCATGGAAAATTCAATGAATTATTAAAAATGCTTTTTTTAAAAAAAGCATTTTCAAAACGGTTTTTTATATGTATATAGATTCCACTTAAATATGATATGGCATATTGGAACCTAAACCCACACATGCAACACATACCTAACTTGCCTAATGCAAACTTCTGTTTTTTTAAAACTAACTTCAGTGCATACAAACATTGCATTTTATGCATATTTAATATATATTTAACAGAGTAGAGCCAGTTTCTCCAGGACTTAAGATGGAGTGTGTCAGAGGTTGGAGAGGAGTCAAAAAAGGAAGGCATGGAGAGGCTTAGGAAAGAGGTTGAAATAGCAAAAGAAAGAGATGGGCCTTGTAATATGGAATAGAAGAAGATTATGGAGGCCAATGCAAGTTGAGTACAGGTCAAAAGCAGAGTGTGGAGACAGAACTGAAACTTGGCTGGGACTTGCAGGTGAAACAAGGCACAACAGAGTTATGAGAGATATGAGTTTATATGGGATAGGAAATAAGAAGCCTACTTACCTTCAAACCATTTGAAATATTCCAGGCCCAAATAAATATTTGCTGGAATTTCTGTAATACCTGGGTCTACTTGTCTGGAAAGGAGGTTAGAATGAAACCCTGCAATGTAGCAGTATCTCTAGCTAGCTCTAAGACAAGAGATGTCAGGCTGCCAGAATAGCCCTGCTGACCTTTGCCTGATCCTATAAATCAGAAGCTGGCATGAGACCTGAAAGCAATTAACTTTCATTGCTTAACACCCAGAGAGACAGGACAAAAACATGATTCAGACGAGTGAGTTGCAGAAGATGGGTCTCTGGCCCTTCCTCTCCTCATTTAAGATTCCCTGACAGTAAGAGCTGTTCAGCAGTGGAATTTGCTACCAAGGAGTGTGGTGGAGTCTCCTTCTTTGGAGGTCTTTAAGCAGAGGCTTGACAGGCATATGTCAGGAGTGCTTTGATGGTGTTTCCTGCTCGGCAGGCGGTTGGACTGGATGGCCCTTGTGGTCTCTTCCAACTCTATGATTCTATGATTCTATGACAACAGTCTTCCGGATGACTCGTTGTTGTTGTTGTTGTTGTTTAGTCGTTTAGTTGTGTCCGACTCTTCATGACCCCATGACTCAGCCCCCCCTTAATTGCTTTGCTCTTTTTTTTCTGCCCTCTGTTCTTGAGCTGAGAAAGGGGGAGGGGAAGGGCCTGGAACAGGACTGCCTTATAGAGCAGGAGACACAACCCCTACTCTTTCCCTATCATAGTCTGTGCCCACATTGAGCCTCTCCCCTTCACTCCCACTCTCTGGCTCCAATGCTTCCCTGCTGGTTCCCTCTACTGATGGTTCCTCCCTGTCCCACCAGTCTGAATCAGGTTCGAAGTCTTGTTCCCCAATTTCACCCTCTGGCACCTCCTCGGCAACTGGCTGCCACTCCTCCTCCTTGCCCAGCCAGTCCCTGACAAGAGTACAAAATCTTTTAAGTAGAACTGCACTTGGGAATATTTGTTTTTCCAGCTCAAGCTGAAAATCAGTCCACCTGCCTTGGGTAAGAATCTAGCCAAATTATGCATGGGCAGTGCTGTGTTAAAATGTTGAAAAGAATAATGTTAAAATGCTAGAGCATCCCTAATTTATTGGTTCAGCTTCAAAATAAATACTGGATAATTTAGGACTCCAAAATCCAGGGAGATATTTAGATGAAGAGATGTTTGGAAACATCAAGAAAGCCCATGCATTGCTAGGTCAAAAAGATACATATCCATGATGTAAAGGGTCTTGCACTTTGCAGAAGACATGAACAAAATTTAATTGTGCTACATTGGACTTCTTGTCTCTACACCTCCAAATGGAGTCATAGTTGGAAAAGTCAGTCAACCCCATAATGAGACAGCAGCAGAATAGCAAGTCACTTGGATAAACTGCTGGCTCCAGTGAAGTCTGTGGCAAACCTCCCATTGGCTCAAGAGGCTTCAGTGTGCTTGACAGCTCTGTTTCCTGATTATTGTATGGATGAGGAGCTCTCATAGTACCGCTGCCATTTATCTTTGGCTGGCCTTTTCATACACTGCCTCCACTATTTATCATCTGGTTTAGCTTACAAAGACAGCTATCAGAAAGGTGATGTTTGGGTCTGCCTCTTAGACTACTTAGATCTATCATTTCCCTGATAAAAGCTTTCCTTTTGTTCCATTAGAAGTGATGTGATTTTTATTTTAAAGGAAATTGCACAAAGAATGCAGTGCTACTGAAAAAGCCCAGTATATCTGGCTGGCTGTGAGCTCTGGGTTTGCATGAACCCTAAAATGCTTAGGTTTCTCTGGAGCTGGTGCCCCTGCTTCTGTTCCCCTTAATACAAACTCAATTGCTCCATCCCACTGATTTGCTGAGTGAAATATTTTTAATGGACTTGTTCCTGGTCCACAGGATGTAGCTCTTCTATTAGGTTCTGTAATAGATCTTTGAGATCTGGTAGAGGAACATTGCCGCCTGACCCTTATGACATCCATTTGGCAGCAAAAGGGAATGCAGCATTTAACACAGCACCACTTATATTGTGGGATTCATTGCCTTTATATCTTTGGCAGGCATCTTCTGTGTTTAGTTTTCGATGCTGGCTTAAAGTGTTTCTATTTACACAAGGTTACCCTTTGGATCTTTGCCTCTTTTTTAACATTTGATTTTATATACACCCCTTTGAAAATATTCTTCTTCTTCTAGGTTTAGCAGTAACTTTTTTTTCTAGGTTTAGCAGCCATGATTTAGCTTCAAGTACTTATGCTAACACTTTGCAATCACTTCCTCATAAAGACATCATTATCTTGCTTTCAGCAGCAGTTGTCTTCTGAGGCCCTTCTTTGTGTGGAGAGTGGGCCTTCTCAGTGGTAGATCCCTCTTCATAGAACACTTTCCCCATGGAGACATATAACTTTTTTGTTTTTATTCACCCAGGTCTCCGGAGCTTAGTTTACTGCATACTTGTTTTAAGTGGAGGTGGGGCTAGGCTGGATTTTCTCTTTTATGCATATTGCTGCATTTTAGGTTGTCCAAATTTTAAATGTTTATAAGTTGCTTTGAGTTAATTTTTTGAAGAAAAAATAAGCTATAAATAAAATTGGTAATAATAACCACCAGGTCTTTGCCTGAACACACAATATGCAGAGCTGGAAGCAGGGCCCGCCCAATGTCCCCAAGTACACCAGCTGCTCTTGAGATGTTTTTTTCTGAATGGGGTTTTCAGGATTCCATTGAACATACTTAGAAATTTTCCCTTTGGGGACCGTCTTACCATGTGCTCAATCAAATATGCCTAAAAACCATATTTAGAGCTTGGCGCTAATTGTGCGAAATTCCAAAGAGCTGCCCCTGGACTCATGGGTGTGTATGCACATTCCTTCCCCATGTGATTAGGGAACCACCTTAGGGCAGCTCTAGTCTTATAATTAGGTCAGAATTGCATTTGTGTGGCGTTTCTGCATCATGCTGCTTCAAAGAAACCTGGTTGCGATGATTGGTGATCCTATTTGCAATAATTTTTCAGCACTTGATTACTGAAGCATGCAGTGATGAATGGGCTGTCAAAGATTTAACACAACCTCAAATGTGATGTTTTCCAATGCAGTCTTGGCACATGTTTAGCTGTGCATGACAAAGTATATAATAATCAATTGTAGAGAAATTAAGCAAAGTCAATAATATGCAAACTATCCTAAGAAAAAGAGAACGGCATCAAATACAAAATTGCCAGATTGAAGTATTTGGGTGAAATGAATGAGTAACGATTTTGTTTGAGATATGGTGTAACGGTCTTGAGAACCTATAGAGAGTGGCATAAGGTGGGTTTGATATCTGGGGTTTTCAGGCAGAATGGCAGCTGCATCATAGGAGTTATTTTAAGCACTTTCTAGGGAGAAACTCCTCTTTCTTGGGTGATTGTAAGAAGCAGGTTTTTTTCCCCAGCCAGAACTCACCAGAACTCAGTTCTGGCACCTCTCCGATGGGCACCATAGCCGTTATAAGAGAGTTCATGGTGATTTGTGGCACCTTTTTTTCTAGAAAAATAGTATTGATAAGAGAAGAGTCACCTGGAACAGCATCCCTTGTGATCAGTAGAGGCCTTCACATTAGAGAGAATGGGGCACTGCCCCACAATGCTCAGTGTGCATTTAACCAGTCCCCTACCTTCCTGTGTTCTTACTTAAAACTGGCCCAGGAAGTGGTCACAGCTGCTGATTTTCTCCTCCTTTTCTCAGTTTTGTCTTCATAGAAGTAAAATGGTTCTGCTGTCATTGGCTGTGGCTCCACCTGTCTTCCACCCGATGGGTACGAACCTCCACTGCTTAGGATGCCAGTTCAGGCATGCAGATGGAGACCTGAAATCTCCTGGAATCTCCATGTTGAGGTCTGTGTGTAACAACTGTGGTTATTTCGACCCAGTAGCATAGATTACTATTTCATTTCAGATTTAGCAAGGACAACACTTTCCTTGGCGGAAATTATTATTTCTTACTTGCAGAGAGCACCTTGCCCATGAAGAAACATAGTTTAATAGAGGTTTACTGGATGACCTTTTGTGGAGGGGAGTGTTCTTTGTGGCATGCAGGTACCAAAATGGACACATAAATCATGCTTTGAGCTAGAAAGAGCAAGAACCGATAACCAATAGATTGTGAAAGCTGTGTAGAATTGAATTTGTTGTACAGCTAGCCTGGCTGCAGGCAGGTAGCCTGGCTGCAGGATTGGCCAGGTAGCAATTCCCCCTATCAATCAATTTTTCAACCATGTCAGAGAAAAGCAGCCATTACCAGGGTACACTTGAAAAAACATCTCCTTCGCAAAACAGACTAACACTGATATGATTCTTTGGGAGGTTCTGGTTTATACTCCTTTTGTGTGAGTCACTTGCCAGGTGATTTCAAAAGAAAACAGTACTTTCTGATATTATTTCTGGCGGGCTGGTTTAGTACAGCAACACCATGCAGAGTTATTGTGAAAAGCCACAGAGAAGGAAAATATGTTACAATGACAAGCCTATGCATTTTTTAAATCGCCAAAAAACCTTGCTACTATAAGCTACAGAATCACTACATTCTTGTCACTCTGTCATTTTGAATAGTAATACATTGTCATCACTTTAGCATATGAAATGAAAGGGTTTTTTTCTGCTGAAGAAATGCACTCTTAAAACTACAGACTTTAACAACTTGCTGATTCACTGACTACTTAACATTTTTTTTTTGTATAACTGCATTGCTATATAGGAAAAGTGGATGATTTATTTTATTTTATTTTTTGAATTTCTTATCACATCTCAAGTTGGGGTGATTAACAGCCCAACTCACAAGTCAATTAAGCTAAAGCTTCTGGATACAAGATGATGCATCTTTAAGTGCATGGCCTAGCAGTGCTGCTGTTCATCTCGCTGGTGATTACTTCCAACATATATATATATAAAGTATCAGGAGAATAAAGTCCCCTACAAGGCAAACTCATCAGATTCCAATGGAGTGTAACTTAAGGATGATGGCCTCATGGAGGTGATCTTTCAAATCTTAATAATGTAATCCTATACATGTCTATTCAGAAATATGTTCCAATGAGTCCAATAGATCTTATTCATAGGAAAGTATTACATGATAAAAGGTTTGTTTACAATCAATGAGAATTACTTATAGGTATAGGCAAAGATAGTTAGGATGACATCAGTATCCATGATCTCATGGTATCATCTGTAAACTTCACTCTGTTATATTTCTGGGTTTCCCCCTGACTCTGGCTATGCACACATTATAGCATCAATGAACATTCGGAGCACCTTTCCCTCCTTGGAAAATTATGGGCACTAGTTTGTTAAGGGCTATATAAACTACGGTGCCCAGAATTTTGTGAGGGGGGGGAATGTGCATAGCCCTCACAGGGTAGCTTGCAGAACAAAATATAAAATGCACTAAATTCACTAAACAGATTTTAAAGCAAGTACAAAAACAGTGGTGTAAGAACATATTGAAACACATTCTAACATGTTAGCATAATCCATGTTGTGAAATCGCCTTCCTATAATGCAGCCCAAAACATTTTGGTTTTTTGTTGTTGTTAAAGAATCTGTTCATTTTCAATAACAAAACATTTTGAATCCCAATACTTCAGATTGACTGAACTTTGAATCACTTTTGAAAAGAAAATAATGCTAACCGGAGTACTTAAAAAGTAGTTTTCTTAATAAAAGAAACATTCAAATATTATCATTTCTTAAGAGGAAGAGGAAATGCTTCTTAATTTGGGAAATGTGTTCAAGGCAACTTGCTGTCTTCAAAAGTATCCTGTACTTGTATGTGTATCTTCCTTAAACCCATCTATAGTTACAGCTCCCTAGCCATTGTGCTTTAAGTTGTAAGTTGATGCTGGGTCTGTGCTGATCCAAATGTTATAGCCTAACTGTTTTAGCCACACATATAAGCACATGCCCTCAGAAATGTTATTTTTTAGAATGCTGTCCTATCTAAATGTAGCTGTATCACATTGCTTCACACCTGCCACATATAGCATAAAGTCTAACTTTAGGATAAGTTTCCTGTTAGCATTTCCCCTCAAGCAAATATTGGCAAAACTCTTACACATATGAAGCCATAAGCCTCCAATGGTTTACATATTTTACTGGAGAAGAGATGCAGAGAGAGACAACCCATGGATAAGCAATGATAATTCATATACATTGTGTGTGTGCCAGATCTGCCCTTTCTACAGCTGCTGACTAAAGGCCCTTGAGTCATTGCCAGCCATCTGCAAAATACTGTGTGTGCCTAGTTTTACACAGTTTTTTTTTTCTTTTTTCCCTCCTCTTTTTACACAATTTGCTAGTGCTCTTGCAATTAAACTGTATGTTTAAATCTATATTGCCATAGCTTTACATCTGCTCCTTTTGAATGCATCACACACTTATATGCACAGATATACTGCATTCTGTTTTCCTTTTTTCAGGCTCTATAAAATCACAGAACCTATTAAATGTTTATCTATAATTCATGCTGTGGCACAATGTGCAACTGATTAGGCAGCTACATTTGCTTTTTAAAATATGCAATTTATTTCCAACAGGAAAGACAGAGCTGCAAACAGCAGAAGGTTGGTTTGTAACTCAACATTCTGGCTGGAGTAAATAGTAGGCAACAGTGGCAGCAAAGAATCATGGAGCCACGGGCTGGAGCGACTAGAATTCTTCAGTTCAGCTCCATATTGCAACACATTGCCATCCAGGGATGTAAATCCAGGGAGCGGTTAGACACAGGAATGGTGGAAGCAACAAGCTGGGGAATCCCCAAGGGAAGAAGGCTCAGAGCCTGGGAGAAGAGGGGGGAGACTGGGAATAGAAGGTGATGGAATCTGAAGAGGTAGGAAGGTTTATTGAGAAGGATCTATCTGTGGCAGAGAGAAGTCCAGAATCAGAATCTGATTCTCCTATATTGAACATTTCCACTTCAGATACATATTTTTCTCCTCTTAGATGTGGCAGTCATTGTGTGTTATGCAGCACATCCACAGCAGCCATTTTCAAATGTGGCACTGGTCCAAAAAAGTTGGTGATCCTGCTGAATTTAAACATAATAAGGATATTATTATGATATTATTATTAAGAGGGACCCAGGTGGCGCTGTGGTTAAACCACTGAGCCTAGGGCTTGCTGATCAGAAGGTCGGCGGTTCGAATCCCTGTGGCGGGGTGAGCTCCCGTTGCTCGGTCCCAGCTCCTGCCAACCTAGCAGTTCGAAACCACATCAAAGTGCAAGTAGATAAATAGGAACCACTACAGCGGGAAGGTAAACGGCGTTTCCGTGTGCTGCTCTGGTTCGCCATAAGCGGCTTTGTCATGCTGGCCACATGACCTGGAAACTATACGCCGGCTCCCTCGGCCAATAATGCGAGATGAGCGCGCAACCCCAGAGTCGGTCACGACTGGACCTAATGGTCAGGGGTCCCTTTACCTTTACCTAAGGATATTATAGTGCATCAGGGATACCCTTAAATAAATAAATAAAAATCTTGAAATATGGTCACTCCTTAACAACAATGCTAATACCATACCAATGCTTGCACTTGGTATGGTTCCTTTTATGAATTGAGAGTTTCCTTTACATACATTATCTATTTTTAGTCAATCACTTCAGAGCACCCATTTTTAATAGCAAAGATGATTCCTCTTTAGTTTCAGCGTAGGTCACTTTGTCCAGGTTTAACTAGCTAAAATATGCAAGGGTGATGTTCCAGTTGACAAGACAGCCATTATTTATTTTCTTATTTATTGTACAAGGCTTAAAGTTTCAGTTTAGTTGGGTAGATTTCTGCATAATTGGGATGCAAATTAAACACAAATGCATAATTAGCACAAGAACACTTACCACTAAAAGGTCACTGCATTATTCAGAGCATAAATATACAAGGGGGGGAACCATTAGTCCTATGGGATAGCTCAAACCAACACCCTAATCTCATCCTTGACCTATCAGAAAATACGAGTTAATAAGCAGAGCATTAAGCTCGTTTGCATATTTATTTGGTATGGGATGCCAGGCTCCTTGCTGTCACCATAGTTTTAAGCTTCATTGCACATCTATTCAAATATTAGGTTCATACTAGGACTCATTACATACCAAAGTTGAATTCTGAAATTAAGATATATGCATTTGTGAAAATCAGGATAACTTTTGCAGTTCCCTCCTCAGGTGGAGGAGCTCTGTGAACATGCATCAGTATGGAAGGCATGGAATAATCCATACAGCCCACAGCCCCTCTCATGGGTTCTTTTGACACTTTTTGGAGGTAATCTGAACCAGGAATGGATGAATCTGCCAATTTCAGCTTCCTCCAGTTTCCAATTTTTCTAATGTTATGTTCAGTTCTCCACCATTCCATATCAGTTAATGCTTTTTTTAAATGTCCTCATGAACATTCACCAGCATTTTCATGTGAAATTCTCTTAACTACATATTTTTGTATGGTATTCTCACAAATATATGCATTTATTTACCCTATTAAATGCTATGCATTTTTGTGCATGTGACTTGGCTAGAGAACTGCATTACAAAATTTAAAAAAGTGTGCATTTTGAAAGATAGCTGCGCATTGGGCCGCAGATTGTTTCAGATATTATGAAATAGGTGAGTTGGTCTTTGAATGAAATATAAATTAACTATATCCCCCATTCCTAGTCTGAACCCTCCTTTAATCATTAAGGAGCTGGCTGTTACAAACATTATTCTAAACTAGGGCGAAGAAACTGATCTGGGCAAAGCCAGATCTGGTCAAAACTGAATGAGCTTCTGATACATCAGGCTCCCACTAAGCTGCCTTCATCACTTTGGAGGAGAAATTGCAGGTAAATAAAAATAGACCCTGAAAAACATCACAAACTACATGGAATGTGGAATTCAGGAATATTTATTTTCAGTTAGCCATACAGCTGAGTAGAAAATGTATTTCTTTTGCAATTCTAAAGAGAAAGATAGATATTGAAATAGAACATATTGAGAAACCATAGATATATTCAGGAAGATTTAAATCCGAATTCATATTTGCCAGAGTTGTTGTTATTTTCAGATGGTTCTTTGGATCCTAGTCACTGTCTTCCGAGAGGAGAAACCATTGTGAAATAAATGAACTTCAAAGGGATTATTTCATTATTTGAGTGACACATTAGGAGCATAAAAGAAGTTTGTTGCTGGGGAACAGCAGATTAGAGAGTCAAATATGGTGGTGGTTGTCCAGCCCAGCAAATGAAAATGATCATTTACTATTTCAAAGCTCCTTAAAGGTGATATGTTTATATTTCCCACTCTTTTCAAACTGAGAAATTGTATTCTTATTCTACTATTGTTTATATATCAAAAAGAAATTTTATCATTGCATTTTCTTTCCTCCTCATTTTCATCCTTGTATTATTGGTGATAGTTTGCTTTCACTGAAAAACAAAACAAAACATTATTCCTTAATACCAGGCGTCGGCAATGTTTTCTGCCCATGGGCCGGAGAATTCCCACAGACTATCCGGTGCTGGCTGCCCATTTCCAAAATGTCTGCAGCGCCAGAAATCACTTCTGTGGGTGCGTATACACGATTTCTGATGTCACTCGGTGAGTCCCCGCGCCGTGCCGCACTGTGCCAGTTTACCACAGCACACGGGGGACTTGCTGAGCGGGCGGCTCAGTTCACGGGCGTCCCGTGGGCCGGATAAACAGCCTCCATGAGCCGGAGGTTGACGGTGCCTACTTAATACAGTGTGCATTTCTCCCACTCAGAATAATCTGCCTAAAAAAGACTATCTCTGCCATCTTCCCCACTCCCCAAGCATAGATTTATCCTCTTGTATATTTAATGAACTGAAAATACAACCACAATTTATTGGTTTGATAGTCACTGGAAATAATTCCACCAGAAATAAGAATTCCACCAGAAAGAGCAACTTGATAATGAAACAAGCAATACTTTTGTTATTTGTATGTAATTGTGTAAACTCATTTTCTTTAATACATAGTTTTTAATTAAGATTCTGCTTTAATGCAAATAAGATTTGTTTGGAGTAGTAGCTAATCCAAAGCAATTGGGAAACAAGCATCTTGATATGAATCATGCAGGTATGAAATGTTCTATTTAAAACATTTCATTAAAAAAGTTCCCTTTTTGAAGTTTTGAAAACTTAAAAAATTCCAAGCAGTTGAAACAACAGTCTATTCAGCGAACTTTTGAAGCATCATATATTTCATATTAGCTTTTAAAAAATGTTAGTTATGGGGATTGAGGGTGGGTGCTGCAGCTAGCTGCGCTTGGGGGGGGGGGGAGACTGTCTGTATCATGAAATTTTTAAATAAAGATCTTAATGTAAAAATGTTCCCTCCCCCGCCAGTGATACTGATATAGAATAGGATGTCCCTGTTTTCATCTGAGGGATGTTGGTCACCAGCTATTACTAGCTATAGCAGAAGGCAAGGAGGAAATAAGAGAAATAATTCATAAGTCAGGAGGTCCATTTAGTTTTTTGTGCCTAGGTACATCAACCCATTCATAATTCCTTATCTCTTAGTCCAACATAAGCATATTACAGTATTTCTAATCTTGCTTGCAAGGAAAAGTATTGGGTGGCTACTTGTTGGTCCCCTGGCACATTTGCTGTGGGGTATCACAAGAAACTATTTTGTTTCCAGTTCCAGTTCACATCTCTATGAAGTAATTGGGAGAGAACATTAGGGGATTTGGAGCAAAGTGTCACAGGTACGCTGATGACAACCAGTTCAATTCTCTGTAACATCCAAATCAGGAGTGGCTGTGCAAGCCATGGATTTGTGTCTGGGTGCAGTGCTGCAGTTTCTCTCTCAGTTTTTCCTGTTTTAAGTTCAGTTTGTGAACTTCCTTAAAATGTTCCTCGTGAAAATTCACCAGCTTTTTGGTGTGCATTTCATATCTAACAGTTTTGTATTCAATTTCCCCTAAATATACACATTTTCTGTATGCAATTTTCCTCATTGTGGTGCATTCTTGAAGCCCCTTTCTGTGCCCAATAAGCACAGGACGCCTTTGCCTAGAGGCGCTGTGGCCCATAGATTGCAGCAAAATACTGGGCAAGGTTTTGCCCAGTAGCTTCTCTGTGTGATGCGAATTCATGGAGAAGAGCTGTCCCATGAGCTCCTGCTGAAGAGGGGAGAGGAAAGCCTATATAAGGCAGATTTCCCTGGAGCTCACAGCCATCTTGCTTTGAAAGCAAAAATGTCACTATCTTCACTGAAATATGCATTTTATGCTCATTACTTGGCTGGACAAAAGCACTGCAAAATTCAGGAAAGTGCAACTTTTGAAGGACGACAGTTCCTGTCTTGGTTTGGAAAGTGCAGTTTTGGTAGGGTCACTATTAAATGTGAATTGAAATTTTCTCCCATCCCAGCTTGAATATTCTAAATGTGGTAGGGCACAGAAGGGCTTATTCAGGTTTATGGAATCTACTTTATGTTTTACTAAAGATCCATAAACTAGGGCCCAGTGTAAATACATATACTTAGAATTAAAGACTGTGATTCTTCTGAGAAGCTACTAAACATAGGAATTTGTTCTGAGTACCAAAACTGAGCTGAACTCACAATCCTTCCAAACAAAAATCAATTCTTGCTTACCTAAGCTTTCTTTCTTAAACTCAGCAGTTTAATATAGATGTGTGTGATTTTTTTTTGGGGGGGGGACACATTATTTTGCTCCTGCTATTTTTAAACAATTGGGAAGACAAATTGTAAGTGGAAAACACAGTTTTAAATTACGAGAACTTCTAGCTCCTTCATTCTAGAGTATCCCTTTAAAGCCAATTGCTGGACTCATATTTAGAGAATTGTGCTATAGAAATCATGCTATGCCATAAACATAAATGACATGAGAGAACTTATACCATTGCTGTTGACAGAAAGCTTAGAATCCAAAATGTGTCAGGCATCCTGCTTGCGATAACATAATCTGCAGGTGCTCCAGTTATTCATCCTAACACAATTGGCTTCCTTGTCTCTTCGTAGGAACTAAATGTGCTGAGGCTTGAGTTGGCTCTCTCTTTTTAATCTAATACTTCTATTCATACTATTCAAACAGTAGAGGATTATGCATTTTGGTCTAGATAGTAGCAGCCTATTCCCTGAAGACTCGTGCAAGGAAGAGTTTGTCATTGTCAGCTTCTGTGCTTTTAGAGTTAATATCCATGACCAGGAAACAGGTAAAATAAGCTTTACGTGGTACATCATGACACCCTTGTTGTTACCTCATACTGAAAGTCGAAACTGTCTATATAAGGACTTTGAAAACAGGTTGAATGTATTTTGTTTTTAAGAACAGTTGAATCATCAATTTAAAAAGTAGTGCATTCTCTGAATGGTTCCTTGAACATGATTCCTGTTCCCCATGACTGCTATACATTGCAGCAGCCTTTGGCTATAAGCAACAAACTTGATACCGATACCATGACTGCTATGTTGCTTCTGCATGTGCACTGTCAGGAAACTGACAGAATTCTACCAGGGCACATGTAAGATTTCTTTCTCTATCTTCTTCATCTATCTAGCTATCTAGCTAGCTATCATCTATCTATCATCTAAGGAAAGCCCTTCTGCTATATGAATAGGGTGATCCACATCACTTCTTTTTTGTCTCTTCACATGTTGTTTTAAACTCCCTTTGTGGGGCTAAGCAACTGTACGCTACCAGTGCCCACTTGGCTGGTGGGCAAGAAACAGCTGAGCAAATGGGATGATTTCCATCCCTCTGTGCCCTCCCACAGACAGACACTTTGCAGATAAAGCTCCTCCTCGGGGCTAAGCAATTGCTTGCTGCCAGCTCCACATTTTTTGTTGGGTGAGAAATGGCTGAGCCAAAAGGGTGGCCTCAATTACTTCTTCTTCCACCTTCCCCATCAAAAATTGTTGCACCATGGGACAAAGCAAGAAGAAGCAACTTGATTGGCAGATGTCGCTGGTTGTCTGAGGGATTGTCTGAGGGATGCACAGGCTTTAGGTGGACCATTGTGGGTCCACTGTAAATGGATCTTCTGCCTGAGACATCTCTTGTACCTGTGTGACTTTGTTGTTGGCTGGCAGGCCTAAACAAGGCAGGTACAGCATGAGTTGAAATGGGGATGGAGATGTTACTTAGATGAGCGCCTTGAGACATCCTCGAGCTCAGTGGTGGCAGCACTGGTGGAGGAAATAGGGGCATTCCTGGATCAAAACAGAAGCCAGGGTGGCTTTTGTAATTCTGTGACTATCCCTGGAAAATCAGGACACTTTGAAGTTATAGTGTATATAATTATATATCTGGGTAAATCTGCTCGGAAGGGGCGGTTTTATCAGGTGTCTAAAACAGTATACTTAAGTATGACACATACTTATGCATGTGCCATATATATTAGACATAACAGTTGTAGCCTCTAGTTAAATCTGTTTGATATGACTCATGCCTTAATTTGGGGTGGTAGGGGCAAGGTTTGTCACAGAAGGAGGCTCACCTCTCCTGTCTCAGTATAGATACTGTTAATTGTAATGCTAAATACAAGAACGACCAAGAATGCTATTATGTAAGAAAAACATTTTTACTCTGTCTTTACCTTATCACTGGGGTCCACTTTTGCCCCAAACAATTATATTTTAATTGCAAAGTATTTGTTAAATATAAATCAGAGTATATATGACTTATATTTGTAATTAAGTAGAAAGCTCTCTTCTTGATCTCTGCAAACGTCTTACACACATAGACATAATTAGGATTCAGAAAGAATCCAGATGTATTTTCTGTTCACATTAAGTAGGCACCTTGAGTAGGTTTATTTTTATCAATTAAATATATGCTGAAAGAATCTGTAGAATTATAGCAATAAAACCTTCTGTTTGACAGCAAAGAAACCTTTGGGCACTGTGCATGTTTATTTAGAGTGACCTTTTAATGGCTAAGCAAATTAAATAAAATGACTCATTTAAAATGATTTAGAAGCTAAAGTGGTTTAAAACAGCCAAAAGGGCATTTATGTCTCATTTCTGGGAAATTACCAAATACCACAAGAGCAAATAGTATGATAAGGCAACAAGCATACATCAACCTGATTGTTTAAGGGAAGTAAGGAAAAAATGCCAGTATTTTTATATCCAAGATGTGTTTCAATGCCTATTGTTATAAAACAAAATTAGAACTGCAATATTATACACGCTTACTTGGGCATAATATTGTCCTACTGAGCACAGTGAGTTATACACAGATGCTGAAATGCTGTTTTGTTGGATAAATATTTAACCATTGGGCAGGATGCTGTGTTTCCATACACCAGCCTGCTCCAACCTGGTACCCTTCAGGATGTGGCTGATGGGAGTCAAGAAAACACCAGATTGGGAGAAGCTACCATGTGTTATGCCTTGAATAATATTATTCACATCAATGGCAATATTATTGCATTGTAAATGTCTTCATGGAAAGGGATTACTGTTGGTTGTTGTTACAATATTTATTTTGTGTTTTCATTTTTCATTTTGATGTTGTAAAGTGCCCTGTGATCTTTGGATAAAGGGTGGTTTACTACTACTACTACTACTAATAATAATAATAATAAAGTTTCCCAGCTCTGAATATGGACCAAGTTGCAATTATTTTTCAAGTTATTGTTATGTATTGAAACACATTAAATCTCACATTTCAGTTCCACTTTAGGGCCTCCAAGGCAGCCCAGAGCCTAGATAATACCATAAAAGCCAAGGTAATGGGCAATAAACATAAAGAGGCCATATGCTATGGCCCACAACTTAGTGGCAGAGCACTTTTTTTGCATGAAGAATGTCCCAAGTTCCATTCCTGATATTTCCAGTTACAAGGAAATCTCTTGGCCTGAGACTCTGTAGACTTACTACCATTTGAAGCAGACATGGCCATAGCTGCCAAGTTATCCCTTTTTTTAAGGGAAATTCCATTATGCTGAATAGGCTTCCTCGAGAGAAAAGGGAAAACTTGGCAGCTATGGACATGGCCGGGTGCAGTGGTGTTGCGGTCAGGCTACACACGACGTCACAGCCCCTGTCTGGCCAATCCAGTTGGCTGGGGGGCACGGCTTACCCTTTATTAAGCAGCCCCATGGCCGGAGGATCTCCCTTTTTGTTCTTTCTTCTTCAACATAAGGGGGAGGCCTCGGGCCTTGACACACAACAGTGACCCAGATTTCATTTTCCAACACTATATGTACTCCAGATATGTGCTCCAAATTTGGCTGAAATTTGAAATTCCTAAAGAAACCTCATTCCTTTTACAGAAGAGCACTTCTGATGGACCACCACCTACTCCTTTCCTCTCTTCTGCCCTCTGCTATATTTCATTCTGGTGCTGAAGCTCATCCATATTGAACTCCACCTCACAGAAACAAGGACAGGTATTATACCTCCCTTCCCAGTTCCATTTCCTGCTTTGCCCCACCCTGCAATACATCCTTCAAAGGACACCACCCACCTACCTTCTCACACTCTTAACCACTGTGCCCACCCTTCATGTTCCCTTACCAGTTACTTTCTGATTCTTCTCCTTCCTTTCCCCTTGGTTATTCAGTTTCGGTTCTGCCATCCTGGGACTCCTGCTCCCTGCCTTGTAGGCCTCTTTCCACCTGGTCTGGAATTAGGGTTGCTATATTTTGAAGAGCAATATATATGCACCAGTTTCAGTCTCCCTGAAACTCTGCCAGTCATTTCCACTTTCCCCAATCTTCCCCAATCAAACTTCGAGGTGGATGAATCTGTCAATTTCAGTTTCTCTTCATTTCTCATTGTTTTCCCCAATCTTAAGTTCAGTTCTACACATTTCCTTATCAGTTTTCATGATTTAAAAAAATCCTTGTGAAAATGCACCAGCATTTGAGTGCAAATGTGTCATATAAATTTATGTATGTGATTTTGCCCCTTTTGCAAAACAATTTTGTCCTATAGAATGCATTTTTGGATGCTATTTTCACTACTAAAGTCCATGCACATTTTACCCCAATGCATTTCTGTATACATTGCTTGTCTGGAGAGCTGCACTACAAATTCAGAAAAGTGACCTTTTTGAGGGGTGGCTATGTTTTGGTTTGCATATTGTTCTGGAAAGTGTGAATTATGTGAGTTAACCTTTAAATGACAACTGAATTGAATTTTTCATCCATTCTTATTCAATCTCTGTCACGTCCATCTGTCTTGGGATGATCTGCTCTTTCTATTCCATTGTTCTGCCCTTTCCCTTCCCATACTGCCTATAATCACCTACTGCAGAAACTAAACTCTTAGTCTCGGTCCCTTTCCCCCAACTTTCAGTTTTCTCTTGAAAACAAAATCACTATCCAAACTACCATCTTCCTCTGGCCACCTCTCCTTTTTATAAAACAAATGACTCTAGTCATGATCCAAGTTCCTTCTGTTAGCACCTTCACACTTCAGCCAAATCTGCATTTTCTCTTCATTTCAGCCATCATCCTCTTTCTGACCCTAAGCAATATCACTGCATCCTAGTTTTAATTCCTATATTAGTTTTAAACTCTTTCAAACTTAGCACACAATTAGTGTGTTTTTATGAAAGTCTCTGTCAATTGATTCTGTTTAACATATTTAATAAATATGCTAATTTCCTTTTGATGCAATAAAATGACTTTGTTGTGTTTGTTAACTCTTGGGGTGCCAAATTCTGGAGGGTATTCAGGTTTCAGTGTTGAAATATCTGAAAAGGAGATGTCAGAACTGCTGCATGCAAACTGTATGCTTCATACCAGTTGAGTGGGGATTTGTATCCTGATGGTCATGGGGCTGGTCTAACACTCTAACCCCCACATCACACTGGCAAGGGAGTACATGTATATGCACTGTTGAGAGAAGACATGCTCCTCGTGTGGAGCAGCGTTCTTTAAAATTTCCTTTTCACTGTGTTCAATAAAAAGGGCATAAATGTCTTTTCCAGAAGGTTGGGCACATCATGCAATGATTGTTGAACCTGCTACCAGCTGTGCTTCAGTCATCCATTAAAAACAAACCCTGTTGTGGGGTAACTGGTGCATTCAACTATATGGAAGAAATATCTCTATGGACAGACCAGCCAATTTCAATACCCAGGTAAAGTCAGACAGGTCAGCCATTTTTCTTATTGTTCAAAGAGAATAAAATCTGTAATGTCTAAGCAGTAAAATAATTGTCCACGTTTCTATGAGGGAGACCTTTCTATGCATATTGGACATTTTTTGTCATTATACCTTTTGACCTTTCAAAAATAAGGCTGTCATCTGATTATGGGGAAAATGTGGAGAGGTAAAATCTTACAATTCTAAAAAGGCAGGGAGGCAGCACTAAAGGCAGATGAAGGTAACAGATGCTGGATCTCTCTAAGGGCAGACCTCCATCCACCTACATAAAGGGAGAACTGGTGTCTTCTATGGCCTCTGTAATGCCTTTTAAGGGACAGGTAGCTGGATTTGACAACCCATCTAATTTAATTCACACAAAATGTATATGGGTTAAAACAGTATGGTTGAATTCAATGTGACACTATTATGAATGTTTGCCCAGGCAGGCACATTATGTGACCCATGAGAGCAGCAAAATAACCAGACTGTAATGGGATAAAATCAGGCCAAATCTGTATTGACAGCAGCAGGCAGGGCAAGGATTGGCATGGCATTGGATCCCAAGATAAGTTCATCATTCCACAAACCCCATGTTGATAGAATGGATCTGCTGGGTTTGGATCGTTCCAAACCTGTATGACGGGAGTTGGCCCATGTTGAACCCTGCCGTGGTGCAAGCCAAGCAAGCAGGGTTTCACTGGGGGACCAGGGTGCAGATTCCAACCAGGCAGATACCAAACCCACCCTTAGGTTTTCCATGGTCAATCCTCCCCTTGGGCACCCTATGTGGGCCCCCTATACTATGTTAATCCTGACAAATGCCGTTTCCACCCACAACGTTTTTCTGCCTAACAAAGGAAACACACAATTTCACTGATGGAAAGGTGTGGGGGGACACCCAACAAAGTTCCAATCTGGTTGAGAGAGAATATGCTTTCCAGCCCTGTCAACCAGTGACCCAAAATTGCTCAGTGAAGGGTCTAACACGAGGAACGGTGGACGGGAAGCTCTCAAAGTAAAATGACTGTGAAATCCATGGGAAGTGGCTTTATATAGGCTTTTCCCTCCCCTCTTCAGCAAGGGCTCATGGGACAGCTTTTTCCCATGAGCCCATCACACAGAGAAGATACTGGGCAAAACCTTTTTTGCTGCAATCTATAGGCCACAGCGCCATGAGCAAAGTCGTCCTGTGGCTTATTGGGCATGGAACGGGCTTCATTTGCACAAGCATTTCAGCTTGCCAGGATGAATGCTCCCTCTCCCCCCACCCCCACCCCGTGTGCTAACCTGGGTTTTTTTTAACCCATAACCTAAAACAGTTTCAGGGGTGTGGGAGGAGAAGGAGAGAAAGTCCCATTGTGCACAGGGCTTTTGCTGATGGGTTTGTTGCACATCATTCTTTGCAAGGAGTGTACTTGCTTTGTTTTTTTATGATAAGGATAGCAGAGATCTTGGAAGAGACATACAGTATGTGTTTCAAATAATATGTTTCAGGAAGGAAGGAAGGAAGGAAGGAAGGAAGGGAAAGCTACTTCATGATTCAGGTGAACCTTTTCCATTTTCAATAGCTTTTTAATTGATTGATTAAAACTGATTAAAGTTGGCAAACTCATTTGTAAATGTATAGGGTGTGTACATACAGGATAAAACCATTTACTTGAATTGCAGTTCCTGTAAGGATAGGAGATCACAATTTCAGCTATTATGTAAGTACAACAGAAACAATTATATTTGCAGTCTGATCTCATCAATCAGTTCTCTGACCCTGAAGCACCTAAGCCAGGGCAAAATGTTCCATCTGCCAGTGAAGAAAGCCAACTTGTGCCACTATGTGCATGCCAGTAAGATAACCCTGCAGTAGCTTCAAGCAGGCAACTGTCAACTTGTTACACAACACGCCAGCAGCTTTTCAGCCTCACTGAAGTCAAGGGAACTAGCACAATTCATCTATACATGGAGAAGAGGTTCTGCAGTATCTGGATTGTTACTTGAAGAAACCGAAGCTATGTTGTTCTTCACGCACTTTCTGAGTTCATGATATCACTTGTTATGGCGATGTTGCAAGCTACTGCTTCCCTAAGCAAATGTATAGGATTGGCATGCTCTTCACCAGGTACTTAGGAGAGGTTTCAGTTTTGGAAGGTTAAAATGCTATTCCACATAGCAGATTGGTTTGACCCAAAATGCTCTACTTTCCAATGGGACGAAAAAAGAATGAAAGCACAATTAATGAAACACATCCTCTGGAGAGAAGCTGCAAAGTAATCCTATGGATCTTAATGAGGTATTAATGCAGCCTGAGTGTTTGGAATGAGAAAGGCTGCTTACACACACAGACATAGGTAAGGGGATGAAACTGATGGAAGGTCTCTCTGTGAGAGGTATTGATGAAATCAGTTTTCAGTTGGAAATAAGTCCTATTTAGGTGTACATTAGCAACTAAACTGAATGTGCAAGTAGAGAAGGTTATGTAAAGCCATGCTAGGACGCTCTCACCCCATGCTTCAACCACAGAATACAGAGAAGTTTTCATGGGCTCAAGAGGTTTTCCCTTTGCAGTCATCGTGGACCATGCAGAGGATGAGGAGGGGAGGGCAGAACTGAACATTCTGGCCTCTCCTTGAGTGTTCATTTATGTCCTATGATAAATGCTCAAATAGGGCTTGTACTCAGAAATGCAGAGAGAGAGAGAGTGGAACGTTTGAAGCATTTTGGGATGCAGGCTACGAACCTCTGGGGATTTGATTTGAGGCAGCAAATCAGGCAGCAGCTGCTTGATTCCATGTATGCTGCTTGATTCCATGTATGCTCTACTTGTGTACATAAGACAAGTGTATATTTATTTTAAAACAGTGTAATGAGTCACCCTCCAGTGGAAACCAAATCCCCAAACAACACTGCCCCTGGAACAGCCCATCATTCAAGGAAGTGTTGGGAGATGAGGACTGTAACAACACAGGTAAAGGAAGTATGATTTTCCCACCCACCCTGCAAAAATGCAAAGTATAAAATTTAACAAGCCGTGAAGCATAACCTATTAAAACAAACATAAATTGCATAAAGTGAACTCACACTCACACACAAATAATGTTTGTTCTACAGATTTAAAAATATATTTGAAAGGCACTCATTTGTATATGAATATAACTGAGCAACAGGACAATGACTCATAGTGAAGAATATGTTGAGGTCTCTTAGAAAAATGCAATAGCAACACCCTCAGAATATGTCGCAATATTTTCAAGCAGGATTTGCTGCTTTCACCTCACATTTTTCAGGAATTAGTAGTCTTGTTGCTTTCCTGGTGTCTTGGCTTTCAACCTTAAAAAAAATAAAAATAATGATGAATGATAGATTTCCTCCATTCATCTTTTTCTGGCCTGGTAGAAGCTAGGTGTTTTCTTTTTATTAAAAAAAATCAAATCCAATTATTTGATTATCATCTAATTATGCAGAAGCCAACATACAAACATGGTCTCGACAGTTTTGCAAAATACTATTTATATAATTGGACATTTTCTCATCATTGTTAATTATACCTCTTTTTTTGGCCACACAGAATAATTAATATAAAACAATCATATTTACAACAGGAGACACTGGAAAACGTTTACAGCAGGAAACACTGGAAAACATTGTGGCACATGCAACTGGAAGATGTAAGGAACAGTCCTAAGCATGTCTACTCAGAAGAAAGTCCCACAGAGTTCGATGTATAAGCACCCCAGTCCAAATCTATGTGCATTCAGCAACCGTGTAGGCATTACCATAAGCACTTCAAATCAAATTTCAGAAGGGAACCTTGCACTATGCATTACCACAAGTTGTTACAGGGCAACTTTCCTCAATGAATAACTAAAGAGTGATTGCCTGGGTTGGCAAATTCACTTCTTTAACCAGCAGGGTTATAATGTTCAAGCACCAGCACTACTTGGGATGCAAAGTAATCAGCAATCTTTTTCATTGTCTTTCCACAAAAATACATCTTCCCACCAGATGGAAACCAAAGTACTCTAAATTAATGGTTAGGAGACACAAGAAATAAAAAGAGTTTTGAATTGCTTATTCGCAGCCTGAGCTTTGACAAAGAGAAAGTGTAAGGAACAGGTAGAGAGAAATGTAAGAAAATGTGGTGGTGGTGGTGGGGGTTTTAAAAAAATTGAACCTCTCCATAAAATAACAAAATGTATATTCTAATGTATCCACTAAGTATTCAGATATGAATAGCACTGCATTAAAATTCAAGTTGTTTGTCAATATCCCCCAAACTTCAAAAGGATAGTATAATTTAAATTATGTACAGTTTGTGGCTGTGTTAATATTTAATGAAACATAGACAATTTGTGCATGACCTATTCTGCTATTGCTCTCTACAGATTTCTCACTGAGCAAGGCAGCGATCATTTTATGCATGAGGGATAGAAAACAAACAAGGCAAGGAACAATAAATAACCAAAATGCAGCGAGGATGCTCCACAAGAGAAATTAAATAGGGCGGAGGAAACAAACTGCTCAGCCCCTTGCACAAAACTCTGTTGCGTGGCATCTTGAAGTGTGTAATGTAATGGTCAACATCCATAGCCAAAATTTCTATTTCGTAATTTTCTTCCTTCAAAGAGAAAGCATCCCAGATTCTTAATATGCAATAAATATGTAGTCAAATAAATATGGAGCTAATGCAAGTGTGAATCTTACCAAAATGCCCTTTAATACCACGAGGGATTGTGAATATTTGTGTATCTACATCCATCATATATGCCTCCATAGCCTTTTAAAGAAAGGTCAGTTTAAATGGGAGAGGGGTTTCCTACTAATCTTGGAGCTCCTGCAAAAGGAGCTTTGCTTTCTTCTGTGGCAAAGTCACTTTAAAAGCTCTGCCTTATTGTATGGGTCCATAGTGTGTCCCTGTGTCAGACAGGCACATTGTGTGGCATAATGTTATGGTTTCTAGTGAGAATTTATGATCTTATCCCACTAGATAAAGGAGCTAGTGGGAAAGACGGAAGAACCAAGAAAGTCCAAGAAAACTGTGACATGGTCACAGGCTGCTGCAATTAAATAATGCAGAAAACAAAAGTTTAATTAAATGGCAGGGTCTGTTAATGAAATGGCAGCAATAAATCAAACATGGGCCAAAATGCAGCAACTGGGGCAGGGGAATGGATCAGATGGCAGCAATGAGGTGAAGAGTGGCAAAGTTAATTAATGGCAGCCAAACATGCAGAGAGAGAGAGGAGAGAAAATGGCCAAAATGAATTAAACATTGGCAATGTTTGTCATTAGATTAGCCACAGAGAAGAAGTGTGGGCAGGATCCAGAATCTGTATATGCTCTGTGAACCGCTTTTTCAGAAGCCAAAAAACCCCCCACTTTCTCCCTTGGCAAGTACAGCTGAGAGTTGCGTGTACCGCTCAGTGGTGATGTTATAAGAACTCAGATATTGCTCAATGGATCATGCTATTTGGAAATACAGTTTTGTTCAAGAAGGAATGGGTGAGTGTCGCGGTCACTCTGACCTGCACATCACCCCCGGACGTTTGACGGTCTATTGGTGATGTGCCAACGACAAACTAAATACTTTCAATCACTCACACACCTCAGACCAGGATATCGTAAAATAAAACAAGATGGTTTATTGAATGTTCTTATACGTATTGGTTACTGTACAAAGCTTAAACGGTTTCAAATCACAGATGGTTCCTATACCGGCCTATTACCTCTAAATATGAATTACCGGCCTATTACCTCTAAATATAACTAATAATAATTATCACTAATCTCATAACACTGTATCCTGTCTGACTATCTCACTTTCTAACAGCCACCTCATTAATAACCAGCTCTTCACACCAACTCTAACCTGACTGACCTCAACCAATAACTCCCTTCAACAACCCTATCTCCAACTCTCTCTCTTCTCCTGCCTGGCTGCTTCTCCCTATATACACCCTGCTTCTGGCTGGAGAGCTCCCATTGGTCGTTTCCCTCCCTGGCAACTTAACCCCTTCTAGGCCCTCTAGAGGTGAAACGCCACATACCTCCCCCCTTAATAAGTTTGAAACAGGAGGGTTAACTTCTCACAGTTACTCTCCTGTTCAAACAACAATAGTTCAAAATACAACATTTATACATTTTTCCTTACCTCCTCCCATTCCAAATATATATAATAATAATAATAATAATAATTTATTATTTATACCCCGCCCATCTGGCCGGATTCCCCCAGCCACTCTGGGCGGCTTCCAAAAAAACAGAAATTTTAAAATACAAAAATCCATCAAACATTAAAAGCTTCCCTAAACAGGGCTGCCTTGAGATGCCTTCTAAAGGTCTGGTAATTGTTCTCTTTGACCTCTAGTGGGAGGGCATTCCACAGGGTGGGTGCCACTACCGAGAAGGCCCTCTGCCTGGTTCCCTGTAACTTGGCTTCTCGTAATGAGGGAACCGCCAGAAGGCCCTCGGAGCTGGACCTCAGTGTCCGGGCAGAACGATGGGGGTGGAGACGCTCCTTCAGGTATACCGGACCGAGGCCATTTAGGGCTTTAAAGGTCAACACCAACACTTTGAATTGTGCTCGGAAACGTACTGGGAGCCAATGTAGGTCTTTTAGGACCGGTGTTATGTGATCTCGGCGGCCGCTCCCAGTCACCAGTCTAGCTGCCGCATTCTGGATTAGTTGTAGTTTCCGGGTCACCTTCAAAGGTAGCCCCACGTAGAGCGCATTGCAGTAGTCCAAGCGAGAGATAACTAGAGCATGCACCACTCTGGAGAGACAGTCAGTGGGCAGGTAGGGACTCGGCCTGCGTACCAGATGGAGCTGATAAACAGCTGCCCTGGACACAGAGTTGACCTGTGCCTCCATGGACAGCTGTGAGTCTAAAATGACTCCCAGGCTGCACACCTGGTCTTTCAGGGGCACAGTTACCCCATTCAGGACCAGAGAGTCCTCCACACCCGCCCGCCTCCTGTCCCCCACAAACAGTACTTCTGTCTTGTCAGGATTCAATCTCAATCTGTTAGCCGCCATCCATCCTCCAACCGCCTCCAAGCACTCACACAGGACCTTCACCGCCTTCACTGGTTCTGATTTAAAAGAGAGGTAGAGCTGGGTATCATCAGCATACTGATGGACACCCAGCCCAAACCCCCTGATGATCTCTCCCAGCGGCTGCATATAGATATTAAAAAGCATGGGGGAGAGGACAGAACCCTGAGGCACCCCACAATTGAGAGCCCAGGGGTCTGAACACTCATCCCCCACCACCACTTTCTGAACACGGCCCAGGAGGAAGGAGCGGAACCACTGCATGACAGTGCCCCCAGCTCCCAAGCCCTCTAGACGGTCCAGAAGGATGTTATGGTCGGTGGTGTCAAAAGCCGCTGAGAGATCCAGCAGAACAAGGAAACAGCTCTTACCTTTGTCCCTAGCCCGCCGGAGATCATCGACCAGTGCGACCAAGGCAGTTTCAGTCCCATGATGAGGCCTGAATCCTGACTGGAAGGGATCCAAATGGTCCGCTTCTTCCAGGTGTGCCTGGAGTTGTTCCGCAACCACTCGCTCAATCACCTTGCCCAAGAATGGAAGATTTGAGACTGGGCAATAGTTGGCCATATTGGCCGGATCTAAAGATAGTTTTTTAAGAAGCGGTTTAATAACCGCCTCTTTCAGCGGGTCTGGGAAGGCTCCCTCATGGAGAGAAGCATTTACCAACCCGCGAAGCCCATCGCCCAGCCCTTCCTGGCTAGCTTTTATAAGCCAGGGTGGGCAAGGATCAAGGAGACAGGTGGTTGGTTTCATTCGTCTAAGCAGCCTGTCCACATCCTCGGAGGTAACAGATTGAAATTGATCCCACAAAATTTGACTAGACAGGACTCTAGCACTCCCCCGCCCCGGCCCTGCTCCCACGGTGGAGTCTACCTCTTCCCGAATCTGAGCGACTTTATCTGCAAAAAACTTTGCAAAATCATTGCAGGAGATCATGTGGCCCGTACTGGGCCCGGATGGAGCAGGTGGTTCCGCTAAATTGCGAACCACCTGGAAGAGTCTCCTGCTGCTGTTTTCTGCAGATGCGATGGAGACGGTGAAGAAGGTCCTCTTCGCCGTCGCCATTGCCACTTGGTAGGCTCGAAGTTGAGCTCTAGCCCGTGTCCGGTCTGATTCAAAATGAGTTTTCCGCCACCGGCGCTCTAGCCGTCTCAACGACTGTTTCATTGCCCTCAGCGCCGGGGAAAACCACGGGGCTGTCCGGGCTCCATGAAATCTGAGAGGGCACTTCGGAGCCAGACAGTCAATAGCGCTGGTTAACTCCGCATTCCAGCGGGCCAAATACATATACATACCACCTCTAAATGCATAAAACAAACTTTTTTTTAAAATGTCCACTTGGTCTTCTTCCTCCGGTCTCCTGGGTAGATTGTCAGTCCAAATTTCGGATATCAGAGGTACCGCTGTCACTCTTGTCGGGTCTAGACGTTGATGAAGCACTCGATCTATGATCTAGAGATGACTTTCTCTGTACGTGCTCTATGAGATCCCATCCTATTAACACGGCAGAGGGAATCTCTTCAGATATTGCCACTTCCCATTCTCCTGACCAATTCTGGTACTGAATTTGAAGTCGTGCGACCTTCAGCACCTCTGGCTGTTTAGAAATTCCTTTTACTCTCCTCACTTTTCCAGGGATTATTTTAGAGGGACAAACAAAATTTGTGTGCACCAGAGTCACCTGAGATCCTGAATCACGAATCCCAAGAAATTGCCTCCCCTCAATCCCAATAAATTCCCCAGCATTCTTCAACAACTGATTGTCATATTTAATGGCATAGCAATGAGCTACTGTGTCTCCAACTGCCACAGCATGAGGCCTGAGTGGGGCTGCTGTTGTCGTGGTAACTGGGCTAGCTTGACTTGCCTCAGCTGACTGGATACAATAAGCTTGCTTCTGAGGGCTAACACTTGGAGCTTTATCTTGCTTATTATTACAGTGAAAACTTTTATGGCCAAATTGATTGCACACCCAACATTTGATTTCTTTAGGATTAGTGTAATTATTTTTCCTCCCCTTCTCTTCATTTGTACTAGTGCTGCCTTGGGTTCTGTTTCCTTTCTCAGTCTCTGAGGAAAGGTTTCCCTTCACTGCCTGGGATTTGCTTTTGGGAGACCCCCACAGTTTCCCGCCAAAACTTGGGTCATCAAATCTATGGTCCCTTATTTCATTTATCTGATCAGCTAAATTAGCAGCTTCTTGAAGGGTTCTAGGGTGTCTCTCTTTTATCAGATATCTTAATTGGCCGTGTATAGTTTCATAAAATTGTTCTAAAGCAAACACTTCTTTTATTTTGTGATGTGGTACTGGCTTTCTCTGTGTCTAGCCACTTGGTGAGGTAATGTGAAATCTTGGTGCCCAGTTGAGCATATGTTTCCTCCTTCCCTTTTGTCACACTTCGGAACCTCTTTCTTAGCTGTTCTGAGGTAATTCCGAAATGGGTAAAAGTTATTTGTTTAAATAATTCAAAATCGTTTGCTTGCTCTTCTGTCATATTAGCATAAATTTCAGCTAACTTTCCGCTAATTCTAGCCCTTAAAATGATCATTTCCTCCTCATCTTTTACTTGAAAATCTTTACAGGCTCTCTCAAATGATATTAGAAAAGCTTCTGGGTTATCTTTCTCCTTAAATTCAGGGAAACGTTTCAAATCTACCTTCCCTTGTGTTTGGGAATTAGTATTGTTGCTATTATTTTGGTTTTCCTGAGCTGTTAATTCTAATTTTTTAATTCCAGCTGATATTCCCTTTCCTCTCTCTCTCTTTCCCTCTCAATTGTTAACATCATTTCTTTCTCTCTCAGTTCTCTTTCCTCTCTCTCACTTTCCCTCTCAGCTTGCAATTTCAATTCTCTTTCTTCAGCTTGTAATCTCATTTCTGTTTCTTTTAACTTCATTTCTGTTTCTTTCAACTGATATTCTTTCTCTAATTTCCATCTCTCAAATTCCTCAGACATTTGTGGAACCCTCCCCTCAGATGGGGTTTCACTAACTGTTTCAACTCTAGGCTCTTCAATTTGTAAAGACCCATTTTCCTCCTGGGTTCTTTCAACAGAGGTTTCCCTCATGGCTGGTTTACTTTTCTTAGCTGGCATATTGTGTGAGAATCTCTATTAAGAAATTCCCTCTCAGTTTCTGTTCCTCTGGCTAGGCTCTTAAAGATTCCTGTCACAAAGTTTAGCTAGGGGTTTTCTCTCTCACCCTTTAGCTAACTTCCACTGACTCTGAATCTAACCCACAACCAGAACAGCTTTTGAGTTCTCTTCTCTTGTTGTTACAGCTTCTTCTCAGTACCTCAGAACCACACACTCACACCCCCAGGTTAGATAATTAATCCTCAGATTATCCTCCCCTCCAGGTGTAATGTTGTCCCTATTGGTACTAGTGTTCTAATTCGAACCCGATGCTGTCACTTTTGTAGCGTGATAAATCGAATCCCGACGCTGCCACCAGTTTATGTCGCGGTCACTCTGACCTGCACATCACCCCCGGACGTTTGACGGTCTATTGGTGATGTGCCAACGACAAACTAAATACTTTCAATCACTCACACACCTCAGACCAGGATATCGTAAAATAAAACAAGATGGTTTATTGAATGTTCTTATACGTATTGGTTACTGTACAAAGCTTAAACGGTTTCAAATCACAGATGGTTCCTATACCGGCCTATTACCTCTAAATATGAATTACCGGCCTATTACCTCTAAATATAACTAATAATAATTATCACTAATCTCATAACACTGTATCCTGTCTGACTATCTCACTTTCTAACAGCCACCTCATTAATAACCAGCTCTTCACACCAACTCTAACCTGACTGACCTCAACCAATAACTCCCTTCAACAACCCTATCTCCAACTCTCTCTCTCTTCTCCTGCCTGCCTGCTTCTCCCTATATACACCCTGCTTCTGGCTGGAGAGCTCCCATTGGTCGTTTCCCTCCCTGGCAACTTAACCCTTTCTAGGCCCTCTAGAGGTGAAACGCCACAGTGAGATTCAGGTATTTTTCACTTGTGAAAGATCCAAGGCAAGTGTGAAAAATCCAGAAAATCAGCAACTCAGAGGTGGAGCCCATTCCCAATGTGAATGTCAGAAGAGGCCTTTCAACCTGCAAGCACATCCTAAATCAAAAAAGAACCCTGGGGTCAACCCGGGTGAATAGAAATAAGCCAGTAGCTTCCTATACTTGGGATTGCTCTGCTAGTAAGTAATAAAACATTTGTGATTTCACACCATTATTTTGGCTTGTGCTCTGTTAACCCTATTCAATATTTCCATAGTGCCAGCTGCGCCCTAAGCTGCTCACTTTTAATTTCTTTTCGTTTAGGATTCATATGCATCATGTCAGCTTTCCAGGCTTGTTGTGGGCAATGTATCATTACAAAGAGAAGATGAAAAGCAACAATAGTCAGCTTCTGAACTCTGGGCAATAAAAGTGCTAGCCTGAACTCCCAGCAAGGATTATTATCCTCTTTTTCACAGAAAAAATAATAATCAGGCCAGTTGATTTTTGTTTTTGGAAGTAGCAATGAGATTTTATGTAAATGATATGCTTAACATGGAGTGCTAATGTATTAACATCATTCAGTATAAAATAAGGTTAGCTATGAAAATGTGACAAAATATGCGATATGACCTTCTAATTATAGATGGCTGCTTTTAGTGTTCATTGTAGAAAGGATTTCTCCCTTACCTTTGGCCAAAATCTTTGTTACAGGGCATCTTTCCCCTATAACGTAGCCACCATAGCTACAAGAATGGGTTGAGAAGGCAAAATGCTGCTGTACTATCACATTGTCCAACTATTGTGGCTTCAGAACAAGAAGTGGGTGTTGCACTGGCAGCTGGGAAAACTGAGCCCCCCCCCAATAAAGCTATCCTATTTGGGCATAGAACGCAACAAAGTGGCACACGCCTCCATTCTCCCAGAGTCTGTGGCATTGAGAGCCCTGATATCTCAAATACTTCTGCAAAAGAAAGCCACTTTGTGCCAGGTGAAGTCCCTAATGAACCATCTTTAACAACAAGCATCAAGGTGTCCAATAAAAATGCCAGAATTTAGTTTAATGTGCACATCAGAGTTGGTGAGAATAACTGTAGTGGTATGCTCAATGAAATTTGGGTCATGATGATTTTGTTGTTGTTTAGTCGTTTAATCATGTCTGACTCTTAATGACCCCATGGACCAGAGCACGCCAGGCACTTCTATCTTCCACTGCCTCCCACAGTTTGGTCAAACTCATGTTCGTAGCTTCAAGAACACTGTCCAACCATCTCGTCCTCTGTCGTCCCCTTCTCCTTGTGCCCTCTATCTTTCCCAACATTAGGGTCTTTTCCAGGGATCTTCTCTTCTCTTCTCATGAGGTGGCCAAAGTATTGGAGCCTCAGTTTCAGGATCTGTCCTTCCAGTGAGCACTCAGGGCTGTTTTCCTTAAGAATGGATAGGTTTAATCTTCTTGCAGTCAATAGGACTCTTAAGAGTCTTCTCCAGCACCATAATTCAAAAGCATCAATTTTTCGGCGATCAGCCTTCTTTATGGTCCAGCTCTCACTTCCATACATCACTACTGGGAAAACCATGTCATGATGATATAATGTTTAAAAAGCCCTACAATCCCTTCATTTATTTATTTTGGTTTTTTATATTAGCATTGATCTAGGATCTAATCCAGGCTTCCCCAAACTGTGGCCCTCCAGATGTTTTGGCCTACAACTCCCATGATCCCTAGCTAGCAGGACCAGTGGTCGGGGAAGATGGGAATTGTAGTCCAAAACATCTGGAGGGCCACAGTTTGGGGATGCCTGATCTAATCCCTTCTTTTTAAGTATCTGCCTGTTTCTGAACATATTTACTTTTTGCTCCTTACCTAACATATCCTTACCGCAGTAGCTCTTGTGAGTGGTGGTACTTAGATATGCATTATCCTTTATTTGTTTTCAAAACATATTCTGTGTTTTTAATTTTAAAATGTACAAAATAAAAAAATTCCTTCAGTAGCACCTTAAAGACCAACTAAGTTTATATTTTGGTATGAGCTTTCGTGTGCATGCATACTTCTTCAGATACACTAGAAACAGAAGTGTCAGACCCTATATATATACAGAGGGTGGTGGGGGTGGGTGGGAATGGGTGGTGGGCTGATGGGAGTGGTAAACCTGGAGATGGCTGTTAATGGCTGCTGGACAATGACAGCTCCCTTTCTCAAGCTCTGGGAGGAAGACCTTTCATTGCCTACAGACAGCCACCCAATCTTAAACAACTCCTCACCCACAATAATACAACCACCAGACTTAACATGGACACTGGTACCAGAGCCTGCAATAAACCCAGATGCCAACTTTGCTGCCACATACACCCGGACAACATCATTACTGGCCCCAACAATATCCAACATACCATCTCAGGACTATTTAATTGCTCATCTTCTAACATTGTGTATGCCATCAAATGCCAACGGTGCCCTTCAGCTCTCTATATTGGACAAACAGGCAAAACCCTACGCCAAAGGATAAATGGACATAAATCTGACATCAGGAACCATAAGACTGAAAAACCAGTAGGAGAACACTTCAATCTCCCAGGACATTCTATACAAGATCTCAAAGCAGCTGGGATGAATAGAGACATCGGATTCTTATCTCATTATGCATGATCAAGCTCTCTTTAGCACCTCAGCCCAGGACTAATTGCAGCCATCAGCAGCCATTAACAGCCATCTCCAGGTTTACCACTCCCATCAGCCCACCACCCATTCCCACCCACCCCCACCACCCTCTGTATATATATAGGGTCTGACACTTCTGTTTCTAGTGTATCTGAAGAAGTGTGCATGCACACGAAAGCTCATACCAAAATATAAACTTAGTTGGTCTTTAAGGTGCTACTGAAGGAATTTTTTTATTTTGCTTCGACTCAGACCAACACGGCTACCTACCTGTAATTAAAATGTACAGTTTGGGATTTATAGAATGAAGAATGATTACCTTTCACACCACCTAAATTCCAAATATTTTTTTTAAAAAATATTTTTATTGAGATAAATTTACCAAAACAATTTAACAATCAATATATCCAATTACATTTCCCCCCCTTTCCCCCTCCATCCCCCCTCCCCCCTCCAATGACTTCCCTCTGCTCCCCTGTCTGGTTTCTTTGTACATATTGTAATGATATGTACAATTTTACAACATGCAGAGAGCAATATGTACAAATTCCAAATAATTTTTTGCCTCAAATTATGAGCATTAACTCTCAAGCTGTATATTTCATGAATTATTTGGATTTTAGGTGAAATGATAAATAATCATTCATGGTTCAATACATTTCTCATAAACCAAAGTATGAGGAGTAGAAATGTGTTTCCTAGCTTATTTTCTCAGGAGCAGTGAGTGGTTGCGTAATATGAAAGGGCTGCCACAGAGAATACATCATGATCTGGTTTAATCATGTGAAGTGCCAAAATGCCAAATCTTTCATAAGCCCAGTAAGTAAAAAGTGGCAAAATCAGGACATGAAGATCTCTTTAATACACAAGGGGCTTAGCCTAAGTAACTCATATCACTGCACCAAGCAAGATATCCTGGTATTTCCTTCATGTAGGATGGAAGATATTGGCACAACAGTTGCAGTAATTGTCAGTATTTATAGTCTTTCCGATCGTAGGAAATATAACATTTTACCTCGGATCAAATGCAGTAGTTTAATGTTATTTCATACACCTATTTCCATACAATTTGTTAGTGGCAAATGGGGTAATCTAACACACACACACACACACACACACACACACACACACACACACTTTTAAGGAGAGATTTGCACATTATGAATATGAGACTGTCAAGGAAAATACCAGATCTTTGTTTAGGTATTGTCACAGTGGCCGGAGTGGGCTACTTCAGAGTAACGACGCTACGCAGCTCTGCATTTTATTCTTTTATTGGTGCTGCATATTTACAGTGCTGAAGTCATTGCTATTTACACGGAGTGATGTGGTCAGTCGGTTTCAGAACCTCCGAATGGCTTTTGGCGCGTCTTTCTCCAACACAAAAGCTTTGGCAGACCCATCCTCTTTCCCCTCCTCTTTCTGCGTAATTCCGGAGTTGGGGGGATGGGTCTCCCCCCCTTATTCGCCCCTTCCTGTCCCACCTGGGACCCTGGCTCCTCTACCTTGCCTGAGCCTCGGCCCCGACTTCCTGCTTCCCCACTGGCATCGGAACTCTCTCTGCTTTCCCGTGCTCGGGGATGGGCTTGAACTCAGGAGGGGAGGGACTTCGCGATATCCCCTGTCCCTCACAGGTATGGTTCAACTTATTCTATGCCCTGATCTCATTATGATGTGCATTTTCCTGTCCCACACTTCTCTCTTGGTTTACAGTAATCTGAATGATGCCAATACATTGGTGGAGATGGAATTGCTAGCTATCGAGTTAGAATGTAGAACTTGATTTAAGGCTGCCTCCTTTGTTGTCAGTCCTAGCCCTATACACTCAGTATGCATGTAACATCAGTGCAAAAGGGAGGAGTGGGGAGCAATAAGTAGCCCAGCCACCACACTGTGTGAATTTGTGTATACATTTGCAGAGAGGACTTTCAAACATACAACTTGTACATGCAAAAGGCCCCTTCGCTACAGACAGTCATGAGACTGAGCATGGGTTTACTTGTGCGTGTGACTTAAAATCATAATAGAAATAGAAATACTTTATTGTCACTTTACCACTTGTTCACAGTGAGATTAAATGAGCCCCCCCCCACAATCTCTCAGTCCTTGTTACACTCTGTGTGCTATCGTACAACCACCAACCCCGAACGTCAGCTGCAACGTTGCTGTCTTCCATTCAGCAGCCTCATGGCCCATGGGTAGAAGCCTACCTGATATTCCTGCACTACAGGAGGTTGGACTATATGACTCTTTGGATCCCTCCCAACTCTGCAGCTATACAGTTCCATTATTCTATGCCTGAACGGGGATCCTTTTCAGTGGCATATGATCAGTGGACTAGGGCAACTAGGCAAGTCCCCTAAATATTTATGGTAAATTAGACTATTAAAGTCTGCTGCCTCCTTCCCAAATCCCGGGATGCTTCTGCTTGGCTTAGGGAGGGAAGTGACAATCACTCGTACAATGTTGCCTGCCTGCCGCAATCACCCGCACAAGCTGGCACCTCTGGCCCTAACTTTTCCCCTATGAGAAATTCCATAGCATGTCCCTGCTCCCATACTCTTCAGACATTACCAAATAGTGTTGCATTTCCATATGAGAGAATGGACATCAGAAATGCACATGCTAGTATTGCCCCTTTGTCATCTTCCAACTCATATAGAGCAAACTTGTGACGTAAGGAGCCTTCTGCACTCATAAAGGCTCAATGCTTGTGTTTAAACCTGTTTTTCCACGGCTCTGAAATGTTTGGAAATGGAGGCTCCACACCTTGAAAGATTGTCCCAAAGGGCAATAAGAACAGTGACAAATAAGTGGAACTGGCATGCTCATCCTAGCTGCACCCCTCATTGTATTGGTCATGCCTGAAGAAGACCTCTGCAATGGCTATTTCTGCCCTAAAATAATAAGCAAACATGTAACAAAGACTATTGAAAAGAGCAATCAGACAGGCATAGAGAAAGGGCTGCAGAAGTTTTCCCCTTTAAGTTTTAATTTTGTTAACCTTTCTTTGTAAACATGAGAGATTTTAAATGCTCAGTCTTTTTATAAAGCAAACATCAATAGATTATCCTTGCTTCTGCTTTGTTATCGATCTGATGAAGATTTCATCTTCCAGTTCTCCTCTCAATTGTTACTGGGTTGTTGTTTCTTTTTACCCATGACAACTATTTGGTTGAACATAGCTTTGCACTCTCAATGCTTAATTTAATCAAAACATCCCCTTTGTTTCTTTTCTTTAGAAATTGAATTATTATTCTTGCCTTGGAAACCCTCACAAAGCATGTTGCAAATATAGCATTGGAAAGAATCATTGCAAAGCTTAATTGAAGCTCAAATTCAAGATGCTGGGATAGTTCAAGATTGAGAAGATTGGAATCTCAAAAGTTCATATGCAATAGCAGCAGTTTTGGTAAATGATATACAAAAACTAAACTTGTGTTACTGATTGCAGTAGTAGATAAATTTTATGGTTTGGACTTATCCACAAGAAAATGTAACTTCTAGAAAAAAGGGAGTTGAGATTATGAAAAATTATTACAAAAATGAATTTTTTTTCCAAGCATAAGATACAAAGGTAAAAATATTTAAAATGCACTTTTATAACCTTTTAACCTTTATAATATTGTTTGTTGTTGTTGTCTAGTCATTTAGTCGTGTCCGACTCTTCGTCACCCCATGGACCAGAGCATGCCAGGCACTCCTGTCTTCCACTGCCTCCTGCAGTTTGGTCATACTCATGTTGATAGCTTCGAGAACACTGTCCAACTATCTCGTCCTCTGTTGTCCCCTTCTCCTTGTGCCCTCAATCTTTCCCAACATCAGGTCCTTTCCAGAAAGTCTTCTCTTCTCATGAGGTGGCCAAAGTATTGGAGCCTCAGCTTCACGATCTGTCCTTCCAGTGAGCACTCAGGGTTGATTTCCTTCAGAATGGATAGGTTTGATCTTCTTGCAGTCCATGGGACTCTTGAGAGTCTCCTCCAGCACCATAATTCATAAGCATCAATTCTTTCGATCGGCCTTCTTTATGGTCCAGCTCTCACTTCTCACTTTACAGTCTAAATTCTAATTGAAACATGTGAATACGGATGTTCCTTAATAATTAATCGGCCAAACACTTTTCTACACTGAGTCCTCTTTAGTGTTTGGGCCTTTCCTTAGTCTTTTATGTTATAAAACTGAGTACTGTACAAGTTGTGTACAAGTGTGGGATAATGAGTTCCTCTCAATTTCTTGTTCCTGTATTTTCATCAAAAGGAATAATAATATATATATTTATTTAAAAAAGTTCAAAGAACTATAATAGAGCTTAGCTGTATTTATTGTTCTTTCCTTATGTGTTTTATTCCCACAGAATAAAATCAGTTTGGGGAATGTCCAGTTTATGATGTAACTAGGGTTCTTTGCTGAATTATTGTATCTCTCCTATTCTGTTGTTGTAGGGACCAGTAGTAAGTTAGCATTACAAGAAGAACTTAACTATTTCAGTATTAATATTATTGTTAAAGCTACTTTAAACATAATGGGATGCCAGCATTACCCCATTGCAACACAGGTAAGACTGCAGGTATAAAAAGAGTGTATCTCTTTGGTACTGGGAAGTACCAACAAGTACTTCCCCCTTCTTTCTCTCTAGCTTTTCCAACCATTAAGGCAAACATGAGATAGGAAAAGAAAACCTGTTAAAATCTCACTATATCAGAATAATTTTATAGAACTCCAACTAAATTTAGCTCAACATGGACGTTGGTTAATAATATCCAGAGTCTTCCACATCACTGAGTGATCTACTGGAAGTAAGTTGCATATCTCATAATGCACAGGCAGTGGTGGAGGGTGAGGGAAAATCATTTTTCCTGGTCTAAAGTTAGAAACAATATTATAGAACCATAAGACTTGCTCATTTTGCTTAATTACATGTCTGATTAATTACTCATTACTTGCTTAAGTGCCCACATTCTCTTTTTTTGACATTAGGAGCCTAATTGCTAAATTGCCTTCGCTCTCATATTTTGCTCATCTACTCCCATTTTGATTTGATTAAAATATTTTTTTTCTGAATCTTCTACCTTTTCCATATCTCGCGTGCTCCTTTCTTAGCTCCTTAAGTTGCCATTGTTGTAATCAGTTTTGCTGGTTCTCCCCTGGATGTCTGTGCATATTATTCCACCTCAAAGCAGACAAGAGAGAACAGATGATCATCAGAAAAGTCATGCTGGATCAGACCAAAGTCCATCTAGTCTTGCATCATGTCATGTCAATGACCAACCAGATGCCTACAAGTAGCCTGGAAACAGGACATGGAAGAGTGCCTACGGTTGTGACCATTGTGGTCTGGTGTGACCAGAGGAACAGAGAAGGGAAGAAATTTGGCCCTAAGTGGTTGGCTGATAAGGGCCATGTCCCACTTCTTATGCTCCACTTCGGTCACTGAGATTTTCTGATTGATCACTTTTGGTGGTCCCCTATGCCCCTGAGGGTCTGTCCTCCATTACTAGGCTAATCCATAAGGAAAAAAGATTGGGGGGCTCCTGCTTTCAACGATTATAAATATATCATGGCTAAGAAGTATGCTTGACAAGTATGAGTGTTGGTGTTGCTGTTTTCCAAAAGTTTGTTTCCAAAAGATATACGTTTCTTATTACTAAATGGGACGAATCCATCATTTCTGCAATGGCAACTCTGCTTACTGGGCACTCCTTCTGGTTGAAGGAAGAAGCAATTTTCATCCATTCTCTTTCACTTTCCCCTGGAAATCTTCTCTAGAGGGTTGGTGGACATTCCAAAACAGTGTGGTATCCAACCAAATGTACATTGACATTGAGGGATTTTCCCTCCCTTAAGGGTCCTGGGTATCTGCAGGTGGAGGGCAAGTTTCATTCCAAGCAGGACTGGGGAGAGTATAGATCAGTCATCCCCAAACTTGGCCCTCCAGATGTTTTGGAACTACAACTCTCATCATCCCTAGCTAACAGGACCAGTGGTCAGGGATGATGGAAAATGTAGTCCCAAAACATCTGGAGCGTCGAGTTTGGGGTATAGATAAACATTTATTCCCAATGAGCTGCACTCCCACTAGCAACTGCCCACATACCCCACATACCTAGAATCAAACAGGGGGGTGAACCCTAAGTCTTACTCCTCCTCTGTCAGAAGATCAAGAATCATCATGGAAACAGCACTAACAGTTTTTTCATGGTGATCTGGGAGAAGACAGACATATACAGAGCCATAAAGATTAGGAAGAGAGTCAGAGACACTGAACATTCCCTTTACTTGTTTTTTTTTTAATTGAGCAATGTCAAAACAACAATGTAGCAAGCACAAGTATTATGTATTCTTATGATGACAGGAATACTATATGCTTAATAGTCCAGGTACAGCAGAATTGATTGGTGAAGTATGAGAACAATTTGGGAATAGAAAATGAACAGCTCCAAATATTTGGGCAAAATATTTATTAGGCCAACCAAAAGTTCATTTTCTCTCATTTTAAGCTATTTAATCAGATTATAATGCACACTGCTAATGTGAAAGTCTTCTGGGAAGTATTTTTTTTAAAAAGGAAAGAAGTCAATCGGCATCCTTTCCTAGTACGCCTATTCAGACTGAAAGCTTTAGAATTATAGCCATTAACTGCTAGAGATGCACCAAAACGCTTTAATACCCTGGGTTGGATCCAATGTTAGTCATGCACAGATCTGTTGAAATCAATAAACACAGCTGTCTTTGAACCATTAATTTTAATGGGTCTACTCTGAGTATGAGTGACATTAGATACAATATTTTGTTTATTACTGGGCATGATCAGGAACATGCTTCAGGTGCAATACAAATGAAGCTGCTGTTTCCCTATTAATTTCATTCTTCTCAGGGTTAAACTGCTGTGGTTAAGCTGAGGGAAGGGGAAAAACATTGGTTACTGCCGGCAGCCCAGATGTCTCTGCCTGTGGCCTCATCTCCTGCACCTCACATCTCTCTCCACATCTTTATTCATTTTACCTCAGCTGCACTAGAGCTCTCAGTCTCTCACTACCCAATCCACAACCAAATAATTTGGATGCAAGAGTTCTTTGAAGAATCAGGTTACTGATGATCAGCCAACCAGAAAAAAAAAAGAAAATTGTGTTTATTCATGCTATCTTATGAATACTCACAAATCTAATAGTTATACACATTTGCAGAGGTCAGGAGTAGCTCATAAAATAATAACTGACATAGAAGACAGTGGCAAGAAATGACTTTCAATATATAATATAACCAGGTTCAACAATGACAACCTTATTGGTTTGCAAATCACTAGACGCCTGTTGAGTAGTGATGAGTAAATCCACTTGCTTCCAGTGAGGTGATATAGGTAGAGCCCTGAATGCATATTCCACCCCCCCCCACCCCCCAATCACTACCAATTCCAAGTTACTTGTAGAATAACTCCCTGTACTTAAGCACTTGAAATAGGTTTCTGCCCTGCATGGATCTTGGCTCTAACAATTTTATGCTAACTTCTAAAATGTTTTTGCAGTAACTAGGACTACTGAGAATGGCCCCATTCCTTGCTCATGTGTTCATGAAGAACACCCAAAAAGGATTCACACCTATCCAGAAAGGGTTGCCCAGAAGGGACCCTGTGACATCAGATAAAAATAATCTTAAATTTCCCACAATTGGAGAGAAAAATCACAGGCCTGGGACGTTTGGCCCATTGGTGCCTTCAAAAAGAAGATTGATAAACTTTCTAGTGTATCTACCTTACAAGCTATGGCCTTCTCAAGGGCTTGCGTACCAAGACCCCCAGGAGATTCCCACCAATAACTCAGACAGACACATTATTTTAGGTTTTGTTTTTTGGCATAATTTTGGCCACAACTTTATTTAAAAATTACAAATTAATTTGAGTGTTGGCCTTAGGCTTTGGTTAATCTTCTGCCCCACGGTGGGACAGGACCAGCTCTGACTTCCTACTGTAGGAAAGTCAAGTAAACACCCCATGGTGGAGGAGATAGCTGACACCAGGCCATCTCCCCCACCAGAAATGTTCCCCAAGGCTCGTGCTCGGTATTGGCCCCAGCCCCGCACCATTGCAGGGGTGTAAGGACTAGAGCCCCAGAGCCCCAGGATTCCTTTAACAGAATACTTCTATAAGAGCAACACTGAGGGGCATGCACCTCCATGTGATGCCCCTCCCAAACTCATCAACTGAAGCCTAACCTGCCAACCTAACAAGTTGTGACTATTGCTAAGCAGTAGGCGAAAAACCAGATGGCACCAGCCAATCAGCCAACTGGAAAAAATTCCTACTGACCCCTGAATACAGGCAGCGCCATAGCAAGGTCAGTCTAAACCTGCAAAGAAAAAGGAGGTGGGCGGGAGGGAGATTCAAATCACTAGCAGGAATGAGCTTGGAACTAGGACGCTGAGTACTTAAGCACTCACCCTGTCAATCAAGGAATGGATACATGCAATTTACCCCAGCAAGACTCAGCCCTCCAATCATCTTCTCTATTAAGCTTACACCCACCGCTTAACACACACACAGTCTTTTCTACTGGGTCCGGCTGCAATCCTCATTATTCCCTATGGGGTTAATGAGCTTTGTCAGCCCTGGGTCTCATAGTGTTGATGCTGTGTCAAAGGAAGGCATTGGGAGGGAAGTATCCCTGGTTTACAGTATGTTTAATGGCTTCTCCACTCAGTGACTGTCCCCTACTAATGTCTACCCAGCCCATTTTTATTTAACGCCCCCTGGCATAATAAAACTCATCTAGCAGAAAATGGCAGGGGAGTAACAGAAGACACAAGATGGGTGGGGAAATCCTTTAGTGAACCACAGTGCAATTTTAAGCATCTTTCGTCAGAAGTAACGCCAACAGAATTCACTTTTTGGCTGGCATGTGTGTTAATGATGTTTGTCCAAAAATGGTGTGCAAATCTGCTGTTGAAATAGAAACTGGAATTTCCAGGTGGATTCCTAAATGAAATCTTGACATGCATTTCTATTCTGCTCATAGAGATGTGCTTTCATATTTGTGCAGGAAGCTTCTTGAAATATACTTGTAAAACAGCAGTACAGTGTGCTACATTTTGCCTCTTGTTTACCTTGTGAATTATGCAAATTAAATTTCTTTACTCTGGTGTTCACTTGACGATGTACCTAAACAATTTAACATATGAAGCCTGTGCTTGTTTGCACAATCAAGACTGATTTGTAGTTTAAGTATAAAATGGTTGCTTTGGCAGATAAGGCAAGTTATAGTGTGAAATCACTCCACAATGCCTAGAGTTGTTAGGATTGCAATTAGTTGTTTTTTACCATCTGGATTTTCTTTTTTAAAACTCTTCTTTGAATGCAGAAACTTTGTGAAGTGCAGAAATAAATAGTCTGGTAAGACTACTGCTTGATAAATAAAACTTAAGGTTTATTACTTGTGGCAAAAAAGTCATTTGAAATATAGGTTTTACATGTGGCCACTATGGAGCCAAGAAGTTGACATTAGCACATATTAACTCGGGGAGCTTATGTTGGGCCACCATGAAAAGGCACAAAATTGTTACTTGTTTCATATCTTATTAGTCCATGTTTACTCACAGAGATAAACACAGGGTGTTCTGACACATGTGCTAAACCAAAATAGCTTGTCCAGTCTTCCTTGCTTTGTGCGGTAATTGGAGGAGAACATAATTTGCTTTCTGTCCTAGGTAGCAAAACATCTCATGCCAACCCTGGTATCTTCACTGAATGATCCAGTGCTGTTACTAGCAGCAACAAGTCTCTTAAAATAATGCGGTTTGCCTGGTGTAGACCCGCACCCCCGCCAGCAGTGTTCATAGAAACAGCAAAGAGGAGTCACTTTCTTCTGTACAGGCTAACTGTCAATGCTGTCTTGGATAGAGGCTTCAGTTCTGCTGCTGTAGTATGACTTATGGAATCCATTGATTTTGCACATGTTGCATCCCGCATGGTGTGGACTGAGGTTTTGCTGCCACTGCTGTGGTTTCTAGATAATGACAATAGCAGCAGTGGCTTGCTCAGTGAGACAAAATCACTATACCGGTACTAGATTCCTAGTAGGTGTGCTGCTGCCATTGACTGGGAGAGGGAGAGGAGAAACAAGATAGTGAAGAGGCTGATGAAGTATAAATGCACTGTTGCACCCACACCATCTTGGCCTCTCCATTGCCTCCATGACACTCCTTCTCTGGTCTATTTTAGTATAGGGTTTGTTGTTGCGTGGCGATACCCAGATCCCTCGAGTAAATGAAAACACAGTACACGGTGAATAAGGTTAATGGGCATAAAAGGCCACAACCTTATTGATTACGGATGTAGAGAGGTATTGGCTTAGGCATTGGATCTAACCGACTATATCCGACTCCAGCCCGGTGTGCTGGCAGTCTGTGAAGGGTTAACCACCATTGGGCGAGCCCTGCGATGCAGATCAACTAGGAACTCACCCTGGGGCCACCGATAGGGGGCGTACCTTAGGCCCTCACCTACCACGGCTTCAGACATGGCCATGCCCCCGGACTCCTTAAGGGAGTACCCTTCAGCATTTTGGGGGAGGTGATGGCAGCAACCTCCCCCCCCACCTGTAACCTTTCAAAGATAATCCAATGCCTAACTGCCAAAACCAAAGTTGTGACGAGTTGCTACGAGGTAGGCGAAAACCACAAGGCCAGAGCCAATTTGCCAAGTGGGAAAAATTCCTACCAGGCCCCGAGGTCCATTGCAACCTTCCCTCCTGCTATGCTAGAAGAGACTTTGTTGTTTTAGAACTGGCTTCGATTAGGCTGTCCCTTTTCAAGACCCTACTAGCTCCCTTCCACTTTCTGGAAATAGTCAATCAGGCAAATGTCCATCTGGAATTAGCATTCGGTCTGAATTTCATCCCTGTTGGTTCAGAAATCTTAACAATAATATTATTAATAATGCCTGCTTTTTTTAAGGGAACGGGTTGCCAAATAAATCAGGACATTCAGCAACGAACAATTTAGCAGCTAGCAAACAGGACTGCTTATATAATACCTGGATTTTCCTCAGCTATGGTTCATCTTATCAGCTTCCATGCTTCCCATTAAAAATGTGCCACAGTCTAAAATGATTTGATATACATTGAACACTGTAACCAACAAGATTGCAATTCCCTCACTAAAGAGAAAGAGGGACAAGACTGCAATTACAATATAGTTACCTATGTAAATCACTACTGTAAAAAATTAGATAATTCCAGAATGTTTCATCACAGAAATGTTTCATTTCAAATATTTTGTCAACTTCTGTTGATCTTTAGCCACACACATGCATAGAGAAGCCCTTAGCCTCAATGGCATTTAAATGCTCACAGCAAATGTATGCTATGTCCCCTTTTCTAGTCTTATGCTATTCAAATATGGCTCATTACTATAGCAACACAAATCATTTTATTTTTCTATGTGTCTCTTAGAATATATATTCCAGTTTACTGAGCCAGGCTAGCAACTGTTAATCTGGTTTACTCAAAGATATTTAAATAGTAGGTATTCCTCATTATTTCTAGTGGTGTGTCTAATCTGTTTCTATACTCTCCAACAGTACAATCCTACGCATATCTACTCAGAAGTAGAAGTAGCAACCCCACTGTGTTCAATGGGACTCATTCTCAAGTCGGAAACTCAATTTTGAGAATGTGAAGTCTGAAATGAGAAATCTTGGCAAGAATGTCAGCTAAAGACTATTTATTTAGCATTAAGATTTATGGCCCCACTTTTGAGGCAAAATGACCACTTTAAGCTTTTAATACCTTAACCTTCAAGCTGGACACTGAAGAAGTAATAATTGTCCATGTTATGGTATAATTATATACCTTTAAAAAAATATTCTTACCTTTGACAGAGAAGCCAACACTCCCTGCCACCACCCTACACATACAATCACCCTTTGCAGATAATGGAACACATCTGAATGAAGTTTTAATGAATGGTAGTGAGTAGTGCTGTTGTCTAAACCACTGAACCTCTTGGGCTTGTCGCGACCGGGTGAGCTCCCATTGCTCTGTCCCAGCTCCTGCCAACCTAGCAGTTCGAAAGCATGCCTGTGCAAGTAGATAAATAGGTACTGCTGCAGCAGAAAGGTAAACAGTGTTTCCATGGTGTTCCATTGTGCCAGTAGCAGTTTAGTCATGCTGGCCACATGACCCGGAAGCTGTCTGCGGACAAATGCTGGCTCCCTCGGCCTATAGAGCGAGATGAGCGCTGCAACCCCAGAGTCGCCTTTGACTGGATTTAACTGTCCAGGGGTCCTTTACCTTTTCCTTTTAGTGAGTAGTTCATTCTGGGTCTGTGATGAGAAGTGGGGTCATCTTAATGAATGGTCCTGGTTGTGGGCATGCCCTCAAGCCACTCCCCCCCACCCTGGCATGGGAGGAGCCATTACCATAATGCCAGGGTGGCACCACAATTACCCAGGGCCAATTGTCCTATCAATCTGAAGGGTAATTGTAAGGAGGAGTTTAAAAGCAGCAGCGCAACGCATGCCAAGCACTTACTTCGTGCTGCTAAACACCCGCCCACCCTCCCCTTTTTTGTTGTGTTGTTTTAGGTGTATTCTGGCCTTGCTTTGAACTTCGGTTGGTTGCCTGCTTTGGGATGGGGTAGAAATTTTACCATTTGACAACATTGGCACTGGTCATTTGGTTTTCGACTACCTCTTAGCAACCGTCACAACTTTGTAAGGTTTGGTGGTTAGGCATTGGCCTAATTTTGATTGGGGGAGGGGAGGTCAGACATCGCCTGCCCCTCCATTGACCAAGGGTATTCTGTTAAAGCAATCTGGGGTCTGGATCCTGTCCGAAGTCCACTTGAGGGGCTAGGGCCAGGCCAGGCCACAGGGAACACCAGGTAGATGCAGGCGGGGTCCCCCGGAGCATTCTACCCTTTGGGTAGTTCATGTTGAATTTTTGAATAGTCAAGTTACTTTAGAGCCGGTCTAATGTAAATACTGTCTGTTTAAGAGAAACAGGTGCCGGTGTTTCTGTTAATTGCTCACAGGCGTGGGCTCTGCTTCTTGTATATAAGGTTCTGCCAGAAAGCCTTCTGCATCTCTTAGATGTTTCAGTTTGATTCATCTCTAAGTAGATCACTCTCTCAGTTGTTCTCAGTTTAAGAGATTGCTCAGTTGAATCTTAGTATGAGAGTTGCTTAGTTATAATGCTAGTTTGCTGTTAATTCTCGGGTAGTTTTGTGGGAATTTTGTGGGAGGTTTGGAATGTGGGAGAAAGCATTTATCTTTAGTTTAAAGTCTCTTTAGATTCAGTTTGTTTTTCAGTTAAAGAAACCCAACTGTTTGTATTTTCTTCTGTATGCTTTTACAAGCATACAGCTAGTAAGGGGTTTCATATAAGGGAGATAATTCCCTACGCTCTTGGTGGTGTTTTCTTAGCCAGGTCAACTTCTGACTGCGTATACTCTGCGTGAAGCGTACTTTAAAGGGCCACTGTAAAACTGGGATATATGATTTAGATTAAGCAAGTTTCAATACCCAGTTTTCTCCTATATTATTCTTATTATATATTATTTTCCAATAGTTTACCCTTACAGACTTCCTGCAAAGGGGGCAGGAGTCGGATATAGTATTTAGCCAATGCGTAAGCCAATACCGCTCACATTTGTAATCAATAAAGTTGTGGCCAAAATTTGCCCAATAACCTTAAACTTAAAATTCAGTGTCCGTGTGAAGTTCTTTATTCTAACAGGGGGTTTGGCTTGGGGGTCTTGACATGCAACACAGAATACTAGATGAATTATCTGCCTGGTACAAGGGTATGCCCATCTCCTTGAAGGTGCTGGGTAGGCATCAATGGTCACAGTGCATGCTGACACCAATGGCATGTAGAAATGTAGTTGTGAGCTTACTGACATTTATGTTCTTTTGCTCTGACCCTAAAGTTGCATCGGCTCATCCTTTCCAAACATATCAAGACAAGTGTTGTAAACAGTAATTATATTGTGGACATTTTATCCCAATCATTAACATGTCCTGAGTGTGTACCCATATGAAAAGAGGCATTCATTCCTGGGGCAATATATGGACAATTTTCTTTCAGATTTTTAGATAAATGAAGATGTCTGAAACTACTAATGAATAATGTTTCATGTATGAAAGAAGGAGGGTATTACAGAGTGCAGGGGGGTGACACAAAGTGTCCATGTTGAAAGGCACCTCACTATGAAGAGAATGGTAATAAAGGATAATAGTTTAAAAGTAATTGTGAGGGACAGGGGATATCGCGAAGTCCCTCCCCTCCTGAGTTCAAGCCCGTCCCCGAGCAAAGGGGAAAGCAGGGAGAGTTCCGATTCCAGTGGGGAAGCAGGAAGTCGTGTCCGAGGCTCAGGCAAGGTAGAGGAGCCAGGGTCCCAGGTGGGACAGGAAGGGGCAAGCAAGGGGGGAAGACCCATCCCTCCAACTCCAGAATTACGCAGGAAGAGGAGGGGCAAGAGGATGGGTCTGCCAAAGCTTTTGTGTTGGAGAAAGACGCGCCAAAAGCCATTAGGAGGTTCTGAAACCGACTGACAACATCGCTCCGTGTAAATAGCAATGACTTGAGCACTGTAAATACGCAGCACCAATAAAAGAATAAAATGCAGAGCTGCGTAGCGTCGTTACTCTGAAGCAGTCCACTCCGGCCACTGTGACAGCAACCTCCTAATCATTTTTGGGCTACTTCGGAGTTGCCGGGATGAGCGTGTCCGAGGCGGAGAAGTGGCGGCAGATCGCTGAGCAAGCCCAGCTAGAACTGCAACAGCTGTCGCTGCAGGCGCAGGGAGAATTGAAGGCAGCTAAAGAGGAGACTAAGAAGGTCCAGGACGACCGGCTACAACTTGCGGAACAGGTGAGAGAGCTCCAGGAAAAAGAGCAGCATTTAAGGGCGGTGGCGGTAGACCTCCAAAACAAGCTGGATGCAGAGAAAAACAAGGCGGGAGGGGCTCCCCAAGTCCAAGTGCTGCCAGGAAGGAGAGCAGGGACCCTTGTAAGCAAGTTCAATGGAGACCCGAAGGAGTTTCAGGGCTTTGAGACTGAGATCGTGTATGCTCTTGAGCTGCACCAGAATGAGTTCCCCGATGATGAGCACAGAGTAGCGTTTATTGTGGAACATCTCACCGGAGCAGCCAGGGAGTGGCTAAGACCATTAATCGCAACCAAGAATCCTTGCATGAAAAATGTCCAACAATTTCTAGAAGGTTTGAGGACGATGTATTCGTCCGATAGTCATTTGGACCAGACTAAGGAGGAACTGCATAATTTACGCCAAGGAAATATGACAGTTCGCGCATATTGGGCGAAATTCACCATGCTGGTGCACAGACTGGGGTGGGTTTTGGATTCGCCTCCCATGCAAGCTGCGTTTTACTTGGGTTTGAGCGAGGAGGTGAAGGATGAACTCTCGAGAGGTCCAAAGCCCAGTACTATGGATCAGCTGAGCAAAGCAGCTCTGGCGGTGGGGGTGAGGCAGGAATCCCGGTGGAACGACAAGCAAGCGACGCGCGCAAAGCGGGCTTGGTTCCCACGGTCGCAGGAGAAGCCACTCCCTCAACAACCCTTTCAGGCCACGCCTGGAGCCAGCCAGGACCAGGAGCCCATGCAGATTGATAGCGCGCGCGCGCGGGCTTTTCAAACCCCAGCGGCGCCAAGACGCAAGGAGGGAAGGGGCGGGAATTGCTTTCTCTGCAACTCACCCCAGCATCTCGTCAGAGACTGCCCACATCGCAGGGAGTGGCAAGGAAAGGCGGGAACGGTGGTGCCCTCCCCCACTGACGCAGCACCACAGCAGGGAAACGGGAAAGCCTGGCTGCAGGAGACAAGGGGCAGCAGCCAGGCACAGTCAGCAGACAACAGCCCCAGCCCGCCCACCCGCACAGAGAGGTGCAGAGCCAGCCCACCCCTCCCAGAGCAGGAGTGGTTCTAGAAGTGACGCTAACGCTCCCAAATGGCTATCCCCTGACGGTCCTCGCCTTAATTGACAGTGGGGCGTCCGCCAACTTCTTCTCGAGAAGCTTTGCAGAAGAGCACCAAATCCAGCTTTTGCAGTTGGATTTTCCTCTGCACGTAGCAACCATTGACGGCAGGGAGCTGCTGGGAGGGGCCATCACACATCAAACCCCCCCCATGAGAATGACGGTGGGAAGGCACTCAGAGACACTGGCGTTCAACGTCACCACCATCTCAGACCCCCCCATCGTCTTGGGCATGAGCTGGCTGGCGCGCCACGACCCCTCCATCAGTTGGCACCAGAGGTGCATCACGTTTGGGTCAGACTTTTGTCTGGAACATTGCATGCAGCACCAACCAGGGGAGGGGCCTCCGATAGCCACGGTGGCCACCATGCATATCAAAGGGGGTGAGGCAATACCCAAGCAGTACTGGGACCTGCAGGAGGTCTTCAGCGAAGCGGAGTCCGACCACCTACCCCCGCACAGGCCTTTTGACTGCCAGATCAACCTGGTGCCAGGGGCGACGATACCCCCAGCCAAGCTGTACGCCATGTCAGACCAGGAGCTGGAGGATCTGCGCGCTTTCATCGACAAGAACCTCAAGCGGGGGTTCATAAGGGAAAGCAAGGCAGCAGGGGGCAGCCCGGTCTTCTGGGTGGACAAGAAAGACACGCAACAGCGCCGTCTTGTGGTGGACTTTAGACGGCTGAATTCGGTGACAGAGCCCGTGGCTTTCCCCATGCCCAGAGTGGATGATCTCCTGACAGCGGCACGCAGGGGCAAGATTTTCACCAAGCTGGACCTAAGGGGGGCGTACAACTTGATCAGGATCCGGGAAGGAGATGAATGGAAAACCACGATGTTCACGCCTCTGGGCTCTTTTGAATATCTGGTGATGCCCTTCGGTTTGCAAGGGGGCTCAGCATGCTTCCAGGCCTTCATGCACCACGTCCTGGGGTCCCTCCTCTTCAGGAAATGCTTGGTCTTCCTAGATGACATCCTTATCTACTCGAATGACCCAGTGCAGCATGTGAAAGATGTCAGAGAGGTGTTGCAACGCCTGAAGGAGAACCACCTGTATGTGAAGCTGGAGAAGTGCAAGTTTCACACCAAAGAGGTGGACTTCCTGGGCTACAAGCTGTCAGACAAGGGGCTGGCGATGGACAAGGACAAGGTGCAGGCCATCCTGGACTGGCACAGCCCCAGGACGCGCAAAGATGCCCAACGCCTACTAGGCTTCGCTAACTTCTACAGGAAGTTCATCAAGAACTTCTCTCGCGTTACGGCTCCCATCACGGACTGCCTGAGAGGCAGGCAGAAGTTCAAGTGGACACCAGAGGCGCAAGCAGCGTTCGAAAGCCTCAAGAGAGTGTTCGCCTCAGACCAAAACCTGTTCCATGTGGTGCAGGACGCGCCCCTACGCATTGAGACAGATGCTTCTGAAAAAGCTGTGGGCGCAATTTTGTTGCAACTGGACGCCAACAGGGAGTGGAGACCCTGTGCCTTCTTCTCCAGGAAGCTGACACAGCCTGAACGCAACTACACAGTGTTTGATAGGGAACTTCTTGCGATCTACGCTGCGTTCCAGCACTGGCGACACTTCCTGGTGGGCGCGAAGCACCCCATCCAGGTGTGCACAGACCACAAGAACCTGGAGTTCTGGAGAACTGCCAGGGTGCTCAACCAGCGGCAGATACGGTGGGCAGAGTTCTTCTCGAACTTCAACTTCTCCATCCACTACATCCCGGGGGAGCAGAATGTCAGGGCGGATGCCCTCTCCCGCAAGCCAGAGTACATGGAGGAGGAGGCGCCACCAGCCCCAAGGCACATTTTCCCCCCGTCGGCATGGTCCTGCGGAGCAGCTGTGGTGAGCGAGGCAGAACTCACAGCACTGACGGCAGCGGATGAATTTGCCAACCGCATCTTCAGAGAACTGAGAGGGGGGAGGGAGCAGGCAAAAGACTTTGCAGAACGCAGAGGGCTGCTTTTCTACAAGGGTGCGCTGTACCTACCCACCACCCAGCTTCGACGTACGGTCCTCAAGCAGATGCACGACAACCCTACAGCGGGGCATTTTGGAAGGGACAAAACCGCTCACCTAGTCATGAGACACTTCTGGTGGCCAGGGGTGCGGGAAGATGTTCGAGACTATGTAAGGGGCTGTACCACCTGCCAGCGGGCGAAGGTGGTCAGAGCAGCGCCACCAGGGTTGCTGGAGCCCTTAGCCACACCACACAGGCCGTGGGAAGTGGTGTCCATGGACTTCATCACAGATCTGCCTTCGTCCAGGGGTAAGACTGCAGTGTTGGTGGTGGTGGACCTTATGTCCAAAATGTGTCACTTTATACCGTGTGCCAGGGCAGTCTCGGCAGAAGAGACAGCCAAACTGTTTGTTGATCACATTTTCAGACTGCATGGATTACCTTTAAGGGTTATTTCGGATCGTGGCCGCCAATTTGTTTCCAGGTTCTGGCGGCGGCTCATGAACCTCCTGCAGGTGGAGGTCAGCTTGTCGACGGCTAGACACCCGCAGACCAACGGACAAGCGGAGAGGGTCAACGCCATTCTGCAGCAGTACCTGAGATGCTACGTCAGCCAGCGGCAAACGGACTGGGTGGATCGCTTGCCACTAGCAGAATTTGCCTACAACAATGCAGTGCACGTCTCCACAGGGGTGTCGCCCTTTAAGGCCAATTACGGGCGCGACCTCAGATCTTTCCCAGAGAGGGAGAGGGAGGAGGAGGAGGAGGAGGGCCCACAGGCTGAGGATTGGGCAGAGGAACTGGAGACGGTGCACCAGCAGCTCAGAGACCACTTGGAGAGGGCCAAGGAAGCGTACAAAAAGGGGGCAGATCGCCACAGGCGACAAGGGGAGGTCATCAGGGTGGGGGACAAGGTGTGGTTGTCCTCGGAGGGCCTTCCCACCAGAGGGAGGTGCAAAAAGCTGGCACCCAAAAGGCTGGGCCCCTTCACGGTCACGCAACAGGTAAACCCGGTGGCATACAGGCTGGCACTGCCAGAGGACATGAGGGTGCATCCAGTGTTTCATAGATCGCTGCTGTCGCCGTACAGGGAAAGCAGCAGGCTCCGAGACAGCGAACAAACCCCCGAGGGAGGGGGGGAGAGGGAAGGCAGGGAGCAACTCAATGAGGCCACGGCCATCCTGGATTCAAGGTGGGGGGTGGGGGGACTGGAGTACCTCATGGCATGGGAGGATGCTCCACCGTCCCAGAATGAATGGGTCCCAGCCACTCAGATACAGGAGGAATTCTTGGTGGAAGAATTTCACGCCCTCTTTCCCCACAGACCCAAGCCCTGGCACATGGAAAGGGAGGGGGAGGAGGAGGAGGCACGGGAGAGCAGCTCACCATGGCGCTGGGAAGCGGAGTTTGAGGAACCAGAGGATGAGGTATGGGTGTCACCGAGATCCACCCAGTCAGAGGAAGGAGCAGATTGGCAGAACGTTTTTACCCCCACCAGCTCTGACGCCACGGACTTTTTGGGATTCCCGTCCGCCCAGGCGGAAGGGGGGGGCTCGCAGGACTGGGGGGAGGTATTCACACCAACGGGCTCGGAGAGCGCTGAGTTCTTAGGCTTCCAGTCGTCACCGACACATGGGGGGGGCCTGGGGAGGGGTGAAGGAGAGCTTGGGAGGGGGGTGGATGTGAGGGACAGGGGATATCGCGAAGTCCCTCCCCTCCTGAGTTCAAGCCCGTCCCCGAGCAAAGGGGAAAGCAGGGAGAGTTCCGATTCCAGTGGGGAAGCAGGAAGTCGTGTCCGAGGCTCAGGCAAGGTAGAGGAGCCAGGGTCCCAGGTGGGACAGGAAGGGGCAAGCAAGGGGGGAAGACCCATCCCTCCAACTCCAGAATTACGCAGGAAGAGGAGGGGCAAGAGGATGGGTCTGCCAAAGCTTTTGTGTTGGAGAAAGACGCGCCAAAAGCCATTAGGAGGTTCTGAAACCGACTGACAACATCGCTCCGTGTAAATAGCAATGACTTGAGCACTGTAAATACGCAGCACCAATAAAAGAATAAAATGCAGAGCTGCGTAGCGTCGTTACTCTGAAGCAGTCCACTCCGGCCACTGTGACAGTAATTAACTACAAATCAAAACAATATAAAAACCAAATATATTAAAATACAGACAGTAAAAAACACAGCACTATTAAAAGCCCTTCCCTTAAAATAGTCACTTCCCAAAAACCTGTTGAAATAAAATGATATTCATTTGCAGGCAAAGGACAAGGAGAGAGGCAGAATAGTCTCTCTATGAAGGGAGGTTCAACGTCTGGGAGGACCCACCAAGAAGGCCCTCTCATGCATCCTCACCAAACATTAGTCATGAAGGACATCCATACAAATATTAATAACAAGACAAATGTGTATAGTCTTGTCCATAGTACTGCTTTGACCCCAAGTAGCCCTACAGAACTTATTTCAATATATAGCAACAGTGAGCACAAACTATCTAATCTCCGAAAACATTACAGTATGATACCAATGATGGTGGAGGCAGGTGGAGGAGATATCTGCAAAATATGTACAACATGACATTTTCCCATCTTCGTCACCCTTCTGCTAAAGTGCCTTGGGTGTAATTGCCTGCAGCACTTGAAACAATCTTAAAAAGTGTAATAACAGGGAAAGAAAAGAACAAAACACTTCACGTGGGATTAAAGGACCCTACAAAGGCACACACAGGTAGGGAAAGCATTTTCTAAGCATTATGTAGCAGTGATTGGGAAAAAAGGGGGGGAACCATTCATTAAAAAAGAAAAAGAAAATCAACAGAAGCCTTATCAAAAACACACTTACTGTGTGTTATAATTTTCACATGGTGCCAACTAGTTCTGTTGACTTAAATGATGTGCTTAAATTTTCAAAACAACCACCACCGCCTCATATGGCCTGTAGCCTACTTCAGAAACAGGAAAATAATTTGTCAGCAGATAATTAATAATGCAGTCAAGCCATTTTTCTCTGTAACTTGCTCATTATAACAAGGCGGCCTAATTATTGCACTAAGCAAACAGACATATAGCATGGCATACAACTGATTCTGATCATTTAGTTTTGTAATAGATTACATTTCAATTTTGTTTGGAGAAAACAGGAGTACTTCACAAAATTCCAGAAAGATTTCAATCATTTTGGACCTTCTTAATTTTGCTTCTAGAATTCAAAATACTTGCACAGTTAAAAAACTATATATCCAATATTCGGGGGGGGGGGCAATCTGATGAAATGGTTTTAATTAAATAGGCAAATTGAAAAAGGTTAAGAATGAGAGAAAATGGCTGCACTTCAAAGCTTCCTGGGATCTGATGTGTACAGAGCCCTTTCACTGCACTGAGCTTATAACGTTATTTTCTCCCAGAATGTTTAGTTCACCACACTATTAGCTAGAACATCTACCTAGACCACCACAATAATTTATGTATCTGTTGTGTTCTGTTCTGTCTTTCTGTACTTAACCCAGAATGACTAACAGTGAATACATAGATACATAGATACATACATACATAGATAGATAGATAGATAGATAGATAGATAGATAGATAGATACATACATACATACATACATACATACATACATACATACAATTACAAGATGAAAATAGACGAACCTATAAATAGTGTTGCACCCAATCTTCGAACGGTGTAAGATTCCTGGGGTCTTGAGGCTCACTGAGGGTACATGTTTACTGTGGCAATTAGGCACAGTTGAGACTGTAGTGTCTTTATGATATAGGGTTTGTTTACACATATAAACAACCTGAATGTACATTGGAGAGAAGGCTCAGAGCATTCACATTTCAAGATGATTCTTTGCTTCTCTCTTAGGAGTAGCAGGCTTAGGTCTACAAACAGAGGACCTCGCCATGCTGCTTTCCCCTTCGTTCCAGCCTGCTCCAGCCCACTCACCAAGAGTTCTGCCAGCCCCCTTTCCCCACGCTTTTCAAATCCCTCAATTTTCCTTCAGCCTACATTTTTACACAACATCTGTCAGCTCATCTTAATTCTCAAAGCACTGATTAAACCCTAGCACACAGGAAGCTAGAGGTGGCATCTTTGATGCAACATGACAAAATACAATGAAAAAGAAGGTTGTGAGGGTCTGGCAGCAAGCAGACCCAAGTGCCATTCTACTCCACTCTGCCTCAGCCAGAAGCAAACACAACTGGGTCAGAGGTAGAAATGCATGGTGATAGGTGGCAACAACACACTTACCAGAACTGAGCATATTGAGTGGCTTAACAATCAATTCTTCCTAGTGAATCCTGGGAATTGTAGCTCTTTGAGGGAAATGGGGATCTCCTAACAACCCTCAGCACCCTTAACAAACTAAACTTACTGGGATTCTTAGGGGAAAGCCATGCTTGTTACAGCCAGTGTACTGCTATCACAATGGTAGCATCAATAGACAGCAATAAAAGTTCTTTACAAATTCTGAAATATTTCCCACTGATGAAACATTAGATATGAAGACCTCTCGATCTCCATTAAAACATTTTTTCTACTGAGAATTATGTTTGGAAAAACAAGTATTTAAAATCCTTTTTACACCGAAAGTTAGGTTTAAATTGCTCTTAGATTGCAAGGCTTTAATTTTGTGAGTGCTCATATTTTAATCTTCAGTGGTTGCAACTGAGTACTCTCCTGTTAATATTTTAAAGAACGAGATTTGCAAACCTGTTCTCAAAAAGAAAGTTAACGTTTACTTGTAATTCAGATACATTATAGTCTGAACCCTGGAGCCTTTAATTATCCATTTCATTTTGCTAGCTATCTATGCTCTCTTTTCATTTATATCTGTATTGTGTTTGGGGGGAAAAGGGCGCCATAATATACTAGTACCTCATGAATATGCAGTGTGCTAATTTTATTAGAAATCCCCACCCCCTGGCTAAAGGATACTGTTGCACAGGGGTCAGCAAACTTTTGCAGCAGGGGGTCGGTCCACTGTCCCTCAGACCTTGTGGGGGGCAGGACTATTTTTTTTTAAAAAATGAACTAATTCCTATGCCCCACAAATAACCCAGAGATGCATTTTAAATAAAAGGACACATTCTACTCATGTAAAAACACCAGGCAGGCCCCACAAATAACCCAGAGATGCATTTTAAATAAAAGGAACATCTACTCATGTAAAAACATGCTGATTTCCGGACCGTCCATGGGCCAGATTTAGAAGGCGATTGGGCTGCATCCGGCCCCCGGGCCTTAGTTTGGGAACCCCTGCTGTTGCATGTCACCACAATGTCCAAGAGGTGTGAGATTGCAGGAGCCCCAGACATTTACCCAGGGTCTGTGTTTCCTTTTGGGAATGAGGCACAGCAGAGACTGTGGTATCTTTATGATATAAGGAGTATTTACGCATATATAAAGCCTGTGTCTATGATGGAGGGAGCAATCACACCCAATTAGGGTCTTGTTTCTCCCATAGCTGCAGCATCATGGTCTGCCTCTCTGGATTTCCAGTTTTCTGCTTTACTCCTTGATCACATCATTTTTCCTCATCTCGCTAAACTCTGGCTTTATCTGAAGGGAGTGGTCCCCACCTATTTGCAATCTCACACCAAGCCTCCATCACCTTAACCTTAACCCAGGATGCTAGCCTGGTTTAATTAGCTTTTAACACTTGCCAGATCCAGGGTTTATAGAGGTCTGGCAAACATTTTAACACCCCATGACTTGATTAAATTCTAACACTTGCTGGATCCAGGGATTAAAGATGACTAGCACCCACAAACTCAAAGCAAGGTTATGGGGGTAAGGCTTTTGAGCAGGTGGTTGCAGTACAGACCTAGATGCTCTTGGATGAAACTGATTTTCTAGATCCATTTCAATCAGGATTTAGGCCTGGTTTAGGCACAGAAACTGATTTGGTCACCACCCTGTATGTTCACCTCTGTCTCTGTCTGAAGTAGGCTACTACTAACAATCCAGATAATCAATTAGGGATTTAATGAAAATACAGGAGAGGTTGATTATTTTTATTTTTATTTAAGAGTTAAACTTCTCTACCACCCAGTAACCAAAGTTGCCTGGTGGCTTACAAATAGTAGTTAAAACCACAAAACAGAGCAATACCTAAAATCTAAAGCAGAAGAATCAGATTCTATTACAAAACAGAATACAAGCAGCATCAGAGGATAACTTTAGTTTAAAAGGTTCAAGAAATACTTTTAAAAAAAATTCCGGGGGGAATATAAAGGTACATCTGACACTAAAAAGACCACAGTGAGGGTACCAAGAGACTGGTGAGGGGGTTCAGAATTTTTGTGCCCTATTTTGTGCCCGGTTTTGATAGCTTCTCATCTCGGTTGGTGAGTGTCCTTGGAGAAGTGCCTCAGAAGATGACCTTAGAGACTAGGCAGATATGAAAGTGGGAAGATTCCCTTTCAGGCAACCAGGCCCCATGCTGCTTAGGGATTCAAAGTAATAATCTTAACTATTGGTTAATGCACATATTTCAATAGTATAATAGGGGACATTTTTCTTAAACTTTACTCCTGTTTTACTTTTCTGACATGTATCTATTCATACTCGCCTCCCAAGTAGAGGGAACAGAAAACCACTGAGGTGGTTGAGACAAGCTGATTAATAGTAGATTATTTACAGAATAAGAAGATTGTGATAAGAGTGCAATAATGTATCACAATGTAAGTGATATCTCAATCTCCGATTACTCTGTTGTCAGATTGGGTATTCTGTCACCAAATCTGTATTGTAGCAGCTTAAATATGTTCTTAAAAATAAAATAAAAACTCACCAAGTGAGGTTGCAAAAAAGCTTTTATCATAATGCATTAAAGTCAAACATCCATTAGTTCAGACAACCTAGGCTGATTGAAAGGGAGTACTTTATCTATAACAATAAAGCCTTGTTCAAATAACAGTGTCTGTTCTGATATGAGATATTCCAGTAGCACAAAAAAATAGTTTTCTTTGATTGAGGATTTAGCTGTATTTCATCTTTTTCAGAGATATGGAAATTTTTAAATAAAATCTATTGTTCTTAGTATAGGGAAGATTTCTGAAAGCCTGGATTTACTGTTTTATTAAGTTTCTGGAATGGCTTTTTTTTCTTGCTAACAAAATTCAAGAAAGTGGCAAAATTATTTTATCGAGAACTAGGGACTCAGCTCTACAGCTGCAAATAAACATTTTTAATGTGTTGTAAAACACAATATACAAATGTAGCACTAGAGGGTGAAAGTGAGCTATGCCAAATTCAATTTATTTTTCAAAACTTTTTTAAAAAATCATTTTCACAGTGTTTTTTTATATGTGTGTACATTCCACCTAGCTTTCTTCAGCTACTGAGTCCACCTTGTGCACGTGATTCTGGTAAAAGCCAGCTGAAAGCATTGATTCTCCAGAGAACAATTTCCACAGATATGCATCACTGCATCAGTTCACTTAAACTTACATGCAAGATTTTATCTTACTTTGGGTGACATTTATTTTTCAAAATGAGTGCAACTTTGCTTGCGATACTCACCAAAGTTCACAGATTGCAATCCCACTTTCCTTTCTGTTGCTAACAGCGTATTCGGGAATCAACTGTAATTTTATGAGGCAGGCATTGATTTCTTTGTGGGATATCTCTGCTTGTTGACAGGAAGTGACTCTTTGAATTGGCATGAAATCCCGATGAGTTCATTTCAACAACAACAAAAAGTGTTCAGAGCCTACTGTTCCTTTTTAACTCTTTCCATGTATTACAAACATAACTTCAGCCACAGGGACCCTTTCAATGATTTTGACTAAATGATAATTTTATGATGGTTGAATTTTATAAACCTCAGACACAATAGCAATGGAATGGACTTCTACAGTTGCAGAACTGTAGAAAGAACTGTGGCAAGCTATCTTTGTCTCTTATATTGAAGTGTTTTTATTCACATGGCCTATTTTGAGGCTCCTAGATAAGAACCAGTGTGGTGTAGTGATTAAGAGCAGTAGACTTGTAATCTGGTGAACCGGGTTCACGTCTCTACTCCTCCACATGCAGCTGCTGGGTGACCTTGGGCTAGTCACACTTCTTTGAACTCACTCACCTCACAGAGTGTTTGTTGTGGGGGAGGAAGGGAAAGGAGAATGTTAGCCGCTTTGAGACTCCTTTAGATAGTGATAAAGCGGGATATCAAATCCTTTTCTATCCAATAGGTTTGCCTATATATGTGGATATGTGGAAAAGGATACCATGAGTGAAGAAAAGTTTTGTTCAACCTTTTCTTTAAATTCACCATTTAAATTTTTGTCTTCTCTCTGCTATAATCCCTGAAATTTTGAACAAGGTATAACTAGTTACCATTCCACAATTTATAACTATTTCCTCACCTGATATCAGCTTTCATTGTGTCACATTTTTGGATTTGTCTTGACGAGTGAAATAAAGGTAGTCACATTAATCTCATTCTAATTCCACTTTTATTTGATTTCAACTGTTTCTTTTTTCTTGCAGACTTGGGCCTTTGACAATATTGTGTGGTGAAGGGGAATGAAGAATGTTTTGAGAGTTAATTTTATTGTATACTATTATATTCTAATTCCAAGCCGGAATTAAGATTGCCGGAAGAAATATCAACAACCTCCGATATGCTGATGACACAACCTTGATGGCAGAAAGTTAGGAGGAACTAAAGAACCTTTTAATGAGGATGAAAGAGGACAGCGCAAAATATGGTCTGAAGCTCAACATAAAAAAAAAAAACCCAAGATCATGGCCACTGGTCCCGTCACCTCTTGGCAAATAGAAGGGGAAGAAATGGAGGCAGTGAGAGAATTTATTTTCTTGGGCTCCATGATCACTGCAGATGGTGACAGCAGTCATGAAATTAAAAGATGCCTGCTTCTTGGGAGAAAAGCAATGACAAACCTAGACAGCATCTTAAACAGCAGAGACATCACCTTGCCTACAAAGGTCCATATAGTTAAAGCTATGATTTTCCCAGTAGTGATGTATGGAAGTGAGAGCTGGACCAGTGAATGCTCACTGGAAAGACAGAACTTGAAGCTGAGGCTCCAATACTTTGGCCACCTCATGAGAAGAAAAGACTCCATGGAAAAGACCCTGATGCTGGGAAAGATTGAGGGCACAAGGAGAAGGGGACGACAGAGGATGAGATGGTTGGACAGTGTGTTCTCAGAGCTACCAACATGTGTTTGACCAAACTGTGAGAGGCAGTGGAAGACAGGAGTGCCTGGTGTGCTCTGGTCCATGGGGTCACGAAGAGTCAGACACGACTAAACAACTAAACAACAACAACATATTCTAATAGATTATTGAATAGTACATTATTTGATATAAATTGTTCCAATTTAAAGTTTGGTTTTATTATGACTATAGGTATTGAATTAGATTATTATAAGGTGTGTGTCCTTTGTTGTATATTTTGTTGCTGTAAGCTTTCTTGTGTATGGTAATATAAAAAGGTGGTTTGCAAATTAAAAGTGAAATGAATGTTTTAATGTTGCAACCCGCTATGAGAATAGGGTGAAGGACAGAATCATCATCACCATCTCTTATCCTATCCTGTTCTATTGGAACCTATTTTGTGTGTGTGATGTGTGTGTTCAAATAAATGTTATAAGAGACATTCAACAGATACCATGCTAAGCCTTTCTAACAATTTGCCCATATCAGCCTCTATTCTTGCATAGGAGGTTGACACAGTCCTAATTCCATACTACAAAAAGAAACAGTAAGGATTCATCAGAGTGAAGTTGAACCCAAGTATCTTTATCTCCACAAGCAGCTCAGTTTTGTCTACATTAGCTAAGAGTGGCTTTTCTAGGGTTTAGACAAGAGTCTTTTCCAGGCCTACTTAGAGATGCCAGGACTTGAATCTGAGACCCTCTGCATACAAAACATATATTCTACCAGTGGAACACTGCTTGTCACCAGTAGCACAATGATTTGCACAGTGTCTATCATGTCCCTCAATCACCTGTCACATTGTCCATGCAGAACCTTATACAGTATTACACACCATTCCTTTTTCTGCATCCCTTTCTTTATAAAAGTCAAGTGTAGTAATGTGATGAAGAAGGCTTTACAACACAAACAAATTTTGCACATATTCTTAGTCATCTGTCACTTCATGTGGGAGCTCAGCCTGAGCACAGCTCCTAATTTCAGAGCTCAGCAGAAGCTACACATACAAGTGGTGCTGAAAGGGAAGCTGTCAAGTTGGATTTAGAATCCAGAAATTATGTGTATTTTCAAATCCCTATTCCATACAGCAGCCAGTACAGATTTTAATTTTCTTTTCAAAAGCATGAGGCATCATGGCAGATAAACATCCCAATATGTGTGTAAATATCAGTCTGCTCACAATCATAACTATGGCATATGGGACCACTCTTTCTGATCAAATATTTCGTGATTTGCCAAGACAGACGTTAAGGAAATAAAGCTTTCTGAGCTGAAGCAAACCCCCAGTGTCCATGCACAATGTGCCTGAAGTATGACCTACAGAGTCAGGCCAGCAGTTGCCAAAGGTGAGCACAAGAATGTCCCACTTTTGACAAATATTGTGGCAACCAGTTAGACAGCTAAGCAGCTGGCATGCATTCTGGAACTTCCAGGTTTGATAAGAAGAGAAAACTAGGCTGCAATGCTAACTCCACTCAACCAAGAGTAAGTCTCAATGAATTAAATGGGATTTACTTCTGAGTAGACATGCCTAGACAAGTCTAAGTCTCTGAGCCACAATATATGTTGATTGTCCCAGCCCTTTAAGCCTTTTCAGTGGCATTTGTGCTTGAACATTGTTCTGAATATTTTAGCCCAAATCTCCACCATCTTTCTGTGACTATGGCCTTTCAGTACTTGATGACAGTTTCACTTTTTAATGTATTAATTGCAGAATTCATACATAGTCCCTTGAAGTGGGACAGATGTAATTTTTGCAAATGGTATACAGTCATACCTCAGTTTAAGTACGCCTCGGTTTAACTATTTTCAGTTTAAGTACTCCGCGGACCTGTCTGGAACAGATTAATCCACTTTCCATTACTTTCAGTGGGAAAGTTTGCTTCAGGTTAAGTACGCTTCAGGTTAAGTACAGACTTCCAGAACCAATTGTGTTTGTAAACCGAGGTACCACTGTATTGTGATTTTTGTTTTATTTGTAATAAGATTTTGCATATTTGTTTGTTGTGTTGCGACCTGCAGAGGAAACATTTTTAGGATGAAGGGTGGGGTATACATTCACTGAATAAATAGAAAGGGTTTAATCAAGACAAATACAATTTCTGTAGAGTCTGGTGGTTTGTGGGGGGTTTAATCAGAACTGTAATGGAAACTATTTTCAGATATTAATATACTTTCCCTACAGCTCAGATAGCACAATTTCATATTTTGGAAGCAGTAAATCAGCACATTTTAAATATGCCACAAAATGTCATTCATAAATAACCAACCATATTAGACAAGTCACATAGATAGATGGAACAGAGGTTTCAGTCTTAGGTACAAATTCTGTACCTATTGGTAAACCAAACATATAATGATAGGTAGCTTATGTATTAAATGGGTTGTAGAGTCACTTTGGGTTGCCTTGGGCAAGATAAAGTGACTAAGAAATTTAATAAATAGTTGTAATCATAGTAATAATAATAACAATAGCTGAAGTGTGTAGATATTAGAGTCTTTGAATGACATTGATTCTTGTCCACTGCCCTGCATTCTGAAGAAACTCCCCAAACCCTGAACATATTTTTGGTATGACTCTTCTTCTGCATCAAGTCCCTAAAAGAGATGTAATAAAGTGTTTTGAAATAATTGCACAGCAAAATAGAATATAAGCTATTCAATTTGCAACCACAAACATTGCTAACCAAAGTAGGGGGGAATTATGAGCATGGCAAAACAATGCAGCTATTAAACCACATACAGACCACAGTGATTGAGATGGTGGATGAATAGACTTGGTGCATGTGGCAAAACACAAGCATTGACCTCTGTATACATCCTGGAAACCTGTGGCTTTTGAAAGCCACCATTAAGGTTTGCCACTCAGACCTTCTTTAAAAGGTGTGAAAGACTAATGATATAATAAGCAATTCATTCACATTTTAGAGAGGTTGCAGAGCAATTAAGCCTGTACGCACTTGCCCAAATTTGAATTTAAAAAATGCATGGCTACATTAAAAAAGGGGGGGGGCATCTCACATTGTGAACTCCTGTATCATGAAGTCATTGTGCCCAAATTTTCCTTCAGAGAAAAGGGAACTGGGAATCTGGAAAGGGGGCTAGCAACATTTCACTCAAAATCTCTTAATTTCTTTATGAGAAAAAGCAGAAGACAGACAAATTTGATTCGAACAGCCATGCTGTGCTGTGGTATTAGCAATGTAGGTAAACATTCCGATGATTTCAGTTTGATGCAATAAGCTAAGATGTTTGGTCAAACTCATGTTGGTAGCTTTGAGAACACTGTCCAACCATCTCGTCCTCTGTCATCCCCTTCTCCTAGTGCCCTCAATCTTTCCCAACATCAGGGATTTTTCCAGGGAGTCTTCTCTTCTCATGAGGTGGCCAAAGTATTGGAGCCTCAGCTTCACGATCTGTCCTTCCAGTGAGCACTCAGGGCTGCTCTCCTTCAGAATGGATAGGTTTGATCTTCTTGCAGTCCATGGGACTCTCAAGAGTCTCCTCCAGCACCATAATTCAAAAGCATCCATTCTTCAGTGATCAGCCTTTTTTATGGTCCAGCTCTCACTTCCATACATCACTACTGGGAAAACCATAGCTTTAACTATACAGACCTTTGTCAGCAAGGTGATGTCTCTGCTGTTTAAGATTCTGTCTAGGTTTGTCATTGCTTTTCTCCCAAGAAGCAGGCATCTTTTAATTTTGTGACTGCTGTCACCATCTGCAGTGATCATGGGACCCAAGAAAGTAAAATCTCTCACTGCCTCCATTTCTTCCCCTTCTATTTGCCAGGAGGTGATGGGACCAGTGGCCATGATCTTGGTTTTTTTGATGTTGAGCTTCAGACCATATTTTGCTCTCTCCTCTTTCACCCTCATTAGAAGGTTCTTTAATTCCTCCTCACTTTCTGCCATCAAGGTTGTGTCATCTGCATATCTGAGGTTGTTGATATTTCTTCCGGCAATCTTAATTCCGGCTTGGGATTCATCTAGTCCATGATTATATGGCTAAGATATGGCCATATAATTAGTGAATCAGTTGAATTAGATTGCTGTGAGAACTGTGGCAGACCCATATTTGGGGGCTCCCCCCCCATTTCTGTAACACACCAAGTCTGTGTTATCTGGACATACAGTTGCATGTGTATGCATTTGCTGTTAAGGGTGTAACACCATTGGGTAGATTAGAATCCTCCCACAGCATAGCCATGCTAGCAATATAAATGTGCACTGTGCTGTCCTACCAGTCATCTGAATGGTAGATTCCTCCTCCTTACACAGCCAGTCAGACTGATTACAGCTGAATCGGGAACATGGTAAGCATTAGCAGAAGTTTCCCCTAAATGATCTCCTCTTCATTTGTCTCACTCTCCTAAGGCACACGGAGCTAATCATGTAGAAAGAGTACTTTCTTGTTTCTTATGTGATCTTTGGCCATGGCTTGGCGTAATTCTCCTCTCTAATAGGCAATGAAAAGGAGTTATAGTGCTGTTGGCAAAGAAACTAATGTTATAATGTCACAAGCTAAATAGATCTGTCGTGGAACTTAAAAGGGATGGTGAGCATCATTTTAACTAGAGAGGAGTTATTGCTAATCAGAATAGCTAGAAATAGCCCTGTATTGCAAATTACCAGTTCTGAATAGAATCCATTGAGCGAATCCAAGCTCACGTCAGGCTCTTTGAGAGGACAAACTGCTATTACGAAAACAACTCTAAATTTTAGAGCCTACAATACTATCAGTGAAATCCAGCACAGAGTTAGGTACTGAAAATTTTAGATCGCAGATTACTATCACCAAAGTTACACACACTTAAGACAATTGATTTCAGTGGCCTTAAGCACACCTAACAGTGTTGGGCCTCTATAATGAATTTTGCCAAGTATCTCCCCCTTCAAGTCTAATCATTCAAAGTCCTCAGGTTAAATAGACATTATGTATACAGTGGTACCTCGCAAGACGAATGCCCTGCAAGACGAAGTTTTTGCAAGATGAATGCATCTTGCGACCTGATGGTGACTCGCAAGACGAATTCGTTTTGCGAAAAATTCGTCTTGTGAATCACGGTTTCCCATAGGAATGCATTGAAATTTAATTAATGCGTTCCTATGGGCAAAAACAGAAATTTCAATGCATTCCTATGGGAAACCGTGATTCACAAGACGAATTTTTCGCAAAATGAATTGACTCACAGAACAAATTAAATTCGTCTTGCGAGGCACTGCTGTACATTGATTGAGTACCATGAATATTCCTTCTTTTGTAACATATCTATAAGTATCAGTGATCATAGCATAACATAGCATTATGTTGTTAGACAAACTATGTTGTTGTTTGTTTAGTCGTTTAGTCGTGTCCGACTCTTCATGACCCCATGGACCATAGCACGCCAGGCACTCCTGTCTTCCACTGCCTCCCGCAGTTTGGTCAACCTCATGTTCGTAGCTTCAAGAACACTGTCCAACCATCTCATCCTCTGTCGTCCCCTTCTCCTAGCGCCCTCAATCTTTCCCAACATCAGGGTCTTTTCCAGGGAGTCTTCTCTTCTCATGAGGTATTGGAGCCTCAGCTTCACGAGCTGTCCTTCCAGTGAGCACTCAGGGCTGATTTCCATGGACAAAGACAACAGACAAACTATAGGAGTCAACATTTGTAATGTAGATAATATTCAGTTTATGAAAAAGAAAAATATTACAGGAGCAATTATGAAGGAAGGTACAGAAGAAAAGAACACTAAAAGTACCTGCTAAAAGTATCAAGATAGCACAATGTTCAGTCTAGTGCTGTGTATACTGATTAACAACAGTGGTATTGGTTATCAAGCCCAGCTCATTTCCAGCCAAGCTGCTTAAGATCCCTTTACTTGAAAAAAACACAAGTAACCTAGAACCATTCTCGGTAAAGTATCACTAGTGGATATATCCTTGACCAGGATGTAGGTTAAACACGGAATGACCAATATAACTTGCACTGGTTCAGCAAAACTGTGCTTTGAGTTCCTTTGGGATATGAATCCAGTTTTTTCTCAAGGTCTCTGCCAAATGGCCACACATGTGCAAGAGCTTTAGCTAGGGCCTTTATACCAGAGTCTACTCTGTCACCCAGAAACTGATGCTAAACATTTGAAATGGCATTTTATGTGGCGGAATCTGTCAGGAAACTAGCAAAATTACATCTTGAACATTCCTGGAAACACTTTGGATCCTGGGCATAATGCAATGTGACCAGAGTTTGTGTTGGTAATTCCCCAGATATTTTGGGCATGTGTCACTCAATTATTCTACAGTACTCCTTAGCACAATTTCAGGATGGTAAACGACCTAGTAAAATTTTATTCCATTATTTTTAAATTACCAGGTAAAACTAGAAATATTTCTTTTAAAGTGTCACCACAGTGACAACTGTACAAAATAAAACCCTTTTTTTGTGCTAGAAGGTAGTTATTAGACAAAAATAGATCCAAGAATAAGCTTTTTTTATTTAATCAAAATTAACACATCTAGACAGCATGAAATATTTGCTGATTTGGGGCAGGTGGCAAAAATTATAGATTATGTGGAGAATGTCACACATGCACAGAAAAACAAGTGTTTTGATTGAAAAGAATCTGAGTTCCATGTTTATGTTAGATAATGCCTTGTCATTAAATTATAGGTTGTATTATATTCATTACGGACAGTGAGAGGGCATTGAAGCATAGCTAATCAATGTGTTTCCAGAAATCAATGTGAACTAGACACCCTATAATTAAATTATAATTATTCTCTGAATCAACACATTGCTATTAACTATAGAAAATTGTCATATACTTATAAATATTGATATTTACATTATTATTAGGTAAAGGTAAAGGTAAAGGGACCCCTGACCATTAGGTCCAGTCGTGACCGACTCTGGGGTTGCGTGCTCATCTCGCATTATTGGCCGAGGGAGCCGGCGTACAGCTTCAAGGTAATGTGGCCAGCATGACAAAGCCGCTTCTGGCAAACCAGAGCAGCACATGGAAACGCCGTTTACCTTCCCGCTGTAGCGGTTCCTATTTATCTACTTGCATTTTGACGTGCTTTCGAACTGCTAGGTTGGCAGGAGCTGGGACCAAGCAACGGGAACTCACCCCGTCACAGGGATTCGAACTGCTGACCTTCTGATCAGCAAGCCCTAGGCTCAGTGGTTTAACCACAGCGCCACCTGGGTCCCTTACATTATTATTACTGTTGTACAATTATGATATTGTAAGACAAAATCAGAATAGAACTGCATAAAATGAAAAAAGAACCCTTTTAGTCCACATTAAATATAAAAAAGCAATGGAAATAAAAATGATGGAATCAGAAATAAAAAGATCTGGATGTGAAGAAGGAAATTAACTGAACATATGAATGAAGGGGACAGATAGGGATGGCAATAGAGATAGGTGGTCTTCAGCATCAGTTGAGGTTGGGAGTGGCATTGACAACCATATGTGGAACATGTTCAGGACATTTCTTTCCCAGGAATTCCCAATTACAATGCTTGTAATTACAACTTCTTTACTCCTGGTAAGATTAACATCAGAGCTATAGAAGAAATGTAGAAGACCACAAAGCTTGTGTCGTTTTTAAAATGAGCAAATCTTTTTCTATACCTCACTCATTATCTTTTTTTTTCCAAATAAATTTATTCAATTTTCCAATTTAACAAATTAAAATAAAAAAAAGAACAATCTTTTGTACAAAACATCTTATATTTCCCTCTTACATCTTGCCCTGCCGAGCTAAGACTTCCCCCCCTCCCTTCATGCGGGTTTCTTGTTAACTCCGTTTTTTGCAGTTCCTTTTTACCCTTTTAGTCAATTCGTAGGATTTATTTCAGTCCTGCAAGTGTTTTTAAAGATCTACAGTTTTTCTCCATATAGTCCACATATTTACTCCAGTCCTTTTGAAACTTCGTCTCACCTTGGTCACGGATCTTACAAGTCAATCTAGCAAGTTCAGCATAGTCCATCATTTTCATCTGCCACTCATCGATTGTTGGTAATTCCTGTAATTTCCATTTTTGGGCTAATAATGTCCTAGCCGCGGTTGTCACATACATAAACAGTACTTGATCTTCTTTTCTAATCTCTCCTCCTATTATACCTAACAAAAATGCTTCCGGTTTTTTTGGAAACGTATATTTAAACATCTTTTTCAATTCATTGTATAACATCTCCCAAAATCTTTTTACCTTATCGCATGTCCACCACATATGATAAAATTCACTGTCTTTCTCTTTACATTTCCAGCATGCTTTATCACTCATTCTATACATTTTAGCTAGTTTAACTGGCGTTAAGTACCATCTATATCTATACCTCACTCATTAAAAGTAAGTATAGAGGACACATTAATTGAGCAATAATTCTGAAGCAGACACATATGATCTGACCTTCAGGGACCAGTCCATAGATGCACTCCAGAATCAGCATACTGCTGCTCGATCTCCACATCCTTATGGATTTTGTCTATGTCATTTTACATCATCACTACTTCTCACTCCCAGGATGTCTTGCTGCATTGATTTTATTACATGTGATGCAAAGGTTCACACTGTTATGATGCTGAAATTATTGTTGTTGTTTTTTAAAAAAAAAGAAAAAGAAGAAAAGAAGGCAGGCAGCCTGCTGAGACCACCTCATAAGCACTCACAACCCAGACCATCTAGTATTTTTAAATGCACATTTAAAATGGGATGCAGAGAAATGGAATGGTATGGACTTTAGTTCCATTCCCATGGCAAACAAGCCTGACACATATATTTTCATTGGGGCCATTCCTATGTACTTCACTATGCAACTGATATGGTGCTGGCCATCTATCTGGTGTCTCCAATATGCAAACATCATGTTTAGATAGGGGGTCTATGCATGTAGAGCTGGATGTACATGGACACATTGTCCACACTACTGCTGCGCACAGCACCCAACTCAACCTGATCTGGCCCTAGCACAGCCTTGCTTTTTTATTATTTAGAATCATAGAATCATAGAGTTGGAAGAGACCACAAGGGCCATCCAGTCCAATCCCCTGCCAAGCAGGAAACACCATCAAAGCATTCTTGACATTTGCCTGTCAAGCCTCTACTTAAAGACCTCCAAAGAAGGAGACTCCACCACACTCCTTGGTAGCAAATTCCACTGCCGAACAGCTCTTACTGTCAGGAAGTTCTTCCTAATGTTTAGGTGGAATCTTCTTTCTTGTAGTTTGAATCCATTGCTCCGTGTCCGCTTCTCTGGAGCAGCAGAAAACAACCTTTCTCCCTCCTCTATATGACATCCTTTTATATATTTGAACATGGCTATCATATCACCCCTTAACCTTCTCTTCTCCAGGCTAAACATACCCAGCTCCCTAAGCTGTTCCTCATAAGGCATCGTTTCCAGGCCTTTGACCATTTTGGTTGCCCTCCTCTGGACACATTCCAGCTTGTCAGTATCCTTCTTGAACTGTGGTGCCCAGAACTGTACACAGTATTCCAGGTGAGGTCTGAGCAGAGTAGAATACAGTGGTACTATTACTTTCCTTGATCTAGATGCTATACTCCTATTGATGCAGCCCAGAATTGCATTGGCTTTTTTAGCTGCTGCATCAAAACCCTAATAAAGTGTGTGGTCAGTGTGAAGAAGTCATGTTTTCTTTTTCTGCTTCTTTCCAACCACATGATTAACCAGGGTTTAAAACCTTAGTTCAATGTGAGGTTAGCAGCATGGTGTGTGTGTGTGTGTGTGTGTGTGTGTGTGTGTGTGTGAGAGAGAGAGAGAGAGAGAGAGAGAGAGAGAGAGAGAGAGAAATAACAGCTCACACAGGAGAATTGTACACTAAATCTGGATCTGGGCTACTGTTATTTCAACCCTAAAAATAAATTCCTGTGGGCCCTTTTTGCATCATCTGGCGATACCAATAAAACATCCCTTTACCCCTTCAGAGGATTCATGTCTCAGTGCTAAGGTACCATGGGAAAATAATAATAATAATTGGAAACTGTTCCATCCGTTAGGAAGCAATAATGGTCCAAATGTGTAGTTTCGATGAAGCATCCTGCTGTGCATTACATCTGCTTAGTTGCAGGCTTAACTGCCCTGATTTGGTGAGATTTGACAATATTGAGGTCAGATCAATGATATAACATATGGCCTTGAGGAATCTGTCTGAAAGAGAGGAAAAATTGCTGCACTTGTTTATACAAAAGCAGCTTCAGCCATTGTCAGCTCTTTAGCAGTTAATGATGCCAGAGATGCTTACACAGCATCATAGGCCAAAGAAACAGGGATGGAGGCTTTAAAAATGTAACTAGAACTAAGCTAAAAATAACAGTATGACAACAATAACACTGTGTAAAATACAGCTGCACTGGTCAACTACTAGCCATATACTCACCCAAGGGAAGAAGGGGTGGGTGATGGGGAAGGAAGCATTTTCTTCTCTGCCTTGGCAGCATGTTGGTCTGTAAGGAAAATTCAATACAGCGAGGGCTTGTTCCAAGCCAGTAAAGAGGAACAGGAATCAGAGCAGGAGGATAGGGAAGGAAAATAATCAAATGACAGCTCACACTGAAACCGCTTGCCTCTGCCAATTGCTGAAGGAAAGAAAGTCCAGCTGATAGGAAAACAGGCTGCTACTCCTGAAATTTTAACAGACATGGTAGGTAGGTAGGGGGGAGATATTATACACCTACAAAATAATTGGCTAAAGAGGATAATAGTTACACACATAGAAATGGCAAGGAAGTGGTTAAAAACAAGGCACAAGTCTTCTTCACCTTGTGAATTTATTTTCCTACCTATTTGTATTATACCCTGATATTTCTCTGAGGAGCTTGCAACGGAAAATATGACTTCAGAAGATGCCTTCTGGGTGGGGCAGAGGTGGGGTACTAGCTGCCTGGCAGTGAGTTGCCTACTAGGAAGAGAGAAGACGTTCCAGGGAGACTGGCATAGTCATACGGGGGTGTGACATGCTGGGGGCATGGTGCCCGGCACGGTGGGGGGGTGCAGCGTGTGTCTGGGGTGGCGGCTGCGATGGTACCCCCCTCCCCGATGCAGCCAGGGTTGGTACACTCCCCTGTCCCCCCCCCCCCCATTTCTCCACCAATGTCCCCACCGCCTGCATTCCCCAAAAAACTATGTGGGTCAGGAGAACAGTGTGTGTGGGCAGGAGAGGGGAGATAATTCCATCCAGCAAACAGAAATGATTGCACCGGTGGAAACATTGCCTTAGTATGATGCTACATTCCACCCACAGTATTCTCCAGAACTGTTATGCAAAAGAAGGGGATTGGGGGAGCTAAATAGTTCCTGTTTTTGCTTTTCCTTCTTCTTCCAAAGACTGGAAGAAATCTACAAAATCTTGAAGGCTTGAGGCAGTGTTGAGTTTCCCACTATGTTCCAGTGAAAAATACAGACATTCCAAAGGGATGGTCTCATTTCCATTTCCATTACAAACCTTTGTCTTGTATTAAATAAAAATATATCAAAATTTAGTATTAGGTGCTTTATTGCTTCAACCTTTTCAGTATTCCATACTTTGATTGCCCTGCCCTTCCACTCTACTTACAGTTTACAACCTTACAGAAGAGCAGATACAGCACAATTGTCCAGCCAAGAACCCCCAAAATATAAAAAAAAATCAAGCAGAAAAGGTCAAAAGTTTGCATGTCTATTTTCTTGCTAGGTATAATTAAACAGGCATCAAAATTTATAGACCTCATTTACTTTGATGAAGCATGTAAGGTGAGAAATGGGTAACCTAATTCCAATGGTCTTTATAAGTATGAGGAATTATGCTAGGAGCCTACAAAATGGCCAATGGCCAGGCATGATGTGACTTGTATCCCCGCCCTTGTGAAGGAATGAGTTAATTGTCCATAAGTCAGTTGGAATGATTTATGTCTAAGGTACAGCTGCAGAGTGCACATGATGTCCTGATCTCTGTTGCAGTGCAGCCTTGATATGTAGTGCACACCTACGTAAGATTCTCACGTTACAGCTTTCTGTGTAGGACAGATTGTGGAGAATGAATTGGAGACAAAGTGAAAAAACTGAAGACCTTAGACTCAGAGAAATGTGGACTTTGTAGAATGCTTTGTTGAATGAAGGACTCTGAAAGCTCTCTCTGGGCTCAGAGAGACTTTTTGAAGCAACTGTGTATAGTGTGTATATAGTTTGTCTGTGTTTACTGAGTAAAACGATCTCTGCTACACTCACATTTGCTTTGGTAAGCTTATTCACCTTGACTGAACTTCTGACTGTACACAAACACACAATCCCTGCCATAAGAACTTACAAAGAGTCAACTGTATCTTAACATTTTAATTCAAAACATAAGAAAACCTAGAATGTAAATCATGTGAGGACAATCATTTGGTCTTTCCTCATTCTGCCTTGAAGAAATAATGCTGCCTGATCTCAAAACATTGACCAGAACATCAGGAATACACAGTGAGCTCTCATTCTTTCCTCTCATTGGCTCCTTTCCACCTTTTTTTCATTTTTTTGATGCAAATTATGGCTAATGTTATGTCTGCACTATATGTCAATGTCGGTTATTTTCAGTTTCTCCTTTTTCTCATCTTAAATTCAGATCACTAAATTTCTATATTTGTATTTTATTTTATTTTTTAAAAAACTGTTAATATAAACTGATCTGAATTTCTTTTCCATCCCAAGTCTGTAGCAATGTTCTCAGTAGAATAATAATTTTGGCATTCTCATTTTTGACCCTTTTTTGGGGGGGGGGAATAAAAGTTCAGAAACCTGGGGTTTTAAAACACACTGGGTGCCTCCATGGCTTCCAGAGGCTCAAAACTTCAGATACTTGACCTCCAACAAATGTAGCCTCATGAAAATGATGGTAATGGAAAGGTCAGGGCCTACACACTTGTCTCCACAGCCTCCTCTTGAGTGTTTAGTTAGCACATCTACAGACTGTCTGAAGAAGACTAGAAATATTTTTATCATGTTGCTGGTTTGTCATTCACCAACTTCAATATGGCATGTGTCCTTTATTGTTAAATTATGGAAATTATTATTAGTTATGTAACAAATGGTCATGAAATTTATGAGTAGATAGATCTTTCTGATATATTGACCTATGGACTTTTATAACATGGATGACAATTCTGTGGCCCTCCAGGTGTTTTAGGGCTTTCATTGTCCCTGACCATTACCAATTCAGGCTGGAGTTGATGGGAGATGGAGTTCAATGACATCTAGCGGACCACTGGTTCCTCATCCCTGTCTTAGAATCCCTGATAACAGTCTACACTTAGGCCAGAACTACAAGTGATGTGTACTAGGGGAGTGGTGCTAAAAGCAACGTCCTTAGTGTTACTTTCCCTGCCCCACTTCACTTCACTGGTTGCTTCTGGCAAGGAAGAGGTAGGTCAGCATGGGGAGTGCCATTTAGGAAGCAGTTTACAGCAGTCCAGTCTTACTGAATGTCTGCCATTAACATGTGACAACTGGCAAAGAATATTAATTTGATTCACTATAATAACTCCTTTATGCTGAAATCTGGCAATTTTCTTTGAGATGTTTTGCAGTCTGAATGGAGTCACGAATGCAAATATGATGGTCTAGCAGAATAGCAAATGAATAACAGCAGGGTGTTCTAGAGCAGCTGCAGGTCTGCTGCAAATATTCATCTGCCCCCCCCCTCTCCCACTGGCCAACCTGCAAAATACATGACCATAAGAAAATGAGAGGAATGATTAGTTCATCCTTGGTTAGAAGCAGTGCTTGACAAAACAAGGAGTATGCTAATGAAGCAATGCTTAATTTGAAGTGACATTTATGCACTTCGGTGTTTACCAAGTTCTCAGCTACTTTCTCATGTAATTACCTGCCTTAGCAATGCAGCATAACAAACTCTGTTATAAAGGAAGAAGCAAATGGGACTATAACAACTGATTTGCCTTTTTTTGTAAATTGTTCCTCCTTTAAAATCAGGCTAGATTCACATCCAGAAGAAGTGTTGTGCCAAACTCTGATCCCTGCCCCACAATCTATTCACTCTCTGGGAAAGACATTCACTTTGGATAGTGTGCGTTAATTTCACTTTGGGTAGTGTGTGTTAATTATAAAGGGATTGAGGTACCTTATGAATGCAATGAGGTGGCCAAGGGATTCCTCTCCGCTACCACACCCACTGACAAAACAGGCTTTTAACACCCTGTTAACACTTGCTGCAGCAGAGGGCTCTTTAAAGAAAGTATTTAGCTTGGCAGGCATTACTGAAAGGATATCACATGGCATCATATCCAGAAGTGCTGCAAAGCTGGAAGCTTGTCTACAAAGATCTGTATGCTGCTGTGACCATGTGAATAGGAGTCTTAAAACCTGTTTTAAAGTGTCTGGGTGTAAAAATGTATACTTTGAAAAATGAGACTTTATACACCCCACAATCCTTTTGAAGCTTCTTCATTTCATCACCCCTCAAATGCTTAAAATAAAGACATTCATAAGGTTGGCACAACTCTACCCCAATATAACTTCCTAGTGAAACACTTAAAGTTGTAATTCTAACTTGTAAGACCATCCTATTGCCCCCTTTAAAATGATAGTTTTCCATTTCAGTTTTTAGCTTCTGTGGCTGCCTTTTGTAATGGATAATTTGTGGCGGGGGTGGTGGTGGTGGTTATATGTGTCTTTGTGGAAAGTGTAGTTTGGTTCTTCTAACTGTACGGCTTTGATATTTGTTTTCCTTAGATAAAACTATGGCTTCATCAGGTAGACTTATGAAGTTGAGTTTCCCAGAATGCTGTACAAAATGAAATTCTAAATATGGTTCTAGCTGACCTCTCTTGTGCTCCATACCTTCTGGAAATATTTTATTCCACTTACATGGCTAGAAACAAAGATGCGTAACATTCTATCTTACAACACATTTTTCAAAAATTACCCAAATACCAAAAGAAGAAACCAAAAGGCTTCATAAATATTGTTGAGCTGTGGAAGCAATTATAGAACAAATTATACACGAATGATATTGGTGTGGATGATTGCACCCTAGAACAAAGGTGAATGCCCAGTTTTGTCCTGATAATTCTTACAAACTATTGTAAACATTCCATTTGTTATATAATGAAAGCAAGCACACACACTCATATTGACAATCTAAGAACAAGTAGGCATTAATTATTGGTCATTCAAGCATTGCCAAGCATGTATAGGTTCCTTGGTCAATTTTCTCTCATATAGTTAAGGTACATGATTTTTTGACATCAGAGAAGTTTAGTTGCTTGTGTATAAAACTCTAAAACCCACCATAAAAGGTGTGAATCACTACTACCGATAACTATGCATGCCACTTTACCATTTTGTAAGAACACATTTATGACTATATATAAAAATGGAAAGTGCTCCACTACATATCCATGTGTAATATGCTTTAGGGTGTTAAAAACTCATCCAGGTGTCATTTTTAAGAGTACTGAAAATGGCCTGATTCTCTGATTATAGCACAGAATCTAAATACACTTTATATTGATTTTGTCACTCTCCTCTGGGATTTCCCCCAATGAGTTGCACTATATATACCAAAAATCAGGCAGAAGAAAGGCCAAAAACAACCTTCTTTTTGTAAAATAGGTTGCTTTTTAAAAAGTGTATTCATATGGCATGCAAGAGACAGATATTGGGATAATCAACTCATAGAGAGGGAACGGGGTTGTACTCAGTAGCCCATATCCAACCTTCATATGCTGAGTGAGTCTTTTGTACAGAGCTGGTGTCAGCCTTCTCCCAACCTGGTGGCATCTAGATGTTCTGGACTACCGTTCTAGGATCTAGGCTATCATTCCTCACCTTACCATTACCCATCTAGCTGGAGCTTATTAGAGTTGTAGTCCAAAACATCTGCACGCTACCCCATGGACTAACAAAATTTTATTGTATACATCCCTTTGCAAGTAATCTGTACTTTGCCAAAAAGTTAAGTGCAGAAGCCCTGATCAACTCACAGACACTGGTAAAACCCTCTTCATTTCTGTCATCTGCACAACACTGCTATGGTGTCAGTTTTTATATATAATTTCATAAAACTCATCCAAAGACAGATTTGACAAATATTTATTAGCAAATTAATACATTAAGGGAGCTTTTTAAAGACAGCTAACTACCCATTTCTATCAACCACTCCTCACAATTATACTTTTCCTACACATTGTAATTATAGTGCAAGAAAAAGGTCCCATACGCACAACTAACCACTTAGTAAATGATAGGCTACGTTGATAACTGCAAACAGGGTCGAGCTAACAGAATGAAAATACGTTTCTAGGTTCTATAATAATCTTCCCTGTGGGCTGCTCTCCTATTGTATATGCCTCAATTGCTTTAGAATTCAAAAGACAGATTAAAGTAATATTTGCTTTAATTGTTCCTGCTTTCAGCCGCAAACCCTATTTTGCACATTTTGAACTAATTATAACCTGTTTATCCCACTTTGAAAGAGAATGTGCTTATTTATTCCATACTATACTATATACGCTGAGCATTTCCATTACCTGATCAGTCTGCACGTACATGAGAGTCTGCACTTACGTGAGAGTCTGCACTTACGTGAGAGTAAGCCCCATTGAAGAACTAAATCAGATTTAGAAGTACACACAAGTATAGGATTGTACTGTTGGTTGTTTTTTTAATCAGTTTGTTAGTTATTTGCTAAGGGGTCTTGAAGAGACTTGAAAAAATTTAAGAGCATAAAGATTGACATAACATCAAAAGGAAGAACAATATGTTATATTAAAAGTGCTACAATAACCCTTGATACACTCTATGTTAACCTTAAAAATGTTCAGGTCCTAAATATGGAAATGGCTGAGCTGATATTGAGGGCGAATAATAATGATAGATTTTGGGGGGAAAATTGAGGGTCTAAAGAATCAAATTTCATCTATAAAAGGAAACAAGGAAACAGCCCACCCATCTTATTTAGTCTGATTGACCTGATTCACCATTCCATGGAGAATCCTAGGCACAATTGCTTTTTTCCTGGATTCTTTATTTCCCTGTTCCTTTGAAACCATTTTACATGAGTTAATTAAAAGAAAATGGTTGCTACAAAATGGGCCCCACTACTTTCCAGGAATTCATTTTGGGTGCCAAGCAATGCCAACTGTTCCTTCTTTCATTTTGGAGTGAGTCATATTTTTGCCGAATAAGCAAATTCGTAACACATTTGGTGAAATGAGATTCAAATCCTATTTAAAAAGTCATTCTTTTCCATTTAGTATATTTCATTTCTTTTACAATACTACCGGTACCTCCAGTTTGCCTTAAACTTTGTTCCCAGCCATGCTTTCTCAGAAAGAAGCTCCTCTGAGTTCTGTAGTATTCAACCTGAGGGACGCAGGTGGTGCTGTGGTCTAAACCACCAAGCCTCTTGGGTTTGCTGGTCGTAAGGTTGGCAGTTTGAATTCATGTGACGGGGTGAGCTCCTGTTGCTTTATTCCAGCTTCTGCCAACCTCACAGTTCATACCAGCACGAATAGATGAATAGGTACCACCTTTTGTTGCAGACATGGGATTGTTGCATGTCACATGTCTGTTTACATTCCAGCACAGACTGCTGGGTCCCGTGAGCGGAACTTCCACTCTGTGTATTGTTTTTGAGTCTCTCTCCGAGAAGACGGCAAGGAGAGATGACATGTTTCTTTGTTCTGATTTATGTAAAATAAATACGTAGTTTTAGTATGTATCCACAGCATCAAGCCTCTTTTGTTGTGCAGTTTTACTCTGCTACGTATAGTGTGTTCAAGGCAGCAAGCTTGACTTACTGATTTATGTTGGAGCTAGAGGTCAATAGATCTCTTCAGCTTGAAGGCTGAGAGGGAGATGATCCACTGGGGCAGACTTTCGACACCCAGGTGCCAACAGTAACTGGGCTGAAAAATATCTGAGATGGGCTTCCATTGCCCAGTAAGAAAAGTTGAAAGAAACACAACCCCTTTTGATTTATTTTTTTGTCAAAATATATCTATGTTGTAAGAATCATTAATTAAAGTTCTGTACTCCATCCTCTGTTTAAAGTGCCCCTTTCTGTGTTCAAAGGGGCACTTTTGCTTGGGAGTATGCATCAAAGAACTCAATGAGGCTGACTTCCAAATAAACATACATATGATTGAACTATAAATGTATTAACTGTCTTTTGAACTCAATTGACCCAAATCAACTATTAATATTAGGGTGCTTCTCGATGAATGAAAGGTACATGATACAGACAATGAAAGTGAAATATGAAGACATAATTTCTAATGAAGAAATTGATATCTATAATACAATGCATGTATATAAAGCATTATTCATGCTGGAATAATGGACACTGTCATCAATCGCTATTCAACCAATACGTTACAGCAAAATACTATTATTATCATTCTTTATATGGAAATAAGGTTTGACCTCAAAAATGGAAAACTTTGTGAAATCACACACATCAAGTAACTTCTAATTTTGCTACACCATATACAAAAATATCATCATTAAAATGTAGTAACCATATTTTCCATGTAATCCTAAATCCTGTAGTCTTTCTAGAACAAAGCACCAATGAGTTCATATAGATTGACTCTCAGGAAGAATGTCTAGGGGGGATCCCTAACATACCACACCTGGTCACCATTGTTTTCTTTGGTGCCTGCCAAGATATTGAATGTTGGGAGGGTTGTTCAACTAGGTGTGTTTTCTGGTTCCATTCCCCATACAGGGGAAGAGGAGACCCAGAAGGTGATTCTGGAGCATGTCCTGTTTTCTTTCTCTTTTTTTGGTATTTTATGGTGCTCATTACAATTTGTAATGTCCCCCCAAGCCCAGAATATTTTGGTGTCACCTTACTGCAGTGATTACTCAAGTATGCATGATGAGCAAGCATCAGCCATGGAAAGTGAGAAAATATAGAATTTGATAGTAATTGCCATTTTTTCCCCATACGCCATATGTTATGGAGCCCCTGTAAGATGGCACAGGTTGAGCCTTCTAGCCTAGTACTACTGCAGTAGATGGTCTGCGGGTGGCGCTGTGGCCGAAACCACAGAGCCCAGGGCTTGCCGATCAGAAGGTTGGCGGTTCGAATCCCCACGATGGGGTGAGCTCCCGTTGCATGGTCCCTGCTCCTGCCAACCTAGCAGTTCGAAAGCCTGTCAAAGTGCAAGTAGATAAATAGGTACCACTCTGGTGGGAAGGTAAATGGTGTTTCTGTGCGCTGCTCTGGTTAGCTGGCCACATGACCTAGAAGCTGTACGCCGGCTCTCTCAGCCAGTAAAGTGAGATGAGCACTGCAACCCCAGAGTCGTCGTCGACTGGACCTAACGGTCAGGGGTCCCTTTACCTTTACCTTTTACTGCAGTAGCTACTATAGCAGAAAATGCAGGGGGCCATTTCATATGCTTCTGGGGCATCCTTTACCCTTTGTTGGACGAATGAAATGTGTTCTGCTTCTATCACACTTTTGCTGCTGCAGCACAATCACAGCTTATATTTTGGCCAGCACAGGAAATTCTGTTGGTCCCTTTCTTCTTAGCTTCCTTTGTTTTGTATTTACTTATACTTTTTCAGTCAATGAAATGGAAGCATTACCGTAGTGCACATAAAAATGTTTTTCTTTCCTTTTTAAGAAATGTTTATTTCCTTAATTTCAACAGAAATAAAATGTTGTTTTTAAAGTCCTGCTAATTTCATTAAATGGCACCACACAGTTCCTCCAACGTGAATTACTTGTGTGGAATAGCAATTTAAAAAGAGCATTTCAAAGAAATCTCTTTCCAAAAAGCTCTTATTAGAATATTTGTTCAGCTACTGCTACATGTCAAAAAGTGCACACTCTTTAAAAATTGGAACACATTTGTAACGACTCTAGAACACTGAAGACATGTAGCACAGAACAAAACTCCAGAGAATTCATAATAGCTTTTCTGAGTGCAAAATGGGTCTATAGATAACAATTTAATGTCTTCCTTTCCACCCTATCTTGGATAAATTATTCATATACCCCTTGTTATTTAAATATGCATTTGATGGTGCTTTAAAGAATCAGTAGTAATTTTTTGCAATCAGAAGTGTTTCATTCAGGATCTGAGGTTTTCATGAAATTATTAACCAGCCCAACCCCAGAGTTCTGCAAAGTATATGCAGACACATCTACTGTACATGAAGCTTTTGCTGTAGCTCAGATGTCTGATTTGGTGGCCTGGTTCAGAAGTAGCATTCAACTTATGGTTTAGTGCAGTGATGACATGCGTGTCAGACGTGACACGCAGAGCCCTCACTGCTGGCACACGCCCTATCGGCCCATTCACACTCTTGTTGTCTCCCCCCCCCCCAGTTGTTCTCCTGCTCCTCCTACAGCTTGTCTCTGCTACAGCTTGTCTCTGCTACAGCTTGTCTCCACTGTTGCTGGTAGCCAGAGATTGGTTTTTTAACCCTTTCTGTGCTGTTTTTTCTGGTGCTTTGGCAGACTATGATTGGATGTAACAGCGTTCGTAGTTATGCTTGGAGAGTGTATACACTGACATTTCCCTCTCACATACTCTGTAGCCAACATATAGAATATTAGGGGAAGGTCTGGGAGAAAACAGGAGTGTGCAGGAAGTGTGAGCAAGCACAACTACTGACTTGTACTTGGTTGGCAGAGAGGTTGGCAGAGAGCATAAGCACAGTCTCACTTTGGCCTAATGAAAATCTTCTTCTGGGTGAGATTTTTAAAGCAAGGCTCACTCCTTAAGAATCCTTAGAAAGCTTTTGAAATGTGCATTTTGCTTATTACAACTCCCACCGTGGTGCTTTTCCGCTTCTTCTTCTTTTTGGTATGAATTCCACGCTTTCATACTGTATCTTGTCAAGCCGTAAATGCTGTTTGATTTCTTTTTTAAAGGAAACCAAGTTTTTATAAAGACCTTCTGCTCAAGCAGTTTGATTCAGATTTAATGTCCATGCAAGACCCGTCAGGACTCACAAAAAAAAAAAAAAAAATTGCAGGCATATGTTCTTTATGGATAATCTCTCACAGTGTAGTTAGCACAAGCAACCCACAGTTTGTGTGAGAATTTATCTCTAAGAAGCATGCCTCAAACTTTTGTTTGTCAAGCAATAAATTGGAAAGTAGTTTAAAAAGTGTAAAGGATGGTCAGAATGTGGAGACTCTCTATATTTTATGGCTCCAGAGAGGCGAACAAAGATGACACACTTTAACAAAGATTTGTTAAAGGCACTGCGTTGTATGCCCTCAGACAACCCGTTGGAACATCAAGAACATTTACTAGATGACCCAAGAGGCCATCTGAAGACTTATTACCTGCAGGGTTTATCCCCCCCCCCCCAGCTTGACATGATTGCTGTTATTTGGACAGGAAAGTTACCTTTTTGTCCTGTAAACCTCATTTGTAATAGAACACTCTTATAGACACTTCAGTTCTAAAATGACATGGCAAGTGTGATAAGGAAAACAATGAGCAAATAAAACATTGGCGACTGAGAGCAAATATCTTTCAAACAAAAGGACAAATTGCTGAAGTAACCTGGCCCGACATTGAACAATACACTTTATTTGTATTAGCATGGGATATAATAGTTCAAACCTCACCCACTGTATTCATAACTAATCTATAATGGGTTGGTGTGGGATTTCCCCCCACACAGGATTTGCTCCTTGTCCAGTTGGAATTTCTGGCCATTATTCTATTGGCACATATAGCTGGGAGCAAAGAGATGTAAAGTATTTTCAAATAACTTAGATTAACATTCCATATCCCTGTCACTTTAGTCTTTAAAAGATTAGCGTTTGATCTCCCTACATTTAGTATTTGATGTAAAGAAGCAGCTAAGTGTTCTTACTGTCAACATGCGTGTTGTAGAGTTTAATCATATAACACCTAGATTTTCACACTTTCTAAAGTGAAAAATATATACGCAGGAGACATTTCTACAGACTTTGCTGCTGATGCTTGGTTGCAAGGTTATTTGGCATCTTATGGTCTTAATATTAGCCCCAAACACTATTAGAGGATTACAGGTAGGTAGCCGTGTTGGTCTGAGTCGAAGCATTGACAGGATATAGCCGTGTTGGTCTGAGTTGAAGCATTGACAGGATGTCATTGACAGATATAAATTCCACTCTTATACCTGAGGAATGTGTGCATACATTCATAGGAGCACTTCCAGAATACTATTGGATCATGAAAACTACAATCCTGAATCTGCTTATTGAGAGATGGGAGGGAGATATGAACCTGTCAATTTCAGTTTCTCATTTTTACAATCACCAGTTCTATTTCCCCTCATTTTTACATCAGATTGCATTTATTTAAAAATAAATCCTCATGAAAATTCACCATAAAAATCAACATATTTTAAATACAAATATAACACACCCTTCTGTGTGTTTTCTATAATATATGAACCCTTATATACACTCAGGGGCATGCCGCTCTCCCTGGGTGGAGTTGAGGGGCGGGCCAGCAAGGTGATGTTCCTTGCTGGCCCACCCCTCGACTCCATCCAGGGAGAGCACATGTCAGTCGAGGGAGGGAGCAAGCTGAGCCCGGCCCACCGCCTGGCGAAAACCTTGCTCGGCGTGCGGCGGTGGCTGGCTTGTGCTTGCTCTCTCGCTCTGCCGCTGCCGGCTCACACTTTCCTTTTTTTTCCTGGCTGGGGTGGGCCCTGGGTGGAGCCGTGTGTGGAGGCGAGGGGCACACTTGGTGTGACGCCCCTCCTCGCTGGCCCACCCCTCGCTTCCGAGCGCGGCTCCACCCCCAGGGCCCACCCCAGCGGGGGAGGAAGGAAAGCGCGAGCCGGCAGTGGCAGAGCGAGAGAGCAAGCACAAGCCAGCCACCGCCTCACGCCGAGCAAGGTTTTGGGATCGGCTGAGTCGCCGATCACGGGGGCGGGGCCCTGGCGAGTGTCTGTCACACTCCCTGTAGCGAATGTCTGTCACACTCCCCCGCCTCCCTGTAGCGACGCCCCTGTATACACTCCCCTCTAACATTCATTTTTTTATTAGGGAACTGCACCACAAAATTCAGAGATGTGCAAATTTTGAAGGATAGTTGCATTTCACTGAACCTATTGTTTCAGGAGATGCAAATTAGGTAGATTTACACCAAAATGCGAACTCAGCTGAATTTACTCCAATCCCTACTTGTCAGTAGGCCCCACTGAACTCAGTGCAACTGAGTTTTGAATAGATGTGTATAGGATTGTGCTGTTAAGATGTCTTCCTCATCTAGTGACCTGATTAATTTAGGCAGGTTTTCACGTCGGAAACTCATTCTAATAACAAGGATATTAGAATGGTAAGCACAAAGCCTGCTTACCGTATGAAACTTATTGACAAAGTTAAAGATGCTTCTGAATCATTCCCCTTCCAAAAACAAAACAAAAAACAAACACCTCAAATCTAAAGCACATGGTACCAATACTGAACCTGCACTGATGTTTGACTTTTGCTCTATTCTTTTAGTTTGCATTGCCAGAATATTGAAGATATCTGTCCACTCTTTCCCTTATTATATAGCCATGTTGCTGCATGTCCCTGTTCTCTGATTAGCAGCTGATCAGGAATGACACTCAGAAGTATTCTCAGATATGGTGCTATTCCTCCTGTCTTTGATGTTTCACCCTTCTATTTTTGAATATCTTGATGTTTTGATTTATTTTATCATCATTTTATAGTTTGCTTTGAGCTACCTTGGAAAGATTTGTATTGTTAAAGGTGGGGGAAAAAACAATCCATCAATAAATATCATATGAGTTTTCAGTTCAACACTTCCATGATTTCTCAGAAGTTCTATGTAATCCTGTCTGCAGAAGTGCAACCTCTCATGTGGCCTTGATTTTTTTAAGGACCAGACCGATTTAAACAGGTGTGAATTCTAACATGAACCTACATAGTCCTTTATTATTTGTGCAAGCTTTAGATCAGGCATCCCCAAACTTCGGCCCTCCAGATGTTTTGGCCTACAACTCCCATGATTCCTAGCTAACAAGACCAGTGGTCAGGGATGATGGGAATTGTAGTCCAAAACATCTGGAGGGCCGAAGTTTGGGGATGCCTGCTTTAGATCTTCCTTCATTTGTAGAAAGTCTGAATGTCTAAAAAAGCCACAGCAGACTGATCATTCCTCAGTAGCTTCACAAAAGGGCTTGGAAATGTTCCACATTTCCCTTATTCTCTCCAAGCAAAAATCTTTTGTAGAAATCATAATAAAAAGAAATTATTCATCTATCGAGAGGCTTGATTAATAAAATGACTCTGTGGGATTAAGCAAGGAAACTGCCGCTTGTAAGAAAGTCTTTATCTAATGGAAAACATCCCTTTAGAAGGAATGGAGCAAAATTTGAAAGCAGTTCATGCAGGTATGCCTGGAAGGGAAAAAATACCTTTGCAACCACTTATTTGATCAGTTAAATAACATGTTGGCTGATATTATTCTATTTTCTGTAACAGGATTAGTCAGGTGTTTGCATTCTCTAAGTAATGATAGAGAAGGTGGTTACCACTCTGTGTTCAGTTCATACAGTTGAATATTTATGGTGTGTCATGCTGCTCAATTTTCCTTACTCCTGTTGACATCTCCCCCTTTGATCCTATTTCTCCTATTTAGTAACAGAAAAAGAAGAAGAAAAAAGCCCACAATGGATGTGAGTTACTATTATTCAATTGATTTCTATCTGCCCACATATATTGGAAATCTTCAGGAGTTCACAGTCACTGCGTTTCCAATAGCACTGCTCCCAAAAGCACTGCTGCTTTTGAAATGGCATTGAAATGGTTTCTAATATCTTTTAACCAGATTGTTTGCAGAGATCTCTAATTATATATCTGTTTCATGCTTCTTTACCCTCTCAGAACCATTTGCACGGTAAATTTCATTTCTTCTATCTCTGTGTTGTTCTTCTATTCTGCATTCATACTGGATAGAGAATGTTCACAGCAGATTTTTTTTGTCCTCTGAATACAGGCAACAGAGGTTTCCATATCATGCTCATGCCAAATCTTTGAATCAGGACTATTGAGCAAATTCACAGCTGTCAGATTATTAAACTCTGATCATTTGAGCACTGGACTGGAAAAGCTCTAAAGTGAGAAAGAACTGATCATCATCATTATTATTATCATTATTAACATCACTATCATTATCAGATAATATACGCACCTATTTGCATAATAGTGCTTGTCTTTCAGGAGGGCATTATCCCACAGAACTTGTGGCAGTTCTCACAGGTTCAGCATTTCTTGGTGCTTCCCAAAGTGTTCTTCCATTTGACAACTTTGGCTGTGGTTTTCTGTACGGTTGTATTCAAAATTGTAGTGGTGAATTAAAGCCTGTTGAAATGTGGCCTGTGACTGAACTGCTAAAAAGTAGGGATGGGGGAGAACTTGAGTATGGTTCACATTTTAATGTGAACAAAACAAATTTGCACTTTTCTTAAGTAACCCCCTGCAATCCAGTGTACATAGATTCAGGCAGTGGTTTTCAACCAGGGTGCCTTGGCACCCTGGGGTGCTTTGAATGATGGTGAGAGGTGCCACAGGCAACACTGGCCTCTGTCCCTCTTTCCCTCCCTTCTTCTGATGCCGTCTTGCATCTCTGCCTCCCCAAGGCTTGCACAGCTGTTTGTTGCAGCAGCCCTGGCTACAAGCTCCCCAGGTGAATGGTGCCTCTGGGGCTGGCCAGGGGCTGCTTCCCAGGCCCCTGTAGGCAGCGGCAGGAGGCACCTCTCTTTGAGGCAGGTGTGGCAGCTCAGAAACCAGGGGTGGCAGTGCAGCTGCCCAGAGGGACTCCCAATGAGAGGGGGAAAGAGAGGAGGCTGAGGGAACACTCCACAAGAGAGGTTTTTAGAAAAGGGGTGAGGGGCTGCCAGCTCTGCAGGCAAGGGGTGACATAAATGGGCTCCTGAACCCCAGAGGGGTGCCGCAGAAAGAATATAGTTGGTCAAGGGAGCCAGGGACCCCAAAAGGTTGAAAACATAGGGAATATGTGTTACTTAATTCAGTGGGATTTACTTGCAAATGATGAAGGTGTTAGTGAAGAAATGAAATTGTCCAAATTAAAATATTAAGAACAAAGAAACACAAGTGGGTAAAGGTGTAACAAAAGTTGATCTCTAAGAGCCTAGCAAGCGTGTCTGCTGTATTCTATGTCTTAGGCTACAATCCTATACACCTCGCTGGGCATAAGCTCCAATGGAATGTACAAAAATATGTCTCAATCTTCACAGAGACATAGAAACATCCTTAGATGTTAAGAGCATTTCAGAAGCTTCATCATGGTGTCACAGTGCACTTTTCCCAGTTTTTATATTCATATTGATTGTATAATCATCACATGTGTATGGGGAGACACATCCATGAGTTTTCCTAGCTTCCATACCAGATCTGCTTATATCTGAGTAATAGTCACACAAATAGCACTTCTGCTTTTCCAGATTTCTAATTTTCCAAGTGTTCAGGCTGTCACTTAAAGCCTGCAGTGAAATGACTTGTACTTTTGCATTTCTTCTGCCTTTCCTTGTTCATTTGCTTATGATTATTAAAATGCTGAAGGGGAAACTTCTCCACAAAAAGATGCATGGGTTTCAGATGCATGTAGAGGAGCTCCTGAATGTCCACGTTTCTTTTTAAGGTAGGGATTGGGAAACTGTGGCTCTCCACCTGTCTCCCATCAGCCCCACCCAGCAAGGCCAATAGCCAGGGATGATGGGCGTTGTAGTACAGCAACATCTGGCAGACCACAGCTTCTCCATTCCTGGTTAAAGGTGTTGAAGCAAGTTAAAGCAAGAACTCATTTTCAGCAAGATACCACTTACTCCCCTCGCCTGAAGGAAAGTGACATCAACAATAGGTCTGCTAGAGTGTGCTGTAGTTGAGTTTCAGTGACAAAATAGATTAAGGGAATTACTTCTTCAGGAAGGGGATATGGGCCTATTGTCAAGACAGTCCTGGAGGAAAACATATTTAGAAAATGGATTTACAGTATCTCTTTCAGCTGCATGTGCAGTAAATGAGCTTGCTGCAGGTTATTTTTCTTGAGGCCAATAATAAACTCATTTCCTATCAGTCAAACAATAATTTATCAGTTCTGGGAACAAACTGAGAATCATATGCCAGGCTTCCCCCTCAGTAGTGTTATTCATTACTGTCATCAGACAGACACTCCAGGGCAGTCTGCAGTGGAAAGCTAGACTCTTGCAGATGGTGAATTGTCCTTGAATTGGGACTTGAGGGAGGTTCACAAGGACCAGCTTCTTGCTGTTTAAAACCAGCACAGATAGAGCAATTGGCTCGACCCCGGACATTTTGTCACCATCTTTTCAAACATGAACTTAGCAACTTCATTTTTGGAGACACTTCACAACAATTTCTACCCTACTTTCCTAGTGATCTGTCATATTCTAAAGTGAAATGAAGGAGTGAAGAGTGAAGGGTTATGCAGATAAGGGCTGACTTGATTTTCAGTGCCCTCCACTGAATCCTGTAGGGTAGAGCTCTGCCTAATGAACAGAACTGTTAACAGTGAGATGAAGGAAAGGAACTCTCCAATCTTCTTCCACTCAAAAACTTTCTGCAAGAGAATGAGGCACCTAATTCCATCTGCTTCCTTTATTCCCCCTACAGAACGCTGTCCTCTTTCTCCACCCCTGTGGTCCCAGCCACCCTCCTATGTGAATGAAGGAGTAGGAGAGATTGGCAGGCATAAAAGTGGGACAGGATGTGTCTTCTTGAAGTGAAAGCAGGTGTCTTGTGTGGAGGCCTCCACTCGCCTCCCTTTCCCTCTCATTCATTCCCATAGGCGAATGGATGGCAGATGACTATGGGATGAGGGAGGAGATGACTGCCCTGAGAGATAAAATTATTTTGTTAAACACATACTAAATAATGATGGACTCATTGAAGTGTGGCATCACTGCAGCAACTGTAAATAACAGTGCAGTTCTCTTCATGCCTACTCTGAGGTAATCCCACTGAGTTCAATGGGGCTCACTCCCAGATAAGTATGTCTCCCAAGCACAGTTTTGGCAGTAACCCCTATTGAACATAGTGGGCCTTACTTTTAAATAAGCATAAGTAGGATCAAGCTCTTACAATCAAAATCAGACATATTACATTTTTTGTGATCCAAAGAGAGCAGGTGGGCACTTATCCATCAAGAAAAAAATCCATAGTTATTTACATATTTCATACATCTGCATTTTATTTCAGCTAAATGCAAGACATATTCCAAATTATTTGCATATAAATGAAAAGCAGTGAGATGTATTTTTGACAGCTCTGCTTATAAATAGAGTTTTCAAACTCCTTATTTTGGGGGATCCTGCTGCTGTTCTGTGACTGGTACTTAATCACACACAAAAAAACCCACTTTCATCTCAATTGCATCAAGGACTGAAATTCAGTTCAGCTATGACTACTATGGCAAAAGGAGATGTATTAACTAAACTCCCATTTTTGTATGGCTTTGAAAAGTTGCCCAGATAACAAGGCTGGATTCTAGACATATCGAAAAAGCATTTCAGTTTAAAGCGTTGTAAATTTAAACAGGGAAATAAGGTATAGAAAAATGGGACTCCATGTCACCATCTGGTGGCACAATGTTATATCACACATAGGTAAAGGGACCCCTGACCATTAGGTCCAGTCGTGACTGACTCTGGGGTTGCAGCGCTCATCTCGGGTTATTGGCCGAGGGAGCCGGCGTACAGCTTCCAGGTCATGTGGCCAGCATGACAAAGCCGCTTCTGGCGAACCAGAGCACCACAAGAGGGCACGTGCTGTTTACCTTCCTGCTGTAGCGGTTCCTATTGATCTACTTGCATTTTGACGTGCTTTCGAACTGCTAGGTTGGCAGGAGCTGGGACCGAGCAATGGGAGCTCACCCCGTCGCAGGGATTCGAGCCACTGACCTTCTGATCGGCAAGCCCTAGGCTCTGTGGTTTAACCCACAACGCCACCTGTGTGCCTTCATATCGCACATACAACACATTTAATTCGCTTTTTCTTTACCAGACTAGCTGAGACCTAAGACTACAGAATGGATATCCAGAACACTGTCAAGGACCCAGTTAAGTCTAGCAAGACTCTTTCCATTGACATATTAGTTGTGAAGATGTGATCATATCTAGCTCTGATAGGTTTCTTGCACCATCACCTGATATCCTTTGAAATGAGGAGGCAAAAACATCACCCATAGTATTGCCTGCATTGTATTTGGTGACAGGTGGATTGTATACTGTACAAATGCAATGAAGTGATAGAGATACAGGGAGGGATACAGCAGTGTTCCTATGATCACCTTTCAGTTTATAGCAAAGAGATGCTTAATTGACTTTCCACACTACCCAGTATAGAGAATAATATGGACCAGTAAATGACTTCCAGAGGTTCTGAAACCACCATGCAACTATATGTAACTATCCAATATAAATCGGGTCCTTCCTAACAAGAGGGCATGTGTTGCATTCTGACCTGGCAACCAAACCCTGTGTTGTGGGTGGGAATGTTTGGATGGCCACAACACCCTATTGGAGGTCCCTCGATGCTGGGTGCAATTAGACCAATGCGATGACAGCTAAATTCCATCGAGGGACCTCTATATAAGCCCATGGACGTGTCTCTGAGCTTCCTCTTTCAAGCCAGTGCATCGGAACACCTGCCCACCTCTCCCTATTTTAGGGCTAGTGCACTTGACCTTGCTATGCTGTCATGTGTTGTCTATCCTTGGGACAGGGGCACGGCAGGAATTTTCCCCACTTGGCTGATTGGCTGGTGCCATTTGGGTTTCACGTGTCAAGTAGCAAATCGTCACACCTTGTAAGGTTGTGGATAGGCTCTGGTTCAGGTGATAGGGGTGGCAGAACTCTCTAGCCAACCCTATGTGGTGGATATTCAATTAAAGGAATCCAGGGACTCTTTGATTGGTCAACCCTGAGAGGGGTTGTGCCCTGAGCCAGGGGGATATCTGGCTGGTGGACTGGCTTGACCCCGCTTTTCACTGTGCCATGTGTTCACCCGCCCTGGGTCAGTGCTACCTGTAACGGTGCAGGGAGCTCGTTGAAACAGAGCCTATGCAACCACTCACTTGATTGTAATCAATAAAGTTGTGGCCAAAATTCTGCCAAAAACCAAACCAAAAATTTCAGTCTTGTTCTTGTCTTAATTTATTTAGGGGGTGGTTAAAGGGTCTACACACGCAAGTACAATTAAAAGCATTAGAACAAAACACTTTGTAGATATTAGAAAGTAATTATTCAACATTGTGTGTTGAAATAATATCTTTGTTCAATGCAGTCGACACTAAGATTTGAAAAAATATCATTAAGTCTTTCTCAAGATACAAATTTATCTTCCATTACCAGATTTCAGGCTAGCTATTTGACATTTTAAGAGAAAAAGGTGAATAATATTACTGTAATAGTCTGTAATTTTCTGGATTAAAAAGCAGAACCTATATGCTCAGCAGGCTATGAATTTAAATCATCTTAAAGGGAAAAGGGCGTCATTAATTTTAAATGGGAGAAGGAAAGGACATGAAATTTTAAAATCAAACTTTGATCTATAAATATAGGCATGTTGGGCTGCATCAAAATTATCAGGTCCAAAGGAACCATGCACAGGAGGGGGATTGCAAAGAACATGCAGAAACTCTCTTGTGCCACCATTCATTTTCATGCTGAGTCTTGGGTTGTGCATTAGATCTGGCCCACTCCTGAGCTCAAACAGATCATTCAGAGGGACTTGGGTGTCAGGTGAGTTGGCTACAAAGAGCCACAGATCGCAACAGGTCAGGGCGGCCCAGAGCTATCTGTTGTTGCCAGAGTGTGGGGCATAAGGCAGAGAGGCATCAGGTAAGTGGCTTTAATTTCCAAGAATTAGGTCTCTAGATAGGTGTACCTGGAATATCATGTTTGTTCTGAGCATGAGGTATGAACTAGAAGCCACTGCTTTAAATCTCAGCTCAAGTCATAAACTTATTGGATGGTGTGCAAAGTCCTTTAGCTAGCCCACCAGGAATAATATAGATACCTGTAATAAGACTGATCTACTTATAGGGTGCTTGTGAAGATTACTAAGTAAGGGCCAATCTAAACGCTAAAACAAACCCATGTGTGACTTAGCTTTCTTTGGGTTTACTACTATAAATGCAAGTGGGCATTGCCTGATTCTCCTTTACAAGTCAACAGATAAATTGCTTTAAATATAGAAAATACAGGCACTTGTATAGAATCACTCATGTTGTTTGCTTTTTCTTGTTTACTCCATAATTTTTCCTTTTCTATTTTATGGCCTGGGGAGAAGATCTACCACACTCATCTATACTATGCATGTGATGGATTAGGCCCATTCCATGGTTGTGCTTATCAAAGTAGTTGTTCTTCTAATTCGTTTTGACTTGGCATCCTTCAATGACATAGCATTTATCATAATGAACAGCCTTTCTATTGAGCATGATCTCTTTGATCCTAGGTTTTCATTCCTCTGTGAAGTCCTCATATAAAGCTCTTTTGAAATTTCTAAATTCAGCTACTCACGCTGTTCCGATTGCACCAAACTTCAGTCTTGAGCAAGCATAGGGCAAGGCCAGCATAAAGCAAAGCTAGCAGTGACTGTATGCATAATAGAGCCTCTGCTTGGTGGCCAGGATTCCATTTTCCATGGTTTACCCAGAATACAACAATGGGGTTAGAATATCCATGCGCACACGCGCACACACACAGAGCTATAAAGGCAGAAAAATGAGATAGACAAGAGAGTTACTGAGTAACACAAAGCTTTGTGGGGGCTCTAACACAACCCAAGGGGGTTTATTGACATTGCACTTTGACTTGGAAGGGAAAGACCCTGAAAAGACCTGAAGTTGCCTCATTATTTTGCTCCTGCATGGAACCAATGCACACTTTTAACCTGTGCTATTGGGGGGGGGGGGAGAGAGAATACTAGGAAATGGAGAGAAAATTGGGAACATTAGAACAGAAATCAGGGAGAAAGACCTTTTTCCCCTTTTTACGGTAGTTCTTTTTCTCTAGCTATGCTCACTTTTCTATTAGTGTTCAGAGAGATCTATGATGCAGAAAGAGAGAGAAAATAAATTGTGCTATAGAGCACAGACAAAAAGTGGGAATTAACAGTAGACTGTTGAAAAACAAAATGTTTGATTAATATTATAATTAAGATGCTTCTTATGGTGAATGTAGTGATGCACTGCATGTTTGTAAAAATGGGGATGTGTTCCTCGGAGGGATTTACATGGAACATTCTAGTAGATTCAGACTCTTTTAATAGTTTTACATCAGATCTTGCCAGTTTCTGTCTTTAGGAGGCATTTCTTGTAATCGATGCATTCAGCAAAACAGAACGATAAATTATAGTCTACAGAAAGACTCTCCATGGCTAAAAACATAAAATCAAACTTGAGGCAGCTTTATGCTGGTGCTAGCAGCTGTTAGTTAGTCTTGGAAAACACAAAGGAGCCTAGGTCAAATGTCTTAAGTTATTGGTTTTTTTATGTTTAAGGTATTTTGCTTTTTGGTATTCCTCTCACTTTTCAGCTTGCAAATTTCATCTGGCAATCACAAGTGTCATTATTTCCAAGGAACGCTTTCTGTATTCCTTAGCAAAGAAACCTAAGGTTTCCAGCTGGAATGCGACAAGACCTTGCATTTGCAGTTATCGTTGAGCAGTGATTAGACTAATCAAAATTATTTGATTAAAAAACGTTTCCCAAGTGTCTGTCCCTGATAATTACTATGCAGCCACAGTATTCTAGGATAACATAATTGAAGGTACTGATGCAAATCTCAGACTTTACATAGCAGTTTCCCAAACTATTTTCTAGCCATTAGTACAGACCCATGTGTTTTATAGGAAGTGGTGTGTGACTTACAAATGAACTACACATTCAGCAAATTCAAATGTCAAGTCATAGCTAAATTATAGCACATCATAGTTCAGGCGAGGAATCATACTGTCAGATGTTCCCTCAAATAAGCAAACCGTGCCCCAAACCATATGTACAAAACTATAATATATGTTGTGGTAGCTAGTGAGGTGGATTGCTGGCATGTCCTGCCGTTCAGGGTGATTGTGAAAGGAGAAGAAAAGTCTTCAATGGCTACTGCAATGTCCAAATTGGGAACAGAGTTTTCCTCTGCGGCGGGTGAGTTTTCTTTCCTTCCACATTCTCTATGTACAGTTATATGCAAATATCTAAGATTTCCAGCAGAAGGAAAAGGTAATTTACACCCCAATCGTTAAGGCATGTGTGTGGAGACAGGTTTTTAGATTAAGTGGAATCTACCTCAAAGTTCTAGTATTTACAGTAAGAGCTTTTCGTTATCCCCATTAGACTACTTTTCTGTAAATGTGGCCAAGCTCAGTCTTATTCAGCTGTTTGCTTGAGGAGCAGGTGGAGACTCACCCACAAGTCCTACGCACAAAGTCCCTTCACAGGTGGGCTCCTCCTCACACCTTCACTGTGGAATGCACTTAGAAGCCTCAACCTTAGCAACATTCCCATTCATGTGGAGACTTATACAAGTGCTCAGCTGAATGCGATAAACTGCATACCTGGCGATGGGGTGAGACTTGTGAGCACTTTAAAAAATGTTCAGGTGACTATGTATCTATGTCCCTTTCCTGGTGCTTACTTTAGATATCTCTTCTATTTAATTCAGTTGTAGGGAACATCTGCCCCTTCAGATGTTGCTGATCTAGAACCCCCAACATCCCTGGCTATGCTTGTTCATTATTTTTCCAATCTTTCATTCAGTTCTCCGTATTTCTCTATCAGTTTCTTTTTATTATTATTATTTTTTAAAAAATAGTTTTCAGGAAGATTCCATCGGATTTTAGTTTGGTTTTATCCAAATACACACATTTCTGTATCCATTTTTATGGAACATACACATTATTGCAAACAATTGTCCATAATATAGTATTATATATTATGTTTACTGATTTATCCATTTTTTGTATACTTACCATAGTATATGCACTTTTGGCCGCATTACTGGGCTAGCGGACTGCATTGCAAAATCTAGAGAAGTGTGAATTTAAAAGGATCACTATGTTTCATTTCACATATTGTTTTGGGAAGTGTGAAAGCTGGCTTGTTTTTCAGTGTGAACTGAATTGATTTTCTCCCCCATCCCTGTGGAATACACAGACAGCCTGCTATTACTCCTCTTTCTAAATCAGTCCTTTGGTGTAGGAGTAGTGGTGCTGGTTCCAGTGAGTCTATATTTGGAGTGCATTTCTGCATCACAGAAGCAGAAACAGGGAATATGGCCCTGAGATAAGATTTCGAATTAGAGTAACAATATTCTGTCAGTCATAAAAACAAAAACAACACAAACATGTGGAGGAACAGCTTTCAAGTTCATGTCTCTGAAACAATGTTTGTCCGATAACAGGAATGTTGTTATGAAAGCCTTGGGCAATGCTTTAGTACAGTCTTTTGACAGCTGTATTATTTGTACATTTCTCCTTCAGACCCACCCGTGCAGTTAAAGTGTATACACGATGCTATAAAATATGTCAGTAGGTACTAATTGCTTCCTGAAAAGGTTTTGGTGTAAGCTCAATGAAAGGTACAATTTAGCAAACAGATTTAGCAAGCAGCAGATAAAACAATTAGAGTAAAGATCTTTTGGCGGGGGAGTGGCTGGCTGTGCACCCATTGTGACTTTGTAATTTAGCAAACAAATTTAGAAAGTGGCAGCTACAACAATTAGCTGAAAACTCTTGTGAGAGTAATAGCGTGCTAGCTATGCGAAAGGCATACCTATTTGAATAAAAACAATTAGCTTATATTTCAGATAAAGCCATTCTTTCCACATGCACAATCTATTTTGCTTTATATAAGTCTGGTGGGAACATGGCATATATTACATTTACTGTAGGAAGGAAATTTGTGAGAAATGAATAGTGATGCATGAGCTATTCCTGGCACATGATAGGCTAGCCTGACAATTGTTCAAACCAACCCAAACGAACCCCTTGAACTCCCAAGATCCCCTCTCTTATGTCCACCCTGTCCCTAAATGATCCTCCCAATACTGTTTCTGCCTTCCTTCCCAAACTACATAGTCGGTTGCAGAGACATTTTATCTCTGGCTCTTGTGCCAAACTATCTATCTATCTGAGAGAGAAGACACAAACACAGAAGGAATTCTTTCCCCCACACATCTCCACGTCCTGTTCAGACCTGAATTACTCACTAGGAGATACAATTTTCTACCCTAAGTGCTAGTATGTGAGGCTGAAGCAAAAATATAGATTTTGGGAATTAATAATTGGGTAAATGAGAGATGGTTGGTGAGAATTCATCTCTGAGTCAGATTAAATATGAGCGAGAGAAAAATACGAGGATCATATTTTTGCCACATCCTGGAGATGAATATTATGCTATGTGTACATCTGAGTCTGCAAGTAAACATTCAGTGATATAACCTACTGGTGCTGACCCGACCATATGATTTCTGTGACAACATGAGCTTCTGTATACATATGAGTTTCCAGGGTAAAGGAAAGTACAGTGATGGAAAAGGAAGACAGGATCAATGCCTATCAAAACTCTGATTCTACTACTTCTTCCATTGATCTTCCCTTTTCCTCTGAAGGTAAGGACTCATTTGGCAGCTTGAGAGACTGCTCTATATACGTCTCTAAGTATTCCAAAATTGGTCATGTGTGGGAAATTCTCCATCTATCATCTATTGGAACATCTGGTACAGATATCAAACAAGTGGCATTAAAAGGCTGTCCAAAAAAAAAAAACAGCCAAAAAGATTGGGTGTAGTTAAAATATTTAATGTTGCCAGAGCTCTGGTAGAGAAATAGCCTTATCTACCATGACCAGGATTTGAACTTCTGCCTTTTAGCCCCTCCTAAACAGCTCCTTCAGCAGCAAAGCTGAAAAATAGAAAATACACAGAAGACAGCAATGTAGCTGTAATGTAAAGAATAATGTGAGTTCACAGGGGCTGCTGAGTGAGACTGATAGTTAGCTAGCTTTTATCCTTTGAACGAGAAGCCTGTCTGGCAGACTAAGAAACTAGTTCTAGAAAAGAGGCCTCAAATCATAACATATCTCTGAGTGTGATGCTATAAAACACACTGCAGAGCTTGCTATTACCATGCTTCTGCCAGAAAGGGAACAAGTTGTATTGAAGTTCAAATCTAATGGTTTAAACACTTGTTTTTGTTGCTTCCTTGTGCTGTGCTTTGAAGTCCCAAGGCAAGACACCAATATTGATTTGAGTGAAGCCTCCAAGTTAGAAAGAGTCACTTCTGTTTTATTTGTTCTTGCAAGATCATTTAAGTTCACCAGATAAAGATATTTTTAATAGTTTTATTTGAACAAAAGCATTACATCTTTGATGTTGCCCACTTTTTAAAAAAGCAACTGCTGGTCTAGATCAACATTTGGATTGATCCAGCAGGCTCTTGTCTTCTTAATCACTTGCATAGGTAAGCTGATTTTCATAATGCTACACAAGCTCTTGTATCCCATTTTCCTTTATTTAAATGGTCAGCATGAGTGCAAGAAAGCCGATTCCCCTCGCAGGGAGTCGACGTTGCAGGCAGATCATGAGTCCGACCCGTGCACGTGGGGCTTAGGTAGCTCCGCATCACAGGGAGTTCCTGGCTGCATCATTTCATATTGGCCAGTCCGATCAGCCGTAGGGGGCGTGGCTTAGCCCATTTAAATAAGCCGTGGTCAGGCTCACACCCTCTTTTACCTCGCTAGCTTGTTCTCCGTTGCTTTTTTATTGCCTTTTTTAGCGCCCTAAGAGTGGGAGAAGTTCTTAAGTGAGAGCCGGGATGCTCCTCTAGGGTGCTTCATTTGGAAGACAATCAAAAACTGATCAAAAGGGTGGAAAGGTGTCCTTATCCGGCTAACAGTGTCAGAACACAAATGTCCCTGTCCAGTTGGAGACACTTGGAGATATATTTACATATGCCCCCTGGTTCTGACACATTCCTGATGCATCAGGATAGTACCCGCCTCGCCTGGCATCACTTAATGCATTTGGCAATGCCAACGGATAGAATAAAGAAATTGGTTGTTTGAAATTGGATACATACAGAGGGTATGTTCGCAAGCATTTGTGATCAGCCATAGTATCATCTAACCAGTCATTGCCTACCTCTTTCAATTCCAGGTCATGCTGGTGCCCATATTGGGATCCTTGGACACAGCATTGTCCACTGGGCCCAGATCTATGCTATTGTCTACGGCCTTGGGCGTTGGCTGGGAATTGCCCAAGAAAGTAAGAATTTCCTGGATTGAATGACATAGAATGCGATCGCATGAGTTTTGCCAGTGGTGAAAGTCAGAGCCGCTTTGGTTGGAGGTGTCCCCACCCCCCACCCCCAATGCTTTGGTTATGCAGCTGGGCAAGAACAACCTAGCCTTTTGGAAAGGCACAGACTTTATGTGGAGCATACTCAAGGACTTTGATGAGCTGGCATCCTTATTCCCGGACATTACCTTCTTTTAGTCATCTCTACTGGAGAGCAGTGTATGGCGCAACAGTTACCACCCAACTGCTACTAACAGGGCCAGGAACTCTGGAATCGAGTGGTGGCTTGGAGAGTGGTGGTGCTGAGAGGTCGGATGATTGAGCACCCCACCATTACGTTCAGCGATGAGGCCCTAGACCGTGAAGAGTGTGCGCATCTTTCCAGTCGGGAAAATGATGTTTGGCCGGCCGGTGCCATCTAGGGCATTATGAGTTGGTTGCAGGTGTGAGGGTATTGGCGGTGAGCCGTTTGGCTCAGGTGGCGGTTAGGCATTGGAGTATTTGGTTGGCGGTGAGGGGAGGTGGCGGCCATCACCTGCCCCTCCTATTTCAATAGTATTCCGTTAAAAGAATCCGGGGTGTGTGTCCTCTGTCCGAAACCCAGGGGGCCAGGGCTATAGCACGACCCCTATCAGTGACCCTGGGGGAATTCCTAGTTGATGTGCATCAACAGGGCTTCCCCTATCAGTGGTTAACCCTTACCAGATTCCCGGCAGGCGGGCAGGAGTCAGATATAGTCATTGGTTCCAATGCCTAAGCCAATACCACTCACATTCTGTAATCAATAAAGCTGTGGCCTTTTTCAACCCATTAACCTAAATTCTGGTATCAATTGTCTTTATTCTACAATGGGGGAGGGTTCAGGACCTTGCCATGCAAATATGTACAGCTTGAATTATCTCCAGCCGTGTGTGGATCTGTTTATTATCATATAAAGCAATGCAACAATGTTGACTATGATTAAACTTTTGTGCCATTTGGCTCCATTTGTAATAACATTCTGTGAATGACTGGTTTGAATGTGCAATCCTAGAAGAAGAAGAAGAAGAAGAAGAAGAAGAAGAAGAAGAAGAAGAAGAAGAAGAAGAAGAAGAAGAGTTTGGATTTGATATCCCGCTAAGCGGCTAACATTCTCCTTTCCCTTCCTCCCCCACAACAGACACCCTGTGAGGTAGGTGGGGCTGAGAGACTTCAGAGAAGTGTGACTAGCCCAAGGTCACCCAGCAACTGCATGTGGAGGAGCGGAGACACGAACCCGGCTCCCCAGATTACGAGTCTACCACTCTTAACCACTACACCACACTGGCTCTCCTAGTTGTGTGTCCTACTGAATTCAATGAAAGTAAGTGGGGGTCAGGATTGCTACTGGGCAGAATAATCTAAGGGGGTGTGTGTGTCCCTCAGCCCAGTTCTCCTGACTAAGCCATCTTGCCACTGACTGCTGTTGATGGAGCGGTTCATCAGTGTGGCATTTCCCGATCCACACCCCATTGGGTCCAAAGCTGATCTCTGTCCCTGTTTTGTGTGTCTCTCCAGGCTCCGCCTTGAGCTACTCATTAAGCTGAATCTAGGAAAGCTAACTCATGGTTGTAGCTTCCAAATCACAATTCCCCTTTGCTTTTTTAGAAAGTAACTTTGTGTTGACAAATGTAAGATACCAACCCTAATGCTCCTGGTTAACTACTATGACTTGCAAGAGGCGGGAGTCAGGAATGTGCTAAGTAGCAGTAACTCATCATGGCCTTATGAAATCTGCTGAGTTTAGCAGCAGAGGCAATTTGAAGGTTGAGGGGATATTGTAAATATGGCCATTAGCCCCACACAGCAGCTGTGTGTCTGGGGGAGAATTAGATATCAAACACTCTGCATGCCTCATCACCAAGCAGATAAGTTTCTAGGTCATCTCTAATTGATGAGCCTGTGAGGTGTGAAACAGCAAAAAAGAAAAGAAAAAAAAGACTGCTTACTCTTCTGTGTTTATCCTTATTTAGAAGGACAAATATTTTTCCCCCATGGGATTAGTTTTGCTACACAATATACATAATTAAAATATGGAAATCATCAACATAAGATGGCAGAAATATAGCCACCAGCTCAGATGGCTTACATACATACATACATACATACATACATACATACATGACAATTACAGTAGTGGGGTTCCCAAAAGCACCTTGTTTATCACTGAGAGAACAGAGTTCAGGACTAGATAGGCCTTTCATCCAGTGTTATTTTTCTAGGAATAAAGGTGTCCTAACTCACAATGACCCAGGGACCCAGGTGGCGCTGTGGTTAAACCACTGAGCCTAGGGCTTGCTGATCAGAAGGTCGGCGGTTCGAATCTCTGTGACGGGGTGAGTTCCCGTTGCTCGGTCCCAGCTCCTGCCAACTTAGCAGTTCGAAAGCACGTCAAAATGCAAGTACTGTAGATAAATAGGAACCGCTACAGCGGGAAGGTAAACAGTGTTTCCATGTGCTGCTCTGTTTTGCCAGAAGCGGCTTTGTCATGCTGGCCACATGACCTGGAAGCTGTACGCCGGCTCCCTCGGCCAATAATGCGAGATGAGCGCGCAACCCCAGAGTCGGTCACGACAGGACCTAATGGTCAGGGGTCCCTTTACCTTACCTTTACCTAACTCACAATGAACACCTCCCTTAATATCTTAGAATGGTAATGGCCTGAGAGGTTCTGGAACTGAGTTCTTTCAAGTTCCAGCTGAAAAAAAGCCCTGTTTTCATTTTACGCACTGTAAAACCCCAATCACCCCATTAAGATTTGCCCTAGCTACAGCTCCATCATGAACATCATTTCAGATAGAATCAAACATCTGCTCCTAGAAAGATTAAAGATCTTTTAAAAGTGCTTTTAGATGCATTCTGTTGTGCTTTTTCTTCTTGTTGTTGTTGTTTTAATAAACCTCATATTACTATATTAGCAGAAATCGCCCCATGGTTGTGGGGTTTGTGTTATCATTGTGAAGTAAAAGGGTTCCTGTTCTCGCCACACAGAGTTAACATACTTCGTATTCTGTTTATAAGAATCACTCCCTGCATGGAACTTGTGAGTTGATCCAAGATATAGGTCAGGCATCCCCAAACTTTGGCCCTCCAGATGTTTTGGACTACAATTCCCATCATCCCTGACCACTGGTCCTCTTAGCTAGGGATCATGGGAGTTTTAGGCCAAAACATCTGGAGGGCCGCAGTTTGCGGAAGCCTGATATAGGTGCTCTTGAATAATTCCCATGTTGCCTGAACCACATGGAGGTAACTGCTCCCCCTTACTAAATGGCACCCATGAGTTTCATTCAACCACCAGCAGAGAAAATTGAAATAAACACAGAATATATCACCATAAGGTGAATTCAGGCAATTTCTTTCTGTGTTATACATGTTCTGGGAATAAGGAAATCATTCTGCCCACCCCACCCCACCCCAACAACTGCATATTTACCTCTATCTAATAAGCTGCAATAAATATGTAGGTGTAAGTGGTATGCGTTCTCTACTCTTCAAAGCATGGGCGGTGGTGGTGGGAATCAGCATTTTGGCATAGAGCTATATACCATTTAAATGGATACACTACACACTTTAGCTTTCTTTTAAGTTAGTCTAAAATACATTACAAATCCCCATGTGGATGCCGTGCCTCAGAAAATATGAAAAGAATCTTCTGAATGTCTTTCCAAGCTGCAAAAAGGTTCACATTGTACTTTAAATAAAAAGTCATGAAATGGAAATGCCATGCTGAAAAAGAATGTGTGTTCCTGCAAGTATTAAAGGAGTTCCATCCCGCCTTTACACTAATTATAGTGTCCAAGTAGGGATGTTCAAGGAATTCATTTCATTCTTATGCCAGCATGAATTCAGTTGATTGACACCTCCTGGACTCATGTGCTGATCAGACATAGTTTTCCCTCTGGATAGTTAACTTCTTTGCAACAAAAGTTCCCCTTGAAAGCTTCTAGTTACAAGATGGTCAAAGGCCTTAAGTGTGTACACCCTTTCTTTGTCTCCAGAGGGTGGCAAGAAATGCAAAAGGGTTTCACCAACTGATTTCAATGAAAAGTTATTTTCATGTGGATGGAGATTTCTTAGTTATCCTGGTATTAAGCTGCTTACAGAGCAATCCAAAAGATGGGAATGGGACCAAAGGAAGATTTATCAATGATCAACTGGGCTCATACTGGCAGCACAAATGGTGGGATGGTGGGATGAGTTTTCCCCAAAGTCAATTGGAGGGAAATAAACTATGGCAACTCCAAAGCTGGCGTAGTTTGTCCTCCATTAGGGATCCAGTGTGTGTGCAAAAATATATCTTTTGTAGGAAAAATACATACAAAATGTACATTCAGTTGGGATAAGGTGTACAAAATGTATACACTATGTGTATATTTTAGGGGAAGTGCATACAATTAAAATGCAAGTTTTTATACCTTAGACCAGGCATCCCCAAACTGCGGCCCTCCAGATGTTTTGGCCTACAACTCCCATGATCCTTAGCTAACAGGACCAGTGGTCGGGGAAGATGGGAATTGTAGTCCAAAACATCTGGAGGGCCGAAGTTTGGGGATGCCTGCCTTAGGGTTTTTGCATCTTGAACTTATGTTTGATCATAAGAGAAACATACATACAACTAAGAGAGTGAGGTTGCTGACAATTCTGTAACTCCCCTCACAAAACTACAGCCCCCTTATGGTGAGATAATGACTATCAATCCATTTTCAGCTCATAACGTGGAATGTGTTCCAAGATTTTCTGGCATTACTCAAGCAGTGCAGATATTAGTTTTCTTTTCAAAACTGACAAATTAGTTTGGCATTCATTTAGCTTGACTTAAGTGATAATGGTGTGGGCTAGGGTATGTGTGTCTGTGTGGTGGTGGTGGGGTGGATAGACACACACAAACACCCTTATAAAAATGCACTGATAAGAATTTTAAAAGGCTTTACTTAACAGTGAACATGGCTGACAGCTGGAAAAATGATTATTTCAAATGAGGATTGTAAAAATGTGACATGCATGCACTTGAAAGTGTCTGTATAAAGATAATTGTACAGCCCAAACTTATTCTCTCTAGTTCTCATCACATTACTGCACAAATGAGGGGTCAGCCTCCAAACTCAAACCACAGCTTTCAAAACTAGCACAGACAGAACTTTTTGACCATACCCTGAAATTAAAACAGTCATTCTCCATAGTTGACAAGTGTTTCTCTCCTTCTGTAAATTAACTTTTTATAAGAAATGTCCTGGAGCTTAACAGCTATACCAGGTCTCAATTTAATCTCCCGCCCACTCAGACAAAACCATTGGTCAGCCACAGTGACTGGCAAATGCCAGGTCCAATTGTGTAGGGACCCAGTGTATGAAATACATGTCAAATTTCCAATTGGTCCTTTCTTTTGGCCCCTGAAAGAGGCCTTCCAGTAAATTAGCTCTCCACTTGCCTAGCAGCAGCAGCAGAGAGATCTGTTGTACAAGTAAATTTTACGTATAAGGTTAAGTTACTGCACCAAGGTTAATAGTAAATTACCATCTTACCTTTCTGTTAATATTTAATAGAAGAGTTTGGAAATACTTCCCCTTGTGGTGACTTGTTGGCATAGTAACTAGTTCCTTGCTGCAGATTAAATACCTTTCTATTATGTGAAGGCTACTGGCTTCCGGATTCAGCGCCAGCGTCGATCGGCGGGGTTTCGTCTCGTCTCCGAGACGGCCCGTCTCTGCTAGGAGTGGGGAGGGCAGCGAGAGCGACGCTGCGCCCCTTAGAACCTCGGGAAGGGCGTCCCGAGGGCAATTTGCTCGGCACAGACCCAATCCGGACTCCCCAACTCTTCGGCTAGCTCTAATAAGAGCTCCGGAGCGAGGAGGGTAGAAGTCGCGGGGGCCATTTTGAGCGGCAACGTTATTCTAGCAGGGAGAAGCTTCAAGCCGAAGGCGGAGAGCGCTGGATTCTTCCGAAAATAAAATGATTGGAAAAGACTGTAAGTAACCTCATGATTTGGATTATTATAAAACAATTTGGATCTGGGAGAGAGGGGAGAAAAGAGGAAGCCACCCCCCCCCACGGCAACAAAAGAGACAGTAAATAGAAACCCGAGGCCATAAACAGAAGATTTACAATTCAAAGGATCCCTCAAAGGCATCAAAGAGAATCTCCCCTTTGATGCAGGGTGAAAAGGGGAGAGAGACTGCGGTTTATGATGCCCTGCAATAAGAGGTACAGCCTAAGAAAAAAAACCTTTCCACTCGGGAGCCGGCAGCCCAGACAACCCAGTGAGTTGTCAGGATTTATGAGTCAAATTTTACTTCACTTTGTATTTCTGGACTTTGTGGAAACTCTTTTTTGGCTTAAGTGTTTGTGAAATGTGAGTTCGAACTTTATGGTTAATAAGACTTGAAGAATGCAGCCAGCTTGTTAAAATGGAGTCGAAAAATAAACTGTGATCATATTCCACCCCACGTGACAAGTTTTGACCTTGGCAGGACTGAAATATGTCAACAAAAAAGTGTTCCCCTGAGTTCCAGCGGTCTGTTTTGACCTTAATGTGGGAAACAAGAATAGAGTTATGTCAAGAGGAGACACGACGGCAAGAGTTACAGGAAAAATTCCAGGAGGTGATGGCGGAATATGATTTTTTAGGAGATGAAGCTTTGGACACTGAAAAAGATGAATGTGAGAATGACAATGATGGGGAAGGAAAAGATGAAGATGAGGATTGTGATGATTCAACACAAAATGAAGCACACCACGAAAAAAATGATGACTCTACTCTACAAAAAGTTGGATGGAGTGCCCTGCTTTTGAGGGGGGCACGATTGGTATCATTGGAACTCCAGAACGCCCACAGGGAAGAAGGAAAAAATATGCAGAGAAGAGAAGAAATTCAGGGGTCCTGTATGGTGGCCTGGATGACAAAAGACTGTAAACAGGGGGTGGGGTGAAGGGAAAGTGATGTTGTGATTAAGGATGGATTAACAGGTTTATAACTGGTCTGCTGATTTTGGAATTTGCTGGATTGGGGGGGGAAGCCGGCAAGCGGGGATGTAAGGTTAAATTGAGAATAGTTATAGTTTTAAAAGTGAATGGATTTTGGAAAATGTGAAAATATGGAGGCTTATAGAGGGAGAAAAAACAAAAAATTAGGCACGGGAAGAGAAAATGGGAGTTTGATTTCTCAGTGATTTGAATATTAGATGAAAATGTTAACAATTGATTTATAAGTTGTATAAGATGCAAAGGTGTATTTTTATAAAGTAAGAAACTGTTGCAGATGATAAAAAAGGGATGAAAACCGGGGAAGGGGGGGGGAGGGGAAGCCCACAAAATATGGTTTTACAATTATGAATGCAAGAAAATTTTTTTGTTTTGTATTGTTTTTTCTTTTTTCTTTCTTCGCTCTTCCTCTTTTTTTTTTTCCCTTTTTTCCTATTTCTATTTTTCTCTCTTTTTTTTGGTATGACAATAGATGGTTGGATGGATGTCCTCCTGCGTACTGCCCTGGTTTGCTGGAGCTCCCTGGTGGCAGGGGGGGGCTTTGGGGTCAGGGGAGGGGGGGGAGGACAGAAACCCAAGCATAAAATGGACCATCTCTGACTGTTCACATACATGGGATACTTCTGTGGCAGGGGAGGACCCATGTGGGTGGGTAGGAAGGAGGTGGAAAAGGGGTTTAAGTATGTACCTTTTTTTTTTTTGCTTTTTTGTATTTTGTAAAATTAATAAAAAGTATGTACAAAAAAAAAAAAAAAAAAAGAAGGCTACTTTTGTACATCACCCTTGGAAGTTTTTGAAAATGGAAAAGCCTACTGTAGGTCTTCATTTCAGATGACAATGCAGTAAAACACCATACTTCAACATAAGCTACATGGAAACCTGAACCAGAGATGTATGTTTTTTTATGCCTGCTAATAAAAACAAAATTTCATTTGCTGCATCTGTAATGTGCTTTAAAAATTGACTTGTGCTCCCATCAGAGGCAGTGCAGAAGATCTCTACATTTTGGTAATGTATTTCAAATGAAATTTCATAATGAAAATAAAAAGCAAATGCACCCCCTGTCCTGAAATTAGACATTGCTGCAATAGCACACAGAGTGGCTTCTGTCACCTTAAGCACCCAATAAGAAGCAAGATGGCTAATCAGTAGCACTGCAGCCAATTACAACTGTACATCAGCTAGATGTCATTAAACCAGCAAAGAAGTTTCCATGGCCATCATACATTCTTTTAGGAATGCAAATTTCTACGAAGGACCTCATCATCATCATCTTTTACCTATGGTACAGTCATCTAGCTATTATGGGGTTCATGCCCCATATCCTCCTAGTAATATGCCAAGATTTTGGTGCACTGCTTTATGACAGTCACAGCAGTGCCAAACCATTATATTGTGTCAGCATGAAAGCCAAGCTCAGTTCCCTAAGCTAGCACAACAAAACAGGATCATGGTGGTGTGCTGACAATATTTGCTTTAGGACAACACCAAGCCAATCTTTTAAGAAAACAGAGCTGACTACCCCTGCCCACCCTATTTCCCCCTATCTTCGGTGACTATTATCAAAGTAGTCAGTTACTATCAGAGCTTTTGAACCAAGAAATGAAGTATATTAACCCTACAGGAACTCCTGCTGTAGTGAGGAGCAATCTTCATGAAGAGAGGCTCTGGGGTTGATCGCTTCTTTTTACTAGGCTCGGAATGTGTTATTAAAGTAATCAAGGATGAATGGGAAGTTTTAGTGACATGAAATAAACATCAGATATCCAACAGAGATGATAGCTTGAACCGAGAAGGGAAATCCTAAACTAAACGGATGGTTTTTCTAAGGGAAAAAAATAGCACTGGTTGCTTTTCCTTTACATGAGAGAGAACAGGAGGTTCTTTTGAACCTCCCAGTGTTTCCCTGAAGAATTAGGGCAGCTCAGACTCTGAAGGAAACCCACTCTGGTTTGTGGTTCTGATGTCCCACTCTTGGGCTCCAAAAGTGTGTATATACGTAGCATAAGGTATGCAGATGGCGTGCATACGGTATATATAGTTGTAGCTCTTTGCATGCAGTCTTTACTGGAAAAGACATGAAGCTTCTTCCCCCCACTTCAATATTTCCATTCATATATTTCACACATTTTAAACTGCCCACTAGAAATGGAAGAAAGGAACAACCCACAGGTTTTCCTTTAAAAGTTATAGCCCTTCAAAGATAACAAATTATGTTTCATTTGGAGAAATCACTCTGGTTTGGGGATAAAATGAAAGATATGTTCTGAGACAGCATGGATGACATCACACAGTTTACAAAGCCTCATCTAAATGTGAACTCCAATTCAGTCATTTTTTCATGTTTTATTTCAGGCTATAGAGCAGCTGCATCTTCATTGCTTCAGTTCGATTTTAATTGAATTTGCAGCTTGGAATATGTTAAAATGATCCAAATGATATTAAAAAGAGAGAGAATGATACACACAGACAGATGAAGATCCAGCATGATTTAAAACAGATTTTTTTTTTAAAAAAAATCATAATTTAAAATGTAAACAGTATGTGACATTGCAGGCCGTCTCTCCTGCTCAAGGACCAGAGGTGTGCGCTTATTTGAACAAATGTGACATGGTCTTAAATAAAATAGATCTTGAATGAAGTGACTGGCAGACTATAGAGGTGAGAAGATGTGCCACGAATGTGTAAAGATGTAGTAATTCTGGGTTTTAGTGTGATCTCTGAATCTACAGTAATTTTGTCTGCTGCACAGATTAGAGAGGGCCTAAGTATTCAAACAGGAGGGCTTGTGCTTAGCCCTGACCTGGTGCCAGACACCGAGTCCTCAGAAGATAAACCAGACACACCATGAGTCAAGGAGGGTCTCCTGGAACCAGTGTTAAAGATACCATTGAGAGTCGTTGTGGTGGAAGACCTGTGAAAGAACTATTGGAGCTGTCAGAGGAGTAGTGAGAGCCACCCCTCAGTCCTCAAAAACACTGGTGCAAAACATCAAAGAGCATGCTGGATCCAAACAATGTGAATAAAGCAGTCCCAATCAATTTGGGCACCACACCAGGCACCTTTAAGCAAGGAGTAACTGATATTAGCACAAACACCTTGGCTGCCACTAACAATCCTACTTATTCAACATGAAAAAGTCTAAGCATATTGGGGTAGAGGGATAGGGTAGCAGGCAGTTGAAGGCTCCCATTCAAATCAATGGCAAATTATTGCACCTTGATGGAAAAAAGACATACTGCATGTTACTTGCTACTGGGGAGAGGTGCTGATGGAAGCCTTCTGCTACTTGAAACCACCTTTCCCTTCCGTATCCTAGGGCTTTTTTTGCTTCAGGAATGAGAATTTTAATGGGATTTTTCACTGTTTGGTTTCTCTTCTATGTAGACTCTCTTTAAGCTTCTGTTGCAAATTCCATTGAGAACTGCCTTGATCCACACTTCCTATGCTGCCCAATCAAAGACCTTTTGGGCTCTCACTAATGGTAGATATATACGTATATAATGTTTTAAAATATATTCCAATATATTCCCAATAAAACAAACAAACAAAATGTTCTGATCCCCTGGCCTACCTGGCAGGCAGTGTGTCAAGACCAAGTCCAAAATCCAAGGGTCAACCAGCACCTGCAAAGTCCACAGTCAGGGAACCAAAGTTGAAGGTCAAAGATCAAACGTCAAAGCGAGGTTCAGGGTTGATCAGCACCCACAAAATCCACAATCTGAGATCCAAAGTTGACGGCCCAAAGTTAGGAAACAAGGTTCAGGCTCAATCCAAGTCTGAAGTCATGCCTGAAGTAGGAACCTGTGGAGGTCCAAGAGCATCCAAGATGATGTCCCTCAACATGGGCAGTTGAGCAGACACAGCACCTCAGCTCTGTTGCCTTCTTCTACTGCGCATCTAGATTGCAGCATCTGAGCTTAATGAGGCATGTGACCCTCACCTGCTCTCACCTTGCCCCAGCTGAGGAATCACATGCTTCCTTCCCCTCTGAGTCAGCTAATGAACTGGGCTGCAGGCCCTGACCTGTTTCTGCATCCTGGAGTGCACAGCCCACTGTTTCCTATGTCTCATCATGAGACATGTCTCATCCTATGTCCCACCATGTTCATGGGGACGAGGGCTTCTCTGGCTCTGGCAAGGGGTCCCTCTGCTCAGCTTCCTGTGCAGTGGCCCCTCGTCATCCTCTGTCACCATGTGAGTACTACCTATACCAACCTCTCCTTCCCCATCCCCAGCTTGCCCCGTGTGACTCAGTCCCAGCTGCACCCCCTTTGCTGGGATCCTCCTCCTCCTCCCTGAAGTCCTGCCAGTTCATGACACAAAACAGTGTAGTTTTTTAAAGATTCAACCTGCCATCTTGATCCAAAATTGTATCCAAATGTATCCAAACATAAATGCTGCTCCTTGATCTTGGAAATCATCATGCAAAATTTGGTATATTAAGAAGTATCCAAATGCATAGAGAACAGACAGACAAAGAACTTTCTGAAGTACAGTGGTACCTCTACTTACGAATTTAATGCGTTCCGAATGCACATTTGTATGTCGAAAAAATTTGTAAGTCGAATCCCATAGGAATGCATTGAGAGAAAAAAATCGTAAGTAGAAGCAACCCTATCTAAAAATTCGTAAGTAGAAAAATCCTATCTAAACCGCACCCAAGATGGCGGCCGGAGCTCCGTTCGTAAGTAGAAACATTTGTAAGTAGAGTTATTCGTAAATATAGGTACCACTGTATATGAATGGAACAGACTAAAACAGATTTGTTAGTGAACATAGACTGGATACTGAGAGAGACTGAGAGATGTTTATTACAAATTTTATCTGTTGATCTACAGGGAAGTTTGCCTGGCACCTTCATTATACACCTTTAGGCGTCAGGCAAAAACATTCCTTTTTAACAAGAACTTTGGTTGATCTTATTGACATTCAACACCCTTCTAGAGTGTGGCTTTTTTTGGGGGGGGAGTTATTGGGTTACTGCTTTTGGTTTGACTTTATATGTTGTGGTCTTGTTGTGAACCGCCCTGAGACCTCTGGGTATAGACCTCTGGGTATAGGGCAGTGTATATGTTGAATTAATAATAATAATAATTAATGTAGATGTTTCAAAAGCAAAATTTATATAAAAATCTTACTTCTGACTGAATAAAACATATATTAAGGAAATCATTTATTTTGAAAGTGTATCTTAAAATAAACCACTCATATATATATATTTACACATTTTTATTGATGTAGAAGCTATGGCAGATGTTCCCTAATCAAGTAATTTGCTGTTCCTGCAGTAGCTTTATCACAATAATATTCTGCTTTCTTCAATGAGCTCAAGGCAGTTTACATGATGCATCCTCACCACAACCCTGTGAGATAGGACAGACTGAGAGATAGTGATCGCGATTTTATGTATTCACTTACTTACAATATTTGTGTATTTCTTTTCCAACAGAAGGTTTCTAAAAGAGTTATAACTAGATAACAATTAAAGTTATCATGTTGAACAACAATTACTCAGTGAACTCAGTGGAATTGTGCTGTGAGAACTCAGCGGAGCCAAGGTGGCAGTTGGGGGAGGGGATTCTCAAAATAAACAAATGTAATGATGGAGTGCGAGTGTGGTGTAGTGGTTAAGAGTGGTAGACTCGTAATCTGGGAAACCGGGTTCGTGTCTCCACTACTCCAGATGCAGCTGTTGGGTGACCTTGGGCTAGTCACACTTCTCTGAAGTCTCTCAGCCCCACCCACCTCACAGGGTGTCTGTTGTGGGGGAGGAAGGGAAAGGAGAATGTTAGCCGCTTTGAGACTCCTTCGGGTAGTGATAAAGCAGGATATCAAATCCAAACTACTCTTCTTCTTCTTCTTCTTCTTCTTCTTCTTCTTCTTCTTCTTCTTCTTCTTCTTCTTCTTCTTCTTCTTCTTCTTCTCTTCTTTAATATGTGGTTAGCACCAACTCTAATAAGTCTTAGGGAACAGATGAAGACCCATCTTTACATTCAGGTATCAGCTGGTCATTAGCACATGCATCTCTGTTATTACTTTTAGTTTTCCACTCGTGGAGGAATATGGTATATTTATTTATGATGCTTTATTGCATATTCTATATTTAAAATTGTAATGCAACTTGCTCTGGAATTGTTATTGCAATTAAAAGCAGGCAATAAATATTTCAATAAATAAATAATACAAATGAATATAGCCCCTATTTTTAAGAGCATCAGATACACAACTGCATGGTTGTGCCTATAATTAAGATTTTGTCATATTATTGATTGCCCGTAATATGTTGTTTATTATAATACACTCAGTTATTTCCCCCCAGGGCCTGCATTATATAAACAGCAGAAGGAATGTAGGTGCAGAGCTGACAATACAATGCATGAGATTTATAAAATGGAGGACAAAAAGGGAAGAATTCTGAGGTGTAGTTGGATGAGGTTGCAAAACAGGGCATGAAATAGGGCACTAGATCACTACAGACATTGATGCCAAACACAAAAGGCAAATGTTTTCCTGTGAGATAGTCTTAAATTTAATATCAATATGAAAAGAAACGTTACAATACATTTATTTCAAGACTCTCAAATTGCTTTATTTCACTAAAAATTGTTGGAAACACCATTTCCCAAGTGTTTAGTTTTGATGGAAAAGTGTCAGATTAAAAAAAAAAGGTTCTTTTTTTCTCTCTCTAAAATTTTCTTATATCTGTCTACTTCTAATCTCCATGGAAACAAAATGAGTATCTCCCTATTTCTATTAATACAAGTATAAATATTGCCCTCAAAATATGATAAAGGAAGTATTCTTAATCTGCATAGCCTGGCAAGTTCTGCATCCAGTCTGCACTTTTTTATGCTTAACAAGTAGCACCTAGAGTTGTTGTTATGGTTTTTTCCATATTTATCAGGTTCTCTCACCATTCGGTAACAACAGGAAAGGAACATATAGAAATAAAATGCATTCGCACAGATCATATATGGAAAAAATCCTCTGCACAGTTTCTGACACTACAAACAAATGTTGACTGAGGAAGTTGAACTGACTTGTCACCTCATTTGAAATGTAAAACTGCAAAACAGAAAGTGATGACTTGGACACTTAGATGTGTTAGCTTCTGAGGCATCCTACTTTTTCATACTCAGGACAAGTCACTGTTTCACATATAAAACAGCTGAGCTTTGAACAAGAGGAAACACAAGTCAATAACTCTTCTGCTGTGCTTCAGTATAATGTTCAAAATCACCATCAGAATTTTTGTTGTGAGTTTGTTAGAGTAGCATTTCCAAACCGCTGTTCCGCGGCACACTAGTGTGCCGCGAGACGCTGGCTGGTGTGCCGCGACGTGCGGCAACGAGAAGGGTGATTTGCATTGTCACGTGCCTGGCGGCCGCCAATAAGCAACACTGACCTGCCGGAAAGGAAGCCGGCCAGGTCACGACGCGGGGCGAGCGCAGCTCTCAACAGCCACCACCATGGGAGGGTCGTTTTAGACAAACTTAAAGAAGCTGGCTGGATGAGCTCAACCTAAAACTTGCTGAGCAAAGGATTGTGCTGGCAGAGAAATCAGCGGCTTGTGAAGCCTTATTACAGGAGATTGCAACCAACACAGCAATTGGCAAGTGTTTCTTACAGTCATAATTATATAGTCAATATAGGGCGGCACAGAGTTAATTTTTTTAACTTTTTTAATGGTGGTGTGCCTCGTGATTTTTTTCATAGAACAAGTGTGCCTCGGCCCAAAAAAGGTTGAGAAACACTGTGTTAGAGGTTGCATCCAATGCTGATTACCAGTACTTTGCATTACGCGAATCACACCTACAGGTATATGGTTGCTGTGAAGGAGCCTGGACTTTCAAAAGAAGAGGATGAAAGGCACTAGACCTGTTGCCAAGTGTGTTGCCAACCTGTTGCCAAGTTCTTAGGAAAATTACAGTTCCTTTCTTTTTTCCTTAGATGCTGTTTTTGTTTTGGGGTTTTTTCTGTCACTGCAAGTAGCAACAATAGCAACTGCATTGGAAGCCTGGCCACCATTTTGTATCCTCTACAATACCTCTACAATAACATGGCCTTGTGGAGAGAAGATGGTGGTCACCACAAACAAAATGCTGGAGGGTATTCAGAAATAATTCTGCAAAGTGGTCTTTTTATAGAGGGTGATGAGAAAAAAAAGGAAGAAATCAGAAATTTTCTCCAAATGAAATACTTCTGAAAAATTTCAACTTGGCTCTATGTCTAAAAAAAGGAAGATAGGACTCCTCTATGTCACTAGGGAACACCCTTTCTCCAATGGTTTGGAGAGTTTCAGAGAGTCTCAATGCTATCAGGGAAATCAGGACATCTGTATATCTAGGGGGGCGGGGCATATGGTGGTGATGATTCATACAACTGGTATCTCCACATAAGCCAAGCTGTGCTGCCAGCTCAATGGCATCCCTGTGTGCTCACATGGGGACTGCCATATGTCTAAAATAACCCAAGTATGATAAAAATCTGCCTCAACTGTCAAGATTTAAAATAGATGCAGTGTGCTAAACAAAATGAAATAATACGCTGCAATTTAGATTTAAAGTAAGTGGATACAATGATTGTGTGTGCGGTATACAGTCATACCTCGGTTTAAGTACGCTTCAGTTTGAGTACTTTCAGTTTAAGTATTCCACGGACCTGTCTGGAACGGATTAATCCACTTTCCATTACTTTCAATGGGAAAGTTCGCTTCAGGTTAAGTTCGCTTCAGGTTAAGTACAGGCTTCCTGAACCAATTGTGTACTTAAACCGAGGTACCACTGTATATATGTTTTAGTAAGTGGAGAATGTTTTCCATTTATTGGAAGAAGGTTTGCTTGAAGGATAGGCAATCTTTCAAGCCAAGATTTGCCATAAAGGTATTTGAAGTATCATGAGTAAAGCAAATCAAAGCAGTAATGTATATGGGAGAATAGGACTCAATAACTTTTGAGCCTAAGGTCACTAGCTAAAAGTGGAGGTCTCCAAATAATTGTATAAAGAAGGGAGATTATACATTATATATGCAAGACAGATAATATTACAACCTTGGATTGTGCTAAGCATAACAAGTTGCATTTTAAGATTATAAAACGAAGGCATATATTAAAAGTACCAGATTTTTAAGGGGAGGAGTCCCCCCCCCCCGAGCTTCTTTGTTTTCATTTACAATGCGTGTATTTACATTTCTGGAGGTTTGTTTGCTTTTCACTTCAAGGGAGGTGGCCAAAAATAGCAGCCACAGGGGCATTAACAAAACAACACACACAATAGTTATATGTTATGCCATAGAGACGTGCAGTGTACCTTCATATTGTGAATCTAATGAGCCAGCTCCACTGAATCATAAAATTATGAATTATTTCTATGGGGAGGAAATTGAACTCTGTTCTTTTTCATGAGAGGAATTAATTGAGAGGAATTAATTTAGTTGCCATGCTTAAGAGACAGGGCAATATTTTCTAGGTCAGTTAAAAAGGTTAGTTGTTTAAGTTTTGCTTTTGCTTTTACCCAAGCTGGTCTGATAATAATTCTTCCATTTTAAAAGATGCCACCTGACGTTGCATAAACTTTGTGGCTCTGACTGTATACAACCTGATCCTGGCTGGCAGCAGCTGTTCAAGATTTCAGATTAATCCAATATGATTGTAATAATTGCAAAAACAATTATATACATGCAAGGTATATGAAAGACCAAGGGGTCCTCAATTTTGGCTAAAAGAGCTATCATAATAGATGTTGTATAGGAAGGCTGGATAAAGTTTTCAAATGGCATAAAAACAGAGCAGGAGATGGCTTTGATACCCTGCATCTCACCAAAAAGACTGATACATTTCACACATCATAGAACACCCTCAAAATCCACTTTATGTTAGTCATAGCTTCCTTGTTTCACCAAAATTGCAGTCACATATCATAAAATAAAAAAGCAGAAGGTTGCATTTTCTCTGCAAATGCCATATTTTATTTAAGGGGAAAAAAATACAGCTGTTAAATAGTCCAAGGTAAATATGCAAATGTCTGTAAATAACCCCTGGATGTACACAAAATTGCAATAGGCTTCCATTAGAAGTAACAGCTCATTCACACATGCAAACACCTCACTGGAGTTTCTGTAATTGTGACAGCATTTTGAAGGCTATGGGCTGTTTCCATGGACCATCCAGTTTAGACAAGTGTTTCATTGTATGATCTTAAAGGTCAAGGATGGGGAACTTGTGGACTTCCAAGTATTATTTGTCAGGCTGCCCCAGCCAGCATAAGCCATAGTAGGGGAAGTTGGGAGCTGGAATCCAGCAAAAATGACTTGTAATCTAAAATTGACACAGAGAAGCAACAAAGGAAGTAGTCACCATTTAGTTCAGTGCCGTGAACACCAACTGACGGTGGCTCACCAGAATTTCAGGCAGAGGACAATTTTTATCCCTACATGGAGAAGCCAGGAATTGAACATGCAACCTTCTAGATGTAAGGCAAATAGTCTTCCAATGGGCTCTTTCTCATCCCAACATTGTGTCCAGACAATTACGAATAGTTTGCAAGCTGCTGTTTTGTAAGGGGTTGGTATGTTTGAATAGCACACCGGACACTGGAATTACAGCTATGTTGTTCAAATGGATATTTTCTTCCAGTAGCACCTTAGAGACCAACTAAGTTTGTCATTGGTATGAGCTTTCGTGTGCATGCACACTTCTTCAGAGGGTCTGGAGACTTATTTTTCAGTGTATCTGAAGAAGTGTGCATGCACACGAAAGCTCATACCAATGACAAACTTAATTGGTCTCTAAAGTGCTATTGGAAGGAATTTTTTTTATATTTTGTTTCGACTACATCAGACCAACATGGCTACCTACCTGTAACTAGATATTTTCTGTTTGTCTTCCAAAAGTTAATACATTGATCTCTTCTGAAACCCTCGGCAAGAAGTTGAACTCTATGAAACCAGGTAGCTTAACTACCTGACAACTGCACTAAGTCCTATAGGGATTTGGAAAGCTCTATTATTCTTAGAATGGAAATGGTATGTTACCTTGACAACCAGAGATGATGTATGACTACATTGCGCACCATACTCTGATGACATTCAGCTCCTCTCTGAGACTTTGATAGATTTTGTTTATTGAAACAGCTCACCTCAAAACATCAACTTCCAGGGGTGGTAATGAATATTCGTTCTCAGCCTATTTCTTGATTATGGTGCTGATCCAAAGCCACCCACTTAAGACAAAAATAAAAGGGTTCTTCCTGTTTCCATAGTGCACTGCACACATGAAGTCACTAAAGACTGGTTAAACCTTAACTTTGCCAACTCTCCATGTTTGGAGGGGGGGGCAGACAAAATCTAATCATTGCCTTGAACACCTTAGTTACTCACATGATTGCTGTAGCAAGATTAGTCATTTCTAAGGGTTGGAAGGATGTAGCCAGCATAACAATGGGCAGCTGACATATTTACTGGAATCTCTGAGAAACTGACACTCCAAGAAGGGGACAAAGGGGTCGAGCAAACCCAGAAAATTTTGCTGAGGTCTGGTGGAATTTTGTTATGCATATGGACAAACAGCCAAAATGTCTATACCAACTAAATATGACTTCATTTAGAAAGAATTATAAGAGTGACCCCACAACTACCACCTGAAAACCACATGCATCTGGCAGGCTCCAGGGACCGATGAGGACTCCCCAGGTTATCACCCTCTGGGAGCGACCATCCAAGTAGGACCAGAACCACTACAAAGTTGTGCCACCCACCCATAACTCAGCTGCAGCAGATGGTCTGTGCCATGAAGGGGTGGCCAACTCCCAAGAGGCTGTGATCTACTTTTTGAATTACAATTTGGCAGTGATCTAACCCCGCTTTTTTGGGGTTCAGATGAAAGTTGTTGAGGTTTTTTGGGAGAAGCCAGTGATCTACCAGTGATCTACCACAGACATCCAGTGATCTACCGGTAGATCATGATCTACCTGTTGGACGTGCCTCTGAGAAGTCAAAGAGAATTAAGAAGGATACCTTTCCCCTCCAAGAGTGTCTGGATCTAGTAAGTGTGTTTAGAATAACACCCTGAATGTTACCTCCCCACCCTGTGATTTTGCAGTGCTTCCCCACAGGCAACCGCACATACTCTGAAATTTCTCTCTGAGTGATCACAACCAATCAAGATCAGGTACAAATGCTGCTTACATTACAGTGCTACATAGCAAATAATTTTAGGCTATGTGTTGATACCACTAAGGGCAGTTTAAGGGCATTTATAGTGAAAACATTGCTGATCAGCAATCATGAACCACTGAGAATAAAGCATTGTGATACATTGTGATCTTCCTTTTTGACACAAAGCTCCTTTTCAGTTTAGCCCCAATATTTAGGACCGTGTTAATTATTTGGCTTTCGGACACTGACAGCAATGTTTCAAAACCAGGGATATTTCTGGAAAATGTTTGCAGTACAGTAATGAAGATAACAGCTTTGAATGTATAGAATCTGCTTCTCTGGTGTAAGAATGTTTGAATCAGGAGTTAAAAAGCTGTTTGTTAATATTACTTCATAGCTGAAGTCAATTGTGGTAGACACAGAGGTGATGGTGTGTTGGGCCTGTCAGCAATGCTTATGTATGGCAAATCTTGTACAGCTTTCACTACCCATGTGCCATCTTGAAGTTGGTTAGGAAATGCCCTTGGCAAGGTCAGTGTTGTATCAGTTTCAGAATTACATAATTCCCCTTGCGAAAGGAGCATTATTATTATTTAATTATTTACTAAAATATTCCCATTCCATCATTCTGCTTTATTTCTAAAGTGCCCAAAGTGGCTTACATCATGCAAAATACAAAAACCAGTCATAAATAAAGTTTTTAAAAGTCAGGACAATAAAAGCATAGAGAACGCCTCAGCAAAAAGCAAACAAGCCAAAGGAATAAAACAGCATCAACCAGCTAAGCCATATCCACCTGGAAATAGAATAATAAAATTGTAGAGTTTGAAGGGACCCAAAGGGTCATCTACTCCAATGCCTTGCAATGTAGTAGTCAAAGCCAAAGGATCTCTGACAGCATGTCAATACCCTTCTTAAACTGTGGTATCCAGAGCTGGACTCAGTATTCCAGACAGGATCTAACCAAGGCAAAATAGAGTGATACTATTGATCTAGAGTGATACCTTTATTCTAGACACTATATGTCTATTGATTCAGCCTAGAATGGCATTAGCTTTTATTGCCACTGCATCACCCTGTTGAATCATGATAAGCTTGTGGTCTGCTACGACCCCTAGATCCTTTTCATGTGTACTGCTGCCAAGCCAGGTGTCACCCATCCTATAGGTCTGCATTTGATTGTTGTTGTTGTTGTTGTTGTTGTTTAGTCGTTTAGTCATGTCTGACTCTTCATGACCCCATGGATCAGAGCACACCAGACACTCCTGTCTTCCACTGCCTCCCGCAGTTTGGTCAAACTCATGTTCGTAGCTTCGAGAACACTGTCCAACCATCTCATCATCTGTCATCCCCTTCTCCTTGTGCCCTCCATCTTTCCCAACATCAGGGTCTTTTTCCATTTCATTAGTCCTTCCTAAATGTGTGTGTGTGTTCATATTCTTCAGCTATACTATGAGGCTCATTTTACCACTGAACAGATAAACCTGCTTACAGGCCATTCTAAAGCAATCCACCATGTGCCTCCCTGCCTTCCCATTCACTCTTTCTCTTACTAGTCCTCTTCCTTCCTTAACATCCTTCACCAGCCAGAGAAGATTGAGTTCCCTTCAGCTGGGAGCTTCAGACAAAAGTGGTGCAGCTTCTAACATTTGGACAATCAGCTGTCTGGGCACTATTTTGGGCATCATCTTCTGGGAAGAGGTGGTAGTAGCAAGCAAGATGCACATGGCTGGTGGATTGAGACAGTGTTCAGTTAGCTGTTGTGTCTATATATTTTGTCCATATATTCCCAGAACAAGGAAAGACCTGCAGTGAGCTCTTTCTTTTCCATCTGCCTTCACCCTGAGTTCCATGAAGGCTTCTAAATAACTAGCTTACAAAGCAGTATGTGCAGATAGCTATTAACACACTAGATAAAATATGTATGAACACATTCCACTTTATTGAAATGCAGTAGAACAAATGAATCAAATCAAAACTATTAAAAGACTGCAGTACAGTTCATAAAATGTAGAAGCAGCTTGGGGGGGGAAATAACCCACAAATCTTTGTTCAAGTGGAACAATGTCAGATGTCAACTGCCTGAGAAACATATGCCATTGGCTTTTCATTTTACATTAATAACTGTTTGTGAAAAACAACTACACATACATAGACCCCCCCCAAACTCCTCTCCTTTAGATTAAGGTGTTGGAGATCTCTCTCTGTGAACACACCCAAAGGAAGCAATGACTGTATCATATACTCTCTAATGCTGAGGAGGGAAGTCAAACTGTGTTTGGCTAATGATAAAGGTGTAAAGATGGAGTACTCAGCAAATAAGAATCTACTGTTGGTGAGAGTTATTCATAAAGCATATGTTGCTGGCCAGTTGGTCAGTTGACATAATATCCAAGTTATATTTTAACAAATCACAATATAAGCATGGACAAATTTAACCCCCCCCCCCACAAAAGTTGTAAGGGAATCTTAACATCAGCAAGTGTTCAGATTTTAAATGAATAATTGTAACTGTTCGTTGTAAGTTTCACTGTGATCTCTCAATCTCAACATCAGCCACTATACAGCAAGCATGTGGTTTCCAGGTGGTCATCCATCAAGGCACTGACCAGGCACTGCTTAGCTTCAGAAGTGGTGAGTTCATGTGACTTCTGCCCATGCACTGGGGCCATAGAGATTGCGCAGTATGAAATTTTCTGTGAACATGGTGAAAACTCTCCTTTGCTCAGACTTTCTAAGCTTTATCAGATAAGTTGCAGGGGGAGGGAGTCAATTCTATGGGAAAGTTGATATATGATTGGCTGAGTCTGACAGGGGCACATTCATTGTAAAGAGAGTTCCCAAGATTGGATTGAACCAGGCTTACCATTCCCATGTTGCAAACCATTCATGAAATGAAGACAGCCCCCTTCAGACCCAACTGAGCATGAATCAGCTTGGTAACATTGCTGGCATGTGTGGCAACACTGAGGATACCGACCCCTTTGCCAGACAATTCTGGTAACAATTGCATAGCTGCCAAGTTTTCCCTTTTCTCGCGAGGAAGCCTATTCAGCATAAGGGAAAATCCCTTAAAATAAGGGATAACTTGGCAGCTATGCAATTGAAAAGGGAGAATATATTGCTGCAGTTCACATGTCCATCTATGGTCAGGAACAGAACTCAGCCAAGCAAATACAATCATTGTTGTGGTTTTTGATTCCACAAATAATTGTTTAAACATTTCATTTACAGTGAAATGAGTTAAATAAATAGCTATGTAAGTTATGCTAAATAGTGAACAAAATGAATAATGTATTTGGTGGAAAGCGAGTTACAGTGGAACAAAAACAGCACTGATTTTTATTTGAATAAATCTCACAGCCTTCTTACATCCCTTGCAAATAATGCAAAGGGGTTAGAATGCACTTAATTTCTTTCTAATATGTCAGTGTTCAATAGCATAATTACAGTGCAAACAAACGTGCAAAGAACTTGAGTGCCAATCAAAAGCCTCACTAAGTTCGGAGAACAATTTGCTTGTTCAGACCCAGAGACCTCACCACTAAAATGGTTTTTGGCAGAATTTAGGCCACAACTTTATTGATTACAGAAAGTGAGTGGCTGCATAGGCTCTGGTTCAACTAGGTCCCTGCACCCTTGCAGGTAGCACTGACCAAGGGCACCAGCATAGGTCAGCTAAGGGTGAACACCTGGATAGGTGAAAAGCTGGAAACAGACTATGTCTGCCACCCAGATGTCCCCCTGGACTCAGGCACAGGCACAACCCCCTCTCAGGGGTTGACCAAACCATTTGAGTCCCTAGGTTCCTTTAACAGAATACCCTTCACATAGGGATGGCTGGAGCGTTCTCCCACCCCTATCACCTGAACCAGTGCCTATCCACAACCTTACAAGTGTGACGATTTGCTATGCAGCAGGTGAAACCCAAATGGCAACAGCCAATCAGTCAAGTGGGAGAAATTCCTGCTGTACCCCTGTCCCAACGACAGATGACACACGACGGCATAGCAAGGTCAAGCACAAGCAGCCCTAAATGTAGGGATAGGTGGGTGGGTGTTCCAAATGCACACGCCAAAAGAGGGAGCTCTGGGTCAGGTGCAGGGGCATATATAGGTCCCTCGATCCGTTTGGACTGTGCCCCATTGGCCAGATTGAACCCAACATCAAGGGACCTACCAATCGGGCGTTATGGCTGACCAATCTTATCCACCCACAACACAGAAGATCGGTCTCCAGGTCTCACCACAACACGTGCCCTCTTTTAGGGAGGACACGGTTTCTTAAAATGCTTGAAAGGAAGCTGGGTGTTGGGGGATACATATCATTAATGGTACAATTTTCTGCTTTATCTATAAAAACAGAAGTGAGGCCTCTGTTAGATCTCCCGGTTGCTATTATTGCTGCACTATTCACTCAACATTGTACTGCTGTACGTCACTGAGACTCAGAGCAAATCCTGTGCAGTCAAGGAAAGCAAGTTGATAAGGCCCTTTGCGGTCACAATACTTGTAAAGAGCAGCACAGCAATCAGCAGTGACAAAGTGCTAATGAGGACTGGCATTGCAATTAGTGGCACAAAAGATTTCCTCCCACCCTGTCCTGGTTTGGCATTTGACTTTTCATAGGTCTGATCTGAATCGAGCTGGTGCTGGATTATTCCACAGAAGTAAGCATCTTTTGAACTTCTCTCTTCAAAGTCATTAGTACTGAAGTCAACATAAATAGAATGTGCTGCTTCAGACTTGACTACCAAGTGCTTCAAACTTGGACTGCCAAGCATGACTACCCAAAGGAGCCACACAGTATGACATGGTGTAAAATTAATCAGCAAGGTTTCCTGATGCCTCTTCGATTCAGAGAGAGTAGCACCTCACCTAACCTGTGAAACCTATGGTGCCAATTCTAGTGATGTGATGCTACTGTTTCTGCCTTTGCCGCTAACAGATTTATTAAAGACTGAGCTGTAGAAATGGTTATTAGAATCAGTTATTTTTGTGATGTGTTTGTTAGGATATTTCTTGCAGCTGACAGATCTTTTAACAGAAAGGCTCACAGCTGAAAACAGGATTTATTTATGTATTTAAAAAAATACCATTTGCAAGAGTATTTACTTTTTTATATATAAAAAGCAAACAACATGTTTAGCCCTCAATTTGTTATAGCAGTCCAAATACATTCCTAAAAGCCATGCATGTGTAGACAGAGAATTCTCAGAAGAGGTTTTAATTCCATCTTTTCTCATGAAACATTCCCGATAAAGCTAGGCACAGATAAAACTCAACCAAGGAGAGCTCACTGGTAGTACTCTGGTATCCTCTTCCCCCCAAAATTATCATTCCAAAGAAGGCTTCCAGAAATCTTGGAAAACTGAACTACCCCCCACCCTAGGAAAGGAAGACATGGGCCAGATCTGGGGTAAAGAGTCACAGCTCTGTTAACTACTGTGATGAAGGACTGAAGAAAATGGGACTGATTAATTCCATTTAAGTGAGCAGCCTAGCTGGAGGAGGCTGATGGGAGCTTTTCTCCAGATTCTCCTGGGAGTGACACCACCCTGGCTCTGAGCTTTAAGTTAACTGACCCATCGCCTTCCTCTCCTGCTCAAACAGAGAACATCTGTTTGCTCCAACCCTCCCCTGCTGTTTGGAAGGAAGACGTATCCAGGGTCAAAAGATTCAACCCCTTTTAACTGGCTGGCAATGTGAGGTAGATTTGGCAGTGTTTCTTCACCATGTAGGCGCCTCAAGGGGCTCATCTGGGCAGCCTCTTCACTCCTCTGCCCACACCACCTACTACAGAAGAAGCTAGCTCAAGCTCAGTGAATCTGCAGATCATTAGGTTGAACAGGTCTTCCCACAGATCCTTAATTTAAGTGTCACACTCCTCCATGGAGAGATGCACATCATCGTCTCTATAAAGGCATATGTCTCTACAGTCACACAGGTGCTGTAACTTTCCATCAGTTTGACTTCACCACCCAAAAGCACATTCTTCCATTGTCTCCTGAGACAGAGGGATGCCAGCAACAACAAAATTATATATAATGGTGGCATGTGAGATGTAAGCACCTCCAATTTTCAGAAACCTCTACTTATTATCCCTCCTAATTCTCTTTGTAGCTCTCTCAGTCCTATTGAAATGGTGGTCCCCTACCACACCCTCTTCTCCAGCATCTCAGATCTCATGGTAAGCAACTCAGGGGACCATGCTAAGGCATTACCTAAGACTAAGTCCTCCCATACCTGATAACTAAGTGACAACCAAGTCATCTGCACTGAATCATCTTCTCCAAGTTGCAGCACCAAAAGCTGAGGAACTAGTTCCAGGGATGCCTGATGAAATAACATGGGGAGGAGTTTCTATAATAACAATGAAAATATGATGGCTGCAATCCTGTGGTTTCTGGGGCCATGTTCCACAACTCAGATGACATTTAAATTTATCTTTCTGGGATGGATGGATGGAGAAAGTAAGCTGTCCATCCTCAGGGAGAAGTTGTGACATCCTCAAGCACCTCCCAGCTACTGCAAAAACTTCCACAGCCCTTACTTTACTGATGCCAGAGTTCTGACATCAGTAGAAACAAAAATGAGGTGTATGGGAGACGTTAAAGAAAGGGAGAGTGGGGAAAATGTTCTCCCCTCCCCTCCACCCTACTGCCACTTGTCCAGCAGAGCTTCAGACATCTTCAAACCTCTGACAACATGGCATCTCCAACCCACCAGTAGCATTCAAAACTATCACTGAATTTCATTTCCAGCCTCAATTTACAGAAGCAGCTACTATGGACATCAGATGTTAAACTATTATTATTATTTACAGCAGGCTCTAATATAAAAATAAATCTCACACTTCTTTTCACTTATTTCATTTTTTTTCTCTTCATAAGAATCACGATGGACATTTATTATATTGACATATATGACACTGAATAATGGTTGTTTTTCATTTAGGGCTTGAACACCAATATCTTATCTATATGAGTTTATTTGCTGAGGAAATATAGAATAAACACACACTGTGTAGCCCGGTCTACAGCTGGAATTTATGGAGTGAGTAATCCACTACCCCAGAAACTGCTAATGGTATTGCCTACTAATTATTTATACATAAATAGCTCACACCCTATTTCAAAATACTATTTTTTAAAAAATGCCAGTGTTTATTGATTGATGCTATTCTGTTATTTTTCTGCTACTGTGCTATTCCTAAAATATCTTCCAGCATACTGATTCCATGTTAAGCAAACATGTGAGACCGTGGTAAGGAGTGTGACAGTTCTTTCCCTCTTTCACCGCTCCAGTTGGCCTCCATGAGTTAGCTGTTAGAGGATGAGCTACTGAAAGCTGAGCCTCCTGTACTCATGGAGGTTCCATGTACAATTAGAAGCCCTGGAAAATCAGGGTTCTAAAGTGCATAGGAAGCTCCACAAGTTCCTGCCTTTAGACACTTGTCCTCATGACTGATGACAGGAACAACAATGAAGGGTGGCGCTAGCATACTTCTATTCACTTACCTGTTTACTTAGCACCAAACAAGACTTCCTGGAAGAGCTATAGATTCATATTACTGCAGCTAGAGTGTCTAATAATTACAGAGCATTTCAAACTCCCTTCAACTAGCACTCCATCCATTCTGCCAGCTAAGCATGCTTCCCACCAGTTAACCCTTGCCGCAGCTACCACTAGAATGGAGCTTTCTCTTCCAGCCACTGAACATGCAGAGGGATGAAAGTGCCGTTAGTGGAATCTTCACTGGTGGCTGTCGATGGAAGGCACCCAAAAAAGGGCATTCTGGAGGCAGGGAGGGCTAGAGTAACCTAAAGTCCACTGGCTCTTGAACCAGTTCCATGGCCATTGTGTGGTGACATTGGGTCCAATGTGGACCAGACTGCAGCACCAATAGTCTGGACCAGGCATAGGCAACCTTGGCTCTCCAGATGTTTTGGAACTACAACTCCCATGATCCCTAGCTAACAGGGCCAGTGGTCAGGGATCATGGGAGTTGTAGTTCCAAAACATCTGAAGAGCCAAGGTTGCCTGTGCCTGGTCTGGACTGATACAGCAATCAACCTGCCCCCATCTTCTATCCTGCCCACCGATGTGGCATTAATCCCACCAGTCTGTACAGCCCCACCAGTTGGCAGTGGGAGGGGGGCAGGGGCATGCTCTCCAGATCTTTTGGATGTGATTCCCATCAGCTCCAGGTAGCATAGCAAACAATGAAGGATTATGGGAGTTTCAAGCCAAAATATTTGGAGGGTAAAAGGCAACTGTGCAACTGTGCATGCCCCCAGTTTTTCAAATTTATATGCAAGCTTTACAGGAAATATAGACAGTACATTGTGGCATGGATCCAGATGTGCCTATGGAAATCTACTTCTTCATTCTACTAAGAAAACAGAAGCATCAACAAAAAAGACTTAAAATGGATTTTGAGCTATTCCGATTATTACAGCATGATGTTTCCAGTTAAATTAATATGATTTCTTCTGTTGTTCAGCCAAGTGCTATGACAACAGAGAAGGCCAATGACTCTAAAACTGAATTCATTATTAATTATTTCTAAAATGCAGGTTGGATGCTCAAATAAATACCGTATATTACAAAGCATTATACTTGTTTTCAAGTTACTGTGTGCATCTACCTGTACATTTGCATTTCCTTTTGCTTGAACTCTGGAATTTTTGTAAAGCAACCAGTTATCTCTTGATTGACTACATTCAGCTGGTGAATCCCTCATACTAGTACACTTTTCTATGGCTACTCATTCTGAATATAGATGAACAAAATAAGGCTGTGTGTTGTTATTTATGTTCTGTTGGTTTTTCCATTTAAATCTTTGAAGTACAATATCATTCTTGATGCCAAAATAGCACTTGAAGAGTTATGACAACCTCCCCTTGTGTTCAAGGAATGCATGGTGGTGGTGCAACTTGCACTTGTCCTTTCCCATTCCTATCCCTGGGGACCATGTGCATCAAACCACACATTCAGTGCACCAGTGTATGCATATAGGGATTATTGTGAGCCCATAAGGATCCCTATCACATTGAAGACATCTATGTATATACCAGCATACCCTTCCCATATGCTATGAACAGTGAAACATGTGAAGAGAAGAGAGACATGACCACTGAGTGCATTGGAAATGGGAGCAGGGACAACTCCCATCACACTCTTTACTGCTTCTTCTGCTGACCTAACATTGTATCTATTATACATATATCCATGTAATGTCTAACATTTTCATAAGCAACCAAAAACCTCTGCCCCTTATCTATGTCCAGCATTATCCTATTCATGTTCACTTGGACGTGTCCTTACATTTGAAGTGGTAACAATGTAACAATAATTTTAGCCTTATGGTCAAATTCTATGTTTGCTAACTCAGAAGGAAGTCCCATTGAACTCAACATGGCTTACCTAGTTAGTCATGTGTTTAGGATTGCAGCCTTGTGTCTAGAAGAATAGGAGAAACTGTTCCTTTTAAAGTCAGACCACAAGCTGTCTGTCTGACAAACCTAGGTGAGCATTTCATGTTTGCTATAATGGCAAAGTACTTCTCTATCTATCATGAAGTGACTAGTGATGAAGCATTGGTGACAGGGAGATGATCTCTATGGATTAGGTGCTCTTGGTTGATTTATATTACCTAATGGGCAGGACATCCCTATTGGTTTTCTTGAAGATCAAGAAGAGGTGCATGGATGAGGAGAAAAAGTACAGGTAAGAGTATATCTGTCCTTACTTGGTATTCAATAATGGCTCTTAGAGCTTCTTTACAGAATCATTTATCTTGGAAGAAAATTCCCTTGACAAGTGTAAAATCCTTGACTTATTTCCAAGAATATGAAGCCAGCATGAGCTATAACTTAAGAGAAGGCTCGTTGCACAATAGCAGAACACATGCTTTGCATGTAAAAATTCCCAGATTCAATCCCTCTGTCACATCCAGGTAGGACTATGAAAGACCCCTGTCTGAAACCCTAGAAGTTGCTGCTGGTGGACAATCCTGAGCTAGATAGACCAATGATCTGCCTTGGTGTAACATGGCTACTTATGTGGGCTCCAAGCAAGGATGCAACAAATATCTACAATTTTCATTTTCTGGAGAAAAAAAATGCTTATCTGTAGTTAATAAGTTTCCCATCATATAACAAAAGACTTCTGAATAGATATTGTAAATCCACAATAATCAAAGAAGTGACTTGTTGTGCAAGACGTTGTTCCATTATACCAATGTCACAGAATGGGGAAGGATTAACAAAAGCCCATCAGCATGAACAACAGCAAGACAGCCACCTATTTAAATGGAAAACAATAATGAGAAATAGGTTGGCATTTTGCAAAATAAAAAGTCGTTTCTGTTCTGTTTAGAAGTCTAGAGCTATAAGTAATAGCAAGCTGATTGGCTGTTTGAACAGAGAGCTCTACTGCAATTGCAAGCTGTTCGGCTTATTATTCACTGAACAAGTCACACAAAGACTGAAAGTGTTTCCCAGCCCATCTGAATGGTAATAGCGTACAGGGGCTAATGGGAGGGGACATTAATTATACAGTGTCCATACCTCAGTTTTAGTTCAAATGTATTACAGATTTTTATTTAACTGTCCGGTTCACAGATTACCCAGTTCCTTTGCTCCCAAGGTTAGGGAACTGTTCATAGAGTTTAAGAAAACTCAGTGGTCCAATCCTTCTAATGCAGAAAATCCATTACTGCAAGATTACTGATATGTGTCAACCCAGCCCCTGCTTAAAAACCTTTAACAAAGGGTCCACCACATTCAAAATCATTATGTTCCACATTGAACTGTTCATATTGTCAGGAAGTTCTTCCTAATGTTTAGTTTAACATGCTCTGAATCTTCCTTTAAACATCTCTCAGGGTGAGGAAGCCTGAAGTGCAGCTGGTGCGTGCAAAGTGGAGCTGGGGCTTGCATCCATATTCCCCCACTTCAGTTTTCAAGCTCACAAGTGTTGGATTTGGATTCTTGAAGGTGGCTTAAGTCTTTGTGATAATCAGCTGAACTAAGTAGATTTTTGTTATTTGGTTTGCCATCTGGAAGTACATACTTGAGTGAATTGTATTCTGGTTGTATTCTGGGAACCTGTCTTTAAAAATGTTTGTATCCCCTCTCCATGTTTCTATAACTCACTTTTTTCTGGTAGTGCCTACCTCTATGAAAGAAGGGATGCTCTAGGAAGTAATGCTTGGTGATACAGTATGTGCATTTCATCTCTAAGAATCTTACCTTCACTGGCACACACACCACTATCGTACCACACTTGGACATTGACACATTGTGGCATGGTGACCTCTCTGCCGCCATCCAGAGGGGCCCCCCAGCTAGCCCCCAGCTGGATTATGCCCTTCCAGCTGACATGCTGGATGATCCCCCAATCTCTAGAGCGACGTAGACAGCGACTCAGACTTCAGAAGTCTGAGCACACTAAATTAGCAGTGCGCTGTGCGAACAGAAGCAGCGTGGAGAGGCTTGTGAAAGCATAATTACAAGCAGGTGTATTAAGCATAAATCAGGACAAAGAAAACATGTTGTCTCTCCTTCCTCTCCTCAGAGAGAGTCTCAAAAGCAAAAGCTGTACACAACAGAAATTACCAGCAGACTGTGCTGGAACGTAAACAGACATGTGACATGTAACAATCTCACGTGTCTGCTTCTTAAGGTGGAATGGAATATCCCAACATTCTCCTCAAGGAGTGAGCACTAGCCTGTGAGGTAGAACAAACTGGACAAGACAGCATTCTGGGTTTAAAAATTGTCCACAACTTTATTGATTCCAGGTGTAGGAAGGTTTCGGCTTATGCATTGGGTATATATTCCTCTCAGCCCCCAGGGCTGATACATGACAGGGTTAAGCCTAGGATTAATGGATCCTCCACAAAATGCAAGTCTACATGGATGGCCTTCCAAAACCATTGAAGAAAGCTCTATGGCCCATCTGCCACATGCCTTGGATTTTTGACAGATACTTCCAACAAGAGGGAAGGGTTTAGCAGAGAGAGAGAGAGAGAGAGAGAGAGAGAGAGAGAGAGAGAGAGGAAATTGGAAGTATCAGAGACCATGACCAGTATCAGAGACTGTGACTAGAAACAGAAATTAAAATTAGCAGGGTTAGCAGGTGGCATGGAAAGAGAGGAAGCAGGCTAATGAGGACTTCCAACATCTGAAAATCTAGAGAAAGGGGTCAAGGAATCATAGACTCATAGAACTGGAAGGTTCATCTAGTCCAACAATGCAATGCAGGAATCTGAACTAAAGAATCCATGATGGATGGCCATCCATACTCTGCTTACAAACTTCCAGTGAAGGAGAGTCAACCACCTCTCATGGGAGTCAGTTCCACTGTCAAATAGCTCTAACTGTCAGAAAGTTCTACCTGATGTTTAGGAAATATTCAATTGTGTAGTTTAAATTTATGTTGGTATTGTGAATCTTTTTATCTTCATATCTTTCTTTCTTTCTTGTCGCATATTACATTTGAAGAAAGAAGGGCTGCTAGGGATGGCAGAAGTTGATTGATTAGCCCAAAGAAACATCACCGCTCTCTCCATGTCATTAGTGGGGATGAGTAAACCATGTGAGAAAATGCCTCAGTCCTTGCACGGAGCAGTCTATGTGATTTGAACCACCTGTGGCTCACATACTCTACCAACCAGCATGTCAGAAACTCATCCACAGCCATCAACTAAATTAGTTCCTTCCATGCTGAGCTGCTGTGCTCTTGGATTATTTATTTTTTTATAAACAGACCCTGTTTCAAGGAAAACAAGATACATGATCTATTCTGAGCCCTTCTTTCCCTTTGTCTCTTGTATATGGTAGTTTTTGCTCCCAACACAGCCATTTTCTATAAAGTCACAGAATTTTGTTAGTATATCTGTATACCAGCAGCAGGCTGTATCATGTGTAAAGAAAACTAAAGTACATTTGCTTGTCTTGCACTTTGCTCTGCATATACAAAAGAAATACATAGAAATGTGGGTTCATATACCTATTTTTGTTTAACAGCACATGTATACGTGCTTTTTTACTGCTGAGTCACTCTGTACTGTGTCTGTTTTTGTCTCTGATTAAGGTTCTGATCAATTTTGTGTAAAATGAAGGTCTGAGTCCTCCATTCACTCTTACGCAAAATGTAAAAGTGGCTATGACTTTCCTTTTGATAGAAAGGGTGAACTTTGCAGGCACAGAGGCCCCTCCAGAGTGGATTAAGCCTATCGAAATGTAGACAAACAGGTATGGCTTTTGGAGAAAGTAATAGGAAGGCCCTTTTCTCCATAATCCATACCAGACAATACCTTTATTAGTTTAATTAAAGCTCCAAAAACCATATTAATTTCATATTGGGGTTGTGGGGGGTTGTCACTTGCTCTTTCCTAGAAGAATTAAGAACTGACTAAGAGACCCCAGACTGAAGATGAATCCTGCTAGGACAGTGCCATTGTGGTTGCGTTATTCCCAGAATCAACAAATTTGGATTTGGATTACCTCCTGAAGCAACAAGTATGCAGTTTAGGAGTGGCAATTTCCACCATCTTTGTCCATAGAGGTCCAGGTGACCTCTATGGCAAACAGCCCTTATCACCTACTTAAGCTATACATCAACTGTGCCCTTACCTGGAGAAGGACTGATTTGCTACCGGGTCACGTGCCAGTAACCTCATGTTTACACTGCCGTAAAGTTCTCGATGTTGAGCATCTCTTATGGCCAATGCAGAATGCTGTAGCCCAGTGGTGAGATTGGAGTGGTGCCAACACACTGGCAGAACTGTCCCAGCACTCCTGCTAGCATGTATGCACGATGCTGTTCCTTGACCCATTATGTAGTAGTGACATGGATAACTTGAAATTAGGTGTTTGCTGCCAGCCCACCTCCCCCGTCCATCTGCTACTGATGTGTTGTGTATTTTTCTAGAGTGGACCAAGAAACCCTAGAAAAAATGTATTAAAACCCAAGTTGGGAGAAGAACTGTAGAGTTGTATATGAGATATTTCTCAAAGGAATCCAAAGTGTTGCATTTCAAAGGGTATGGTTTCTAGCTAGATTAGATGCATGTACACATACGGTATATAAAGGTAAACGTAAAGGAACCCCTGACCATTAGGTTCAGTCGTGACTGACTCTGGGGTTGCGGCGCTCATCTCGCGTTATTGGCTGAGGGAGCCGGCTTACAGCTTCCAGGTCATGTGGCTAGCATGACAAAGCCGCTTCTGGCGAGCCAGAGCAGCACACAAAAATGCCTTTTACCTTCCCGCTGTTGAGGTACCTATTTATCTACTTGCACTTTGATGTGCTTTCGAATTGCTAGACAGGAGCTGGGACCGAGCAATGGGAGCTCACCCCATTGCGGGGATTCGAACTGCCGACCTTCTGATCGGCAAGCCCTAGGCTCAGTGGTTTAATCCACAGCGCCACCCGTGTCCCCGTACACATATATAGCTTAACTTTATTATAATTTCTTCTGTTTCCTGGACATTATTCAAGATATTGATGGTGTCTGTGAGTCTGCACTTATTTATTTAGAAGGTCTGCTTAAGTGGGGGGAAATGTGACAGTTAATGCTGGGGTAATGAATAGTACTTATCAACTTTCTGCCTCAAACGTTTGTTTTATAATTGGATGACTGCAATTATGCCATGAGTGAAACACTATTGGTTTACTTATTGTTATTGATTTGAGACAGATGGTGGTAAGTGTTGAACTGTACTCCGTATGGCATGGTACTAATGACAATTGCACCACTGGCATCAGGGCCGTCTTAACCATATCTGGCACCCTGGTGCCAAGATCCCTCCGGCGCCCCCCGTGAGTGAGGCGGGCAGGAGGGGCACAGGGAGCTGAGAGGCGTGGAGGAGGCAGCCCCAGGCTTTCGCTCCCTGCGCGCCTCCAGAGAGCGGCCTGAAGCCGCTCAAAAGCTGAGAGGCATGGAGGAGGAGGCCCCAGGCTCCCGCTCCCCGCCCGAAACTCCGGAGGCACGCGGGGAGCGGGAGCCTGGGGCCGCTGCGCTGCGCCTCTCAGCTGTTTAGGTGGCCCCAGGCCAGCACTCCCCGCACGCCTCTGGAGAGCTTCCTGAAGCCGCTCAACAGCAGGCTTGTGCCACCCAGCCCAGGCCTAGGGACAGCCCTGACTGGCATAGTGGGTAGTTTGATCAAGATAAATTAATACTTTCTCTTTCTAGAAATATAGATGGCATTGGAGGAAGGCAATAACTTAGTTTTTTGAAATGTCTTATGTTTCCCTTCCTTAACCGCGCAAACTCCCTTCCTGATATTATCAGATAAGTAGATTACTAAAGCTGTCTTATCAGCTGATCTAACAGAAAAAGTCGGATCTCTACTTTATAAAACAGTCTGACAGAAATCATCTTGCCACAGATGTCAGTTATTTTCCTCTGATCTGTTGGGAATCACAATACGTGTGATGTGGCACTGATATAAAGAGGATGACTAAGCTGTTTTATTTCACAGGGCTCAGTGAAAAGAAATTTGCTCAAAACCTTCATGTTTAACAGGTAGGTTTGGGGTAAGTTTAGGTTTTATGCTGCATTCCATTCATTTATCTTTCACTGAGCCAAATAAATGGGAGATATATAGATAGATATTCTGCATGAGTTTGTGCCTTCCAGCCACTGGAGACAAAAAATTGAATATTACTGGTGGCTTATGAGCTTGCAGATTCATACCTAAAGAACCGCCTGCCAAGTAACCAAGAAAAGTACTAAAGTCATTATATTCTTGTATTAATTAGCAACTTGTGATGCCTTCTCTGCTCATGCAGCAAACAAATCTTCATCTCCATTACTGCTTATATTACCACAATATGTTTGTTATGATGGTAATAATTTTTGTGTCACTGTGTTTGCTCACATATCTATCTCAGAAAATGGCATAAATAGAGATGGGTGGTAGATATTTGTATGAAAATAGATACTGTGAATCAAATACCACTGGTGCTTTGCTTATGGAAATACCCACTTGGGGCCTTTCCCACAAAGAAATATTAGTCTACAAATTTTGCTATGAGAGTGAATGCTACCTCTTCCCAGAGTAACCGTTATAATTTTCAGAATGGTGCCCTGGCTTCAACCTGCTGATATTACTGTGGAATATGAATGTTGGCACTTTGAGACATCATCTCCTATAACATTCTTTCTTGCCCTAAGAAGAGCCAGTCATATCTATTTAATTTTGGCTAGCTAGCCATTTATTACAAAGAATCCCTTAGACAAAATACAGCTGTTTTACAGCTCCTGCCTTTATAAATTCTTCTAGCTAGTTTCATCACCACTAATTGAAAACAATAACAGCATTTTTTCTGAGCACTAGAGTAATTAGCAATATGATTTTAATTATGGAGAAATGCACTTTTTTAAATAAAAAAAATCATCCCAGTTTCACTCCACTATAAATGATATCTTAATTTTACCTGCACTGCAGAATGTTTTTTTTTTTAAAAAAAACAGAAGCAGCAGCAATGACCTGCTAAATTAGAGGAAAATATATTTTATTTACACATAAAATTAGAAGACATGAATATATTTTTTTAATCATGCATGGCTATTCTTCATTTTTAATACACATTTGCAGCAATAACCATGGGTGCCCATTAAATTAAACTTGGAATTCAAAGCAGGAATTTCAAACATTTGAGCAGGTACAGTGCAATTCTATTCATGTCTACTCAGAAGTAAGCTCCAGAGACTCCAGTTGGACTTCTCTTAAAGTAAGATAGGTGTATACAGGATAGCAGCCACAGGGTTGTAGCCAAGTTCTACTTAGAGTAGGCCCATTTAAATTAATGGACCAAAGTATGACTAATGTTAGACACAACTCCTAATCATTCTTTATTTAATAATATTTTCAAACTATGAGAACACTAGCCAATTGCATATCTGTTTACTTAACCTATTGCTTGGCAGCCATATCCTTTCTTGTAAATTGAAGCTATTGCTATGAGCCCTACCCTCCAGAGCAGGAGAAACCAAGCTTGCTCCATCTTCCATGTGACAACCCTTGAGATATGTGAAGGTGGCTATCATATCTCCTCTCAGTCTGCTCTTTTCAAGGCTAAACGTACCCAGCTCCTTCAACCGTTCCTCATAAGGCTTGGCTTCTAGACCCTTGATCATCTTAGTTACCCTCCTCTGCACACATTCCAGCTTGTGAACAACCTTCCTAAATTGTTTTGCTCAGAATTGGACACAGTAGTTCAGGTGTGGTCTGACCAAGGCAGAATACAGTTCACAAAGTTCAGATATTTTGGCCCTTTTGGCTGGAGATGGACCTTGCTTGCCACCAGAGATTGATTTGTGTCACAGTCAGCACTGTAACAGTCATGTGACACAAAAATAGTTCAGTGTCAATCACATGGTGACAATCAAGACCTTCCGGTGCTAGTTACCTGACTTTGGATGTCTCCAGGACACTTGCTGTTTCAACCTAGTAGAGAAGAACATGTTCATGATACAGCAGCTGTGATATGGACACATCTCAAGCAGCCTTTGTTCGTTCTCATTCATGCTGCCAATACTCAAGTGCCCTATGCAGTTCTCCCATGAGTAGTGATCACTCCCAACTCTGGCATTGAAATATTCCATTAGAAATAGGCTGGGAACATCTTGCTTAACCAAACTTTCTTAGCCAAGGTTGCAGAAATGTAGTTGTCTTGGACATTGACATTATGCCAATCTGCTGTTTGACAGGGAAGGGAAAGCAGGGAATAACCCTGTCTTCATGTCTTCTTGAAAGATTAATGAAAGCCACCTAAGAGTGTGTATCACTAGCTAAAGCTAGGATCTCCAGCACAGAAAGAAATCAATGTAGCAAGTAGTGTTAGGAGCAACAGGTTTTAATAGCATGCCATTTTCTCTCAGGGGACGTTCTGTGTATTGTTCATATTTTACGCCTACTTTATGTATTTTACCTATTATTATTTTTTACATATGTTATGTTCAATCACCCCTAAGATGCTAAGAGGGAATTGAATGCAAACTGCATAAAATTCTCTGTGAGAGCAACAGCATACTATCAAGAGTTGTTGCTCCCGGCAGGACTTTCTGCATTGTTTTCAATGTACACAGTGGCAGAAGCCCTGCATTCCAAGTTGTCATTTTTAGAAGGGTGAAATTGCTGTTTAGAAATAACAAAAGAGGGAAGGCGAGAAGTCTTTGGACCATATCACAAGCACTTTCAACTCAGAGCACCACATAAGTGCGTGTGCTTTTCTTAATTTACTCATGAAATATATATACATACATAAACATACATAAACACCCCCCCCCCTTGTCTTTAAAAAGTCACATGGAATTTAAAGGATTTTTCTTTCCATTCTGTGACAAACCAGCCCCAAAACTTTTTTGTTGTTTTTTGTCCACCCCTACCCATCCTGTATAGTGAACAACTATACAAAAACAATTCACTTTCCTCCACGTATTAAGCATTTACTTGCACCAGCCTCTAATCTGCGAATCTTCTAATCAATATTGTTGTCATTGTGCAATATAATCCCCATGTGGGTAACATCATTTGAGAGAGATGAATGTGCTAAACTTTGTCCCTGCAACAATGTCACTATCCGCAATTCCCACTATAATCATGGATGATTCCAAATTACACAGGTTTTGAATAGGAATCACACACTTCATTGTCATCGAGGGTAACAATGACAGGGATGGAGCTTTATAGTGCTTGTTCCCCTAATAGAGTTAATGGTGTGGCCAATTAAAATACTTGCAGAGAGTTTGTGTCATAAAGGAAAAAAACTTGTTCAGATCCAGTATACACCAGGTCAGACCACACCTGGAATACTGTGTCCAATTCTGAGCACCACAATTTAAGAAGGATGTTGACAAGCTGGAACCTGTGCAGAGGAGGGCAACCAAGATGATCAAGAGTCTGGAAACTAAGCCTTATGAGGAACGGTTGAAGGAGCTGGGTATGTTTAGCCTGCAAAAGAGGAGATATGATAGCCATCATCAAATATCTTAAGGGCTGTCACATGGAAGAGGAAGCAAGCTTGTTTTCTCCTTCTCTGGAGGCTAGGACTCAAACCAATGGTTTCAAGTTGCAAGAAAGGAGATTCCGACTAAACATTTGGAAAAAGTTTCCGACAGAGCTGTTCAGCAGTGGAACAGACTCCCACGTGAGGTGGTGGACTCTCCTTCCTTGGAGAGTCATGGATGCTTTAGCTGGGATTCCTGCATTGCAGGATGTTGGACTAGATGACCCTTGGGTCCCTTCCAGCTCTAAGATTCTATGATTCTAGTCCATTCACATCTAAGCCCTGATAAATGTATTCATACTCAGTATGACATGAGACCCTCTGTCGTGTTGCTGCAGCAGACACTGCAGTGTTGCTGTTGTTGCTTTAAAAAAACTTATTTCTTACTTTTCTTATAATCATTGATTTTGAGTATGTAGCCTTACATAGGTACCTAACTGTATATTTAGTAATTTAGTCAGGAGGAATATAAAAAATATGTGGTATGATCAGCAAGTAGTGAACAACACCTCCCCATATGTCAGATTAATGTTTAACTTTTAAATTATGTGAACAAGTTAAATAATCCATATCATATGACAGTTCTTAAGAGCTGAGCCCCTAGATCCCATAATACGTCTTAAGAAAATGCAGTTTAAGTTTTTTTTTTCTGTCACAACATAGAATATAAGACTGCACTCAAGATTTTATTTATTAAAATATTTATCCATCCACCTTTTTGCTTTCAAAATGTAGGGGTTTTTTCCCCTGCAAGTGTCTCTCCTTTGTAGAAGCATCTACGTAAGGGAGGCTCATCGTTTAATATATTAGCCTTCCTGAGCTTTACCTAGCAGCTTTGTATTAATAAACACACATGTGCCGCACTAATCTATGCCATAATGGATTATCAGAGTGCAATCCTGGTAGCTGCGGGGGTCTGCTTTGTCAGGATGTTCCCTGCAAAGAATGTGTTGGTGAAGAATCGCCCAGCAGAATGAGACCATCCGCCCCTGTCCATCAGATGAAAACACTAACTGATGTTAGCTGATGTACAACAAGAGGGTATGGTTTTGTGGAAATGGTCCCAGAAGCCAACTTGAACTCCGTGATGTGCCAAGATTGGAAGAGGAACTGTGCGTCAGTGGGTTGAGCATCTTGTTTGCATGCGGGTCCAGGTTCAACCCCCAGCTTCTCCTAGTAGGGCTGGGAGAGAACCATGCCTGAAACCCTTCAGAGCTGCTCCCAGTCAGTGTCGTCTATACTGAGTTAAATGGACCAAAGGTTTGACTCAGTACAACACAGCTTCCTGTGTTCTAAAAGTAACACTGAGATTAGCAGCAGCAGCAATATAGATTAACAGTTTAATCCCCCCCAAGATGACATGATTTTTACCTGTCTTTATATCCAGAGTACACAATTACATTATGATTAATAAATTATCACAATATTTGCAGATTACTCTCCTTAACAGTATGTCCTAAACTGTATTACAGTTATATAAATATGGAGGGATATGTTCTGCATTCTTATAAAGAGCCTCTCTCAATTTTTTTTGCCAACCACAGCATAAGAAAAATTCATTCCGCTGACAGGATCAAAAGATTAGCCATAGCGGTGAGGGGTTTTTTGTTGTTGTTGTTTTGTTATTTTTCTACAGGAAGATCAATCCGGTTGCATGCTTTTTGGCATAAAATATTGCTTGGTGCTACTTAGAGGGAAACAATAAATCCACTGAGGTGCTACATTAATCAACCCATCCCTGGCAGCTTAAGTCTATATCTGTTAAAATGAAACTCATTGCTTTTACAGGAACATAATTTGATCTCTCTGTCATCCTTTAAGTTCACCCTTAAAGCTCTGCGAGAGATGTGGGTGTCATAACCTAACTTCACAATGAATATTCATTGTATACCTTGCAGGATTTTTTTTTAAAAAAAATATCAAAAAAGAAGTCATCACACTCAAGGATTTGCTGTGGAAAAATACACTGTTTTTATGTGTAAACTAGCTTTTCAAAAATAGTGTAAATAATAATTAGAGATTTAATTTGCTGCTGCCTTCTCAAGGAGCAGGCGATGTGCTGGAGAAGTTGGAATTGATGGGATACCATGCAGAAGGGGAGATGCTGATCCTGCTCTCCTAAATGAAACCTAGAATCTAATTTTATTCAAATTAATCCCCAGCAAGTCAAAATCCCCCTTCATGGATCAATACCTTGTCGTGGCGAAGGGGCTTGAATAACTCAGAGAAGCTATGAGCTATGCCATGCAGGGCCACCCAAGATGGACAGGTCATAGTGGAGAGTTTTGACTAAACGTGATCCACCTGGAGAAGGAACTGGCAAGCCACTCCAGTATCCCTGCCAAGAAAACTCCATGGACAAAGACAACAGGCATATAAAAGTTATGACGCTGGAAGATGAGCCCCTCAGGTCGGAAGGCGTCCAACATGCTACTGAGGAAGAGCGGAGGACAAGTACAAGTAGATTCAGAGCTGATGAAGCGGCTGGGCCAAAGCCGAAAGGACACTCAGTTGCGGATATGCCTGGAAGCGAAAGGAAAGTCCGATGCTGTAAAGAAAAATATTGCATAGGAACCTGGAATGTAAGAACCATGAATGGAGGTAAGCTGGATGTGGTCAAAAATGAGATGACAAGAATAAATATCGACATCCTGGGCATCAGTGAACTAAAATGGAAGGGAATGGGTGAATTCAGTTCGGGTGACTATCATATCTACTACTGTGGGCAAGAATCCTGTAGAAGAAATGGAGTGGCCCTCATAGTCAACAAAAGAGTGGCAAAAGCTGTAATGGGATGCAATCTCAAAAATGACAGAATGATCTCGATACGAATCCAAGGCAGATCTTTTAACATCACAGTAATCCAAGTTTATGCACCAACTACCGGTGCTGAAGAAAGTGAAATTGACCAATTCTATGAAGACCTACAACACCTTCTAGAAATGACACCAAAGAAGGATGTTCTTCTCATTACAGGGGATTGGAATGCTAAAGTAGGGAATCAAGAGATAAAAGGAACAACTGGCAAGTTTGGCCTGGGAGTTCAAAATGAAGCAGGGCAAAGGCTAATAGAGTTCTGTCAAGAGAACAAGCTGGTCATCACAAACACTCTCTTCCAACAACACAAGAGACGACTCTACACATGGATATCACCAAATGGGCAGCATCGAAATCAGATTGATTATATTCTCTGCAGCCAAAGATGGAGAAGCTCTATACAGTCAGCAAAAACAAGACCTGGAGCTGACTGTAACTCAGATCATCAGCTTCTTATAGCAAAATTCCAGCTTAAACTGAAGAAAGTAGGAAAAAACACTGGGCCAGTAAGATACAATCTGAATCAAATCCCTTATGAATACACAGTGGAAGTGAGGAACAGGTTTAAGGATTTAGATTTGGTGGACAGAGTGCCTGAAGAACTATGGATGGAGGCTCGTAACATTATACAGGAGGCAGCAACGAAAACCATCCCAAGGAAAAGGAAATGCAAGAAGGCAAAATGGCTGTCCAACGAGGCCTTACGAATAGCGGAGGAGAGGAGGCAAGCAAAATGCAAGGGAGATAGGGAAAGATACAGGAAACTGAATGCAGATTTCCAAAAAAACAGCAAGGAGAGATAAGAGGGTCTTCTTAAATGAGCAATGCAAAGAAATAGAGGAAAACAATAGAATGGGGAAAACCAGAGATCTGTTCAAGAAAATTGGAGATATGAAAGGAACATTTCGTACAAAGATTACCATAATCAAGGACAAAAGTGGTAAGGACCTAACAGAAGCAGAAGACATCAAGAAGAGGTGGCAAGAATACACAGAGGAATTATACCAGAAAGATATGGAGGTCTCGTACACCCCAGGTAGTGTGGTTGCTGACCTTGAGCCAGACATCTTGGAGAGTGAAGTCAAATGGGCCTTAGAAAGCACTGCTAATAACAAAGCCAGTGGAAGTGATGATATTCCAGCTGAACTATTTAAAATTTTAAAAGATGATGCTGTTAAGGTGCTACACCCAATATGCCAGCAAGTTTGGAAAACTCAGCAATGGCCAGAGGATTGGAGAAGATCAGTCTACATCCCAATTCCAAAGAAGGGCAGTGCCAAAGAATGCTCCAACTACCGCACAATTGCGCTCATTTCACACGCTAGCAAGGTTATGCTTAAAATTCTACAAGGCAGGCTTAGGCAGTATGTGGACCGAGAACTCCCAGAAGTGCAAGCTGGATTTCGAAAGGGCAGAGGAACCAGAGACCAAATAGCAAACATGCGCTGGATTATGGAGAAAGCTAGAGAGTTCCAGAAAAACGTCTACTTCTGCTTCATTGACTATGCAAAAGCCTTTGACTGTGTCGACCACAGCAAACTATGGCAAGTTCTTAAAGAAATGGGAGTGCCTGATCACCTCATCTGTCTCCTGAGAAATCTCTATGTGGGACAAGAAGCTACAGTTAGAACTGGATATGGAACAACTGATTGGTTCAAAATTGGGAAAGTAGTACGACAAGGTTGTATATTGCCTCCCTGCTTATTTAACTTATATGCAGAATTCATCATGCGAAAGGCTGGACTAGATGAATCCCAAGCAGGAATTAAGATTGCCGGAAGAAATATCAACAACCTCAGATATGCAGATGACACAACCTTGATGGCAGAAAGTGAGGAGGAATTAAAGAACCTTTTAATGAGGGTGAAAGAGGAGAGCGCAAAATATGGTCTGAAGCTCAACATCAAAAAAACCAAGATCATGGCCACTGGTCCCATCACCTCCTGGCAAATAGAAGGGGAAGAAATGGAGGCAGTGAGAGATTTTACTTTCTTGGGCTCCTTGATCACTGCAGATGGTGACAGCAGTCACGAAATTAAAAGACGCCTGCTTCTTGGGAGAAAAGCAATGACAAACCTAGACAGCATCTTAAAAAGCAGAGACATCACCTTGCCGACAAAGGTCCGTATAGTTAAAGCTATGGTTTTCCCAGTAGTGATGTATGGAAGTGAGAGCTGGACCATAAAGAAGGCTGATCGCCGAAGAATTGATGCTTTTGAATTATGGTGCTGGAAGAGACTCTTGAGAGTCCCATGGACTGCTAGAAGATCAAACCTATCAATTCTTAAGGAAATCAGCCCTGAGTGCTCCCTGGAAGGACAGATCGTGAAGCTGAGGCTCCAATACTTTGGCCACCTCATGAGAAGAGAAGAATCCTTGGAAAAGACCCTGATGTTGGGAAAGATTGAGGGCACTAGGAGAAGGGGACAACAGAGGACAAGATGGTTGGACAGTGTTCTCGAAGCTACGAACATGAGTTTGACCAAACTACGGGAGGCAGTGCAAGACAGGAGTGCCTGGCGTGCTATGGTCCATGGGGTCACGAAGAGTCGGACACGACTAAACGACTAAACAACAAGTCAAAATCACTGACTTGCCAACAGAAGGTAGAAAATAAGCCAATAATGAATAAAACTCTGAGGAAACTGTTGTATTGATGTGGCAGGAAAACTCTTCTCCCTGACTTCTAAGCCTTATTCAAGTGGTGTTCTTAAAAAATACCTTGAGAGAGGTGTGGGAATGTGCATGCCCCAGCTCCCACCATCACTTGCCTCAGACTTTTACACATTGGGTGGAAGTGCTGAAGTTGAATTCTTCACATGAACATGCTTAGATCTAGTTACAGGTAGGTAGCCGTGTTGGTCTGGATCGAAGTAAAATAAAAAAATTCCTTCAGTAGCACCTTAAAGACCAACTAAGTTTTTATTTTGGTATGAGCTTTCGTGTGCATGCACACTTCTTCAGATACAGTGAAATGGAAGTTTCCAGGCACTTATGTAGAGAAGGGGTGGGGAGGGGTGGGGATGGGGAGGGGGGATAACTCAGAAGGGTGGTGGAAATGGGTGATTGACTGACTGATAGCTGTTGATGACCGCAAACGACTGCAAATGGTTTTGCATGAAAAAGCAAGGGTTGAGATGGCTGAAGATCGCTTATCATGTATAATGAGATAAGAACCCGATATCTCTGTTCAAACCAGGTCCCTCCATGGTTTTGAGCTTGGTGATAAGTTGCAATTCAGCAACTTCTCTTTCCAGTCTATTTCTGAAATTCTTTTGTAGTAAGACAGCTACTTTGAGATCTTGTATAGAATGTCCTGGGAGATTGAAGTGTTCTCCTACTGGTTTTTCTGTCTTCTGGTTCCTGATGTCAGATTTATGTCCATTTATCCTTTGGCGTAGGGTTTGGCCTGTTTGTCCAATATAGAGAGCTGAAGGGCACTGTTGGCATTTGATGGCATACACAATGTTAGAGGATGAGCAATTAAATAGTCCTGAGATGGTATGTTGGATGTTGTTGGGGCCAGTAATGGTGTTGTCTGGGTGTATGTGGCAGCAAAGTTGGCATCTGGGTTTATTGCAGGCTCTGGTACCAGTGTCCATGTTAAGTCTGGTGGTTGTATTATTGTGGGTGAGGAGTTGTTTAAGATTGGGTGGCTGTCTGTAGGCAATGAAAGGTCTTCCTCCCAGAGCTTGAGAAAGGGAGCGGTCATTGTCCAGGAGAGGCTGTAGATCTCTGATGATGCGTTGTACTGTTTTAGCTTGGGAGCTGTATGTGATGACTAGTGGTGTTCTGTTATTTTCTTTTTTGGGTCTGTCTTGCAGCAGGTTCTCTCTAGGTATCTGTCTGGCTCTGTTTATCTGTTGTTTAACTTCATCAGGTGGATATTTTAGTTCTAAAAAGGTTTGCTGTAGATCTCTTAGGTGAGATTCTCTGTCTGTAGAGTTGGAACAGATGCGGTTGTAACGTAAGGCCTGGCTGTATACGATGGATTGTTTGGTATGTTTGGGATGGTAGCTAGAAGCATGTAGATATGTTTGTCGGTCAGTTGGTTTTCTGTATAAGGTGGTGTCTATACGTCCATCCTGTATTTTTATAGTAGTGTCCAAAAAATGTATTTCTTGCATAGATTGGTTCATTGTTAGGTTGATGGTGGGGTGAAAGTCATTGAATGTCTGGTGGAAGGTTTCCAGGGTCTGTTGTCCATGTGTCCAGATAATAAAAATATCGTCAATGTATCGCAGGTACAGGAGAGGTTTGATGGGTAGGAGTTAAGGAAACGTTGTTCTAAATCTGCCATGAAGATGTTGGCATACTGTGGGGCCATGCGGGTGCCCATGGCTGTGCCGCTGATCTGGAGGAACAGGTCATCACCAAATTTGAAGTGGTTGTGGGTAAGGACAAAGTGGCAGAGTTTGGTAGCAAAGTCCGCTGTGGTTTTATCTGAAATGGTGTTCCTTATGGCTTGTAAACCATCATTGTGTGGGATGTTGGTATATAGAGATTCCACATCCATAGTGGCTAGTATAGTATTGTTAGGAAGATTGTTCAAATATTGTATTTTCCTCAGAAAATCTGTGGTGTCACGTACGTAGCTGGGAGCACTGATAGCATATGGTTTCAGAACAGAGTCCATATAGCCGGAAACACCCACTGTAATGGTGCCAATACCTGAGATGATGGGGCGTCCTGGGTTTCCTGGTTTGTGTATTTTGGGTAGAAGATAGAAAGTTCCTGGCCGAGGTTCCGCTGGTGTGTTTGTGAGGATCTGTTCTTGGATGTGTAGGGGTAGCTCCTTAATAATCTTGTTCAGTTCTTTTTTGTATGCTTGTGTGGGGTCTGAGTCCAATTTCATGTAAAAGGCAGTATTGGAAAGTTGTCTGTGGGCCTCTTGGATGTAATCAGTTTTGTTCATGATGACGACAGCTCCACCCTTGTCTGCCTCTTTAATTATAATGTCTGGGTTGTTCCTGAGATTTTCTATGGCTCTCCTTTCAGCATGGTTTAGATTTTGTTGTAAGCGATGGTGTTTTCTGGTCACATCCGTTTGGATTCTGTGGCGGAAGCATTCGATGTACAGATCTAGTGTGGTATTGCGTCCATCAGGAGGGGTCCATGTGGAGTCCCTTTTTGTGTAACTTTTCGGTGGTAGTTGGTGGTCAATGTTCTGTTCATTGATGCGTTTGGAGGGTGATGGTTGTTCCCCAGTGAGTTGAGAGGTGTTGTGTTGTGGGGATGTAGTTTGTTCTACTTTGTCTTGTTCTTGTGTGTGATGAAAATACTCCTTCAGGCGTAAACGGCGGAAAAATGCTTCCAGGTCCCCGCAGAACTGAATCATGTGTTGGGATTTGGCAGGGCAGGGCATGCTTAGATCTAGAGCCTCAATGCATGGGATTCCTGGTTCCACATGCATGCATGGGATTCTTCATGCGTTCACTCAAACACACTTGGAATCCCCCAGTGCGGTGTAGTGGTTAAGAGCAGTAGACTCATAATCTGGGGAACCGGGTTCGTGTCTCCGCTCCTCCACATGCAGCTGCTGGGTGACCTTGGGCTAGTCACACTTCTTTGAAGTCTCTCAGCCTCACTCACATCACAGAGTGTTTGTTGTGGGGGAGGAAGGGAAAGGAGAATGTTAGCCGCTTTGAGACACCTTCGGGTAGTGATAAAGCAGGATATCAAATCCAAACTCTTCTTCTCTTTTTCTTCTTCTTCAGCTCAACATAGCAAAATCAGGGGAGCAACTGCTGGGCCCAGCATAGGAGGCTGTGTAGACATTGTGGGTAGGAGTTACACACATTCTCTCCTCACATGTTTTTCTTTTTCCTGTGAGGGGAAATTTTTGTGTAGAGGAGCATTTTTATGAGGTTTTGGGGGGGGTTGGGGGGGGAGTAGGCTGTATGCTGAGACCCTTCTAATCCCAGAATCCAGCAAATGTTAAAACATAAGTGACGATTTTAATTCCTGGTTTGCTGATAGCCTAGGTAATGGGCCATTAAGTGAACAAAGGAAGCAGCTCAGCCCCAGAGGGCAAATGTGCAGGGCCCCTTCTTCAACTGGCTGGTAGTTAGAAAGACAGAGGCCAGGGCTGAGAGTTGAGTGATGTGAACTAGAAGCTGGAAGCAACAGGCTGGGAAGCCAGAGAGTTATAGCGGTTTAAATCCAAGTTTTGGGGAGCAAGGGTATCTTGTGATATTAATGCTTTGAACCCTTCCATCATAGGCTCAGGTTGTATATGTGTGTGTGTGTGTGTGTGTGTGTGTGTGTGTGTGTGTGTGTGTGTGTAAATAAACCATGTAGCATAAAGACACCAGTCTCTGCTGTACCGCATTCTGAAGAAAACACAAATCCTGAATGTGTGCCTGGATTCCCTGGAATCTTGCACTGCTCAGAGATTGGGGTGACATGCTACAATATTCAATCCAATGAGTGTCCTCCATTTGCAATCTGGAGTGGTACAAGTTTATCACTTCAGTGGAACTTGCAGGCTCACTAAGATAAACTAGTGCGTAAACTAAGCACAGTAGGCTATGAAGGTATAAGAAAGCAAAAGCATAGCTGCCAAGTTATCCCTTTTTTACAGGGATTTTCCCTTATGCTGAATAGGCTTCCTCGTGAGAAAAGTGAAAACTTGGCAGCTATGCAAAAGGGGAAAACAGAAGCTTCGATTTTGTTTTCCTCTGTGAGGGGCTTGCATAGCAACTCCCAGTCAATTTCCCTTTTAATTATCTGTCTCGGCTGCAGTTTTCCTACAACAGTTCAGGACAGCTGGGCCTGCTGTAGAGGACAAGTTGTTTTCATGAATTATTTCTACTGCATTGACTTCCTTCTGATCTGCTTTGTTAATGACACTTGTATTTGCTTCTACTAAATAACACCTATGCATTTTGCATTAGGGCCTTGTACTGAGCAATCCTAAAACTCAATGTGGGTGGCACCAAAAAGTTATTTCTATCATTGTCCTTGGAAAGCAAAATCTTTAAAAAACATTCCTTTCCCCCATTGCCCTTAATTTCACACATAACAGAGAGCTGGCAAACACACACACAAAGAGATGCTCAGGCTAAGGATTTAGCTCTTAATTTTTGCCTGAAAACATGAGCCCAGCCCTGCATATCAAAGTACTTGTTGGGGTTTTTTTGTTTTGTTTTAGTTTGGAGAAGTATGTACAGACGATTTATTTAATCAGTTTTCCTATTTACATTTCACTTTCACATACTATTTTGCTACCCTATGATAAGTAGAGTAGCAGTTTTTTTTCTAGTAGAGTTGCTATGTGGCTTTGTTCAAACCATACCATCCATTGCCTTTATGGTGCCCTGGCTGCGTCCCAGTTTTTATTTTATTACAAAAGCCAGCCTCTTGACCTTAAAGTGGCATAGATACAAGGTGAAAAGAGCAGGCAGTGTTTTACACAAATGCTGGGTTTTTTTTTTTAAAGAAATGAATCCACAGACACTTTCCATTGTTCTTCATCAAAGAGGGAACTAAATGCAATGAAACCTGAGATAGCTCAGTCAGGAGAGCATGAGACTCTTAATCTCGGGGTCATGGGTTCGAGCCCCATGCTGGGCAAAAGATTGCTGCATTGCAGGGGGTTGGACAGCCCTCATGGTTCTTTCCAACTCTATAATTCTATGGCATTCAGTGAAGCAGTCATATCTAGAGAGGCAAAAGAAAAAAAGACCCGTTGCCTAGAGAAGGGACTTCCTGGCTCATTTTGTAGCACTTTCTTTGGTCTTCTCTGGGCTAGAAGTGAGAGCGGTGTAAAAATCTAGGAGTCTGTCCTCCTTCTAACTCAAGACTTATTCCATGAGAATAAGGTGGGGTGGGGTTGGAGGGGAAGCAAGCCCAAACTGTCCTGCCAGTGGCAACAGAGATAATCACAGATTGTGTGTGTGTGTGTGTGTGTGTGTGTGTGCGCGCGCGCTGGAAGACGACTGTGACTCAAAGTGGACATATGGGGTGTGTTGTCCAATCTTCTAATGTTTTAAGGTGGGTTTTTTTAAGGATAAATCCTAGGGGTGTGAAGTTGATTGGAGCATCAATGATTGATTGAAGAGAGGGTGAGGTGATTAATCACTTTCCTATCCATGACTAGAAAAGGGGGCTCTTTTTGGCTGAGGGACACCATTTCATTTTTTAAAGAAAGCTAAAATGGAAGGTATTGTAATCTAAATGTAATATAAAAGTGTCTACAATATTCACATTTTCTAGGTTCTGAGGGATGTAATTGCCTCCTATGTTCTAGAGTTGCAGTCTTGCACACAGACTCTGAAATCCCTTTGACTTCAATTGGTTTGTAGCAGCCTCATTGTACAGGACTAAAGCTTCTGCTACACATAATGTAATCTTTGAATTGGACCAGAGTTCTGAATATGCTTTGCCCAGTATGCTATAAACTCATACTTCTCACTCAGAGAACCACCACCTTTGAGAACTCTCTCTGACAGAGGTCTTTCAGGCATTTCCTTTCTGACAACCACGTCTTCTGTCACAAAGGCAAAGAGGGCAGCCTCATTCTGAAACAGCTAGTCCCAATATGTTTTCCATTGCTGCATGCATGAATGACTCCTGAAACATCTGTGTGTGAGTACTGAAAGCTGACAAGTACAAGACTGGTGGGGGCACAGAGGGAGGGAGGCTCCACTTTAACTTAACATCTCTGAAACAATTACATCTGCATGTAGGACAATCCTCAAGAGAGAACTTCCTTTTTGATCCTGTCAGTTCTCTTTATAGTTTCCGTCTTGAAGACAAGCTTTGTTTCAAGGTGTTCTATTGTTTGATTTTTTTTTTCAGAGAAAGAAAGATGAGGGGGCAATGGAGATCAAATGACCACCTGAAAGAAGACAAGCAGGTCCTTTCACCTCAGTGTAGAGCTGGAAAAGGTTCAGATAAAGTCAATCACAACTGTGGTAAAAGAGTGCCCCTCCTCTGCCCCACACCCTCCAGGCCTAATCAAAGACAGAACCGGGAACAGCCGGGGGGGGGGGAGGGAGAGGCAGGTCTTTTCAAGAATTTACACAAAAACAAAAGGTAGAACGCTGCCGCCACCCCTTTATCTACCAGCAGCCCTAGGCAGGAGTTAAAGGAGCAAACCCCCTGCCGTTTCCAGGCTGCGTGGTCCTGGGCCACTTTACTGTAGCGCAGGCAGAAACTCAAATGGTAGAGTCAAGCAGTCAGGCACCTGTTTTGCTTCACAGTTGGAGACACAAAACAGCCGACAAAATTGTCCTTTCAGAATTTATTAAAGGAAAGAACAGCTAAATATAAAAGGTTACACAGTTCTCAGAAAAAAAGTTACAAATGATAAAAAATAACAGCATTGTAAAGTATCGCTAGCTAAACTGGCATACTCACACAAAGAAACTTGAAAGACAAACAGCATCCAGACCCCTCTCCCTGAGGCAAGGGTCGTAACTGGAGCATGGCTGGCATCTTGATCCCATGGCTTAGAGAGCAATGAACATTTCAAAACCCAGATTCTTATTTTCGAAAGCCCATGTAGGATTCCGATAATTGACCAATCAATTTAAATCTTTAAATGTGGATTGACCAATAGCAAGGTGATACTCATTCATCTTCCAGTTGTCAGGGATCAGAGCAGCTGGCCCTCATTAAACTTCAAGGCTTGGAACAAGAGGAAACTCCCTTACAGTTCTCAAGCTCTTCTTGACGCATCTGGTGTCTGTAATCCATTTAGGCTGATAACCTCCTGTGGCTTAAAGGTAAAGGTAAAGGGGCCCCTGACCATCAGGTCCAGTCGTGTCCGACTCTGGGGTTTCGGCGCTCATCTCGCTCTATAGGCCGAGGGAGCCGGCGTTTGTCCGCAGACAGCTTCCGGGTCATGTGGCCAGCATGACAAAGCTGCTTCTGGCGAACCAGAGCAGCACACGGAAACGCCGTTTACCTTCCCGCCAGAGCGGTCCCTATTTAATTATCTTGCACTTTGATGTGCTTTCGAACTGCTAGGTGGGCAGGAGCTCGGACCGAGCAACAGGAGCTCACCCTGTTGCAGGGATTCGAACTGCCGACTTTCTGATCAGCAAGCTCTAGACTCTGTGGTTTAACCCACAGTGCCACCTGGGTCCCCCCCCCCCCCGTGGCTCTTACCCCCTTCCAATAGACATCATTTTCACACAAAGGCAACAGGTTTCACGTTTGCATATAAATCAGATAAGGAGGTCTTCCTGCCTTTACAGCCAGGAGGCAATTAAACTGACAGAGAGTCATTCGTCTCAAAGGGGCCAAAGACACATTCCCAGGATTATGTAGTTTGGCTTTCCCCCCAGAATGCCTCTCGTTCTGAACCAATTTTTTAAATACACACAAAGATTTTCCCAACTTCACTACAACAACAAAGGAGCAGAGCAGCTTGCCTAAGAGGAATGTTGCAACACTTGGGCCTTCTTCATTTGAAGAAAAGGTAAGCGAGAGGGGACATCACACAGGCATGTCCAAAGTCCATTTTGGGGACCTAATCCTGGGGTAAAATCCCTCAAAAAGCTCAACAACTTTGGGGTAAAATTGTAAAGAAAAACCTCAGCAATTTCAATCCTAAAATAAAAAGGTCAACCACTTTGGTCGACCCTCAGACATGTTCACTTCATCAAATCTGGCCCTCTTTGAAAAAAGTTTGGGCACGAGGTATATAAAGTTGTGTATGGTGCAGGACAGAAAAAAGACAAAATACAGTGCTAATTTAAGCTATGGAATTCACTCCTACAAGCAACAGTGGTGGATGGCTTTAAAAGAGGATTAGACAAGTTCATGGAAGAGTTTATGGAAGATAAAGCTATCAAAGCTATCAAAGCTCTGCTTTGCCTGCACTGTCAGAGGCAATGAGCCTCTGAATAGCTGTTGCCGGGAATCTTGTGTGCTTCTCATAGACATTTGGTTGGCCACTGTGAGATGAGGATGCTGGACTAGATGGGCCATTGATCTGACCCACCAGGCTCGTCTTAGGTACCAAAATTCCGACAAACGCTTCACATCTGAAGAGTTTGCTCCATCCCCTTGGTCAATTTGGATGTCCTTTTTCCAGTTCTACAATATACTTTTGATAGTGAGGCAACCAGAACTGCACACAGTATTCCAAACTGTGGTCACAACATAGACTTGGTAAATCTGAATAGAAATGTGCATATTTTAGATGCTCTCTAGGAGATATAAAGTGAGACTTCTGTCAAGAAATGATGAATCTAGTCAGTTTCCCTACATGAACAGTTTGTAATCAGGAGAGGAACAGTATCCGTTTTGTTTGTTTTTAAGTGTTGCTTTGCTTTGTTTCCTTATGTTTGTCTGAACAAATTCAGCAATTATTTTGCCGCATTATTCAAAGGTATGGGAGAGCTTCTCCTATCACTCTTCATGTTTTTTAAAACGTGGCAAATTATTTTAGCACTTAATTTATCAGTTGTGTGTGTTGAGGGGGAAAACCAGCTACATTGAATGCATAACACATCACAAGTGACTTCACAAAGTGTGGAAAGATTTTTTTAAGAAATGGAATTTGTATTCTGTGCTGGCAATATTCCTCTATTACAGTTGCACATATTCCATCTTTTATGATAGCTTAGAGTGCTTTGGGTAGCTGAGCAGCATTTGGATAAGTGACTATTACATCCACACTTAAAATATTGATAACGCAATTGAATATTATAAGAGGATTTTCCATGGAAGCCCTTATGCACAGCAATTTTTCATGTGTCCCTGAGAAATGCTTTCGAGACTGCACTGCCAAGATGAAGGGCTTCTTCCCTCCACCCCCCTGACACCCGATTGTCTTCATTTGTTATTCAGTGACCTCAAAAAAAGAGAGGACTTAATTCATTTACTGAAGGGGACTGTACTAGTCCTAATGACATGTTCTCTGTATAATCCTAATTGGTTTTCTTTTTTGAAGCATAACTAACAAAATGAAAAGCATAATTTTTAAATAATTGTAACATTTTAAAAACTCACATTACATTAATTTCTGAAGTTTGGCTCATACTTTCTCCCTTGATTTCAGCAAAAAGTGGATGCATACATACAGACGTGCACACACACAATTAAATTTATTTATTAGATTAATTTGTTAATTACATATTGGGTAGTATACTACCCAATCAGAGCGTGTATCAGACTATGACTGGAAAGAACCAGGTTCAAATTGGGTAGCAAATTAATGTATTGATTGTTGAAGATTCATTCCTAGTGTCTGCTGTCATGGGATTGTTGTCTGTCACATGACTGTATATGTTTTTCATTCCACAGAGTGGGAAGTGACAAAGACAGGATGTTTGTGTTACTGTGTTCCGTGAAGTGAAACTATTGTCCTTTGTTCTTTCTCTTTGCTGTCTGATGCTAGAGAGAGAGGGAGCCATGTTGTAGTGCTCCGTGTGTGTTTATGTGTAAATAAAAGTAGATTAGCCAAAATGCTGAGTTGCTGAGTTCTGTTCCACAACTGCACACACTCTGCAGATCCATAAGTGTGCTGATGTTTATTGGCATCAGTCGCTGTGATGTTCGGGCTGAAGAAAGCTTTCGAAGCTCCTGAACGATCGAGTGAGGGAAAATGCCTGTTGGGCATGTGTCTCTGCCAGGGTCCCACTCAAGAGTAGGAGCTCCTAACACGGAAGTCTTTATAAGCCTTTTAAACATTGCTTAAGTGATTAATCAAACATTTTTTTTTAAAAAAAAAATTTATCTCCAACCGTGAGCTCATAGGAGTCAACTCCTATGAGCCAAGTTCAGTTTGGCCGCCCAGTAAAATATTTGAGGGAGCTAGACTCCCCCACCCCAGAGTTGATGGACATTGCCATTCATATGGTGTGCATGCACCATGTCATGTGACCAATTATGTGGTGTGGGGCTTACCTACCCCCCCCCAATATTTTATTCAAGTTGGCACTCGTGAGTAGGATATTGAGGGGCTTGGAGCAGCACTGATGCTCTCCTGGCAGCATTCAGTTAACCAAGCTAGGTTAGGCAGTGGCAGACCTTGGGGTCTCAGCTTTCAGTGGCGCCCTGTGCGATGCCGGAATTCAGGGCCCTCTACCTCTCGTACTCCATTCAGTGTCCCTGAGGCTCCATGCCCAGTGCAACCAAACCAGTTGAGCTTCCCTCGCGTAGGGCGAGGAAGCGACAGAGTCAGGGACTTCAGGCTAGTGCCATGTGTGATCTGGAAATGTTGCACTAACTTTAGCCAACCCATCATTCTTTCAGCATAATATCAGGAGAAGAAAACTGAGCTCCTTTACAGGACTATTTCAAAGATTGCCAAGACAGTTGAGATGTATCATATGAATGCTGTTTTTGGTAGCATCCTGTTTTAATAAAATGGACAATTGCTGATTTGCTTGACATTCTATAAAAACAAATGCACTCCAAGAAAATTTCCAAAAGTTAGAGATACAAGTGAACAAAAATAGTCATTATACTGAAATATTTAGACTATCCTGATTAATTTTTCACAACCCCATTCTTGATATATGGGGGGAAATTACATGAAATGGGATCTAGTAGCAGCAATAAACAACTTTACCAGATGTTGTCTTTTTGCTAGATGGTTTCATTAAGTGTTTGATGAAAAATTTACATGAAATCAAGCTCATATGAGAATACTTTTTTAAAAGCCCAATCATTTATAGCCTTAGATGTCAGTGATGTGAATATGCCATTAGGCTGTCATACAAAAATATATTATGCCAATTTTTAATATGTCCAATTGCATTTTTATTTGCATATTCTAATCAAGTTACTATTTATATAAGCTTCAATATATAGCCATTCCAGTGTGAGAGTAAAAAAATAGTCATTGAAACACAATTATATAGTTGTCAAAAAGAGTGAATTTGGTGTTCGACCTGTTTCCGTAAAATGTGAAGATGTTGGTTATACAAAATACTTCCTACATATGGAAAACAAAAGAGACATCCTGTCTAGGGTATTTGGTTTCCCACATATAAGTCTTTTGTATGGCTGACAACATACACTGAAGCTCACCATTTCAGACTTTTAGATGGTGGATGATGGTGGGTCTAGGTTAGGCATAGGCAACCTTCAGCCCTACAGATGTTTTGGACTACAATTCCCATCATCCCTGACCACTGGTCCTGATAGCTAGGGATCATGGGACTTGTAGGTAAAAACATCTGGAGGGCCGAATGTTGCCTATGCCTGGTCTAGGTGGATTGAGATGCAACAAAGAGGGAAGGACCAAGCCTTTTGGCACTTCATATTTCACCACATGCTGAAATTCACTTTTACCTGTCTTATAGCATAAACATGTATGTGCAGGGGGGGGGAGCCTTAAGATTCCATTTCTTAATATGGAATACCCAAATCTTGAAAATGTATGCTTTGACCTCAGTAATGCAGAATAAACGTACATTAAGTTTTTAAAAAGTGGAAAAGTGGAAAATTAATTCTCAAAAGATTTTGGGAGTCTTCTTCCTCAGGAACTAGGGTTCCTGAGAGATAGTTGCAGCAGTAAGGAGGAATGTTGCAGGGTGGTCTTTCCTTCAAAGCCTCTCCACAACTGCTTTCCAACCTCATGCTCATGGAGCCTGCTAGGAATGGCCTCAACATTTGTACCCTGGATGTACAAATCCCCACTCAGCCATGATACTCACTGGGTGGCCTTGAATCAGTCACTCTCTCTTTGCCCAACTGACCTCACAGGATTTTTGTGAGGATAGCACACCCCCTTGAGCTCCTTGGAAGAAAAGCGGGATATAAATGTAATAATAAATCCATGTTCCCATGTGTTCTTGAAAGCATGGAGACATAATGGATGATGCTGTAAAGCTACTTGGGTGTCTATAACAATCATTCCACTCTATTGGTTTCCTTTGCTGCAAAAACAGTGATGATCAAAGCAGATGTCTGTCAAGCAGAATTGCCACCATTGAAAGGGACAGTGCTGTATGTTCAAAGAGTTCCAGGAACGGAGTTTTCTTCTCCTCTGGGAAAACCCCAATGATGAGTTAAGGGAAGTATTCCTAGTCCATATATATGTCTGTCAAGCAGAATTGCCACCATTGAAAGGGACAGTGCTGTATGTTCAAAGAGAACAAATTACAAACAAACAAACACATATAGTACTTACAAACATAAATTATACATTCCATGAACATAAAACCAATTTTTCTATCACTTTCAAACTTATATTCTATTATCTAAATTTTAAAATGACTTCCAATTAAATTTGTTGTATTTTGACTGTTATTTAGATGTTTTTGCACAGTTTTATATACATATTACTTTTTTTGTTCTCACTTATTCATATATTTAAACATTTGTAATATAAGTTGATAATATACAAGGTTCAGTCTAGCTCTGCCAGAGGGGTGTCTTTTATGTTATTGTTTCTCATATATTCTTTAAATGCTCCCCATTCCTTGTTGACTTCTTGTTTCATTTGGCCTTCAGAGTCCTTCCTCAAGTGGTTTTGAGATTTCCTCCCACCCTTCCGCCTTTAAAGCTATTGCAGCTACCTCTGCACTTCTGCCCAGACAAACTGAATTAATCAATAGAGCTGTGACACCTTCTTTCTACTCCTGGATAAGAATATAGGGTTGCTATTCTATACCTAGTCAGGAAGTCTCACCCCACCACCTCTCACACATCTATGTAGTTGGAGATTCTGCCCAATTAAATCTCATTCTCAGATAACTCACTATGGCCCTAAAACTATTAAGGACATGACCTTTTCACCTTGAAGGGGAACATTATTATGCTCTTAAGTGCCTCTATATTTCTGCTAGTTTCATGTGGGGGCATCTTTCTTTTTATGAGAACTTGCATTTTGATTCTTTAGGTGAGATTTCCTGTGACTCAGTGCTCATTAATAATATTTTCCTTGTCTGAACTTCTCTTTTGTTGGTGAAGCACATGAAATTGCTTTTTTAATGCTTTTTGTTCTTTTTCTTGCTCTTCCATCTAGACACCCACTGTCTTTTCTTTAAAAAAAAATCCAATTATACTACTTTTTGAAGTGTGCCTTCTCTCCTACTTTTTATCACTTATTTATGATAAAAGTCATGACTTCTTTTTGACTGACTGACTCTTTCACTTTAATACAGAAATCTTCGTATTTAATAAAATTTGACAAATTTGACAAAATCATCAGTATTCTAATGGTATCTACACTGAAGTGTTTTTGTCACTATTAATTCTTAAATGGTTTGCCTTATTCCCCCTAATTTCAATGGGATGTTTATGACTTAATTATTTATGGCCATACTACCTTTCCTTTCAGATTATACAGAGTATTCATCATTATTACACCTTGTAACTGTCACATACTAAATGCAAAGGAGGTCAGGAATGCTTGTTAGTAATTACAATTTTTGAAAGATATGAACCTGTCACAAATTATTTTCAGTTTTTCTTTTTCCAAAAAAAGAGAAGAAGAATAACATTCTGAGTTTCGTGGGAAGCTGAAGGTCCTCATAACTCCTACCATATAAGTCCTTACCTGCCCATTATTAAAAATGTAACTGAATTTTAACGTTTCTTTCACATTAAACAATATGGACGTATTCAGCTAAACCACCAGTGGAAATATTATTGTTAGTGCAATGGGACTACTCCTGTCTCCCCTCCAAAATCTGCTCGAGGGATTGAGGAAATCCCTAGGACTGGTTTAGGGGAAACATTATGTAGGAGCGGTTAGGTTCCATTGTGGAACTACTTGCTTGGTGCTACAATGAATACAGCCCTAGGATCTTAAGCAGGCATCTCCAAACTGTGGCCCTCCAGATGTTTTGGCCTACAACTCCCATGATCCCTAGCTAACAGAACCAGTGGTTGGGGAAGATGGGAATTGTAGTCCAAAACATCTGGAGGCCCAAAGTTTGGGGATGCCTGATCTTAAAGCTCAAAAAGGGATCCCCTTCTGTCCCTGCTGCTGCTTGATCAAACCATTTAATTTACAGAGCCTGAGTAATGTCACTGACTAGTTGGAAGGGAAGCTTGGTAGGAATATGGAAGGCATGCACAGGCTCCTCCTATTCCTGGACCCATCACACTCCTGTATGGTTTTGTACATGTGCTTTGTGACAAGAGAGAAAACCTGGTTATGCTCATGGGGAAGATTCTACCAATGATACAGTGGAACCTCGGTTTATGAACACCTTGGTTTACGAATTTTCAGTTTACGAACGCTGTGGACACATCTGGAAGGAATTAATTCACTTTCCATTACTTTCAATCGGAAAGTTCACTTCAGTTTATGAATGCTTCAGTTTTTGAACAGACTTCCGGAACCAATTACACCCATGCTTCAGGTTAAGTACGCTTCAGGTTGAGTACTCTGCGGACCCTTCTGGAACGGATTAATCCACTTTCCATTACTTTCAATTGGAAAGTTCGCTTCAGGTTAAGTATGCTTCAGGTTAAGTACGGACTTTCAGAACCAATTACACCCATGCTTTGGATTAAGTACGCTTCAGTTTGAGTACTCCACAGACCCGTCTGGAATGGATTAATCCATTTTCCATTACTTTCAATGGGAAAGTTCGCTTCAGTTTATGAACGCTTCAGTTTATGAACAGACTTCCGGAACCAATTGTGTTCATAAACTGAGGTACCAATGTACTGAAAGAGATCAAACTAGGCAGCATATCTTAAAATACCATCTTATCAGGAGGTCCAGCATAGTAATCAAGCGTTTAGAGTGGAAGCACCTATCTTTTGAAATTCCCTCCTGTTAAATATTAGAGAGGAGCTGCTTCTGTTTTCTTTTCTGAAACCATTGAAGACCTTCTTTCGCAGGTAGAGATCTTTAGCCCTGTCTGCATCTGTATTGAAACGAGAGAGAGAGAGAATGAGAGGATATAAATTTAATAAAACAATAAATAATAAAAAGGTAATGAAATCATGGCACCTACGAGTATGAACTGAACTTTTAATTCCTATGGAATTAAAATACACTTGTATACTGTAGATTTTATTGTTGTGAGCTGCTGTGAGACCTACATGGTGAAAAGTGGGAAGCATTTTTTAAAATTAAATATAAATAAATAAACTCCACAGGAATGGCTAAATCTGCTCGTACAATGGCACTTGTGTGACTCATCTCTAGCCCAAGACTCTTGAGAATAAGGAACTAAGGAAGCAGCATAGGCTAGGAGGGAAAATAGGGGTACTAGCCATGATGGTTATTCAATGCCTCAACAGTCGGAAGCAGTAATGATTCTGAATACCAGTTGCTTGAAACCACAGGAAACGACAGTGTGTTCATGCCCAGGTCCTGCTTAGGAGTTTCTCACAGGAATCTGGTTGGCCACTCTGAGAGCAGGATGCTGAACTAGATGTGTCATTGGCCTGCTCTAGTAGAATCTTCTTAGATTCTGTTCTTAGGGCCAGCTAGGAAAGCTGTGCTCTCCTGAGAATTGAGTAAGGGAATGGCTGCAGAAAGTGGTGGTTAAAAAGATAACAGTGACAAGTGACAGGTAGGTAGCCATGTTGGTCTGATGCAGTCAAAACAAAATAAAAAAAATCCTTCTAGTAACACCTTAGAGACCAACTAAGTTTGTCATAGGTATGAGCTTTCGTGTGCATGCACACTTCTTCAGATACTTCAGTGTGTATCTGAAGAAGTGTGCATGCACATGAAAGCTCATACCCATGACAAACTTAGTTGGTCTCTAAGGTGCTACTGGAAGGATTTTTTTTATTTATTTTGTAGTGACAAGTGAGTTAGGGTCGTCACAGCTAGTAGTATTTGTTGTGGAAAGTCATATGGCCAGAAATAGCAGCACCATGACATATATCTGCTTTTGGTTTTTTTGTTTTGTTTTTTGGAAACCAGGTGCAAAGTATTTATTGATGAAATCAGTAAAATGCTTACCCAAGAGCAGCATTTTGTTATTCTTCGGTAACCAACAGGTAATTTGTTGCTTCTCTAAAGACCCTCATTTTACACTTTGAGGCGAAGGAAGTTCAATTTTTGCAGACTCTTCTTCTGCAACGAAGTCCACATGATTCTCTTGCAAACCTTACCCATTTTTGTAATCAGTGCATGAATGCAATCACAGCCCATTAGCACAGTCAGATATGTTAAAATTAATTAGCAGTTGTTGCTCTTCATACTGAAGATGCAACCTTTCCTGTTCCGACAACATTTTGAAAAAATTAAATCAGTTTTCACATCTGACAGAAATAAGCATGCCCATTTAGCCATAGTAGTTTCTTAATCTTAAAATTTTAATCTTAAAATTAAAGTAGAAAAACTGATTGTAAAATGACTTAATAATTCATTAATCTATGCTTTCAAGCTGTATGCTTTTATTAACCTTTTGCCAACTTTATGTACTTTGTTTGGCTTTATCATTAAATGAAGCTGATAGACTGTGGAAAGAGATGCACGGGTGCACAGAAATGCTTACCCCTGGCCTTTCACAACATTCTCAGACAGGAGGAGGTGGTGGAAAACACCAGCCTGCTATTGGATAACATTAGTTAGCTTGGATCCAGAGTTTTGCCAGACTTCAGCCTTAAAAGAAATCCACAGGGAGAAAAGCAGCAAAATCTTTTTATTGTGCATTTTAGTGGGTATCTAGCAATGTCCCCTCCCTGGCACTAAACAGAACTAAATATGCTTTTGGTTTGAACAGATAATCTCTCCTGCCCTACCTTCCACTGCTGTCATTTGCCACACTAGAACTGGGGATAAAATGATATATTTCAGTTCTCTCATTTGTTCATTTTCTAATTCTGATTTCTATAGCAAACTTGCAGCAATAAAAAAAACTTGCAGCAATAAAAAAAATCCTCATGAAAATTCATTGGCATGTTAATACGAATTTCTCCTAATAAACCTACTTTTATATATTTTAAACTAATGTACACATTTTGGCAAGCTATTCCACAAAATACAACACTGTTTTTAATGTTATTTTCACAGATATCTACATTTTAATGCACTCCTTTCCTTAATATATACATCTCTGCAAACTTTTTTTTTTTTAGAATGGCATCACAAAATTTGGATAACTGCAAATTTCATAGCTGTGTTTCGGTTTGGTTTGCAGCAATCAGCTGATCATTCTAAAACCATCTCAATTCCTCTCTGAGATCTAAGGATACAACAAACTATTAATCCAATTAAATAAACAAAAAGATAGAAACAAGCATTTTAGTAATTCATAGGATGCTTTATTAAAGAGACCATATAGCTATATACATACATTGTCAGCATAAGGACCATAAGCATTATTAGTAATAACCTGTAAAAGTTATCTCCTTATTATAGCAATATATGGGGGGGGGGGTGATGAGCTAGTGAATGAAAGGCACTTGGAGCCTCTTTATTTATTCACTGTCAATACTAAAAAATATAAAAAGTACTAATGCTGTGAGCATTGACAGATGCTACATTAAAAGTGATACCGACTGCACTTTGACTCTTGCTTAATGTAACACATTTGCTATCATATGACACACTATTTAAAAGTTCAGAAATACCACCTGCATTTGCCAACTTGCTAGTTGATCGAATATATTACAGAAAGCTCATCTCTTAAAAAGGCATGTGACGCAAACGGATCCAAACTATACAGTCCAGTATAACTCTTGAGGTTCAAAACTCTGGCAGCTATTGCATGATGTCCAGCAATTTGGCCTGTCGGTATTCTCCAGAGGAACAACCTTTTATGTGAAAAATGAATAGTTTGCAAGCAGGAAATTTTATGAGTATTTTAGGGTAACGGTTGCTGTTACGATGGTAGAACAGGAACACTAGTCTATGTTGGGAGAAAGGCCAAAGGAAGCAATTAAAGACCGATGCAAACCTGAGGCCTATAGTTCATCTAAATGTCGGACACCCTGGGCACTTTACCAACAGGTGCTGCGGTTACTAACAGCAATTAAACTTGCTTTGCCATTGGTTTGTACTGAATCGTTTTGCAAAATGGTGCTGCTATACCCATCCCATTTTGCTGCCTAAGGTGAAATGGGAAGGTGCTGACCTGTGTGTGCACCACCTATTTTTCATCTACCTTCTTTCTCCCACCATGACCCTGCTTACCATGGCCATGAAGCTGTGGTTTTCTGGTTATAATAATAATAATAATAATAATAATAATAATAATAATTTATCATTTATACCCCGCCCGTCTGGCTGGGTTTCCCCAGCCACTCAGGGCGGCTTCCAACAGAAAAATAAAGTACAGTAATCTAATAAACATTAAAAGCCTCCCTGAACAGGGCTGCCTTCAGGTGTCTTCAAAAAATCTGGTAGCTGTTTTTCTCTTTGACATCTGATGGGAGAGAATTCCACAGGGCGGGCGCCACCACGGAGAAGGCCCTCTGCCTGGTTCCCTGCAACTTGGCTTCTCGCAACGAGGGAACCGCCAGAAGGCCCTCGGTGCTGGACCTCAGTGTCCGGGCAGAATGATGGGGGTGGAGACGCTCCTTCAGGTATACTGGACCGAGGCCGGTTAGGGCTTTAAAGGTCAGCATCAACACTTTGAATTGTGCTTGGAAACATAATGGGAGCCAATGTAGGTCTTTCAAGACTGGTGTTATGTGGTCTCGGCGGCCGCTCCCAGTTACCAGTCTAGCTGCCGCATTCTGGATTAGTTGTAGTTTCCGGGTCACCTTCAAAGGTAGCCCCACGTAGAGCGCATTGCAGTAGTCCAAGCGGGAGATAACTAGTTCTGATGAAAGTCCTGTGAGATCTTGTGAAAGCCCTGAAAGATATTTGCAAGGCTTTTGGAGGCCTCCAAATCATTTAGTGGGGTCTCATGAGATCTCGCCAGAACCCAGAAGATGCCACAGCTACTTCTACTCACTTCTCTCATGTCAGGGTGGGAGGGCATTGGCTGCGGTGCCAACAGAAGCGTCCTTTGATTCTGCCACCTGAGACGGCTGCCTCAGTCTGCCTCAAGGACAGACTGGCCTTTGTATCTTTAAAGGACCACTTCCTGGTTTGGGGGCCCAGGAAAGGCAAAGGTCTACCTGCTTTGCTCTGTTTGCTGTTCCTTGGTTCTCTTTTATCTTTTGGGTCTCTTAAAAAAACACCAGTTGAGGCCACCTTATGCTATCTTTGATGTGGAGCCTATGCTTAACATTTGTGTTCAGCTATAGACAGCCACTAACAGGAGCTGGAGTCAGGTGTAGGTCAACAATAAGGCACTCAATGTCACATGGAAGATGGAGCAAATGTGTTTTCTCCTGCTCCAACTTGCAAGAAAGGAGATTCTGATTAAATAAACATCAGGCAGAACTGTCTAATGGTAAGAACTGTCTGACAATTAATTAACTCCTTCGGAAGGTGGTGGAGGTTTTTAGCAGAATTTGGATGGCCATCTGTCCTGGATGCTTTAGTTGAGACTCCTACATTGTAGGGGGTTGGACCGGAAGACCCCCAACCTCCATTCCAGCTCTAGTGTTCTTTGCTTCTATAAATACCCTGTTATATTACAGTTCCTGTTTGAAATCTTGATACAGTAGCCAAGTTTCAACAAGCAACACAGTTATTCCTTAACAGATTCCTTAACACTTTAGATCTCTTTGTTCTGATCACACAGAGTTTGTATGTGCTCAGAAGAAAATAAGATAACAAACTCCTGTGTCACATCATTATTTCCTAGCCAGTATATGACCAACAGTGAATTTTCAGTAGTAGCAACAATGAAAAATTCTCAAGTGGATTTGTCCCTTTTGTAAAAAGGTAAAGGGACCCCTGACCATTAGGTCCAGTCGTGGATGACTCTGGGGTTGGGGTGCTCATCTCGCTTTACTGGCCGAGGTGTACAGCTTCCGGGTCATGTGGCCAACATGACTAAGCCACTTCTGGCGAACCAGAGCAGCGCATGGAACTGCCGTTTACCTTCCCGCCAGAGCAGTTCCTATTTATCTACTTGCACTTTAACGTGCTTTTGAACTGATAGGTTGGCAGAAGCAGGGACCGAGCAATGGGAGCTCACCCCATCATGGGGATTTGAACCGCCGACCTTCTGATCAGCAAGCCCTTGGCTCTGTGGTTTAGACCACAGCACCACCCGCACCCCATTGTCCCCTTTGTAGCAGTGAGCAATTCACAGCTAAACCTTATTAATTTAGTTCCTTATTCATCATCAAAAAAGGTCCAGTTGGGCCACATTAAAGTTTGGTTACACCACGGGACTAAAGTATTCCTCATTAAACTAAGTACTTCAATTACCACTTCCCATGCAGTGTACCAAATACATGGAATTAACGTTATGTATATCTTAAATTTTATTTTCCACCAGGCAAAATTAAGATATCTAAATCACAGTAAAGCTGATCATTGTTCTTTGTTCAATTAATTTCTTCTGCTTGAAATTATACAATATTTGCATTTTGGCTTGTTTGTATTACATCATTTTAATGCTGAGCTCATCATAAAAGGAGTGTGCTATTAACCATGGGAATAAATATTATTTGGTAGTTGTGGTTTTTAAATTGCATTGGTAATATTATTCTACTTTAGTAATAGCTTTTTCATTGTAATTTAAGAGGCAATTTATCTTGCCGTTAAAGTAATAAAATGTAACTGTGTATAATAAAAAATGCTTCTGCAAACCAGTGATTTAATTATGTTGTGAGTTTGTAGGAAGTTATTTTTCTAATTTTGTATTTCCATTGTACCTTCATTTCATGTGCAAACATACAGATATAAAATACAGATACACCACAGTCTGTGGCCCAATGAACTCAATAGTAAATAACCAGTTTTGGTTTGAATTTTCCCATAGGTGAATATGCTTAAAATTGCAGTCACATATATTTACTCACAGAGTCCTGTTCTGAAGGCATTGTATGGATATTCAAATTAGTATTTATAATATACTTTATTTCAGAAGTTACAATTAGTTTAAAAGCACTTAGCATTTCCACTTTGCTACAGAAAAAGCTAATGTTAATATAATTTCTTTTTTAAAGTATGCCTACCATTGGCTTTGTAAGGTGAATTATTCAATAAATGTTGAGATTGAAGCAAATTATGCGTGTCCAGCTTTTAAACTTCCATATATCAACTTTCGGAATATATTGTTCTTTTTAGTCATGCTTTTCTCAGTCCTTGACAAATTCTCGTATACATAGTTTCTCACTCATTTCTTACTGTTGCTCTTTCATGTACAGGATGAAAAAAAGCTGCTGGTGGGATTCAAAGATCTTCTTTGTGGGTGTGATCCAGCCCAAGTTAAGCACATTTTAGTCACATTGCTTTCAAAAGAAGAGTTAGTTTAGTCCTTTATCCTGCTGAACGGAACTGGATATAAAATACTTAAATTTTGTTTCAATTACATCCAATGGAAATCATAAATTGCATGATACTAATGAATTCAGAACGTTTCATCCTGTACTATATCCTCCTTCATCTTTTTCTACAGTTGGAAACCAGTTTCTGAGAATGCTAAATAAATATCCTTTTAATTTCAGGCACTTACTATTTAGGCTGAATGGTCTAACTTCAAAAATATCTCAACCACTGATCCTGAACATATCTATTGAATATGTCTAATGATGAATTGTGTTGGAATTTAAACATATATATTGACTACTGCAAAAGAAGCAATATATTATAACTCAGTTAACCTGAGTTAACTGGAAATTTCAACAGAGGAACGGAAGTTCGATATGGATCCAAATTTAACAGGTAAACAATGACTGTCCACAAATGTAAGCTGGCCACATCACAGTATTGTCCCTGTCCAGGAGACACAAGACCACAGTCTGGATAAGTCACTGCTGTGATCCTAATGCAGTAGAGTTTCTCTCCATAGTGCTTCCAAGTAAGATGCCAAAGTCAGAGTTATTATACCAAGTCAGGGAGGAAGAGTGGCCTAGGGAACCGGTCTACGACAGAAGCAGGGCAGAAGCAATTGCACAGGTGCAAGTCTTAAGTAGCCTGGCCAAGAGAACATCCAGTTGTAAATGATTACTGAGACCACTTTGGCACCCGATCCTCATAGAACATGCCTATTCCTACTTCCTCCTGAGGCATCATTGACAAACTGGAAGAGCTCAAACCATTAATCATGCAGTCTTCATGCAGAGTGCCATTTCCCTTTAAGTTTGTTATCACCATCCAAGAAATCAAAGGCAGACATTTTGCCCTTAGGAAAAGTATTACAAGGTACAGTTGGGCAATATCTTTATTATGATTAACCATAAACTTTGCAAAATAGTGAGCCAAGCCTTTGAATATTCAGGGTGGCTATTGTGCAAGTAACAGGGAGGGCTTGATGTTGCAGCCATGGAGACAAGTCATCTGTTTTCTATGCAATGACAAAGCAGAATAACATTGTGCTTTCTGAATGTCATTTGCACTCCCACTTTCATAGTACACTGCTGCCAGTCTCTCAGTGTTTTTCTTTTAAAGTCTTATCTGTAAGAAAGTTTTCTTTCTTTTTAAAGATAGAAGCCAGCCCTCAAGCCACCTTGCAAAAGAATTACTACATCTCCCACCTGAACACCCCCCTCTTCATATTCAGAAAGGTTTGAGAAAGATCCTCAATGGCATGCAAAAACATTGTAACACAAAAGTTTTACCATCTCATCTTCTTTTTTTTTAGGGCCAAACTTGGCATGATGTTTGTTATGTAGTTCAGCCATGTATTACTTTTTTATAAAGTAGGGATTGGGGAAGCCTGGTCCAGATCAGGATGTAGCATGAACGAAGGGCATTCTGAGATTTTCTCCCATTGCAAATAGAATGCATAGATCAAACCCTCAAAGTGTCCCTATTTTCCAGGGATGTCCCTGATTTAGAGAAGTCATCCCGGTTTCTGATTTGATCCCAGAATGCCCCACTTTTCCTTAGGATGTCCTTATTTTCATTGTAGAAATGTTGGAGGGTATGGTAGGATGTGCCTATTTTTATTGGAGAAATGTTGGAGGGTATGGAATTATCTGACCCCTGAGCTGTCTGAAGGCAATCTTGTATAGGGAATTTAAAAAATAAAATAAGGTTTTATTATGTTTTTATATATGTTGGAAGCCACCCACAGTGGCTGGGGCGTGTACCATGTGTACTATAAGATGTGTACTATAAATAATAAAAGCATCAGTATGGAATGGGATGTCCCTATTTTCATCGGAGAAATGTTGGAGGGTATGATAGATTTGTATGTTTCTGATCAGGATTATGGTAGGATTCCATACAATTCCAATCACACATGCAGAGCCCACTGGCAATTTACTTTTTTTAAAAAAATAAACAATGCAAAGTCGTGTGACAAACATAAAGTCCACTTGGCCCTTCGTTCTGACTCAACTTAAAACTTTAGCCTTAGCTTATATCAGAAGGCACCAACTGTTTCTGAGTCAAGCCTTGCAACAGTCTGTCTTTGGAAAATACTGTTTTGGCATGTTTTAAAAGTAGTAAAAAGTGAATTAAGAAGAGCTACATCTCCATTCCATTACACTCAGAAAATTAAGAAACATTCAGCCTTATGCAATGAAGCTTTCATTATATGCTGCTGAGCAGCTGATTGTACGGATATTAGCAAAGCATATATTTTTGGATGGTTGATTGTGCTACTGGGCAATAATATGGCAGATAATATTTCAAATGTACTGCAGTTTTCTTCCACATTATAAGCCCCCACCCCTCCCCATGGGAGTATAAAATAATCAGTCTTGTGCTACTACTTAGATTACGAAATAAACTGTTTGAGAAAAAGTTTTTTTTTACTATTAAATTAGTCAAATGTGCAATAAACATAGCTTCCTTGCTTACACCAAGAAAATAACAGCAGCTGTTGAAATAAATGCTTGAAACATTTTAGAATAAAAATAAGGATTATTTTCTATTTAGTGGGGGTATCAGTCTGAAACACTGATTGAATAAAGGAAAGATGTTTTGATAACTAGTACAGATGCTTATTAGTCATTAAGAATATTTACAAATATAAATGTCTGTGTCATTAAAAGAAAGTTAAAATTAACAGACCTACTAAAAAGAAACCCTAAACTCTGGTTTTCAAACAAACAAAACACCAACACCCTGTGTGAAGGTTTTGCACTACTTATGTTCCACAAACCCTGAGTTTTGTATCACCATCTTTTATTGTGTACTGGTTGGTAGTTCCTAGTTAACATCCACCCCACAAAAACCCCATTCCTGGATAGAAAGCTTCATTTTCTTTACTAAGAATTCTAGTCTTCTCTGTTACCAGAATGAAATTGCCAAAAATATAGAGAAGCAAATCTTCAACTGAAGATCAGGAACGGACCATGATAATATGCCACCCTGTGCAAGGCTATTTGAAGCTCTCCTCCTAGCCATATCTGCCAAGTTATCCCTTTTTTAAAGGGATTTTCCCTTATGCTGAATAGGCTTCCTCGCGAGAAAAGGGAAAACTTGGCAGCTATGCTCCTAGCCCTTGTGGTGCCAGCTTGTCAGATTTTGGGAAGAAGCTATGAGGCTCTGGCAGGGTCCTAGAGCCCTCATGCCTCCTTCCCAAAGCTGGATGCTTACCAAGATTTGAGAAGGTATACTCAGTGGCTACACACCCAGTGCAACCACACCGTTCACACTGCCCTAAATCATCATTGTTGCTTAGATTTTCATCCAAAGATGGTGTTCAAGATAAAAACACTCTGCAAAGATACCTAATCTGTTCTGGACTGGTATGTCCCCAAATCTCCCCATCTGAAGCTCTGATTCCTTTATTTTTAAAATGGAATTGGGTCAAAGCTTACTGGTGTTTTATTTTCATTGGCAATTATAGGGTCCCCACCACATTTTTATGCAGATGCTTTGCATTTACAAACCAATGCAGAATAATTGAAGAGGAAAGGGCGCTCTCAGACTTAGTATTGCAGGGTAATGAAAAATACCCCCCAAACAAACCCATGTGTGTAGTTTTGGGGAAATGGCACTTAGATCTGTATTCCTGAATGATAGTTAAAATAGTAATAATAATAACCATGCAACATTTTTATTAGCATCAACCTTTGGACTAGGTTTTAAAGAGATACTGGATCTTTTGGTGGGGGGAATCCATAGTTAACCAAGCTGAAGTTTAGCATCTGTCTGATAGTTACACTGAATGATAACAGTACCAGGCAGAGCTATCTATATAGACTACACAGGAGTAAGAGCAAGCAAACACAATCTGTGACCCACCAAACAAAATCCAGCCAATCAGGTGGTGGATCACACAACAAGTGCCCTGTTTGCACTATATGCCTTGAGCTTCCAAAGGGGAAGGAATGAGGTTGTACAAGTTTTCTGAGCTGCACTAACTTTGGTTGATCACAGGTTGTGCAGGCTTCATTTAGAGATTGTAGATTGTAGTTTGATTTCATTGAACACAGCAGAAAAAAAGATGTGTCAGAGATGGAGTGTTATTAATAGACACATCCTGCTTACATACTTACACTGTATTCACCCATAAATACTGTATATAGAATGCAGCAATTTTTAAATATTTTACACAACTTTTATTGGTAAATATGTGTAAACAATATGTAAATATGTAAAACAATGTAGACGCAGGTGGCGCTGTGGGTTAAACCACAGAGCCTAGGGCTTGCCGATCAGAAGGTCGGTGGTTCGAATCCCTGCGATGGGGTGAGCTCCCGTTGCTCAGTCCCAGCTTCTGCCATCCTAGCAGTTTGAAAGCATGTCAAAGTGCAAGTAGATAAATAGGTACTGCTACAGCGGGAAGGTAAACAGCGTTTCCGTGTGCTGCTCTGGTTCGCCAGAAGTGGCTTAGTCATGCTGGCCACATGACCTGGAAGCTGTACGCCGGCTCCCTCGGCAAATAATGCAAGATGAGCGCCACAACCCCAGAGTCGGTCACGACTGGACCTAATGGTCAGGGGTCCCTTTACCTTTACCTTTATGTGTAAACAATAGAGTAGCAGTGTTTGTTTTCTTTACCATTCATAAGGTGAAAAAATGCTTGCACACAATCTCATATAGTAGGGCCATTAGGAAACCTCATGCACATTACATACATCTTTCTTTGAAAGCCTGAATGAGTGTCTTCCTACTGTCTTCCTACTGTGAGATTGTCAGAAGAAAGCAGGTCCTTTGACCTCTTGCTGTTCTTGCTCATTCCCCATGGGCACCAATGAGACTGCAAAGTATGACACTGAGCAAATAAGAAATGACTTTGGGGCTCCAGGGTGTCAGGTGAAGAAGCTCAATCCATCACATCTAGGCTCAATCAGGGACATCTTTAGGTGGTGCCATTGCAAAGAGTTCTGCTTCAATGGATCATGGTTGAGGGAAAAAGTGTTGTGCTCAGAATTGGGTACAATGTACAATGGTTCTAAAAGATATTTTTAATATCATCTTGGCAAGATAGAAAAAATGTAACATCTGCAAAAAAATGAAGTATGAATTACATATGCTAACTTGATTACGTTATGTTGGAACCAGTGATGTCGTCAAAGCTTCAGAATATGAATTTGTTAACTTTGTAATGCTTTCCCACAAAAGTTGTTTTCTGGCTCATAATGTAAAACGATGCCTTGCAAGATCCTTCACTCATGGTCTGCATTCAACAGTCCAAAGTCACATGTTCCTGGACTGCAGGGGGTTGGACTAGATTACTCTCCACTGATTTTGCTCTGAAAAACATAGTCCTGTATGTTATATCTATAATTGTAGAATGGGCATGAAATGGTGGAGAAAAGGTCAGGTACTGGCAAATTAGTAGTGGAGGTACATCAGTAGCAGGACATCACAATATTTCAGGCTTTGTTTTTTAAGGAGTTGTCTTCATGACTATACATGACTACTGAAGAGCAGGTGTGTAGGAAAATTTCAGTTCAGTTTCACATTTAAAGGCAAGCTTGCTTAATTTGCACTTTCCTAAATAATATGCTAACTAACACAGCCATCCTCAGAAATCTTACATCTTTGAATTTTGCAATGCAGGTTTTCAACTAAAGTATGTGTGGAAAAATGCATATACCAGGGTAAAATATCATATAAATGCATATATTAGAGCACTCACATAAAAATGTGTTGTAGTAGGGTAAAATAGCTTGCAAAAATGTGCTTATTAGGCAAAATATAATGCAAAGATGTGAATCTTGGGAGACATTAACAATAAGAGGCTAATGAATTTTCATGAAAACTTTTATTAAAATGCAAACTGAAAAAGAACAAAGAAACTAAGAGAAACTGAAATCGTCATATTTTCCCATCCCTACTCAGAAGTAAGTTCCATTGAGTTCAATGGAGATTACACCTTGGTATGTCTGTATAGGATTGCAGTCTGTCTTGCAGTATTGCACTCTAGCACAAAGAGTTTTCATGAGAACACCCTCAGGTATTATAAATTAAAGCTTTAATTGCAGTGTCATCATCTTTCCTTATTGTGTGTTGATGGATTTATAGTTCCCCCCATGAATTTGAAGCAAACCATGCAGAGCTAATACTACCAGGTGGAATAACATTCTGGTGCAGGACAAATGAAAGACACCTAAGTTAAGCAGTTTCCCTATGCTTCCTATCAACTAAGCAAGACGTACTTTAGAAATGAGAGTATAACATAAGGCGCGGAACAGATAAAACAGATAAAACCATACCTTTATATAAAGAGATGGGGGGGACTGCCTACTCTGAAACAGTGTATATAAATATCACAAAAAATGAAAATATGTGAATTGACTTTAGGTAAGTAATTAGATTTATATTTGTTCATCTCAGTTACTTTCAAAGCATGTATTAATCTAAGGTAGCAATCATACCACCTTAGTTTTCAAAATGATGATACACATTTATATCAAACCTTTCAGCACAATAGACCTCAAGTTGCTTTCCAGCCTAATTTACAAATTCCATGGAAATTACCACTGTAATGCTGCATCAAAACCTAGTTTTAAACTACAGAAATCTTAAGCAAGGGGATGGATAATAATTTATTTTGAGCTACTACCTGCTTGTTAAGATTGAGATAGAAGGGATATTGATAGACAACCGAAAATGTGGATAGAAAAAAGGAGAAATCACATCAGCCACTGAAGTCTACAAAGTGTATGAGAGTACAAGTATAAAACAGGATTCCTAAGAATGCAGTCCTGTGCAGAGGATTGCGCTGCAACTGAGACACCTGTTAGCCAGGGCCAGACTAGATGAGGAACCAGTTGGCCTTAGCAGTTGCATAGATGACGTCTTCAAAGCAAATTGTAAGCACTGGGAATCCAATCTGGATCAGGAATGCAATGTGAGTCAAATTCTACTTAAGCTATATTCAGATTGCAGGGGACCGTGGCCTTGGAACCTGACTTCTGGTGGCACCGGAAGTCAGGTTCCGAGGTTTTGCAAGGCTTCAGACAGCATCTCTGAGGTCTCACAAGGCATCGGACGTGACTTTCCGGTGCTTTGTGTCTCCATAGTTGGCGCCCCTGTCAGATTGCATTGTGACCGATAGGAAGGTTGTACATGCTATAAAAGCATTTCTATACTGCTCTATCATAAAGTAGAAGGATTGTATAAACAATATAACACAAAACACTACTAAATACAGTACAAAATAATCATTAAAGTAACTGGCTGTTCAACGAAGTTTTATAAAGATGCATAGGCCTGTTGACATAAAAAAACATCTCCCAAAGACACATGAAAGCCAACGGTGAAGGTGCCTGGTGAATCTTTGCTGGGAAAGTGTTCCCTAGCATGGGGCCAGTGATACGAAATGCCCAGCTTCTAGTTGACACCAGCTGGGCTTCTGCAATATGGGGGTGGGGGCAACTGACAGCCTTCCTCCAGATGATGTCAGTGATTGGGCTAGGATATAAGGGCTTGGGCAGTCTTTAAGATATCTGAAGGCAGCCCTGTTTAGGAAAGTTTTTAATGTTTGATATTTTATTGCTTTTTTATTCTGTTGGGAGCCACCCAGAGTGGCTGGGGAAACCCAGCCAGATGGGTGGGATATCATCATCATCATCATCATCATCATATACCCTGGACACTATTTTAACATTATTAATATTATTATTGTTTATTAAAAATATATACCACCCTTCATCAGAGGATCACAGAGTTGTTTAAAATATAAAACACAAAAACACATACCATAGTAACAAACATAGTAAAAAACAAAAACAATACTCCTCTACAAACACACATACATAGTTTAAAAGGCTATAGATTGTTTAATTAGCCAATGGACTGGGAGAAGAGGAATGCTTTTGCCTGCCACCTAAAGATATGCAATGAAGGCACCAGGCAAGACTCCAGAGCATTCCACAAGCAGGGAGCCACCACAGAAAAGCCCATTCTTGTGTTGCCGTCCTCTCGATCTCTCATGGATGAGGCACATAAGAAAGGGCCTCGGGTGATTATTGCATGGTCTGGGTCATCATAGAATCATAAAATTCGAAGGGACCATGATGATCATTCTAATCCAACCCCCTGCAATGCAGGAATCTTTTGCACCAAGTGGGGCTTGAATCCATGACCCTGAAATTAAGAGACTCATATGGGAGGTGGTGGTCCTTGAGGTGAAGTTAGCTGCAGATGAAGTTAACAGCATCCAGGACAATCATATGAAAAGCAACTCTTTCCACCTAGAAATACCTTTCTGAATAATTTCAAGAACTATTTTTGTGCACACCTGGAAGAAGAAGAAGAAGAAGAAGAAGAAGAAGAAGAAGAAGAAGAAGAAGAAGAAGAAGAAGAAGAAGAAGAAGAAGAAGAAAAGGAAGAATTTATTATTTATACCTCACCCATCTGGCTGGGTTTCGCCAGCCACTCTGGGTGGCTTCCAACAGAAAAATGAAATAAAATAATCTATTAAACATTAAAAGCCTCCCTAAACAGGGCTGCCTTCAGATGTCTTCTAAAAATCTGGTAGCTGTTTTTCTCTTTGACATCTGATGGGAGGGCATTCCACAGGGTGGGCGCCACCATCGAGAAGGCCCTCTGCCTGGTTCCCTGCAACTTGGCTTCTCGCAACGAGGGAACCGCCAGAAGGCCCTCGGTATTGGACCTCTGTGTCCGGGCAGAACGATGGGGGTGGACACGCTACTTCAGGTATACTATATACGTCTCCACCCCCATTGTTCAGCCCGGACACTGAGATCTAGCGCCGAGGGCCTTCTGGCAGTTCCCTCACTGCAAGAAGCAAAGCAGCCACATATCCTGTTTGTAATAGTGCAGGTGGAATCTGCGTAATCAAAGTGAGGCAAACCCCTACTGTCATCTTTGGCAAACCACAACAGCTAAACTTCACTGTAGTAGAGGGATGGGAGATATTTCCCTTCCCCAGATTGGAGGCAGTGCACCACACCTCTGCTGTCCAACTTTCAATAGATACAGCAGTCGCAGACTATACACAAAGAGCACCAACACAAAGACCTGCTAAGTTGGTCATAAATGGAAAGTGGCTGGAGATGTGCCTTCACCCAAGAATGGGTGGAATTTACTACAGGTGTTCCTCAAAATCCACTTACCTGCCTGCACTAAATGCCAATCAAAGCAACCCCAACCACAAAAGGCCAATCACATTTTAGGACAGCATGGAACAGGTGAAAAATGTGTCCAAAGGCTAACTGAGGACACTGCATGCACCAAAAAAAATCCCACTCAGCAGCACAACCAGCAACATTCACATTAAGGTGCTAGCTTCATAAGGCCAAGCACCAGTCCTGTCCTGATTGGCCCAATCAGGCTAATAAAATATTTCTCTTCACCCAACCCTTCTTTCTCTGGGGGGATTGGGGGGGGGTAATTGCACCCCTCATACTGATGGGTTTGGCAATGTACATTCTTTCGAACCCCATTAGATGAGTGGTGTGTGTGTGTGTGTGTGTGTGTGTGTGTGTGTGTCTCTGTGTGTGTTCCCATGTTGTTTCTATTTCATCCATGTGACATACATGATGTGAGTAATTACTCGTCACTCTTGATGTGAACTTCTGTAAAGTAAATTGAGACTAATAAGTTGCTCTGACTAAACTCAGATTTGCAACACCGCTTGTGGAAGGAAGCATGAATAAGTTTTCTGGCAAACTGGTTATAGTTCCTGTCTGATATTCTATGGCTGATAGAATTCTTCCTGTACCTGACTGATTGTTTCTCCTCTCTTAATTTCCTGAATATTATTCCTTTTTGTTTCTCATCTCTTAATTTCCTGACTATTCTTCTTCTTTCTACTCCTGGAATCATTTCCTGAAAGTTTTTAGATTGCTAGATATGCAAATTGTTTATAACCATTGCAGCATGTTATAAAGAGCAACATAATGTGGCAAATGAGTGTTCTATATAAGTATGACAAATTAAATTAAAGCCATCTTAGACAGTTGGACAGCTGATTAGTTGGTCCACCTTTACCTTCCTACCCCCATCATCAATAAATTGCATGGCCTAGTCATGAGCGAATTAAACCTGCAAAGTATTTTAAAGTCAGTAACAGAAGACAGATCTTGATTATTCCCTGTGTTAAGCCATATAATTGAACCATACAGACTAAAAAAAGATTTATTTTTTTATAAAACAAACAAACACTCAGAACAGTGATGTATTGAAAATGTTTTAATGTAACTCCAACCACTGACCTTGCAACTATTTTGCTGCTGTTGCATTGAGTGCCTGGCTCATGCTGTTCACTAAATAATCAATTGCTGCTGCTGGAAAATTAAAATATTTGGCTTAAATCAGGGTGTCCTTTTGGGAAATGGTGCAGTGGTAATTGTAAGTAAAAGTATGAGGAAGCTATCACAGTGGGTGATATCCAAATAAGGCTGCCATTCTAGTTATATCTACTCGAAATGAAGTCCTATTCAATACAATAGGGCTTGGTACCACATAAGTGGGGATAGGTTTGAAACATAGGTCATACCCAGAGAAGACCCACTGAAATGAATGGGTTCTATCCAATTAAATCATTGTACATGCAGTATGACCAGGACAATTAAATTTCTCCTGGGTACCCAAAATACCACTTTGGAGAGTTGGGAGAATCCTCAGAGCAGATCTGCAGTGTGTGTGAGGGGAAGGGCGGGAGGGAATGTTGAATTGCACTTATGGAAGTAATTCTGCGGATGCAATGATTTTGTTGCATTCCAGTGGAGGCATCCTCACCACTCTGTGTTTCAGCTGTACTGGGCCAGTATTGACTATTACAGTCTGAGGATATGTACAAATTGCTTGAAGTGCAGCTACCCACCTGCCCCCTTGATATTTACACATTCTGGTTTCTTAGAGCTAGCCATAGTGGGTTGGCTGCATGGGACCAGGGGGTGATCAATGCTTCACTGAGGGAGAGGGAAGTACCAGTTCACTGCAGCGACGTTGTGAGCCGCTGCGACACCCGGGGCGGCAAATTGCTGTGCCCCGAGCAGACTTTTTACCGGGAGGTTGGAGGCTTGGCTTGGGAGTCGTGGGGGTGGGGGCACCAATTGGCGCCGCCCCCCCCCAGAGTGGAACCCGGGGCGGACCTGCCCCCATCACCCCCCCATTGCTACGCCCCTGGTTCACTGGCTAGGGTATCATTTACCTCACATATAAGCCCAGTTTTAAAACAGCTGCACTGGGTGCCAGTTAGTTTCCAGTGTTTAGAACTGTAAACAACTTGGATCCCAAATATTAGAAAGCCTGCCTCCTTCCCTACAGGCCATCTTGGGTGCTGAAATGGGCAAAGATGGCCCCTGTAGTGGTTCCACTGCCCCCAGAAGCTCATAGTGGAGGTTTCCTGGGAAATGAGATTATCAGATTCTGAAAGGAGATTCTGTGGTAGCCCCTAAATTACAGAACTTCTTCCCCAAAGAGGTGCACCTGTCAACTTCATTGTGCAGTTTTCAACGAATACATTTTCAGGACATGCACTATTTTTTGTGATTGTCAGAGAAGATAAGGAGCTGTCTCTTTTGCCAAATCCAATAAATCAAACACTGGCACACAATTACTTCTGTCCATGTGAGATATCAAGCTTCTGAAATCCAGTACTGGGAGCTGGACCATGTTGTTGTTGTTTAGTCGTTTAGTCATGTCCGACTCTTCGTGACCCCATGGACCATACCACGCCAGGCACTCCTGTCTTCCACTGCCTCCCGCAGTTTGGTCAAACTCATGTTGGTAGCTTCAAGAACACTGTCCAACCATCTCGTCCTCTGTCGTCCCCTTCTCCTTGGGCCCTCCATCTTTCCCAACATCAGGGTCTTTTCCAGGGAGTCTTCTCTACTCATGAGGTGGCCAAAGTATTGGAGCCTCAGCTTCACGATCTGTCCTTCCAGTGAGCACTCAGGGCTGATTTCATTCAGAATGGATAGGTTTGATCTACTTGCAGTCCATGGGACTCTCAAGAGTCTCCTCCAGCACCATAATTCAAAAGCATCAATTCTTTGGCAATCAGCCTTCTTCATGGTCCAGCTCTCACTTCCATATATCACTACTGGGAAAACCATAGCTTTAACTATACGGACCTTTGTAGGCAAGGTGATGTCTCTGCTTTTTAAGATGCTGTCTTAAAAACAGAAGACTGAGCCACCTTTATTACACAAAAAAATTGGAGCACATTTTACAGTATATTGCATAGGGAATCAACACCATTTTTGCACATAAATAACTGGAGTTGTTTACCTTGCTCCCCATGCACAATGCACTAAAGCATAAATCTTTAATTTGCTTTCTTGTCTCCATCAACGAGAATAATGCAGTACACGCCAAAAATGGTGCTTCTCCTATGCGAGAGAAAACGAATATATGTTCGTGCTTTCAGAGAGAGTTTCTAATGGATTCCTTGTTTGATAGAGAAAGCAAGAATAAGGATAAGGGGCCTGCTGCTAATGAAAAAGAATTTGCATTCAGTATATATTTTATTAGCACTCTGTGAAGGAAAATTCACTCTTTGTGTGGCTTCATAATCATTCTCTGTTTCAGTGGCTCTGCTCAGACTTCAGGCTGACACTGTGAAGCAGGGCAAGAAATCCTCTAATGAAATGAATCCCTTCATGAGGGAGAAAGCCATAAAGAAAGGGGGAAATAACAGTAGGAGTCTTCATTTTCTTGTAGACTGAAGAGAAAAAGCTCCAGAAATTGCTGTTCACTGTGCACATGTTGTATAGAAACACAAGCAAGACTACATTCAGGGATTCTGCATATGCATGAACACATTTAAAATTATGATCACATACAATTCTATAAACTTAGGCATCCTTTGATTAAACAAATGATTGCCTATTCTTTTTATGTTATTTTATTTCTTAGTTCTACATTTGTAACCCACTATATTCCCCTTGGCTCAGAGTGGTGTGTATTTCTGAAGAACTTTTACACACACAATTCTTTCTCCATTTATGTTTTATAATGTTTGTAGTGTACGGCTGTTAGCTGCTATGAAAACCATTTGGTGGAAATAAAGAATACAAATTTAATGAATAAAAAAATATGGAAACCCATGCTTGCCTTTCACATCTGCTCCTAACATTTAAAGCACTGATATATCACTTTAACAGTCACAGCTACCCCCAAAGAATCCTGGGAACTGTAGTTTGTTGAGGATGCTGAGAGTTGTTCGGAGACCCCTACTCCCCTCACAGAGCTACAACTCTCAGAGAGGTTTAACAGTAAGTCCATCTTCTCAGGGAACTCTGGGAGTCATAGCTTTGTGAGGAATTGATCTGTGTTATCAGGCTTTGTGGCTGGTAGTAATAATAATAATAATAATAAACCTTTGTGTGCCTACTCAAATGTAAACCATTAGGTTGAATAAGCAGAAAAAAATGAATATATAATAAACCAGAAAGGGAAGTTGCGGGAAGTCGTGGGGGGGGGTGTAATTGAAAATGTAAAATGTAATTTGTGTTTTTTATTTAGAATTGAGGATGTTAAAATTTTGTTGGAAAATCTTAATAATATATTTATTTATTTAAAAAGAAAGAATGTAAACCATTAGGTTGTATCCAATGTTACACCAACAGGGTTCTACTGGCACAATGGGACTTGTATTCTCTCTTCTCCCCATTCCCCCCATCTCCTCTAGAGGGGCTCCCCACCTTCCAGAGGTTTCAGGAAGCACACAGGGGGCTAAAGGAGTCAGAAGAAGAATGCATTATGTCGCATGCATGGAAGGCCCTTGCACCAATGGAACTGCAGTGTTTGATGTGGCTCACTGAGTTCTATTGGATTTATTTGCACGTAAGCAGGGATGGGGAACCTATGACTCTGGAAAGTTACTGCGCTACCTACAATGCCCATGATCCCTGATCATTGGCTTATCATTTACCATCATACCCAGTGCTTTTTTTCCTTTAAAAATATTTAGGAGTATTCTCATTTTGGCTCAAGAAAACCACCAGTTTATAGTTCAAATCGGAGGAAAATCAATACAGTAAATGCAATGAAACTGACCAATCGCTGTGCTAGACTCCAACTCCTACTTCGCACCTTAAATGCTCGCTTCCGTCTGAGACTCGGGAAACACCATGGCAGGAAATGAGGCCGCCATCAGGGGTAGCAACAGAACTGACGATTTACCATGCTAGAGAATAAACTAAAATTTGTTTTTTTTAAAAAAAATTGTTTCTTCTCCTATTAAATTCACAAAATGTTTACAGGGTATGCGTACCCCTGCATAACGCCAGAAAAAAAAAAAGCACTGACCGTACCTGATCACTGGCTGTGCTACCTGGGATTGAAGGGAGATGAAGTCTAACAACATCTGTGGGGCCACAGCATTCCCACACTTAGTGTACAGGATCACAGTCTAAATCTATCAAGCTTCATAAATAACCAGGATATGAGCCCAGGCTTTTCTGATCCCAGAAAATCTGTAACCCCTATTCCACATTGGCCCTCAGACAGTTTCTCATGGGGAATAGTAGCCTGACTGGCTTCTGTGAGTCTGATAGAAGAAACTCTACATTTTGCATTTCTATCTTTCTTTTTAATGCAATCAACTGTTCTCTTCCAGACTATATCGCTTAACTTGAAATTTAAAAATGCCATGCCTCTTCAAAATACCTGAAAGCAGTAAGCAAAAGGACTTATAGGAACAAGCTGACTCTCAGCATACCAATGTGCTTCGTGGCAGCAACCTCATCACAGATGCATGGCTGGCATCTCTGTGCAGCAGAAGGAAAACAAAATCTACCCTGTTGACGAGAGCATCATTCCTCTAGCAGGCTTCTCAAGATGTGCAGAAGTGCACCCTGCACACGTACACTGCAATGTACTCTGGAGGCTAGAATAGTCCTGCCACCTGTTTATACCTTAAATGCAACACTCACATATGGAGAGAATTTCAGAGCTGTCTGTTTCACCTGTTCCATTATAACAAATACAGGGGTGGGGGGTGGGGGAGAAAGCAGCAGCTTGTCAGTACCTGACGTACAGAGTGTCTTCGTGTTCACATTCTTGCAAAACCAGGCATGAATTTGACGCATACATTAAGTATAGCTTGTGCACCAACTGTTTCCCTGCACTCTACACCTTGAAAATACGGCACAGAATAACTGTACAGATAGTATCAAAGGTGATAGACTGAGGCAGTGTTCTTTCATGTGCTTACGACTTCTGGAGCTAGTAGCTGACAGAATGAATCATTCCTGTCTGGATGAGTTAATGCTGTAAGTTGGGTTCTTTTTTTGTAGCGACAGTGAGTTTGCCTGTTACTCTTAACAGTGATGAGCCAGAGTTATAGTTCCTGTTGAGAGGTTCAGTTGCAAGCATTGCACTACAGCGGCCTAAGTGCTCTGTGAATTGCCCTATATTTTTAAAGGTGTTATTAGGCAGGGGTAGCTAAATATTGAACAGTAGGCACAAACTGCCACTGAAATTTTGCTTTTCTTCAAGAGAGCTCTTAGTTCAATCTATAGGGCATACATTTATTACATCAATCCTACCAATATTTCGGAGATCCACTGAAAAGATTATTCATCATTTGGGGATCAACAACTCTTGGGCAGCTAATCTTCATTTAAGATGGGAGTCTCTCTCTTTCCCTCTTCCTGTCCCTCTCCCTCTCTCATGTGTGTGTATGTATGTGCCGTAATGGTTGGTTTGTGCCTGCTTTATTATTGTGTAATAATTTAATTGATCAGTAATTTATTAGAAGATTCAAAAACATAGAACGTAATCTTATAGCATTCATGCAGAACAAAGTGTTTTGGTTTTTTACACATTGCAATGATTGAGCAGGGAAAAGCATTATCAGTTCATCCCATTACATCCCAAAAAACAAAACCTCAAACTTGTTAACGATGTATTTGTGATTGAGTTTAAAATGAGGATAAAATCAATAACACGGTAGGGATAATTTATGGCATGGATGTGATTATCTGCAATAATCAAATTATTTGTCTCACAAGGTGAGCTAGCTTTTCAACTGTCATCTTTTTTATAACTGTTCTGTATGGGTCTGAATTTATAGGTAAATGCCCATATTCCAAACCTCAGTGGTTCTGCAAAGCCCATCACACCACATTGTACTCCACTCTTGCCCCAGCACAACTACATATACCTCTCCACTCATATTTTATGCTCCAAAATAAGAACAAGGTGTGCCTCTCAAAACTGATTTCATGACCCTTCTCAGCAAAGTCTAGCATGGCATTTAGAAAGGATAAACCTCAATGGGAAATTGTACACATATATATGCCCACTTGGGATCCTAATGTCTAGTGACCAATGCAATTAATTTTACAGCTCACTCACTTCTGTGAGTCACTTCCAAATTTAGAGAAATCATTGCCATGCAATGCATCTGCAATGACACACGAACCACAGACCGTGGATTAGTTTCTCTCTTTCATTTCTGCCTCTCACCGCAAACAAAATTAATAAACATATTTCCTTATTGTCAATGCCAGAAGTTATGTATCCCCTGTACAGCACCAGTGTTTTGTTTTTTACCCTAGATGAAAAAGAACATGTTTATAGGTGATAGACAAATATGCATTCCTCTGAGGAATTAGAACTCCTTGAATATTCAGTAGTTTATCATGCAACTCAGATGACAACTTATGAGGATAGGGAACTTGCCTTATGAGGATAGGCCTCCCTTGCCTAACCACAGCTGTGCCATGCAGCACAGTCCCAGGTGAGTGGATATTTTCCAGATGTTGCTAGACTTCTACCACCCTCATCACCCTTGACCAATGGCCATACTGACTAGGGCTGAAGGGACCTGGAAGACTATGCAGATTTCCCAGCCCTGTCCTACAGAAGTCTTCCATGTGGAATACTCTGGTCACACCAGAAGTTAAGAGCATTAGGAGAGCTTCTTCTTGCCTCTGAGCAAAAGACCTTACCCACCCCACCCACCCCATTCTTCAGGGTGTAGGCATTAGAAACGTATGCAGCTAGAAACAGTACTTCAGAGTTGCACCCAATAGAACTTCCTTGGAATATTTTGACTGAAGAGTTCTGCTTGTGCACAGAACCATAGTGGTTTATTGCAAAGTTTTGGTACATGGGTATTGTATTCTCCTAAAGTGTGTGGCATGCCTTCCTTATATGAAGAAACAAGCTTTGTTAGCACAATATTGAAAATACCAACTAGAAGTAATTAGTAAATTTTCTCAACTGCATTTTCTTATGCAATCTGTTTTTCCTTCCTTTCTACCTTTCCATAGGATTATATGAAAAAGGATGCATCCTTTTCTTTGAAACGGTCTGGATGCAATTCCCTCTGAGGCAGTGCTCAGCAAATGCTATTCTGTCAAGTCAAACAAAGGGAGTCACCTAGAGTGTGAGAAGAAACCTGTGTCCCAGGAGAAGAGCCACACAATATACTTAGTTCTGCTGCCTGGGGAGCACAGTGCATTTAGAGGAAGGTGTAAGATATTTTTATCACCAGTTCCAGTCACCTTAAAATGCAAATTATAGCTTGCATATTGAGCATTCCTCTGTGCAAGAAATTGCTTTGGCATATCCTGGAAAAGTGCTCTTCATTGTTGTTGTATTTGCATGTATGTGCTTGTGTTGTTGCTGTTTTTTTTTACTATTTCCCTTATGCAAAGCTTCACAAGAATATAGTTCACTGGGCGGGGGGGGGGGACCTACCACAGACCGAACATGGTATAGAACAGGCATCCCTAAACTTCGGCCCTCCAGATGTTTTGTACTACAATTCCCATCACCCCTGACCACTGGTCCTGTTAGCTAGGGATCATGGGAGCTGTAGGCCAAAACATCTGGAGGGCCGCAGTTTGGGGATGCCTGGTATAGAATGATGCCTTGATCAAAGAAAAACATTTGACAGGTGTTTGGTTTTTATTTATTTATTTATTTTAAAAAATAAAATCATGTAGATTGTGCATTTCATTTCTGTAGCTCACCCTGGTGCTATAGATAAAGGCATAATATAACTTTGTCTGACAAAAGCTATGGCAATGGCTTCTTTCCAATGGTGCCTGCATGCAGTTGGATGGAAGGGGGGTGAATCCACAAGGAAACTCAGAACCTGAAGGAACAGGCAAACCCAGGAGGCACCTGTTGCATGAAGCAACTCTTTGCTTCTCTTCCACCACTGGAATAATGGCACAACACAGTAAGGAAAATGTCGCTCTTTAAATTGTTTGCAGCAAGGCAATAGCAAATCAGGATAAAGTGTCGGCACTTTATTGTGGGTACTGGAGTACTGGAGACTTCGGAAAGTGTTAGTTTTTGTTTCCATTTGGGCCACACCACCTTGGCTCAAGACAGAGCTGATCAGCATCTATCAAAGGCAGCTTTAGGTTGGCATGATCGGTATGGCACTGGGCACCGTGCTGCAGGGCGTGCCACAACAATGTTGTAGGATGACGCATTAGAGATGGGAAGGTGCCAAATTTTAGCATTGCACAGGGTGTCACTGAAATTTGAGAGCCCCAAGTCCACCACATGAGAAGAGAAGTCTTCTCTTCATGAGAAGAGAAGCTGCCCTGGAAAACACCCTGATGTTGGGAAAGATTGAAGGCACAAGGAGAAGGGGACAACAGAGGATGAGATGGTTGGGCAGTGTTCTCGAAGCTACCAACATGAGACTGACCAAACTGCGGGAGGCAGTGGAAGACAGGAGTGCCTGGCATGCTCTGGTCAATGGAGTCATGGAGAGTTGGACATGTCTAAACGACTAAACAACAACAAGTCCACCACGGGCACCTATCTTAGTCAACTTACCTAAATTTAGAGAGAGGGCCTGTGCTGATCTCCTCCATCATCTCTGGTCAGCATCTGTTGGCCCAACCATACCACAAAGCCTCAAGCCAGGAGGTAGATTGGGTTAGCATTGCTTCCTTTTTCTAGGTGCTTTAAGATCTTCACCAAATCATCCACATCTACTTATCTGCTACCCATCTGCCTTAAAGTGGTCAGTAAAGGCAGTCAGTAAAAAGCAGCATCCCCTCTTCAAAGGAAACGGCAACAGTGAGGAGTAGGTGACAATGATGGGCCCAGCTTCTAATTCAGGATGCACCAAAAAGATCCGACTTGACCTCAATGGACAGCAAACAGCATTAACTCACTATTGACCATTGAAGGCTGAATGGGCAGCTTTCCCAAGGGAATGGATATAGGGAAAGGACAGATAAGCCTTGGCAGAAGATCCATCACCATGCATCAGTACATTCCCTTACACATGTCTACAAGCAGAAGGGAGGGTGAAATTCACCCCCAGGAAATGCCTGGGGAATAACATTTTTGCATGACTCTGTCCTAAAATATTGTGTTTGCAAGAGGTTACCAAATATGGATGCACACACTCTGTCTGTCTCTCTGTCTGTTTGCCTATCTTTAGGATCAACCCAGCTGAACAGCCACATCTTAGAGATGAAATCCCTGTCTCTAACCCTCAACGTGTGTAGGATAGTGGGTAAAGCAAATAGCTGCATTATTCAGAGTGGTGAGAAAGGCACCCTGTACATACTCTGGAACTTTCTTCTGTTTTGTGTCTTCATAGTGTTCTGGTTTGCTATTTGATTACTGTGAATAGGCCTGTCACTTTGGATTTGCCCTTAAGCAAATTCCTTGATCAGTGTCTGGGATTTGACAAAATAATTCTGCCTTTAAAAAAAGCATGGTCAGGAAGGAACTACGTAGTTGTTAGAAGATAGTTTCTTGATACAGAAAAAAGCCACCAGAGCTTGAGAAGGGCTCACAGCTACCTATATTGGAGGGGTCCAATATAAGGTGCATTTAAAGGAACAAAAGAAGCAACAGCAGTGATTAATTGGTCAACAAACTGAATGGAGGAAGGGGAAAGCATATAGGTTCCACTCCAAATGACAGTCTATTGTGCAGAGGGATTCTACTCAAGTTTGTGAGAATGCACGAATAATCTCTCTCTCTCTCTCTCTCTCTCTCTCTCTCTCTCTCTCTCTCTCCACATATATACATATACAGTTGCATATTGCAAAAAAGAAAGCCATAATAATACAGATAAATAAGTTACCAAAAAACTCCACCACATTCCTTACACAGATACTGTAAGCAGGATTCCCACACTACAATTCAAGGTGCAATATAAATTATGACAATGCAATTGATATAAACTTAATAGGCTATCAAAAGCAGTACTGTATTTGAATATGATTAGGGTTGTATTCCCCTTATGTTGCCTTTTTCCAAAGTTTAGAATTTCTGACTAGTTAAACATGGGAAAACACATTAAAAATAAAGATTTCTCCATAGAATTCAGGAAATCCACATATATTTATGCAATGTTGGGACCTCCCACCATGCTCCTGTACATGTGTTTATTCCATAAAGGAAAACAAAATGGCCACAAATTGTAGTCTTATCCATTGTCATCACCTGTAGTTTGAAGAAAATACCTCATGTAATTGGAAGCTTTCCTTTAACAGAGTTATGCAGGGTGTTTCATTCATGTTAAATAGACTGCAAGTAGAAGCCATACTCAGTCCTCCCCTCTACAACACACAGAAGGTCAGGAGCTGAGCTGTGGGGGAACATGCACAATGATACTGGAGTGGGGCTTGTGTGTTCATTCTTGTCCAGTTTAGCACATGAACGTTCAAATAAATGCTTGAAGACTTCTAAAAAAGAATTGCTGCAGAAAGCTGGAAGCAGAGAGCTTGGTAGCTAGTACCTGATATTTCCCTCTGGTGTGATCTGATGTGAGGTAGCACATGCTGCTTGCTTCTACTTATGCTCTGTTTGCAAATTAGTACATAATACTAAAAAACACCATAAGCCCCAACTCCTCTCGCTTCCAAAAGATGCCCAAACTGGGTAGCTCTACCGCAGAACCACTTAGGAAAGCATCAGGTATTTCATTTACTGACTTGGAAATAAGCCCTTTCTGAACACTTGTAGGGTTGCTCTTGCTGTAGGATTTTGTTACGAAAATTGCTAAAGCACCTATTCCAATTAAACAAAAAATTTCTTTCATATAATATCTTTGCACTAAACATTTGTAGTGACTATTTAAGGCTTTATCATGCAGATTAATCCAGAATGTCTCCTGTGATGCCAAAAAGTCTTCTTCTTTTTTCTTTTTTTACCCCTTTGCTTTATTGCTTATCACAGAAAATGAGTTTAAAACTTCCTTTACCCAAAAGTAGGGAGAGAAGCCAGAGCACAATTTACTGTTCCTGATTTAAGAGCAGATCTGTATTCCAGTCAACTCCATTTGCCTAGAAGGGATATATAGCTGATATAAAAACAGTCAGTAGAGTTCTCTGTGGATTAGCTGTGTATTGTGATGAAGAGATTAGTATGTGCTTTGCATGCCTAATGTGAAAAGGTAAGAGAGACAATCATGACTTGAAAAGCAATGGGTTTTATAGAATGCCTGAAGCATCTGTCCTGGGAAGTGTACTAGATAAGGTCAGCTAATGATAAAGGGTCCAGGAATCCTATGATATAGGACTTTTCAGTCTTATGCAACCAAATTAGATTTCCCCCATCGGCCCATTGGGTGTTTAAGCAATCATGCTTCCCTTCCTTCCTTCCTTCCTTCCTTCCTTCCTCCCTTCTTTCCTTCCTTTCTTGGGAGGATAGGGCTGCTATTTTAAAACTTGTTAAAAAAAATCCTGTCTGTTTTAAATGACTGGCACCAACTAAAGGCATTTCTCTTCCACCTGGCATTTCAATGATAATTTTTATTGGGCCCATGCTGAGACAGATGGTTAGACATACCGTATTGTATTATAGCTTTATTATTTTAATTTGATGTTTTCTTCCCTTGCTTTCATTGTATTTCATTGTATTCTGACTTGGTGCTCCCTAAGATCATTTATGGTGATGGGAGAGATAGAAAGTCTGAGTGATTAGTCACATTCAGAGTAAGCCCATGGAAATCCTAAGCCTTACATTCATAAATTTCAGTAGGTCTACCCTGAATATAACTTAGATAAATTCAATAAATAAAACTTGATATTGAATTATAAATCCAAAGCAACACACCATTCCCTGCCTTCATCCCATAAGTTTTTGTGCGTCTTGCAACTGACACACCTGACATTAAGGGAAATGGGCAAAACAGCTTTATTTAACAATTCTTTTAGAACGAACAATTGGGGGAAATATCAAAGTTGAGGAGCAGCCAGCACACCAGCTGCCTAGAAGACTAACTTGGGGAAGGAGGAAAATACTGTGAGCATCTCACTGATGCAGCCATGGGGATGAGATATTTCTGAGTAGGAGTGAAGAGGATGGGGGAAGATGGCTATAGGAAGAAGATGCAGATTAAGGCAGGGCATAGATGATGGGAAAGGTCCAAAGATGCAAAATGGGAGGAAGAAGGTATCAAGTGAAATGAAAGTGAGGCTGTGTCTTCTGAGAAGCAAATAACAGAGCTGGCACCAGCTTCCTACAGTATTCATTTTTATCCTATGGTGGACATCTCACTAAAAACTATGACAATAACCCACAGTCTTCGGTTGTGAGTGGTTTAACACTACACAATTCAACTTGTAGTATCTCCATTTCCTAAGACTGTGATTGTTCAGGAGATACTTCCCATAATGAAAGTTTGTGAACATTCCTCACTACTTTACTCTTTGACTCATGAAATAAAATGAAAATTAAAGTATTAAAATGCTACATATGTTAGTACTGTCGTACCTGGTCATGGTGCACAGGGTAAGCAATGCATCATTATAACTCTATTTCTGTGTGATACATTACCTTTTGCCATTACTGTGACAGAAATACATTAAAGATGCTTCATCTTAAATTGGAAAAAAGGAGAACAGAAAAGAATCTCCATTATACTTTAAAAACCAGAATGAACTGATCTGAATAGACCTGGGAGGCAGGAAGTTAAAATGGGTTTGATACAAGTATCTTCAAGCTATGTGGGATGATCAATGTTACTGAAATTTATGGTGATCTGAATCTGTGAAATATGAGATAGCCCATAGGAAAGTGGAAATACAGTATTTGTTATGTATCATTGGCTAGTATAAACAGTACTCAGAAGCACTTATTTGAGTGCTGTCCCTTATAACACAGTTTATTTTATTGATTTTGTTACTAGCATTTTTTGTATTTATTTAGATTTCTAACCCAGGAGTTGTTTCTCCCCTAGTTTCTGCCCTGGATTCAAAACTCTGCACTAGGCAGCTGCCTATATTGCTTCTCTATTGCATTGCCACTTACAGACTCAATCTCAAGGGTAGCCCCACATAGGACACATTGCAGTAATTCAAATTCACAAAGAAGAAAAGTTTTCTGATGTACAGACTCAAACAGCCCTCTGCATCCAGCAAAAAGTCTTTGGCTTTCTTTGTTTGCTTAACAATTCAGCCAATATCAGGCAGCATTTGGGAAGCTCAGTCCAGTTATTATTCTTATTATTAATAATAGTATGCCTCCCAATTTAACTCTCTAAGCATTGATTACATTCTAAAACTTACTAAATCTAGAAATTATGGGTTTCTGGCACCCACAGACTCCAGCACTTCAAACTTATAACAATATTATAGATGGATGTTCTATGTTATTTTATTAATACTACTGCCTCACACAAGTTTGTCATGACCTGTGGCTAAAGCAATAAACTTATGAACTGAAACTGAAATGAAGCATCTCATATGATTGCTACATTATTTAATCTTTTATTACTCACCTTTTACATGTGTGCCAATCTCTACTGCAGAATACAGTGAACTGTTGGGTGTATAAGGCATTAAGCAATCTCTATAGCTACCTTGACTTGACCTGTAAAGGGCCTTACATGTTAGGACCAAAACCTTGAACTTGGTCTGGTCACAGATTGGCAGCTAGTGGAAATCCCACAAATAAAATGTTAAATGCTGGTGGTAGTTTCCTTCCCACAAGCAATCTAACCACAACATTTTGCACTAACTGTAGCATCTGGCTCAATCTCACATAGGACACATTGCAGTAATTCAAATTCACAGAGAAGAAAAGTTTTCTGATGCATTTTTAAAGAAGTTTCTTTATAATTTTCAGGGAAAAAAGTTATACCGCAGCAGCAGAAAAGGAAAGTAGCTATTTATAGCATATTTCCTCATTTCTTTCAGACTTTGTTTTCCTTATTCTTCAAATGTAACAACTGTAGAGCTATTTGGGAAATTGAGATTTCAGGCATAAATCAATTCCACCCAAACTTATTTCCTATCCATCAACATGTGACTACAACCCACATAACAATTTATTAGCAAGAGAAACTCAATGCCTTCTGCAATGAAATGTCAGATCCATGTTCCTTAAAGTAAAGAAGGTAAAAGAAAACAAAGAACTCCTATTGCTCACTCAGTTCTAAGCAGTTCTTGTTTCTTTTCCTCAGAGTTTTCAAGTGTAGTAAAATCTCAGTGTCAAAGGGTGTTCAATAACATACATAAACATATCTTCAATTCAAAAGAGGGGGAAAGTAGAATCCAATTACTGCAGTGGGCAAATGCATCAACAATTCCTTTTGATTTTATTGGAATACCAAGTGCACCATATCTCAACATATTATTCATTTTGAATCCTTTCAAATACTTTCTGTGTTTCCATAGTTGAGATATAGAAGCATTAACTATATGTCACAAGAAGGATTTTTTTCAAAAAGTTCTTAGAGTTTTTATTATTATTAAGGAATACACTTTTTTAGAGTATATTTCTTAAATTAAAAGCATCTATAAGCAACACAATATTTTTAAAAATCACTGTGCAATGTATGAAATGAAAATGATATCAGTAAAATAAAAAATACCACATAAAACCAGTAAAACAGTAGCATAGAAACAAAGAAAAACAGGAATTAGGGGTATTCAAACAATTAAAAAGAGGATTGGATCTTATGGGTCAGGAAAAGCCTGGGCAAAAAGATAGTTATTGTCAGGGTTTGTTGTGACTACTCTTGAGTAACGACCATCCACATGCTTGTCTTTCAGACGTTTTTATTGGTGCACATTATTTACAGTGTAACGGATTGCTCATTTCATGTCTACCCGCTCGAGTCAGATTCCTGCACTAAACTCTTCCGCGTTTTCATAGAATCATAGAATAGAATCATAGAATCATAGAGTTGGAAGAGACCACGAGGGCCATCCAGTCCAACCCCCTGCCAAGCAGGAAACACCATCAAAGCATTCTTGACATATGGCTGTCAAGCCTCTGCTTAAAGACCTCCAAAGAAGGAGACTCCACCACACTCCTTGGTAGCAAATTCCACTGCCGACCAGCATAAAAGCCTCGGAACTGAGAAGCATCTCCCTTTCCTTCTCTTTCTCAGTTCCGGCGTCGGAGGTACTGGTCTTCTGTCTGCCCTACTCCTGTCCGCTCTTTCCGTCTCTCTCTCTTCCTGCCTATGGAGCAGGGCCTCTCCAGTGCTGCCAGAGCCCTGGCACTCCTTCTCCGCTTCCTGACTCACCTCTTCATACCCCTCGCTCTCATGACTGCTTGGAGACGGGCTGCTTCTGATGAGGGGGGGGGGGTTCTCTGTAATCCCTCCCCCTTACAGTTATGTACAAGTTGCCTGAGTCAATGGGTATTTGCTGCTTCATGTCTTTTCACATCTTCAACTCTGCTGTTGAACTTAATCCTAAATTCAACCATTTATAGGAAAATGAGATGGTCAAATATGGTTTATGAAGTGAAATGCCAGACTGGTAGTCTACTTGAAACATTTATGTCAGCTCTTGAGAAAAGATGAAAGGTGCAACTGTATGGTCCCGTGGATGGCATCCCAAGGCAGGCCCATAGGATAATATGGGTCTGCAGGTCTGCCCCAAAAGCAGGAGGTCCACTAGGGAGATCCTTCATTGATCAGTGGGAAGAAAGCCAGCTATGTAATCTATGTGAATCTTAAAGCAGGTATAGTTATTTCCTCTAGTGGGTGGGTGGGGAGAGCAGGGAGGTGTGGTTTAAAAAGCTATGTCTGCCTTTGATCCTGGCTGATGTTACCCCAGCATGGCTTAGGAAGTGGCAGGTTCTCTCGAACTGAGTTCTTTCAGATTGCCCTGTAAGGCTTCAACAGCATGACAGATTACATAGGAGCGAATTGTATTAAAATCAATGGGACTTCATTCTGCCTAGACATAAATAGAACTATGCTGCAAATAGGCATGCTTGAATAATTTGTTCTTTGAAGCTTCTGATAGGAACTGACCTGATCTGTACCGCCCAGGCTTATGTGCATAATGTAGTTATCCATTATGTTATTCTGCCGTTTGCCATCTAAATGATGATGTACTATCCCAGGTAATCTTTGGGGTGCTTTGTGTTGCATAGATGCCACATTAGCAGTGCACACACTGGGTTTGCTTGCTTCACTTCAGTACGTTTAATTACTGACATGCCAGATTTTCAGTGTTACTGCTAAGCCTGGTTTTCCAGCATGAACATTTTATCCTAATAAAAGAAACGGGGCTGAAGATAGATGTTGCAATCTATCTCATATTGACACATTAAAGCTATCCCAATTAGCCATCAAATTTATCCTACCAGAAATTAAATGTTCCACCAACTCTACAGAAAAGTAGCTACAAGGTTATTTATGGCCCAAATAGGATGTAAGTTTCCCTCAATATTTTCAAATGATACAAGCAATTCATCATTGATATTAAACAAGACAGGCTACATTCCAAATATCTATAAAGGCTAGTACCATGCCCACATTGTTAAACTGTTCACAATTGGCTGCATAGTATGACTCGGGTCTTAACTGTACTATCTCTTTATATGCAGTGGGTTGCTTTACTAGGGATTCTAAATGAAAACTCTGTCTTATCCTATATATGCACAACTTCAATGGAGATGTGCCAGATGTTAAACACTCTCTCTCACTGGAAAAGCCAGGGTGAAGTACAGATAATTGGGAGGCCTCTAGTTTCATATATAATCCGGAGGCAGATATCCCATGATTGCAATCAACCCAGAGTTGTGCAGCATTTTTCATGGAGGAAACATTACATTTTGAAAAGGACTTTTAGAGGGTATAAGTTTACCTCACCAGCAAATTGAATTCCTAGCTTTTTTCATTCAAAATAATGTATTGAATCATAGAGTTGGAAGAGACCACAAGGGCCATCCAGTCCAACCTCCTGCCAAGCAGGAAACACCATCAAAGCATTCTTGACATATGCCTGTCAAGCCTCTGCTTAAAGACCTCCAAAGAAGGAGACTCTTGTGGTACTGTGAAATTTGTATGTGATATAGCTGGGTAAATACTCATGGCCTGACAATGGACTATTGTAAATCATATTATTTTTGCCCACCTAGCTCCTCAACTACTATTGGTATTTTAAAATGCCATATCTGGTCCAATAGTACTTTGATGTAAACATTTTTGATCACGATCCAACTGCATGGTACTTTAAAGTTATGATTAACAATCAAATTGTGGGGTTAAAAAAATTAAATACCAGGAATGAGGACTCCATTGTCCTCAGGAAAGCTGCATGCAGAAAATGTCCCTCATCAGCCATAATATTGCTGAAAATCCCCCGCCCCGCCCCCAAATGTAGCAATGAGGGGGAAGCTCTTATTGGCACCATTGAACTTTTTGCTAATACTAATTCCTGCACACAGGAGTAGGCTGATTTTTACTGATATTACAACTGGGGAGGAATGTATTAAACAATTCCTTCCTCTGTATTGCATCCCTGAGTACAGCTACCCACCCTCCCATGCTCAGGGTGGTTTTACTCCACTGAATATGGCACCTGTCAGGATAGCAAACCTTTGCTCAGAGATTTGCAGTACAGTGGTACCTCGGGTTAAGAATTTAATTCGTTCTGGAGGTCCGTTCTTAACCTGAAACTGTTCTTAACCTGGGGTACCAATTTAGCTAATGGGGCCTCCTGCTGCCACCTTGTCGCCACCGCTTAATTTCCTGTTCTCATCCTGAAGCAAAGTTCTTAACCCAAGGTACTATTTCTGGGTTAGCAGACTCTGTAACCTGAAGCGTCTGTAACCCGAGGTACCACTGTAGATGGTTACGCAATATCCACTGGTAATGAGTCATGCAATGAGATTCTTTTGCGATATTTTTTATAGCTTTTCAGGAAACACACCCAGCACAGATATCCTTGAATCAGTGTGGATAGTTTATCCAGTTGGTCCCTGCGATGATGCTGAGAGATATTTAGTACAGAGTTATCCAACAACCAAATCCTCTGCATGGTTCTTCAGAAGAAGGTTCCACTATATTTGATTAGCCTTGCAATCAGGTAAATGTGCATAGGATTGCAGCCTAAACATTTTACTGCACTCTTACTTTTGTTTCCCCACCCCCACCCCACGTAAGCAGTATTGCAAAGCAAGATCTCAGTTTGTCAATTGACCTTCAGTTGTCTCCCCACAATTTTCCACCTGATCACAATTCAGAAGAAATTCAGCGCTCTCTGGGTGAGGTAGAAATGCTGGGAGATCATCTCTCAGGCTATTGAATTATCAATAATTTGAAAGCAATAAACAGTTCCCTTCATCAGATTTTCTCAGTTTGCAAACTTTTCTTAGCTAAAACCAGTTACTATATTGCTGCTGTTGGGATAAAAATACATATGGATCACACGAGTCAATATTAAATTGTTCTTCACCTGTACATATTATTTAATAATACCCTGTTTTATTTATATGTTGTGCATATTTTCCCTCTCTTTTATTACTCTATAGATTTCCTTGCTTGAGGCTAACCGTTGGAAAGTTCTGGTATATAAAATGTGCAGTTTCTCACTCAATACATGGGAGAATTTCATAACGTTGAGTGGGATCAACATTATGTTGAGTGCGAAAAACATTGTTTTCTGATAATTCTGCCCCTTTCTTATACCTTTATTTCCATATGAATTCAAACATTTTTTTTCTTTCCACAGATATAAGTGTTGTTGTTGTTGTTGTTGTTGTTGTTGTTGTTGTTGTTGTTATGCCATCCAGCTGACTGGGTTTCACCAGCCACTCTGGACAGCTTCCAACAAATTAAAACACAATACTGTACAACATCAAACATTAAAAACTTTATTGAACACCCAAAAGGTGAATCCATAGCATAGAGTTTCTGTAAATATAAATATATTCTGAACTGGCTATATCTGTAAACTGAGCACAGAATTAATTTAATGACAGAAAATTACTGGTTTTTAACAAGTTATACAAGGCATTTAAGCATATAATTGATCTGTACTTGAAATATGCTCTCTTTCAAACAGAAGTAATGAAGTTGGGTGAAGATGCTATACATGACAAAGAAGAAAATTGCTCATGTCTTATCTGTTCAATGACTTGTTCTTTACAGGTGGCTGGCTGGGAAATTAGCAGCTATTATTTTCAATGGTAATAAATCCTAATATTTGAAGAATGCAAGAACAGATGGATTGCCAGATCATTGCTATTTGCCACAGTACAATGAATATTAATATTAATGATGAGCAATTCAGTCTTTATGCAACTACTCCTATGGCAATTTAATGTTGTTTCATCATTTTATTTTTTTAAGTGGATTGTATGTAGGTTTGAAGCAAAATGCAAATAAAATTCACAGATAGGTCTCCATTAACAACATTTCATTAAAAGA